>NC_143017.1:139388526-139988526 GCF_055824585.1 Amblyomma mixtum
GACAGGGAGGATATGTCAGTGTGTTCCGCGCCTGTAACTAAAGATGAACAGTTACTAACTAGCCCAACAGGACGTTCTTTTAACCCTCTTCTCATATCCTCCGGGTTGCAAAACAGCAATCAGTTCTTAGGCCTAGACGACAGTTGTTCTGTGATTGTTTTTTTACAATTTCTCTTACTGCTCTCGTCTTACCCTTTCTCCCGCTTCTAAACTATCTTGTTCTTTCCCTAGATTGAATCCCTGGGGAAGAAAGAAGAAACGACAAATGCGAACCGGCTAAAAACGACCGCAAGTAGTATTAGGCAAACCGCACCGTCGGCAGTAAGGCCCCCGTCGCGGCTGGCGCAGCGTGTGTTGCTGATGCGGCATCTCACCGCAGAAACCAGCCGAGAAACACCGAGGGAGAGAGCCGGCACCACGGTGCTCTGGCCTTCGAACGCAAATGCGTGGCAGCCCGCTCTACTCCTCCTTATTCGGCGCCGATAATCGCCTCATCGTCGGCACAAGAATCTCCCCTCACGGGGATCTCAGCCTCGCCCCCCGCCCGCCCCTTCTCCTCTTCTTTTCCTCCTTCTCAGGCACTCTGACGTCTTCTGGGCTCCTTACTTTCCTATGGTGAAGCTTTTCTACCGCACTGCCGGCTCTGCTTAGATCGCCGCCCTGCCTCGAAGCCCTCGAGTGCGCGGCTGGGGAGGGAGCCGATATTTGCCGGCCGTAATAGCTGCCCGTCGGCTGCCCTTTTTGATTCCGCTCTTATGTGGCTCTGGCATTCTCGCCAACGCAGCGCTCCCTGGAAGTGCATCAGGTTTCACCCCATGATCCTGGCGCCCCCGAACGGTTCGCTGAGTCGTCTAACGACTGCTCCGCTAGATAGCAGGGAGTCTAATATTCCCTGCTTTTGGGCCCACTACAGCCGCTGTTTAAGTTAAAGTTATGTTCTTAGCTGGCTAGTTATACGTAGGATTGCGCTAATAAGAGCGTTATATAAGTATTCTGCGAAGAAATTTATTATTAATCGAGTGATACTAAAGAGTTGTGCAATAATTTTTTGTGTTTTCATAATATTCTCGGAATTCATAGGGCACAGATCTCATTTCGTGGAAGGGTTTATTAACAGCCCGAATCTTCTGGTAATAATATAGTCATTGCTTCCGCCTTTGGAAGAAATAGATAATTGCTGTCACCTCCAAAGAAGAGAATTTTATGCTTTGTATAACAGTCAACTGCCTGTTTTCTTTCTTTCTTTTTCTGTCTCTTGTTTTTTCGGAGGGAATCCTGCGTAGTTGTGGCGCCGTAAATATGAAACCAAGCTGTGGTTTCTGCGCGTGCTATTACTAGTATTCGCCTTGGTGCCCCATGAAAACACTCTAGCGGTTTATTTTAACGCATGTGTGTTTTTTTGCTTGCTGCACCATGAAAGCGAAATGCTGGCCCTCCGAGTTTAGTCGGTAGTGACCTGGGAAGACTGTTTTGGGCACTATTAGAAACCACCAAGCATTTAACCAGTAGGTACTATCGCGCTCAATATGAGTTGCAACGCCCGGTCATCGACCATGGCTCGTTCCGTGGTGTGCCTCCTCCAATTCTGGGAGAAAGTTTTCCTGAGCGGGGGTGCTGTCGTTTCCTGGAACAGCAGTTTCTCCCAGAATTCCGAGCGACTGTTTGGAGGAGGCACACCACGGAACGATCCCCGGTCGCTGACCGCGCGTTGCAACTCATATTGAGCGCGATAGTACGTGTGTGCAAGAAGACTGCAACTACCTGCCTAGTGAATGTGATTGTTCACAAGCGGAAGTCACAGCTGGCTACTTTCGTAACAATCTAAGACACGTACACAAGCGTTGCGTCGCATAAAGTTTGTCAAACAAAAAAGGAATTGTAACACCACATTCAATGGCGAAGCTACAAAAGATTTTCGTGTCATTTAGTTGCAGAAAAATACATTACAGGCTGAAAATTGTTAGGAGATCTTAGTACAAAATCAAGACTTACGTCAGAACAAGCAAACTGCCCTTCCCTGCGGACTGTTCTTTCCATCCCACTCTCAGCTCATTCACTTCCTGCACGCTTAGCACTGACGACACGCGAGGCAAGGAGCAAAAACGAGCAACAAGTTTCTCCGGGTGGGCGTTGCACTTCAAGAAATCAGGGGGGCGCTTTGTTGACCTAAAGTGCGGTGAGTCGAAAGCCTTAAGCGCGCTGTTGCTGCTTGTGTCACTGATGTGTGGTTAAGGTGTTAAGCTTCGCCTCTTAGAGTGGAATGCGACAGCGTCTTGCAACGCTCCCAGGGAGTCCACAGAACGCTATCGCCCGTTCGTCTCTACGCCTTGCTCGTCCGTAAATTGGTTTTCGAGGAAAGGAAATGTGTCAGTCTCGCATATCTCGGTGGACACCTGAAGCTCGCCGTAATGGGCAGGGAGGAAGGTGGGAGTGAACGAAAAGACCGTATTTACTAGACGCGCCTTTGTTTCCCGAACCATCGAGCGCTAGATGACTTGGTTGAACTGAAAAAATTTTAACTTGCCGTGTCAGTGCAAGTGTTGCTGACATGTTTTACTTCTTTGTACCCGTTGTGAAAATGCAATAAAGAAAAAAAAAGCTGGCATGGCGGAGCTTTTCCACAAATAATCGGTGGAAAAACGTGCCGAAAGAAACCGAACGCTTGCTACAATCTCTTTGTAGTAACCAAAAGTTCCACCAGAGAGATCTTCTGTGGATACCACAAACTCCGGCAGCAATCGCCGCAGCTTCACTTGGCACACGGTGCGCAAGAACGGGTCTGTGACGTCGCGAAAAAACAAAAAAACGGTTCACCAGCTGCCTTAAAAAGAGGTGCCCTAGCCCTAGCCCCCCATCTTTTACCCTCCGGAACAGGTTCGTTCTGCTACAACGTTCCCATTCGGACGCCCATATGAAAACTGCAAAAATCCTGTGTAGGTTCTGAACGTTCACACGCGAGCAATGCAAAACCTGCATCACATACCAGAGTTTGCTAATAAAAAAAAAAGATTGCAGACTGTAGCTCTGGCGAAAATTGAAAGGCTGGTGCCTTTCCATTTCCCAGCTCGGTCACGTGCGTCTTTAATTTGCTCTTTCCAATAGTCCTCGCTATCGCGATAAGCATCGAGCGGAACGCCCAAATACTTGCCCGGGGTCGTCGCCCACGGTACGTTGGCGAAATGGTCCGGGTGGGATGGCCACCATCCATGCCAGAGGCCAAGGCACTTGGACCAGTTAACCCCGCTACCTGTGACTTCGCTGAACGCGCGTACACACCCGACAGCTTCACTTATGCTCCCCTGATCAACCGTAAATACTGCAACGTCATCTGCATAGGCCAGCAGCTTAACTTCAGCTGCTTGTAACCTAAAGCCATTAATACTATTGTTTTCTATGATTTTCATGCACAGCGTTTCGATGTAAATACAAAACAAGAGAGGGCTGAGGGGGCAGCCCTGACGCACCGAACGCTGCACGCTAATGGGGGCCCCCAAACTCTTGTTACCAATCAGTCTCGTCGTGCAGTTTCGATAGGCCAGGGCTACACCCTTACGGATAACTGAACCGACGTTCACATGGTCTAAAACGGTAAACAAAATTTCATGAGAAACACAATCAAATGCCTTTTCAAGGTCAATCTGAAAAAGTTGTACAATGATCTTTGTGATATTTTTTTCCCAGAGCCCATGTACAGGGCCTTGTACAGTGGAGGCCCGGGAGGGGATGTTTTAAAAAGGGTGAAGAAAATGCAGGTGCCACCAGGAGTAAAGACTTTCTTTTTTAAGTTACATACCGGGACGTTACCAGTTAAAAAGTTTCTAGAGGGAAAGGATTTCTTTTTACCGTGGGGATCGAACTGCTTAATTTGTAAACAGCCTGAAACAATAGACCATGTTTTTTTGCACTGCTGGGAAGGGGTTTATTTTTGGGACGTGTTACAAAGGACCATAAAGAAAGAGCTACCACTTCACGCGCACGGAATTCGCTATTTAAGCACTGATAATGAGGATGGGGTACCTTTTGATCTCATAATGCTCTTGGGCCTCCACTGTATATGGCGCTCCAGAATGGCAGGCTACCATTGTGACAAAGACGCACGACCGGCCCGAATTTATTTTAGGGAAAGCATGGACTGGTTTCTTGCAATCCAAAAATCAGCTGCGGAGCCTCTCGAGTGGCTCTCAAGACTAGAGCCGTTGTGTATGTTGCGGGAATTTTAAGCTGACGAAGCCAGTCTCGTGCTGGCTGACCACGACAGTGTCGTATGTATATAGCGTTATGTGTATTTTTGTTGTGCAATGTCATGAGCCAAAGACAGGCAATAAAGAAAAAAAAAAAGCTGGCATGGCGGAGTGGTAGCGTGCTCGTCTCGCACTCCGGAGGCCCTGGTTCGAATCCCCAACTCGACCAATTTCCTACTCGGTTTTATTTATTTATCTGGTCTGACTAGAAAGGTTAATTAGGCTACTTGGTTAATTAAGCAATTAACTAACCTCAGTCCCACTTACTTGGAGCATCACTATACCATCCCTTTAATTAGTTGCATGGTTACTAGCCAAAGTACAATTGGCCCGCTCGAAATTTGCGCTCTGTGACGTCACGACCATTTCGACCAATTGAAAAGCGTGACATTTCTGTCGACAACCCCTGCTTACAACGATGAGGCATTAAATGCCTCCGCCTTAATACGCTGCTCAACGTAACTTAATCTCAGGCGGGATATGTCAACGCTCAGCTCGAGTATACGACTTGGCAGCGGCAACTTCACCTTCATGCCCAGTAAACATGGGTAAACAAGCTTCATCAATTTTCCACACAGGAAATTTCTATTTTGCAGTAGCGACATGGTTTATGAAACGTACATAAAAACGTGCAAAGAAGTGAGCGACGCGTGGGCGTAGGCTTTAAGAGTGTCCGTGAGACGTTTCAAACAAGAAGTTCGCCCAACCAAGGTTACCGAAAAATGATTCCGCACTTGTCAATGCCACGCCAGCAGCGCAATAACAACGCCGCTATGTTTACCGCTAAGCCTACCGTGTGTCGCGCGCGTCAGCAATCTGGGGCAGTTGGTTTTATGTCATGTTTTTTTTTTCTTTTTATGCAATGTCAGAGCACAAACACCGCTTGGAGATGCAAAGCTCGAAGCTTTTCTTTCCACTTGCGCCCATATAGAATTATTATCTCGATAGCGGAGTTTAGCTTAATGGGAGTCACAATAATTTGCCTAACCACATTGCAGCCGTAAGATCTGATTAGGATGGTAGGAAGCTTTAACTGTTAGTAAACTAGATATAGTAGGGCATAAGCGCTGAAATCAAAGACGACGGGCAAATAAACAAAGCGGACGAGACAAATCTGATTTTACTTGGATGTGTGCCCACGTTATATAAACTATTCAGAATAGGACAAGCGCTGAAAAGTTAAACGCGACGCGTCCAATGACACACAGGTTTTTAAAAAAAACGATGCGATGTGGCACTAAAAGAACAGTTCAGGAAAGGAAAAGAAAAACGCAGTAAGTGAACAAAGTGCAAAATATGCTAGGCCCCCACTCGTGCTAAATCTGACAGGTTCGTACTAACGACCTAATGTTGGTTAAAGGGACAGAAACTTTCTAATAAGGGGGACAGAAGCACTGCTTACCTAAACTTACTTTTCTCTCAGCTTAAACAGTACCTCAGGGAACATGAGCGAAATATTATCATAGCTGGGAAAATCGCACGCTTCTGCGAAGGACATATGAGCACTGCTTCCGACCATCGGATGAAAAATATACGAACACGCTAAGCTGATCCTGCCATGCGGAACAATTTTCTAAGCAACATTCTTTTAGCGCTTTCGATGCAGATGCGGGTGCGCAGATTGTCCGTCAACGCGCAGTACAGGCAACACCCCCCCCCGCTCCCCCTCCTACTAGCTCGCGACTGCGATAAGATCTTGCATGCGGTTAACTTTGAAGCTGTGTTGCCTCAAGTGCTTTCGCATGCTATAATTGGTTTAACTGCGTCAAATCCCTACCATTTTCTTGTTGTTGAGTTCTGTTTTAAACTTGTGCATTGTACGTGTGGATGTGCCTTGACGAGTTTTTGGCATTTCTACAAGCATCCAGCTCGCGTGCAAGAGGCCTGTGTTTCGAATCCCACTTCAGCGCAATTTCTCACTGGATAAAAAAAAAAACGAAAAAAAAACGCATGTCGATGGATTGCCATAACAGTGGCTGGGGTGCGGCCTGACCTCGCTGACCAGAGCCGACAACTCTCTCCCTCACCGGAACCGGATTTGCCCACCGTGGTGCAGTACTTGGCCACGACGTCCAGTATGAATACTACAACAATTAACCCTCAGACCTCACTCTTCAGCGGGTGCGGAGCAACTGAACAAGGCTGCGGCCAGACCTGTGACGCAGCGGAGGGTGCTACGAATCTCTGGCTCCGGACAGGCGCCATCGGCAACGCAACATGGATACGTTTAACGCTACCAATGTTCCTAGTGAGGCTGGTCTAGCAGTGCTGTTCGTGGAACTCGCGGGCATTAAATGGGATGTATTAGGGCTTAGTGAGGTTAGGAGAACAGATGAGGCGTATATAGCGTTAAAGGGTGAGCACGTACAGTGATATCGTGGATTAGCAGACAGACAAGAACTAGGTGCGGGATTCTTCATCAATAAGGATATAGCTGGCAACATAAAAGAATTCTATAGGATTAACTACAGAGTGGCGGTTACCGTAATTAATCTTAATAAAAGGTAAAAATTGAAGGTAGCACAGAACTACGCGCCTAGATCCAGCCATGATATCCAGATCGTCGAAAGCCTCTGTGAGGACATGGAATCGGCAATGAGCGAAGTAAAACCACAGCACACTGCACTGATAGTCGAGTTCAATGCCGAGGGAGGCAAGAAGCAGGCTGGAGACCATGCAGTGGGTGACTATGGCATAGGCTCTAGAAATATCAAGGGGGAATAGTTAGTAGAGTTGACAAAGAGAAATAATTTACAGAGCATACATACCATCTTTTGCAAACGGGAGAACAGGAAGCCGCCGTGGAAAAGCCGCAATAGCGAGACTAAAATTGGAATAGACTTCACACTGTGCGCTCACTCTGGCATCGTGCATGATGTGGAGGTCCTCGAAATGTTGCTATTTAGCGACGATAGGATGGTAAGGTCTGGAATAAGCCTAGACGTCAAGAGTGAACGAAAAAAAAAAGTTGCGGGGAGGAAGCCATCAATGATTCAGCAGTAGGAGGGAAAGCAGAGTAATTATGTATTCGCTGCAGAACCGATATTCTGCTTGAACTGAGGACGACGACCTTAACGCTCTAGCAATAGACGATCATGTCACAGCAGTCATTATGGAGTGCGCAGTAGAGGTAGGCGGTAGAATGATTAGACAGGATTCCTTCAAGCTGTTTCGGAAAGCAAAAGATTTGACTAAGAAGAGCGAAAAGGTTAAAGCCCCTAAACCCACAGACAGAATAAAACTTGCAGAACTATTAAAGCTAAGCAGTAAGAGCACGGTAGCAGACATAAGGAAGTATAACCTGGAGAGAATCGAGCATGCTCTAAAGAACGCAAGTAGCATAAACGCGGTAAAAAGAAAACTTGGCAGGGGCAAAAAACAGATGCGTGCGCAAAGAGACAAGGAGGATATGTGATTAGCGATATAACGG
Organism: Amblyomma mixtum; assembly: GCF_055824585.1. Taxonomy (NCBI): domain Eukaryota; kingdom Metazoa; phylum Arthropoda; class Arachnida; order Ixodida; family Ixodidae; genus Amblyomma; species Amblyomma mixtum. Next base: position 139,396,198 of record NC_143017.1, read on the forward strand.
GTAAATTATTTAAGCTGCTATTTTGAGATAGCTGTTTTAGTGACAACAACTGCATCACTGGACTTTAAACGGCAACTCCGGTGGTTTTGTGAAGCTTTTGAGTTGCTAATGGCACCGCATACCTTAAAATCCCTCTAACCACGCACAAAAACCAAAACTTTTTTTTTTTTTTCACTCAGAACGGAACCATTTTAAACAGCGAACATAGCCAACAGAAACTGGGTTCATGTCCAGGGATGATGCTTTGCGAGCCGCAGTGATGCCTTCACTAATATCACTAGAAAGACACTCGTACGGGCGTTGGAGGGCTGAAGTAGTAACTGAAAACGGTGACTATTTTTATTATATGCCCGATGCGATCTATTACAAGCCTTAAATTTTTTTTTTTTTTGTGACGCGGGCAGCGGGAATTAGGGTCTGGATAATTTTTGCGACGTTACAAATGCAGTGTTGCCTGTAGAAACGTCCGAAATGAGCCCACGGAGACAGAAGCATCTTATTTTGAACAGTACTGTAATGTCGCACGGCTGCCAAACTTTGCGAAAGCAATCAGGAACAAAAAGAAAGCTTATAGTATAAGTTACATTAATAATTATTGACTCGAAAATCAATCGCATCTGCACTTTCAGCTCCTAGCTTGCAGCTCGCAGAAATGAGAACCGAAAAGGAAAGAGATTTATTTTAAGACAATTAAAATGTAAAACTGGAGTTCTATTCAGCATTTGTGGATTATGGTTTCAACGAAAATAATCTTATACTTAATGGTTAGTGCAAATCACTGGCAATGTTTGTTCTTTCAACATTAGTTCGCGGGTTTCAAAAAAAAAAATCTAAAAGAAACAACAACAAGGTTTACTAAGACTCTTACAGCATCAACGAGCTTTAAAAAAGAAGCTGCACTTCCCAGAAGTTTTCCTTCGGTCAAGCTTCAAGGCTCAGGAGAAATTGCCTCAGGTGGCAACCAACTTTCTTCTCGTTTTATAAGACGGACTAATCTTTTCTTCCAGACTGAAAAAGCAATTAGGTGTGGTTTTTTTTAGCACGACAGTAATAAGATAAAACATAACTTTGTAGCCCCTGGGGCTGTTTCCCGCTGACCGTATCTAAGAAGGAAAAAAATTAGATCGTGTATAAAGCCAACCAAAAGAAATGTTGTGTTCCGGTATTTGTCTCAGATACTTTTATTGAACAGGACACTGATCTTTCTGGCTTTAGAACAAGAATGAGTGCTCCGGCACATTACCCAGTGACAAACGAAATTTGTGGGGCCGAAGAGAAGAACGCGCTTTTTGCTTTATTTTTGTTCGTTCGTAGCGGTCTGGCCAATTAGGAGTCCTCGGGCTGTTTCTTTTTATAACAAGCTTTTTCTTGGAGTGGTCAACCATGTCTGATCACATGTCATGCTGCACTTTTACATTCGGAATCATTCGTCTAAATATTATAAAATGCTCTATGTCGTGCTGGAAAGCGCTTTTTGTCATAGCTCCAGACGCCTGTGAGTTGTTCCGTTTTCCTGTCAGTGTTTTTGACACCTTTGAATCAGAGTTTAGGGCAGACTTCGGAGAAAAAGTGGCACTAGGCACAATACAAATGCTTTGATCAACTGTAATGCATGATAGGTTCTATTTTGTTGTTCTAGCACCGCCATCCGAAGGTGCTCTTACGGATGCGAGAAACCACACGATAAATATTGTCACGTAGCAGTTGGTGCTGGTAGCTCGCGTCTAGACGGCAGAGAAACGCCACTGAGAAATTGCGACAGCACACCGCGACGGCCAGGGTAGAACGTCCAGTTTCTTCTTCATAAGCGAACAGCGTGGCGCACGAGCTGCGTGTCGAACAGCCCCCGAGCGGCTATTGTTTTAGACGCGGGAATATATTTATATGTCAGGAAAAGATTGACTCGATTTTCACGCAGAAAGTGCCCAAGGGCACTTAAAAATAAATTGGTGCAATGACGATGTTCTCAGATTAGTGTGTCAAATGAGATGAAAGTTTCATGCTTTGAGGCTACTGATGGCTATTTAGTTCTGCAGTCGGCTGTAGTATGAAACGCTTTCTTTTATCGTTCCTTTTATAATCGTCTAAGCGATGAAATAGACACTGAAGTAGAAGAAACAGGCATTTTCTACGCCCTTGAACATCGGGTGGCACATTTATTGGTACTGCAATGTTACACGCTACGACAGCTGGGCGTGATAAGTGTTCAACGTCATCATGTTAAACGTTCTGTGGGACATATCAGATTTCTCAGGGTTGTAGCCTTAACTCACAAACACTGCGCAGTATTTCAGTTCGTAAGCTTCATCCGTTTTGTCATATTAATAAAAAGAAATCTAGAGCAGTGTAGACAGTGACTATTGACTTGTTTCTTCAGTTTGACTGAATGCAAATCTTTTCTACATTTATTCAACTTTTGGTATTACTATGCTTGATATCGCTAAATTCAGGAGCAACGATTCACAAATGAGTAACGTTAACAGTGTACATGATATCAGCGTTCACGAGGAGGAACGAGAACACACTCCAAGTACCAAAATGAGTGGTGGTACTACTCTTCGAAACAAACTAAAAACATAAAAACCAAAACCGACGAAAGCGGAGAAGGAAGTGCGCCTTTGGAAGAATACAGAGTGCTCGAATAGGGCGGCCCAATTCGATTAGCGATTCAAAGACGTGCGTAGAAGAACAAAGGCTGCTTTCCGGGCACTGAGCTCAACACTGCATTCTTGAGATCGAGTCTGGAAAGAGTTCCGCATTCAAGACAAGAGAAAGCGAAAGTAAAGCGCAGCATGTTATAAGAGAGCAAAAAAAAAAAAAAAACTGGTGTGCCAGTAATTGAAAAAAAGCGAACGAAGAAACCTCGAGGCTTCAGCGGAACACTAAAGTAGGCAAGCGCAAAGAGGGCGGTGGCAGTGTACGGAGTTCGGAAGCAAGGCAACGGGAATTATCTTGGCCTAATGGTCCCGCAGCAGTTACTACTGTGGGACCAGGAACCACTTAACCAAGTTGCGCTGCTGGTACGAGCATCCAGTGAACGAGTATAAGAGGAGCCGACGCACTACAGCTATCGTTTCTATAACGAGTTTTTTTTTTCAAACAGGAAATATCGGCCGTCTCTGGAGTGCGTTTTTTTTTGCTTGCCTGTGCTTATAATGAGACTACCTCTATGGCAACTCCTAAGAAAAAAACTGCCAAGCATGAGTTGCTTAAATTCATCCGTCTTTCATGGGAGAGCTTCCCAGGAGAGTGCAACAGGCCTAAATTAACAACTGCAGGGAAGATGAACATTCCGCAAAGAACGTGCATGTGCGCGTTTGTCTGCAAATGACGAATTCGACTGTGCAATTTCGCTTTTTAGCACCAAAAAGCAATGAGTGTGAGGTATGGGGGGGCTATTCTTTTTTCGCGCTATACAACCTCGCCCACATGCGCTTCGTGATTGTAGCGAATTGAAAAGCAATTGAGGACAATTTAACAGAAGCTCAGACTTCGCGATCTGTTCATCGTGATATTTAGAGCCATGCTCCGGATCGTCGGAGAGACCACAGGATGGTGGAGAGACCACTTTAGGCTCCATTTCCTGGCCTTGTTCCCTGCCATTGCCGTTAAAGCTAGGAAACATTAAAATCCGCTTTCCGGACTGAACCGTCCCGCACACCTAGCAGGCACTACCATGGCGATCACCATGAATCATTTCTGTTAGGAATTTAGATGAATGAAATAACGCAGTGGTAACCGGTAGGCCTACATTGGTGAGCGCTAATCGGCAATCACTAGATTACGGCAGCACTTTGTGCAAGTGTTCTCGGCTAAGGAAGACCGATTGAAACACATCCGACTGCTTGTTCTGAAGAACAAACGCGAGCGGATTGCGTGCTATATCTTTGCTCATACACGGTGACTTCGTCAATGGAGCAGGTCATTTGGGGAGGCATACGAAGATACATATACTCTTCACCTTTCATAGAAATTATTGCGCTCCACAAAAAGCCTAACACGCAGCGCAGTGAGTTTGTGGTCCACCGTACGAAATGCTTTAAACGGCTTTAAGTAGCATGTTTTCGTTTTTCTTTTACTTCACTTGTCGAGGAAATATCGAATTAAATCATTAAAAAAATGGTGAGTACGGAGCATACAGATGTACAACAGATACAACTAACCAAAAAATTGACAGGAACACCAAGGACACCAGGGACACCATTCGCATTGCAATAGCCTTAGCAGCTATTGATGACTTTGCCGGCAGTGACGTAGTTTTCGGTGTTGTGATGTCTAATCCCTTCACCCAACGAGCAAAATTTGTGACCGACGATGGATTCTGGTTCTATGGCGCTTCTAGTGGCTATACATTAATAAGCATGAACTCAAAACATTGCGCAATGGTTACGCTATAGTTCGTAACGGGCTAAGCTCAGCGGTAGCTGTGCGTTATATACCTGCGTGCGGTGCGTATTCGAGATATTTTGTCGTTTGAGACTCAGCCCGACGATAAAGCGAGAGCCCGTGCACCCCATGTCGGAAAAAAAAAAAAACGTGCCCGGCGTCGGCGACCGTTTTAAGCTTCGCAGCAGGAGGGGCCGCAGCAGGAGGGGCCGCAGCAGCTCGGCTGCTCCGGCAACCAAGGTGTGCCACCTAGGTCACGTGACTTTGCGGCGTCATCACACCCAGCCCACCGGAATGTGAGCAAACTGACCAGCGTGGCAGGTGGCAGTTGAATTAATAATTTGTCGCGTGAGGTTGCTCGGGAAGAGCAACCTGGGTGGCACAAGCACCAGCGTTGGCAGCACCTGCCATCGCAGGGCAGTGGCGCATCGCTTAACCGTGGCACCACTGCGCCAGGAGGGGTATGAGGACTCCCAGGTATTAAGGCGAAAGCCTTTTATGCCTCATACTGTCGTTAGCAGACGCGTCGGCAGGAGTGTCGACAGACGCGTCCGCGGCCGTGTCGACAGACGCGTCGGCAGATTCGTCCGCCTTTCGGCGTCACTGATTAAAAGGCTCAAGGTTCCAGCATGAATAAAGGCGCATCTAGGGAATGCATGGGCTTCATAAATAAAAGAAGTAAAGTCAAGAAAAGGAAAATAAAAAATAAAAATAAAAATAAGCAAGAATAAAACAAAATAAAAATAAGATGTGAAAATAAATATAAAAAACAATAAAATTAAGAAAATGAGCAAAAAAATAAATAAATAACAAAATATGAAAAGTACAGAAGTAAATAAAAACAAACAGTTTCACCTTGCAGTTTCACCGCTTTCACCGCTTGCAGTTTCACCGCTTGCAGTTTCACCGGTGAAACAAACAGTTTCACCGCTTTCACCTTGCAGCACCTTAGAGAGCCAAAGTGCCCCCTGAATTTTTTCATGAATGTTAAGTAGGGAATGACCAATTCCGCATGCATGGCCATTAACCCATACATGCAGAGCAAAACTGACAAGACCTTGTATTCACTAAGTGTGTAGATGAAGGCATCGCGAAGAATGGTGTTTACTCCCCTCTCACGCTAACGTGGAAGGCCATCGTACTCTTCCCTACAGCCCCTCAAAAGGCGAAATTGCACTGTCCAGTGACCAGTACACGACGTCAGTTAGGACCATGTTGTGGACTTGCCTTTGATGGCTGAAGAACACGAGCGATATGTAAGTTGGGAGAAGGCTGAGGGAAACCGAAAACGAAGTGTAAGGTGCCCAATGACCACCCCTGTATAACATGAGAGAAAAAGTGCTTCAGGGCCTTTCACTCACGCTAATAACAGTCTACTAATAGCTTCAAGCTGAAAGCAAGCATCATGCTGGTTTTTCAGCATTTAAATATGTGCGGAAGCTCGGACATAAACAATAGCACCAAGATTTGTTCTATTGCCTTTTGCAACAAAAGCCATGGTGTCCTATGACAGGACACGACGCATCATCTTCAATACACATGGTTTCTGAGGAAATATTTTAGCTATTTTTATTTGTCGGGAGGCAGTGAAACAAAATGCGGCAAAAGACAAATTCCTTAAGTGGTAAAAAAAATTCAGAGCCGAAAGAGTTAAACACGACCCGCCGTAGGAACGGAAGCAGTGCAACCCGCACTCTGACACTCACTAGTCCTTTGCCGCGAGCGACGGCAGCGCCATACATCGGACACATTGTGCACTTAAGCAAGGTAACGTAGTTCCGGTCACGAGATAGCTATGAAAATATTTGTTGTTTTTTTTCCCGGAAAACGAGACAGATGCAGTTTGTTATCCAAAAAGGCAACTTAAGTCTTAGTAGTGCTGATTCTAGACGGAGGTTTCTTGGACCAGTTGATGCATATTTTCCCAAGAAGATAAACCAGCCAGTAACGACAGACCAAGTAAGTAGACATCGCCCTGTTCTGTGCGCTCAGTTTTGCGCGTTCCTGTTCAATTTGTTCATTGTAGTAATAATTAGTCGTTTTTGGTTTAACTTTATGACCAGGCACAGTCCATGGTCACACTAAAACGAAAGTTCGTTACAGTAAACAAGCTCTGCTTACCAAGTATCGACGAGGCCATTAGAGAAGAAACGCCGAAGCTAACTACCGACATGATACAGGTACTCAAGTTCTCCACTGTCAACAAACAGCCTTCCAGGTTTGGTGAATCAAAGTTAACGTCGTGTTACTTTACAAAAAACTACATACTGTCCACAAAGTATGCCGCACAAAGCCCGCAAGATTCAACTCTAACAAGCTCAAAATATTTGCTTCTCTAGCTATCATTTGCAGTAGCAATCCTTAGAATCACGAGAGGCATCGCGTCCTCCCGACCGGTCTTCTTTTTCTCTCTTTTCTTTTCCCTCTGTGCTTCGGCAATCTCGCTCACCCTCCATGCTGTTCGCTTCTTCTAGGCCTATTTACAGTAGACACGTCGTTTCTTCCGGTGATTGATAAAAAAGGGTAGGTTTGGAAAGGGCATGAGCGAGGGCGAAAATAAAGCTCGAAACGAACACACTTCCTTTGTGCTCTGCACTGCGCTGTTGTCCGCTTGATGGCCTCAAACCAGGTCAGCCATCCTGTCGCCGCCTATCGAGACCAAAAGAAGATTCAGCAACAACTTCTCCTGTGCGAAGTAAGAAGAAAGAAAGAAGAAATAGCCAACGATGAAAGAACAGCTGGACACGGAGCTCTGAGGCCGCGCGGGCGCCATCAAGGAGCCCGGCGAAGGCGGAGTGAAAGGAATGCCCCGCTAACGGTGAGCTTTAGACGAGGCATGTTTTTCACTGCGCTGATCAGAGAAAGCGGACGATCATCAGTGCCATCTTGAAGGTAACACAATCTTTCATACGAGCAGTGACGGCCGCCCTCCCCGTTTGCTAAGAAAGGAATCTTCGGAGAAGGTTCGAGCGAACCCTTTCCCGTCAGGTCCTGTTTCGGTCCCCCTCGGTGGCCAAGTATTGATGGGTTTCTCTTCCTGGCAGGTAAACGGAGCGGGGTTCGTTTTCTTCAGGACGCGTACACAGATAGCGAAGACTTTGGGTTGGAGGGGTATATTATCGAGCTGGACGACAGTTATAACCGACTGTGATGGTGCCCTCTAGCAAAATCCAAGCACATGACGAATACATGAAACGAATGAATCCGAATATAAAATTGCAGCATGGCATGTGATCAGAAATGACTGGCCAATCCAAGAAAAAGCTCATTATGAAAACAGACAGCCCGAGGACTTCTAATTGCCAGACCACTGCGAACGAACAAAAAAAAGCAAAAAGACACCTTCCTCTTTTCGGCCCCATAAATTTCGTTTGTCACTGGATAATGTGTCAGATCACTCACTCTAGTTCTAAAGCATACAGTGAAACGCATACAACCAGTCGCTCAGCAGTATAGCTCTAACGCGGATAACGCTTTCTACTCTTTCATATAGCATACAGAGGGCATAAAAGGCGGACGTTTACTGTTAAGAGGAACGAGGCCGATTTGATTACTGAGTGTACCGCATGTTCACTTTAAAACAAAATTGTTCTCGAAGTATGTGTTTATTTTGTTTGTGGGCGACCTGCGTACTTTATTATAGATAAAAAAAAACAACATTGGCACGATTAGCGTGAAACCTAATGCGAGAAAGATATGATTTAACATGGATCATTACATTCTATTTATATTTTCACGCCAATGAAAGCCTTTGCTCGAAGCCTCCACGTACGAGATACAATTTTTGAGGAGGACGAAGGTATGCGGAAGTGGGTAGGTGCGCGGCGGGTGGCGCTTCTTGAAGGTGGAGGTGGAGAGAGAGGTGGCTGGTGGTTGGTCATTCTGGATGGCCATTGGTTTTTCCACTGCTTATTTGAATTCGATTTTGCCCTCGCTTATTATTGAGCTAGCACTAGAGCTTTCACTCCCCATGTCGTCGTTGTCTGCGCGGTCCCACAGTGCCCGCCATGGCAGGTGCCAGTTGAATTATTGACTCCCGGGAAGAGCAACGTGCATCTCACAATCCCCAGCGGGGGCAGCACCTGTAATTGCAAGACAGTGGAGTACCGCTTAACAGGCAGCGTGTCTACAACACGAAATCGGAGACCTGAGGCTTTCTAAGGAGAAGAAACGAACAGTCGTCTAGGGCGCGCTAAAAGTGAATGTTACGGCGGATATACTTCTTATTCATGGACGGTGGAAAATGTTCAGGAAGGATTAACTGCCAGAATGAGGAACTGAACGGTTTTTAAAGGAGCTCGTCAGTCACTGCTTTTTAAAAACCGGATCCGAATTTCCTTCTACGCCCGAAGCATACGTAAGGCGCGTGATTCGAGTGGGCAACCACCGGGGCTGCCAGCCACTATAGGCTGGCGCTTGCCACGCTTCTATGCTTCGGTTTGGCTTCGTGTCACTATCCTCGTTGTCGCCATCATCATCATCGAAATACCGCTAATTTGAGAAGTTAAGATGCTGACCACATAACAAAAGTCTCTCATACTGATCGTGAATCGGCTCTGTCCTGCATCAGCCAGGTAAAAGGTAACCTAACAAATTTCCTGATCTTTTTTTTCCAGTCTGATTCTGTCAACCTCGCCTAAATTTCCCTTCTATTTGAATCTAGTATCTCACTCTAAGTGACCAACGGTTTTCCCTTCCATACAGCATGTCTCGCTTAGGTGCCTTTATTTTTCTTCATTTCGGATAGGATATCATGAACTCGATTTGGTTCTCCGGTAAACTCTGCCGTTTTAATTTGCTGTACAGTTGCATCAATGATTTTTCTTTCCACGTTTTCACGTAATGCCTTCATTTATTTTCAAGAAGTTTTGTCAGCTATGCCTCTGCTTTCTAGGTGAGTACTTGGGTGCAGTTGTTAAACGTTTCTAATTTGAGGAACATCATTAGGATGCTGTTCATGATATAAACGTACTCTCGTCCACACAGCTGTCTAGAGCGCTTGAACGGCTCTCCGGGGAATACGCTTGTGTCATTTACGAGCGGCGTAGGGCTCAAAAGGTGAGCTTACCGTACGTACACATTCCTGTACATTGGGCTTAACTACTCCTGAGATTAAAAGCTGTATCGGCATGCCGGACAGCGGCGATTGTCATAAATGCACAACAGCGCTCTGTTACAGCGGCAGATGTGTGAACGACTGTGCTTCTGAAATATCATCTAACCTAGTCTCACTCTCTTTGTAATTTTTTTGTAATTTCAGGTTAAGTATTAATTTAAGAAACCTTCGGTATAGCGTGCAGCAAATTAATGTTTTGCTCTGTCTGATTTACAATATACGTAATTTAGCGCCCACAACATGGTTCCCCTAGCCTTCTCGACAGCCAGTCGTCTATGAACTAAGGTATTTTAGGCGCTGGCTGTGTGTTCTAGGTTGTCTTAACAAAGGTAACTATATAGAATATGGTTTGGTTTGGTTTATTAGGGTTTAACGTTCCAAAGCGACTTAAGCTATGAGGGACGCCGTAGTGAAGGGCTCCGGAAATTTAGACCACCTGGGGTTCTTTAACGTGCACTGACATCGCACAGTACACGGGCCTCTAGAATTTCGCCTCCATCGAAATTCAGTCGCCGCGGCCGGGATGGCACTGGCGTCTTTCGGGCCAGCAGCCGAGTGCCATAACCACTGAGCCGCCGCGACGTGGTTATATAGAATATGCTTTTGCGGAACGTGTGTGTACAAATACGCCATCCTAGTCAATCTCCGCAGAAATACGTCAACCGTGACAAAATAAAAAAAAACTCAATTACGTCACCGGTTCAGGATCGCATGATCCCGCTCTGGCAAATAATAAGAAAGCCCTACCGTGTGTTCCTCTGCTGGCAACTAAAATTTTGATACTGGTTGGCCGCGGCAATGTTGATTATACGGCAAAGAAGAGGGGTGCGTTGAGGAGTAGTGGGTTGGAATAACTTAATCGTGTCACTTGTTCAAGAACTTTCAATGTGCGATGGCCATTTATTTTCATAAAATACAGGTTCATACTACACTGTCCGAATAGGCCCGCAGGAAATCTGGCTACGCCAAGGCTCCTGCACTCTCTATTCAACTCATTATTAGATTACCTAACCCCTGGTTCAAGTCATCCTTTACTTTGGATCTATTCAAGCCCCACAGCTCTCGTTTCTCTTTTCGTTGAGTTCCAGAGCAAATTGGGCCGTCTAACGGAAGTTTTTGCAGTTGTAAACTTAAGTCGCTTATCGTTTCGACAGTCGTCGTAGCATATGCTCCTTACAAAGCAAATTTTTTTCCCAGTCTACGTTTGCTATTGAAGCGCATCTGCTCCACTCTAGTCGTACATTTGGGCTTAACCAGGGAGATCAAAGCAGAGTAGAAATCGCCTTTGCAGCGCTAAAAACACACGACCTTCAACTCTGAGTATCGCCGGAGGGGCTGCTGGAGGTTCGCATTGAGTTTGTTTCTTGTAACCACCCTGCAAGACGCTTGGTGGTTAGTATACTTTAGTCGTTTTCTCAAAGAAGATAATTCCGGTTCAGAAACCATCAAAAGCTGATTCACTTCGTGGTTTAAACAAGCGAAAATGCGCCGGAGGCACATCACAGCATCGCGTGGCGCTACTGAATAAAAAGGAGGAGGTATATTTGGAACCTTTCCTTTCTTTTCGTCCAATCATTGAACGACGAAGAGGTCGCCAAGTCTGAATGGCATCGTCCAAGTCTAAGTGGCGCTGTACCCTGGTTTCGAGTTCACCGCATTGTGGCTATTTCTATCGCCAAGCAGCATGCCCCCAGAATTCTCTCTCCAGCGCGTGTGTGTGCGATTGCCGCTGCGTGCGGCCCCACTCGTCCGCAAAGTGCGTGATACTCTCCTCACTCGCAAACACGCGAGGTAGGAAGCCGAAATAAAAAAAAAATATACAGAAGAAAGTAGCGTCTTCTTTCTCTTATACACAAACACGAAAAGCGAGGCAACCACCGTGCGTAGGATCCGGGCACGACCGGCAGTCGTGACTACCTCCCATAGAGCACCTGGGGGATAATACATGGCCTCCCCTTCGGGAAATGCGGTTCACCCAGCGAAGCAGAAACGCACACGTACACAGCACAAAGTTGCTGCGACATAAAAAAAAAAAGAAGCGAAGAAAATGCAGTTGCAACCGTGACCGCACTGAAAAGAGAAAGAAGTAACAATCGTTTTCTGTTATGTATAGAACTCGAAACCAATATAGACCCGTAAAAGAGTTGATAAAGCGAAAGAGAGAAACGAGCAAACGAATGTAGCGTTTTTCTTAGCGTATTGGGATAGGTTTAAATGGTGGAAAGGCCGTAAAGAAAAGGGGAAGAAAAGGTGGGACGGGAAGAAAAGGAAGCTCGGGAAGAAGGCAAGGCGAGCACAATGGCGCACTGGAGAGATGGCCTTTCGCGCAGCGGGGTCATAACAGCGGGCTAAACGAGGCCCCCGCATTATGCGTGACTATGAATCTGTCCTCGCGGATCCCCCCTGCGCGTTTGAAGAAGCGTCTTCCGTCCGGTGGAGATTGCTCGCCCTTTGCGCGGCCGAGTAGTTTCGTTTCGTCGTTCGCTGTGCGCCGACCAGGCGGTTCATTGCACTTCGGGGACAACGGCTGAACAAGGGGAGTGGAAAAAGCGCAAAGGAAAACAAGAGTAAAGATAATAGAGGAATTTTTTTTCTCGAGCCTTCTTTCCTTCCGTCTAAGGCGGCCATGAAGCGCGCGGGTCTCTGCGTTCTTGGAAAATGGTTTCTTTCCCAAAGTGGATTGGCGCTATAAGACGCCGAAGAAACGAAGAATGAAATGCGCACACAAACGGAAATGACAGTAAAACGGGCTCTGCGCGGCAATAACACATTTGTCTGAATGCCCGAAAACCAGCTCGCCGGAACATCAAAAGACTGTTTACTCCTGAAAAGCGGCGGTGTGTGTATCGAGAAACAAAAACGAAGTAGGCGAAAATAAGAAAACCTTCGACGACGACTCTAATTCTTTGTGTGTGAACGTTTTTTTTTTCGCCGTTTTTCCGTCCGCCTTCCCTTCCTCGAGTGAATTTAATCGTTGTTCTAAGCTCCGAACGGGCAGTTCACGCAAGCTTCGTGGTCCGATTACCAGCGGCGGCCACCGACAATTCGATTTCAGAGTGGGCCGCGCCGTCCAGGTTTATAACTTCGCGAGCAAATATTATTGGAGTAAGGAGCGGAAAAATCAGATGCGGAATTTTTAGGCTTTTTCATTCTTTCATTGCTTTCAAAATAATCTTGAAATAGACAAGCTATCTGTCGAATCGTGTTCACATAAGCGTGGCCTATTGATTCAAATGGCGTTCCAGCTTTCAACAATTCTTTTCACGGCATGACAATACAAAAACACGATGCTCTTTTGAAATCGGTGATATCAAGAAATTCCGTCGAATTTACAAGATATTGTTTCTCATTGAGAACCGATATGCTGCTTTTGTAATCCTAGAGGTACACTCTGCTCTCACAATGCTCGGCAGAACACATTCGGCTGCGTTGTGCGCATGGTGTGCTACACTTGGCTTGATTCCTTCTTGTGCATTTGTTTTGTATTTTGCGGAAAATTAGAAACACGGTGCTGGAAATTTTTCCATGAATTCTGCGTTACAATGCTTCATTGGAGAGCCTCTATGATTTGACCTGTTCTGTATCTGCCAAACCGCATTGTCCGGAAGGTAAGACAAACCCACAAACTTAAAACAGGAAGAGCGCCTGCTTGAAATTGTTGAAACGGTTATTTGGAAGTAAAAAAAAAATCAATATTCGGCAAGATTCGTTATAAAAAGGGTTTTTGGGCCCACATTGTAACTTTATCATAACCGTCTTGTACGATAGTTTCCATGAGTGTCTAGAACATCAATCTTTCAGCAAGAACAAGAGCCACCTCGGCGCTAATAATCCGCAACGCAAGGCAATTTCATATTATTTTCTTTTTAGCAGCCACATGCAAGAATGCGATCGAACCACAGCAGCTTCCTGGCGTGAAGTACTACCTAGCGGCTGAGTAACTATCGGCGCATAATTAGTATGCCGAGAGAACATTTCGGTTACACGAAGCTGCAAGGTGCCATCAAAAAGAGGGCCGCGACTAGCATTGTATGAAAGGAAGGTATCCGTTCAGGACAAGTTTTCTGAAGCAAGCCAAAAATCTCTGGATGATGCTGACGCCGCGTAAAACGTGCAGCGTCAATCTCCGCGCACCTGATGCATGCACACATACTAGAATACGTCTTGTATAAAACGTTCTGAATACTCTCCCCTGTAGGTACTCAAATGACTCGTTGTCCATACTCTGCTCTAGACACGTTTGTTTGACTGGCCACGCCGACATGCTCGAGTTGTTATTTTTTAGTTTTTTAGGTCACCGCTTCAGGCGAGATCGAGGTTCTTTATCTCTGAATATTTTTTAATGATAAGAAATGGTCTTTTCGTTCCTGGCCCTTTCTTCCGGGTTTTCTTTAACCTAGCAGATGGAGGCGCCTCCTCGGCTATATTTATCTCCACAGGAGGAAGAAACAGGAAGCTGGCAACAACAGCCTGCGGGCATTCCACGATACAGGCCGAGAGAAGAGCGTAACCCCAAGGAGTGACGCAGAATAAATGCTCTGTCACGAGGGGTATCAGTGACTCCGAGCTCGTCTCAGGTAAGCGCTCTCTTTCTCAACAAGAAAAGCTGCCAGAGCACGCACATCGCATGTGGCGCTCTTTGGGTGCTTTTGTGTATGTGCTGTTCTGCGAGCAGCAAACACGATCAAGGAGTGTCTACCAAGGAGACAAGGCGGAACAGAAGAAAATACACGCAGCGGCGACACACAGATAAGCCGCCGAGAACATCCTTCGTTCGTTTCTGACAGAGTTATCGCACGCTGTCATGACTGCCTTGGCGGAAGCTGTGCACGCAAAGAGAAGAGGAGAGCCTCTTTATTCTCACTGCCTTGTTTTGCGGAGCTGAAGTTGTGTATTTTTTTTTCTTTCATCAAGGATTGTTTGCGGATAGCCACAAGTAGCTGAGATCGACGCCGATTTACCGGAAACATTCATCTCGCGGGAACGCTGCCTGATGCAAGGAGTAGTTACTGGGCAGAAAGTGCTGAACAAAGCAAAAATATTTTAAGTCATTTTGATTTGCTTCACTGTTATGATACGTTACCCCCTTTTTTTTAGCTGCAATTGCTACCAGTCACGCCCATTTCAAGATTACTCATGGCTTCTTGTAAAAGGAAAAGAAGTTCGCCTACCTTTACCGCTGCTTTCTTTCGTTTTCTTCATGGTATGTTTTAATGAAGGTAGTGAGTCACGTCATTACAAACGGGACTTTTTTGCCCAAGATTTCTCAGTAGTTTGGTGCTTCGAATGAATTATATGCTTTGCGTAGAATTTCTTAATATGGTGAACAGAACAATGCTGATTTGCGCATGTGCCAAGGGAAAGTAATACGAACCAGACTTGTCTCTGCTATCTAAATATGGCTGGCATCATCTGGCGCATTTTTTTTTCCGTACACAATTTCCAGCATGTGCCAAGTTATTTCTCCTTCCACGTGTGTTGTTGCTCCGGAAAGATATTTAATAATATCCGCATGGATTTCGACATACTTTCGTACTTTATTCGCTGGAATACTATCCTAGGAGGCTTTAATGTCTATCTTAGCATTACATTTCAATATCACAATGAAAATGCTCCACGGTAGTTATACCCCGTGATTCTGGCACTGAAATCGCAAAATAAAACAAGCATAAAATACCTTGGATGGACTGCTGTGATCTATTTGTTTCTTTTCACTAGCGTTTCTATTCCAGGTGCCGTTTTGTTAAGTCTGCGAAGGGCTTTAGAAATGACATAAGAAAATTTTCTATTTCGACTTGACTCGAGGAGTGCACATTCGGCGGCCGCTCGTTGGCGCTGTCCAAACTCATCCTCCCACTTGGACGGGGTGGGGGAGGAGGAAAGCGCACTCCCGTTGAGGGGCACGGTGCGGTAGACGGTTGTGCGCCCATTTCCCATAGTCTCTTGTACACAACAGGTTACTAGTGTTTGCTTTTCATAATGTATCTTAATGACAGAATTCCCTTGACCCTCGTCTTCGCGTCTTCGGCCATTTAGCTTCTACGTGTTTTATATGTGATGTCGCTGCTTCTTTCATGGACAACGTTTCCTAATACGTTCAGTAAATACAACTCCTAGTGAACGGGGTAGTGACAGAATTAAGAAACGGAAAATTTAGTGACCGCTTCCAGCTTCAACATTATTTGCAAATATTATTCGTAGGTTTCTCAGTGCTTTACAGGAAGGGAAGGGAAATAAGGGTAGAGGAGGGAAGGCATGGCGATTCAACGAGTGTAACAGCCATGACGCAATTATGGTGCCATTTGATCAGTGACTTTTGCAGCGATGTTGACCCTAACGTAGCGATAAAGTCTCTCCACCATTCTATATGGGAACCCTGTCCTCACCAACGTTGTCTCACATCGATTTAGTAGACGAGCCCAAATTTGATGCCTCATGCATGCAGCGAGGTCTCTGATAGCAGGCCTCCAGATTGAGTGCAACCCAAATACCTTTTTCGTGCTCCTGTAAAGAGTGCACCTCTGTATTTGTTGTGTTAATAAGGTGAAGCAAACCAAAGTGTGCAGACAGGTTTTCAATGAAGCATGGGAAGAATAAATTCATCCCATGGAAATGAATGCATATACCTATGTTGTGTTATTATAAGGCATATTTTCTTAATGGTATACGGCATCAATGTTTATTTTTTTCTGAATTTCAGAAGCAGCCAAGGACCCGTTATAAAAACGTAAAGAGTTGAAGTCTAATGAGGCAGAGGAAGAAATAAAGGTAGAAAATAAGGTTGGGCGCAATAAGAAATAAGCGGTACGAAATTTCTAAGTCATAATTTCATAGGTTGCTCGATAGGAACGGGCGATTAATAACCATAGCCTAAAGGTAAGTAAAAAAGAGTAAAGGAAAAATGGCGCTTCAAAGCTCTTATATGAAAACTGCACGGTGAGAAAGCAAGCAATGTTAACAAATATCACCAACTCTAATTTGTCGCACTCAGAAACAGCGGGCCTTTGATCCGCGAAAAGCAAGTACTAATTACTTTTCCTTTTTTAGCACGAATTGTGATCAGGTGCGCTCGATGTCAATCAAGGCCAGCTGTGAATAGCTGGATAAGGTACACCGCATGTTAACGAAAGACTGTTTTGGTTTTAATTTTTTTAGGTAAAACAACGCTTTTTATCAAGCCCTTAAAAACCTCAAAAATCATTACAACCGGAAAAATAGTAGCATTTTGCGCGCCCATTGTATCGTAAGCATATGGCAACGATGGTCCATCGTTTTCGGCTTAGACAAAATAAAAAGAAAGACCTTTCAGAGAATCTAAAAATGAATATAATTTCGCGATAAATAGCCAATAAAGCAGCCAGATTACCTAGGAACCTCTTTTTAGCTTGAGGATAAAATAAATAAACGAACCACAATGAAACTATAAATGAATTCAGCGCATGAGCAATACATAAAGATAACCGGTTTCCCGGCGCTGCCCTGTAGCTAGTTTTCCCCCCTCACATTATAGATGTTACTCGAGTGTCATGAATATAGATGGAAGTCAAACGATGCATTGGCCTAAACTAGTCAGGCAACTGGTTTGAGGAAAACAGCCGGTTTACTTATTCACCGCAAGAAGGCCACCCCGCTTTCAGTCGAGCCTTTCTCTCCAACTGAGGCGCTGTTTTTGCGAAGTATTTACCAAGCCCTGTGCCAGGAAATGCCAAGTACGTGAGAGTGAGTAACGGTAGTCGCGTTGCGAAACGTTACCAGCTTTTAATGCATTCCACTGCTGAGCTTGTATCTTCCAATTAAGTTTATACTTAAGTAGGTTTGTAACCACGGCGAAAAAAAAAAAATGTTCACGTGCACAGTGCGCACGAACGCCAAGTTGAATTTCTAAAAGTCATCCTTTTAAGAGAAAGTGAATAAAAGTTGCACTTTTCGCTGGATTGTGGAAATTGAGTAGTGGCATACCTTAAACAGATTTAAGGCAGACAGCTGGGCTAGTTGGTGTTTAGATTGAGAGGACATAGTAGTAGCGCTTAAAAAACAAGGACGACAGGGCAGTTGATATCTAGCGCCTGTGCTGTCTTTCTCTACCCTGTCGTCCTTGTTTTTTAAGCGCTACTACTATGTCCTCTCAACTTAAACAGATAATCGCTGAAAAGCGTACAATTATAATGTAATATTACTTAATGCATATGACATGATATAATGCATATAACAGAAATAATGCGGGTGGCTAAGTGAGTCACTGTGACGAAAAGAATAGTAACATGTTTCTTGCACCAGTTTTTTTTTTTTTTTTGCAGAAAAACTTAGGCATAAAAGTAAAGTTGATTTAAATAGCGGGTAAAAGAGGGGAGAGAAATGGATACAAAAAGTCGTTGACGGCTGAAAACTGAGTTTTGCGAATGCACAACGTTGCGTCATCCTTATAGTGAAAGTGAAGCAAGCACCCCGCACCCGCTAAATTTAAAAAGCGTCCAGCGTAGAAATAGGACTCCCATAGAGCCGGGGCGAGGAAACGAAATGCCAGCACAACACTGCGTGATAGACACGGAGTTTCACGTTCCATCTGCTTTGTGAAGAGTTTCTTCGAAAAATATACAGCTAAATAAAAAGCAAAAATGAACGCAGCTCGCCCACCCATGCTTTCCCAACAGCCTATGTAGCAAGGCACAAGTACGAGTTCTTCGAGACGTCACTGACGCAGCTATAACAAGGCAAGGTGTCGCTTTTATTTCTCATACATATAATACTCATTTTTCTGGCTTTATTTTAAGAGAGAAAGCCAGCGTGTGTAACTCTCATGATGAACTACGCCACACAAGCACATAAACACTAGGAAATAGAAGGTAAAGTTCAGTGCTTCTAAACATAGAGCATTAAAAAAAAAGGCAAGGTTCTCGCGTCACCCGCACCAAAAGTAAAAGAGAGCATTGTACAGTATATACTTCTCTGAGGAAACTTTGTCTCTTACCAAAGTCTGCACTCCCATATCGTCACAGCTCCCCCTGCAGAAAGGGTACGCCTACAATAAATGAAGTTTCGCCATTAAGCCTTGGCTTGTTTGCATTCTTTTAGGGGCAGGAAAGACGATGCTGAACAATATTTTTAGTATCGCTGTAACTGAAATTACTTCAGAAGTGTATTTCGCCCACATAGTTTAAATACTGGCTGTGACGGTGCTTGCTTAATTAAAACTTTCAACAAACAGCGCCAGATACGCCTTCCCACTCGAAAATCCGCCGTTGAGACGTAGAAGACGTCGTATCTTTGAGCTTGCGCTATAAAATATACAGAATTAGCGAAAAAATAGAACAGAAATACACCTCGGCCCATTGTGATATTATTTTATACTGAGAGTGCATGTGGCAGGTTCTCTCAGATTACGAACTGCAGTTTACCAATATCCATTAAGAGGAAAGTGTACAATAGCTGTATCTTACGGTACTCAACTATGGGGCATAAACGTGGAGGCTAACGAAGAAGGTTCAGATTAGGTTAAGGACAACGCCGCTAAGGAAAGAAAAATCTCAGGTGTAACGTGAAAGACCGGAAGCGGGCAGAATGGTGATTTAACGAACGCGGGTTAATGATATCCTAGTCGAAATTAAGAGGAAGAAATGGTGGTGCTGGTTACTTTGGGTTATTCTTTGGAAATGGTACTGGACGCGGGTTATGTTACCCTTAATTGTGTGATCACTCTTGGCGTCCAGGGCAAGGGGAAAGGGGATGTGGAGGGAGGGTGTTGGGGGGCTTGGGGGTGGGGGGGGGGGGGGGGGGGGGGGCAGGGCATGTAACGCGAAGGCGAGATAACCGCTCGTCCTCAAGTGTAACGGCGTGGATTCCAAGAGAAGGCATGCTTAGCAGGGGGCGGCAGAAATTTAGGTGGGTGGCAGAGATTAAGAAATTTGCGGGGATACGTTAGCCGCAGCTGGCAAAGGACAGAATTAATTGTAGAGACATGGGAGAGGCCTTTGCCCTGCAATGGGCGTAGTCAGGCTGATGACGACGATGATGCACAGCCGAGTGAAGGCTTGTCTAAGAGCTCGACTGGTGCAGTGGCTAGCAAACGAGGAGAAATTCTGAATCAGACACGAATTTTCACAGAGAGTGCTTGCGCTTACCCGTAATGGCTTGGATACACAAGCGACAAAGGCTTAAGCACTTAGCCTTAACAGAGCATCCGTGCCAAGCCTGTACTTTACTTTATTGGTTCCCGTGCATACTTCTGTAGCGCTTGACAATCGTGCTCACATCTGTACAAATTACGCGACAGTTTTCAAAGATACACTATACGTTCTCGA
The DNA here is from genome assembly GCF_055824585.1 of Amblyomma mixtum. Taxonomy (NCBI): domain Eukaryota; kingdom Metazoa; phylum Arthropoda; class Arachnida; order Ixodida; family Ixodidae; genus Amblyomma; species Amblyomma mixtum. The sequence continues at coordinate 139,415,998 of NC_143017.1, forward strand.
TGATAAATGAGGCCCCGTCGTAATAGCCTCAGCTGAAATTTCTCGGAGTCACCTGCTTGCCGAGTTTAAAAAAATCATATCCTTTTTCCTTCATCCATAGCTGTGACATACTATCAGTGGTGCTTGGTAGAAAAACATGAATGAAGCACAGCTATACGAGTATGCAGCAGGCGCTGTACATAGGAAACGCTGATGCACTTCCAAAGGAATTGAGCAGTGTTATATTATCACCATGCGTTGAGAACTAAAAACTATGACCTCGACAAAGTACAGAACGCTGAACAGAACGGGTGATTAACTGCGGCCACAGCTATGCACATGACATAAAATGGCAGTGATTTAGCTCAGCTAGGCCAAGATATACTTAGCGAAAGCAGTTTAGTCTAATGACATTTTGATAGTGACGTAGCATTTCTACTGGCGAAGCGAGAGCGCAACGAATGTCATACCAAACGGCGGCGGCGGCTCCGCGGCGAAGGTGCGCGGTGTGACGTCATGCCAGATGGCGCAGCGAGCGCGCGTTGTCCGCCAGCTGCTGCGCCTGCTAGGCAACGGCTCAAGGTCGGTTTCTGTACCTCCTCGGAGCATCGCCAGAGTGAAATCGCAAGTTCGTGGCCAATGCTGCTTTCGCTACAATACAGGATGTTTCACCTAAGACTTTACACAAGTTAAAAAAATAGGCTTCCTGAATTAGAATGACGTTTTTTCGGCATAGCATTGTCAGCGCTGTAGTACATTGGAATACAGCTAAGATATGCTAACTAGCAGGCTGCTTAACTAATTTTGGATAGTTAGGTTTTTAGCTATTGCTGTTAAGCTCTTTAGTTATTTACAGGCATGTAGCACACAGTAAGTAATATCCAGATCGATTTTTACAATTTCCAAAACGCGATTGCCGTTGGCGCTATGATGCAGTTAATTTCGTCAACTAATCGCGCCAAAATACATGCGCTTTCCAGAAGCTTGCAGGCTAAGCAACCTCTCTAGTGTACGGAACTCGTCGAAATAGCCAAAACCTGTTTTGCTACCGCGCCGAGGGTAGCCCCATTTGCGAAAGTCTAAAGGTTGGTATAGATATTACTGTCTGTGGGCTACACGCCTATAAATAACTAAGGAGCGTAACAGTAATAGTTAAAAAGTTGACTACCCAATGTTAGTTAACGAACTTGCTACTTACCGCGACTTCAACTTATTTCGTTGTACTCACCACTGACAGTGCTATGTCGAAAAAAGCGCTCTTCTAACTAAAAAAGGCTTATTTTTAAAAATTGTGTAAAGTCTTAGGTAAACACCTTGTATAATGCAGAAAGTATATTATGCTGCATCACAAATTTCCTGTTGCGCTGTTTCACACGCTTTGAAAACGCTTTCCTCATTAATGATTTAGTTCTTTTCATGTTGCGCCAAGTGTCGCGTAAACGTTTATTGACTTCCGTGATACATCCTATTGATAAAATGAGTCCGGCGCGTCAGAAAGGTGATCAAATAATGCAGCCATGTGACATTACTCAGTGGCCTCATGATTCATAAAATAAAAAAAATCGAACTGTCTTAAATAGGGCTCGCCTTCAAGCTTTCTCGGTGTCCATATTCAAAAAGAAAAAGAAAAAAATTCACAGGTATCCGTGAGCAACAAAGTTTTCTTTGTGAAGCAGTTTACAGCGGTTTTACCTGTTGAGTTCATCTTCGCTTAGATGTTCACTTTCGGACAGGCATACCTATTCATAAAATACGGTCTGTTTTCAGCCTCTCCTCTAAGAATGGCTTACAGCACCATTCATATAACAATGTACGAAGACTTCACTCCACCTCTATTCCTATATGTCTTGTGCTTTCCTTGCCACGCGCCGATCTTGCCACGCGCCGGCTTCGTAATTCGTCCCACTTGCTTTGAGCAAGACTTCAACGGCACATTTAGCACTTATATGCGCCAGCTGCAGTCAAGAAGCACGTTGATATTGTGGCGCAAGTCTCATATCTATTTGGTTTCGATCCATACATTGAAGCTTCTAGTTTTTGTTATATCGCCTCTCTGATGTCTCTCAATAATGTCGAGCAATATATAGTTGCTACTATAATCACTTACAATTAGTTATTGTTAGCTCATGAAACTTGGCGTGTAGACCTGCTACTGCACGAAGTTCACCAGAATTAACCACATTTATTTATTGAGGCCAAAGATTGGTTTGGTTTAATGGGGTTTAACGTCCCAAAGCGACTCAGGCTATGAGGGACGCCGTAGTGAAGAGCCCCGAAAATTTCGACCACCTGGGGTTCTTTAACGTGCACTGACATCGCACAGTACACGGGCCTCTAGAATTTCGTCTCCATCGAAATTCGGCCGTGGCGGCCGGGATCGAACCCGCGTCTTCCGGGTCAGTAGCCGAGCGCCGTAACCACTGAGCCACCGCGGCGGGGTGAAGCCACAGATCAGTCTAATAAATTCCAGTTCTCATAATATTTAGTTAATAAATAACGAGCGCATGAGTCCAGATTGAGATGCTTGAGTCACCTTTCACAGATTACGAGTCGTGCCGGATTTGAGAGCTGTTATGCAGCAGCGTGTTTTAAGGTTCCACACCAGGAGAAAACTGCAGCCACAGCGTTGTAAAATACTATTTCGGAACAAGAGTGTCTCCTTTTACACAATAAGCCAGTGCCTTTACCCAGATTGGTGTTTAACTGAAGTTTAAATGTGATAGCAAAATGATTGCTTGGCCATTCACTCGAGCATCTGTAGTATATCAGGGGCCTCGAATTTGCGAATCATTGCGAAGTCCAGAGTTTCGAGAGCTGAAAACTTTAGCAACAAGCGTTTTACGTTGTTTATGTGATACTGTCGTGATTAGAGCCTATGCAGTCTTGCCCAAATACATTACGTTTGGACATGAGAAGCAACAACATGTAAGAGCACTTTCGGTCTTGATGAAGGGTAACGTCGCAGGCAAGGCATGCCTGTTTCCTAAATGAACATCCGCGTTTATGGACGCCAGAAGAAGCGTCAGCAGAAAAACGGGGCGTTCCTGGGAGCTGTTCTCGAACATGCAGAAAAAAAAAACATCTAAGGGTAGAGCAAAAAAAAGGAAGATCGCGGTAGGGTCCCATTATGTTGAGGGGCATTACTTTGCCCTAGAGCTCTCTAAATGGCGGTCTCGGGCTGCATGCTCCCGTCTCAAGAAGCGTTGTTTCCTACCACTGCCGCTCTAATGAGCGCTCTTAGCGGAATGTTCAAGTATATGGCGTCTTCCAGCTCTGCCGCTTCTCGCTCAAAGTAAGTTTTCTAGCAATCTGGGCCAGAAATTTTCCCTCGCCGCTAGACTCCATGCAAATTCAGCATTGTCTACTCCTTGCTCCTTCACTTTTTCATCATTTTGTTTTTGCAACAGGTTTCGCATGCACGCATCCAGACCTGCCAGCTACGACCGTGGAAGAATGAGACATTTAGACACGTAAAACATAGGTTGTATGTTCTGCGTGTGCGTGGATATGAGTTGTTCGGCTGAAAGCATCGCGTTGACAACTGTGACGACCGAAACTTTGCTTTTGACCCAGAAATTTTTGTTTCAAGCTCAGAAAGCACAGCCAAACTTTGAACGCACGCAGTCACAACCCTGGAACTGCGAACACACGCACGCATCTGGTTTCAAGCGAGTTTTGAAACTTGCGAGAAGAAAAGCATGAAAAACAAGTGCAAAGTTTCTTCTCCCTGAGAGGCACAATGCGTCTGCAAAAGCAGTAGCGTGTCGCATTCCGTCGAATGCCACACAGTTTGCTTCGAAGCACTGGACTTGCTGAGTGGGGCGAGAGTGTAAAAAAAACTGCTCGTCGCATTTTAAACGCCGGGATCCTAATACCTGGAAATTAGCAGGCGGAAGAAACTTGGTGTGCCCATGCGGGATATGAGCAGTAACGCTCTCAACTGGCAACTTCCCACGCGTTGTTTAACGCTGCTATCGGCAGGAATGTGAACTTGTGTTTGCGTGAGCTCAAAGTTAGCAGTGCGAAGCTTTTCGAGCTAAACCAATAGAATGGCGCCTTTCCTTTGCAGTTCTTTTCATTAGGAAAATACGTTTTAAAAACTTTTTTTTTCTGTTCAGGGAGACGGAACGAGTTAACTAAGCGTGATCTTATTTTACAACTCCACTGAATATATGGCAGTCAGAGATTTTAAGTTGTAAAGGTTACAGCATCTATCTATTAACCCAATATAGATCCGTTAATCGATTAAAAGTAAGCCTCATGCATAACCGCTGCTGAAGCTTCAGTTATACTTTAATTATATCCTTCGTGAAGACTGTATTCCTTGTCCACGATCTCAAACCGCTGCATGACAACAGTGCACCCGGAGTCCATTATCTGTTACACGCCGAACCTACCCTGGATAATCCGGCGATATTGCCTTCTTTATGTTTTGCATATATTGCCGCGAATGTTTGTAGTGTTTGTTTGTTCATTCTTCAAAGCTGCCGGCACGCTGCTTTATCGCTTTGTTTGTGATGCAAGACGCGCCTAGATTTATCTCGATTGATCGCATCCAGGCGGAGCGGACTCTACGTTGTTCCAGAGTGTCCTAGTAACTTTCCAACCTTTATCTGGAAAGTTCGCTATCAGCTTTAAAAAGAGCGCGGCCGAGAGCGGCGGGCATTCTGTTCGACGACAGCTGAGCACGCTTGTTGCCCGCCTCGGGCATTACAACCTGATCGGGCATTACAACCTGAAGCCTCTTTGTTTTTAAGCTCCAATTCCTCATCCCTGCTTACGAAGTTCCCAAAAGAAAAAGATCAGCGAAGATACACTCCACTGAAGCCTATTAATGCAGAAATGCAGTGGGCAGACAACCTGAGCAAGATCGTCGATAAACGAAAATAAAGAATATTTGTGTACGGCTACACGAGCTACGCAAGACGTCAAACTCAGTCATAGCAAGGGTAAGTGGTACCTGCTTTTTTTATTATCTGCCTTCTTACTTTCTCCCTTAATCCCTTCCTTCATGGTACACATCCTGGTGTCCAGGCACTGGAAGACTTACTGCTATCACGTCTTTCCGTATAACTGACTTAATCCCTCCACAAACCTCAAGAGAGCACCTGATAGGCGCCTCGAAGTGTTTGCGGCGTCGACTACGCGTCCTGTCGGATGGCGATGGTTGCGGCCAAGAACCAACAATTCGGCTGCAAATTGCGAACTCAGGACTAAAAGGTGGAGGCCAAGAACGCATTTCTTTAACAATGCTTCTCAAAATGAGAGTATTGACAGCATTATTTTGTTTAAAACACACATGGGCACCTGTGAAGACGGTTGATTCATAAGCAGTTCTGTTTTAAGAACCCGTAGCTAGTGAAAATCGGTAAAAAATAAAACCTCTGTGCAAGGATTTCGAAGTGAAGGCGAAAAACACAGACGTGTTCATTAAAATTGTCTGCGCTTATGCAAGACAGCTTAAGTCACGAAGCCCAGCCAGAGCAAACGTAAACGTTGCCACCTCTCCCCTCCCTCCTTTTTTTAATCTCAGCCTTTTTTTCCATCTTCTTAATCCCTTCCTTCACAATAGGGTTCTTGTAGCTACTTATAACCTCTACAAATATGCGCACAAAGCATCCGAGAGGCGGTACCAATCATTTAGCCGCGTCTCACGAGCGTGCGTCACTCATGATTACAACGAAGGTTACTCGATGTGCAAAACAGGGCTGCGGTCACGGGTAGTCCCCCAGCCCTGTTGCTTAGAGGTGCGTGGAGCTGCTTATGGGCGTCCCCTTACCCTGGTAGATTACAACTGTATTGCGAGGGGAATGTGTAAGGGTTGGTCAGTGGTTAGAGGACACACTTTCGCGTTGGTCTGGTGTCACGTCGCAAGTATAGCTTTCTCTCTATTAAGAAAGCAACAAATTTTAAGATGATCAATCTTAAGGACGCAGAAAAAATGCGATAACACTTTTATTTCCCTTGCCAATATATTCGAATCCGTATTCCGTTGTCTTTCACTCACCACTCGATTAGGATTCTGATTACATTCCAAATTCGATCATATTTCATTTTGATTCCATTATAATTTTGTTCTATTTAGATTCTGATTATATTCTTATTCAATTCCTATTTTGAAACCGCTTATTATTTCTGCTGAGTTAGTAGCTTTTGCTTAGTCATTTTCATTTTTGTTGGGTCATTCTTAGTCCGGCCTCTCTGTCATCTCGCTTACACGTGGAAAGGGGATTTTCCTCTCTCTGCTTGCCACCTGCAACGGCTGGAAGGCTTAGGCTTCACACAGGCGCTGACGCTGGACAGATTTCGCCTTCATGGCGAACTTAATGCTGTCGCATAAAAAAATAGCCCGCATAGGAGTCTCAGTGAAGGATGACGGCATTAGAGGACGCAAACAAAAAGACACCAGGTATTCTGACGTTCACATTGAGGAATTTGCATGGCTGACAGCCTACGAGAATTTATTACGTAAATTCGAACACAATGAAAGTAATTAAGGTGCTAGACATACTTTCCCGATGACGCAATGAGGTGCTGAGCGCACCGTGTCAAGAATGCATTGTGTACGCGAGCCTTCTTCAGAGATTGCTTAGAGCGAACATTCCTTGCGTAGTCTCTAGACAAGTTTAAGGTGTTTCAATCCAACTGGAGTTCACTTTCACATGAGAAAAAAAAAAACGAAAGATAAAAACACAAACTCGTTTTATGCAATGATGAATAGAAATGATAAAGTAAAGACCAGTAAAAGTCATTAAATGCAGTTTTTTTTTTTAATTTGCGACAAGGGGTCTAGCTACCGGGTTCCTCGTGATATCAAAGAAGCCTGATTCTGTGTAAGAGCATGAAGTTAATTAGTCCCTGCTTGTACTATTCCCGTTGCTTACTTTTTTTCGGACATCCTTTTTTTTTTCTTTTCAAGCTCTCATCCTTTCGGGGCTCCCAATCTGAACCTGAAATCTCAATAGCATATTGAGAAACTTCCCTCCATTACAAGAGGTGTCCTTTTCACGAAAGCGGACTCCCTCTTTTTCGGCGTTTTCATGGCTGTCCGCCTGAAGTGGACCCGCATGGACTAATGCAAGTACTATACTGCGTGTGTTTTCGCGTTTAAAAAATATCGCTATCAAAATTTCATTCCACCCGTTTCTCAAACGCACTTTTCCAGGATAGCCCTTGTCTAAATAACCCGGCATAAGTAGCGGGTGCTTTTTGCCTCCTAGTTTATTTCCATTACAGGGCTGCGTCTAAATATTGCTAATGCTGCCGTTCTTTTTTTTCGCTTGTAGTTATTTTTTTTTTCTGTCTCTTCGTTGAGAGCGCGCACGCAACCTCACCACGCAAGCCAGTAAAGTTGGGCGCACTACGCTAACCATGCAGCTTTGGGATTCTGCGAGTCTCGTTTTACTCTGCACTGCGAAGCGTGAGCGAATTGTTCATGTTTGAAAAAGAACGGAGGCAGGCGAAAAGAGCTGAAAAAAAAAACAAAAAGGTAGAAAAACCGGCGTTCTCGCAAGCACACTTGAGAAAAAAAAAGGACACCGAACTAAAACAGAACCAGCGGCAGAAAAGCTCTCGTTTCCTCTGCTAGGAGTGCTTCCTGTGTAGCTGAGAGGTTGAAAAAGAGGCGTCTCATTAATATGGCCACTTGTGTAAGCTGCGGAAATTGCTTATACGGAGGCGGTTCCCTACGCCAGGCATTGAGATGCTCTGTAGAGGCAGACAGAGAAAGCATGAAGAGCGGAAGAGCTTAACATGAGAATGCGCCCGTCGGCTCTGAAGTGTCACGGTCGCTCGGAATGGGAAACAAGCGCTATTCGCTGTCAACAGCGAATTCGTGAGTAGGAGACTTCGCGCCCGTCAATTGATGGTCACTTTCCACTACAGCGGAAAAATAAACGCAGAAAATGTTTGATTTCTTAGCTGTTTTTTCGCTGTCACGGATTTTTTTTTTTTTTTGCCTGCGAATGCACATGTATATTTACCAGTTCTATAGGCTTCGTGCGACAGGTTCGTACAAATGCAGTCCGAACTTTTCCTGGCCTCTGTGCACAAAATTACAGAAAAAATAAATCCTCCTTCTCTGGCAATATGTGGCGGCTCCAAAACATCACGAGCTAGAGAATTGGGCAATTTGTTTACACAAAGAGCTTAAAATAGATACAAAGGTTGTTTACATGCTAGCCGGAAGCAGGTTTTTTGTGTAATTTACAAGATTTTTTTATATGCTAAAACTTTCTGAAGAAAAAAATGGTCGTTCTCTGGCAATATGTGGTGGCTTTAAAACGTCACGCTAGAGAATTGAGGAATTTGTTTACACTAACAGCTTAAATTGTATACATCGGCTGTTTACATGCTAGAGGGAAGCAGGTTGTGTGTGTATTCTACAAGATTTGTTTATATACTTGCAAGTGTCTCTCCTCGGCTACAAAACGCAGTCTTATACGTTTTGCAGCCTGTAAACAGAGGAATAAAGAGCAGGTTGGCGCGAGCTTGCGGCAAGATGGACAAAATAACGCGCGCACTTGCCTTGCGATGCAAAGCGTTTCCGTGGTTTATTTCTTAATTTTGCGTTTGATGTCAATACCTGTTCTTCTCTCCTATATTTACGCTCGTGCTTCCGCTAAAGTAGATTACCCGCCGGCGACTTAACTTTGCATACACCTTCATCCGGGAAGCCTCAGTTCGAGCGTACAGCGCGAGGCTTCCCAACACCGTCGTCGCTGTTCTCATCTGCGCCAGGACAGGACCAACGGGCTCCCGTCCCTGTGGCGTTTGCTCGTCGCGTGCCCTTTGCCTTGGGGAAATTTTCTCCCGATCTTCGGTGTGAGAGCCCAAATCAATTCGGCGCCCGTGCGGCAATCAGCGACAGCCCTTCCCTAGAGCTGGACGCTTTCGCTCCCGCGACAGAATGGGACACTCTGCTCTGGCGGCGCCACCAGCCCTTGAGCGTTTCTCTACCACCGTGCTCAACGAAGTTCCCTCAGCTCCTTCATTTATCTACCCCCTCTCCCTTTTTTGTGTATTTATTTGTTAGTATCGCGTTCCCCCCTCTAAGGCTTTGATTGTTGGCGGGACTGCTCTGTTTACCTAAAGATAGAAGCTAACTTGTGTTTGTGTTCGCAGGCTTTGCTCGCTTACGCCTGTGCGTGCGTGTGTATTTCTCGGCGCACACAGCCGGTATTGCAATCTCAAAACAATGCCAAGCCTCCGGCATCAGCAGAAACGGCGGCTGGAAATAACTGCTAACGAAGTTGTAATCTCCACATGACGAAAGCTGGACAGCAGCGTCAAAGTAAAATGTCAAAGGCAATCTTGGCTGCGTGGGCTTCCAATTATCAGGCTGACCTTTTTTCTCTGGGAACATAGTAACAATAAAGGTCACTGAGAAAGAAAAAAAAATAGCTGACCAGGTTAATCTGAGATTCTCCTTTAGCGGGAAACGCGACCAAAATGGGCACGAAAAACATCATGTGCTCAGGAAGTCTCATAAATTATAGGCACTGCAGCAGGAAATAACCACATTACCCCTCGATGACTGGTCTCAGAAATTGTCATCACCTCCGAAGTAAACTTCTGCTTTCCACGACAGTTTTTCAGACCCAGCACATCACAAAGTCATGCATTCTTGTCTCAATAAAATGTTGGCCAGATGTTTTCATAGAACGAAATGTTGGCCTGAAAATGTTTTTGTAATGAGTGGGAACGCAAAAGTGAAATAAAAACGACAAACTCCTTATTAAAATACCTCTCTTGAAAACAGGAATGCACCTCAGCATTACAGCTTTCACAGCAACAAAGCATCTCAAAGCGAATTGTATCCAACGCCAGCAGACGGCGGTTTAAAGAGCGGAGGACATTAACCTGCCTCAACTCGACGATAAGACTGTGTTGAGTGCCAGTAGAAGGAATGTAACGCAGAAGATGCAGAAGGCCTTGTACCGCGCGTGAATATAAGGATCTTTAGTGTGTTGCGCGGGAAAAATAAAACGAAAAAAAAAAGACGCACATATTGCTTAATAAGACTATCATATCTGATAAAGCATTTTTGCCGCTTCATTAGCGCTCGATTATGCCCAAAAAGGGTTTTTGTTTTTATGACGCAGTGAGTTAGGTGTATCGGATAACCTGGCTCTGGGCAGCTATCCTCATTGCGTGTTTAGGTTTGGTTTGATTTATTGGGGTTTAACGTCCCAAAGCGACTCAGGCTATGAGGGACGCCGTAGTGAAGGGCTCTGGAAATTTCGACCACCTGGGGTTCTTTAACGTGCACTGACATCGAACAGTACTCGGACCTCTATAATTTCGCCTCCAACGAAATTCGACTGCTGAGGCCGGGATCGAACACGCGTCTTTCGGGCCAGCAGCCGAGCGCCGTAGCCACTGCGCCACCGCGGCGGGCCTCATTGGATCTATTTGAGCCATAGAGAGACTGCACTGGTTACTTTGGCCTACTAGCATTGGGCTCGAACACAAGATAAGAAAAGTTTCATTTCACTAGCATTTAAAGCTGAATTTGAATTAAGTGAGGTATGCTTCAGAGGCAAAGAATTGCGGTTTGTAAAAACATCAGCTGCCTCATGGGTACAGATAAAAAGAGCGTTCGCCGAAACTCTCGTTCGCAACGAACTGTTGCTTTATTGCTGTATCCAAGACACGAGTGAGCCCTACATCATTTATAGGAAATCCAACCTCGTCGGCGGAGAAGGCCTCCAAGGCACTGCTCCGCTTCTTGAGAACGTCTGGCCCGCACGACATGCTGCGACTTCAACGAACACGGACGTTTTAGAGTGACTTCAATTTTCTGTTACTCCCCTTTCTCTCTTTTTTTTTGTTTATCCCGTCACTCCCCCCCCCCCCCCCCCCCCCTCGTGTAGGGTAGCAAACCGATTATTCTTTCGGTAACCCTCCCCGCCTTTCCTCTTCTACCTCCTCCTCCTCCAACCTGCGGCTTCAAGACCACCTCCAGATTTTTAATTTAGAACTGGTTCCAGGTATTGAGTTCGAGATACTTCGTCGGCTTAAAATTGAGAATCAGAGTTCACTCTCTTCCCTTCTTTGTTAATACGATCATGCTTTCGACCATATTGCGCTGGTCTTAAGCGATGCCGGAGTAGATACAAGATTAGGTAAACCTGAGCTATTCGCAGCGATCCGGTCTCGTAAAAGTGCCTGCCATCAAAACACTACTATTCTGTAAGCACCTTGGCTTCGCATAATGCAATACATAAAATTAAACTTTGCACGAGAATCTATCGGAAGCAATCTGTTTTAGGAACATGCTGATAGCGAACCATCTTAGTTTCAAAGGTTATTTACCCGCCGCTGCTAGTACATACGGCGACCAATGTGAAAACCCACACCGCATTCTGTTTGACTTCGCCTTGCAATATAGAAGCTCACTCGGCTCAGTATACTTTACATACGTCGATTCCATCCTAATGTTTCGTTGCATTTGTGTTATATTTATGATGACTTCATTCATGCTGTAAGTCAACACGCATGTTGATGCATTCAGAAGTAGATATGCCCTTATCGTGGTTTATGCCTGCATTCCCCTGTATCATGCATTTAAGTTTGCCATCCTCTGAAGCAAGTTTTTTCGACCTCCTTCTAAGTGCACACCCCCTGTGTGCGTTAGAAATTTATGTGAGTATGCCCGACTTCGTACGTTGTTTGTTTTGAGCTTCATAAACAACGCTCTTCCTTCTTCTCGAATGTTCTAGTTCCTTCCATTTCTCTGCAAATGAATACTTCACCTCATTTAATACACAATATGCGTAGTGTATAAAGCTTATTTCGATATTCCGTACACTCGGATAAAGCAATTGGCATTGACCTTTAGATAAAACCCCTTAGGAAGTTTGAAGGCTCTGTAAAGAGGAGCACATCAATAAGTTATAGCTGTGGAGCTTTGCAGTGGGAGCGACGTTTATCATTTCATTTTGCTAATCGATAGCTTAGTGCATCTCAACTTGCTTGTCGCAATTTTTTGCAGAAAATAAGAACACTGTCCTCTTAAACAACTGCGGCACAATTAAAGTCCTTAAAGGAACTTTCGTGAGGGATGCTTAGTGCTGTCTGGGCTAGCATGAGGGGCTTATTAAGGGCACGTAGAATCCACAGCAACGTAAAGGCCGTCTTGCTGTGATTGACTTTGTTATTTTTTTTTGTCCGACTTAGTGCCTCTCAGCGCCCTCTTACGACTAGGCTTCACTATAAGCTGAATCTTCAAGAAGTCACCACCTTCGAGGTCATTTCGAGGCCTAAATTCTGTCCTTCAGAGTGAAACCTGCGTTGACATGAGTCGGCTATGTACTGCAGAGAAAAAGATTTTGAAATATCCTCCTTTATGGCTTCACGGAAACCGCCTTTTCTCAGCGATGCGAACCGACTGAAGTTCTAACTTGTAATTAAAGTTGAGTGCAAAGTGCATTGACATCACCTGCGTGAGAGGAAAGAGTCTCCTGCCTAACTCCGTGTGACTCCATTGAAACCTCACGAAGTGAAAACTTTATAAGGCTACCCGCCTTTGTGCGTTGGATAGAAGGCGAGGTAAGAACTGCCTTAGTGGATAACTGGCCCAAAGAGAACACGACGACGAAAGTCACGCCAGTAGCAACCTAAAGAACATGTTTGGAAGCAAGAGAAAGCAATGCCCTTTCGACACAGGAAACAGTAGAGAGGCCTTTTACCGGCCGAAAAACAACACCGCAAAAACTTGATTAGCGGCTCTCTCTTTCAGAATACCACATTGTTCTAGCACTTCCGCTCACTGTACAATGAGTTTCTGAAAAAAAAAAAAAACACTTCTTTCTTGCTTTTTTTCTTCACAAGAAAAGTGTCTAACCTCATCACGTTTTCCGATCACGTTTATTCCTGTATGGTTACGCATAACTAGACTGCGTCATTAACGCACTGTATGTACAGGGATGGTCAGAAGTTTCCAGGCCATAGGGTCGGCTTTTCTTCGGTATATCCTGGCACTTGAGATGCCCATAAAGCTATCAAGGCTGTACGAGGTTAGAACACTGCTTATTTAACTCCCTACAGATGTTATGAGCTTGGCGGGGATCGTAACTGCCTGATCATACTTGCCCGAAAGCAGACCCTGTGGTCTGGGAACTTTTGACCGACCCTGTACGTTTGAAAAGAGAAACCTCTTAAAATAGCGCATGAAGGATTTGCAATAAAAATTAAAATCAACGTGCCTTCCTCGTATACACTTGTCATTACAGTAAAACCGTCGCCGCGGCATACATGTTCAATGCGTAATCTGCCCGCAATCAAGTTTTGTCTTTGGTTTTTCTTTGGCTCGTCGGGGCCTGGCGATGCAACATGCTTCGCTTCTCGTCCTTCTGCTCAGCGACAGTAATTCAGTTATCGCGACCCTACATCACCGCGCCTACGTCACCACCCCAGCGCGGGCCCCGTGAAGTAGAAGCCAATGCCGGATTCACGCCTCTCCCGGGAGAAAAAAAAAAAGAAAAGAAAGCTCTGGCCGTGAGTAGGCGTCGAGGGAAATCAAAATGTTAATCAAGAGGGAAAGCAAACAGCGGGGCGGTGAAGCCTGTTTCCCCCTTCAGATCACAGAAATAGAAAACCTAGCGGCAACGAGAGGTGGATTTCGGCGGCAGCGAGCTCAGCGAAAGAAACGGGCGTATGCGCACCCTTTGGCTTTTCTTTCTGACGCCTCTGTTTTCTTTCTTTTTCGTTTATGTAAATAAGCAAGTGGCGGCGGCTCGATTAGGGCCGGTGGAGGCATCAGCCGGGAATCCGGTTTCCGGTAGCTTCTCATTCCGTAAGTAACTAGCGGATCTCGAGTGATCGCGATGCGCGGCTGGTGTCACCATCTCTAATGTTATTTATTTTTTGTGCACTCGCTTCCACAAGACCTAAATTGAATAGGAGTCGGATCGTTGTAATTGTGTTTCTTCTTGTACGTTTTTTCATACGAACTTCAGAACAAAACCAAGAAAGCTCAGTGTAGAAAGCGTTGTGGTGTTTACTTTTCGTTCTTTAGGGGTTACGCGGAAATTTGCAATAGCGTGGTAAGTATCCCAAAACCCGTGGCCTCAGTTTTGTACTCGCCTGCAAAAACCCGTGGCCTCAGTTTTGTACTCGCCTGCAGTCTGCTTTCCTTTGTAGTCAGGCAAGCCGCTTGGGGCAAAAATTTCACCTCACACCTGTTATGTCATACTTGCAAATATAACGCAAAACAACAGAGCTCCACTGCGATTTTTGAAGGTCTACATTGAAACAACATCTAATCCTAAAGTTATTCTTTAATGAGCGCTCTACAGATACCATAGGTCTTGAACTTAGAGCTGCAAACGAGCATTTAGAGTGCGGGCTTTACCATTATCTTTCTTTGCAAGCGCGTTGGAAATTATTTGTTTTGCCTAGAATTACAACTGATGTTCGCACTGCGAGTCATCAGCTGAACGCGTAGAGGTCAAGAGGCAATGTGCCCTCTGAGCTACAAAATTGAAAAAGGAAAGAAAATGGAGGCCGGCGCAAAGTAAATATAGCCCGTGCCTTTTCAATACTCACTATTGATTAACGTAGACCCTCTGATGCCCAGTTCGCTACCTAACTGCTGACAGATTTCTGTAAATTCACAGTGATCCTACTAACAGTCCCTCTTGCGGCGTGGCAGAAAAAGTGTTAAAAGGGATGCTTTAAAACAAAAAAGTTCTTTCCTTACGTTCGTCTTCGCAGGACAGCACAGGAAGCAAATCAACTTTAATCAAATAAACCAAGCAACTTCGGTTTCTCTATATTTAGCAACCCATGCTGTCTGTTCTTGCTTTGTCCCCTTACATCATGGCCATAGGTGACACTGCTTAAGCACAGGAAGCAAATCAACCTGATTCAGGGTAAACCAAGTAACTTCTTTTGGTCCATATTTTGCTACCCATGCTTTCTGCTCTTGCTTTTTCAAATTACATTTAGAGATGAAAGTTTACTTCTACAGCTACTATTGCTACTACTACATCTGAGAGAAGCAGACAGCGGCATAAACAGCAACCTAGAAAGGCAGAGACAAGAAAAAGTAGAAACATATCGGAAGGACACACGCTGGATTGAGTCCTGTTGCTTTATTTTTGCCGATGTACTTTTACGCTGAATATTATGACCGAGTCTCCTAAGTACCAACTAGCCCAGGTTCTTTCTTTCAATGCGAACAGTGACGCATGGTTGGTGTCACTGGCATCATACCGTTTCTGCAATAAAGGAAGTAACATGCAAGCTGCTGTGCACAACACATTTCATATTTTTTTAGGTCCTCATTCTATGCTTTCCTGCAGAGTGAGGCTCAGCCAGAAAAGAAAGAGGGTTTCTGAGAGTAAATCACTGATATTCACTATGCTAAAGTTTAAGGGCAGCAACTAATCTACGCATGGCAGTGAACTCAATGCAAAGCGACGGCCGGTTCACTGAAAAATGAATGAGAGTTTTCAAATCAGAGGTGCCTGAAAAGAGAAAGTTTTTGAATGGCCTTTTTCAAGGCGCAAAGGAAAACACATCTTTTACCAATCAGCAACACTTGAAAGATTAAGTACACGTAAACTTTCAAGCAATTAGTACTTCAATGCGCAGCGGTTGCTCCCATCGTCGTTACTGTTACACACCCGTCGTATCCGGCCAGTGGCTCAACTTCGACCTTCGTGCCCGAGGCAACGGGAAACTCAGAGACGTTCGCGTTATACGGCCCATATAACGAATCCAGTCGTTTCAACACAGCCATAATGTCGACCGTCTGCCGCTCCCGTAATGGCTCCAAGATCTACCTCGACAAGCTTCAGCGCTACACTGAACACATTTCTCCTGCTCGTCGTGCCGTACCCAGGTCCCTTCCTCTCGCGTTCTTCTCCGCGCACACGTTGCCCTTCCGTTCGAAAAGGAGTCTCGCCCTCCGGGCAACAGATGAAATCAGAGCGACCGTGGAAAGGTTGCCCAATGTGACGATCCCGGCGCACTCTACGTACAATCACGCGTGAACATGGCGACGGGGGATCAGCGGTAGCAAGCGGAGATCGACCCCTATGGCTTCTTGCGAAATAGCCGACACGGAGCGTGAGAAGCATGTTTGCTCAACGAGTCTGTGCCTGCATAGGTTTGCGCGTGTTTGGACGCTTACCCTTTCTCCTGACCTCTCCCTCCTGCCGTTTGAGCACGAGCTGTGTAAAGACACGTTGAGCGGTCGTAAAGCGCCGAAATTTTTAAGGGCCCCTCAGAGAGTGATTCAGCCAGAGCCACTACCCTTTCTTCCCCCCCCCCCCCCTCCTCTCCCCGCTCTCCAAATCCTGCTTCCTCGGCCTTGCTCTACGATTTCTGATTTGACTTTTCAGTTTCATCCGTTTCTTTTGCTCTCAACTGCAGGTAATTTGAATCCTCCTCGAAGCTTGTTTTCCTTTAGCAGACGCCTTTGAATATACGACCATGTGAGGATCTCTTGAGATTCATATCCTGGTACAGTTTCTGGGGAGACGGCAGAGAACGTTAGGCGCGCTTCGCGACGCCGTAACGACGAAAAGCTCTGTCGCCGGAGGGGCCTGAGAGACAAAGAAGCGTAGAACGAGAACTGCTGTGCGCTACAGCAGAGTAAATGCTTTTGCGTTTCAGGTTTCAGACCGCGAGCATTGTCAGACGGAGAGGCAAAATAAAACCTGCGAAAGGTTCGAAAGCATTTGCATGTTTAGAGAGAGACGTACTTGGGACCGGTCCAAAGACGCTTACCTAACACTGAAACATGCATTGCCTGACATGTTGAAAGGAACTGTAACGCTGCCTAAAAAAAAAAAAAAATCTAGCAACAGAAGGATGCTTTATTCGAATCCGTAATAACATACCTCAGTTTTCCACCTCTGTTAAAGGCACTGAAAAAATACTGAAGTCATACGTTATAACACTGACGCTCGGTTTTTGCCGATTTCTAAACATAGCCAATGCAGTCGAGGTATGATGTCATCATTCATCCAAATTCTTCGCTTCAGGTGGTGTAGGCGTCATATTGTGGGGTTTCCAATAACTTTCACTCGCTTTCAGTAGTTTCACAGTAGGGGTTTTCTGTGTTCACCCCGATTTATCGATGCGCATAAAGCCATAAGCAAACTTTCTTCTTCGTAACTTTTTCTTCGCGGTCCTCCTTTGCGTGCGCGCATTCCGAGCAGTTTTTCATATCTCGCGTTGCTATTGACGACAGTCGCTATGCGCATAGTGAAACTTAATGTATTCAGGAAACAGCTGTTTCCCCCCATATTCTGTCATGATCAGGTTCCCGGGAAACAGATTATAGCCCGCTATTTTTTTTTTTCTTCAGGCTCACACATACATCGCCAATATTGAAGTGAAGTCCACTGCGTATTCCGATTTTACTGAATTCTGAGCTGCCTCTGAATTTGGCATCATCCACCGAAACAACCGAAGGGCAGTAAAGTTGCGCACTGCGCGCATTTGATCGGCGCTTTAATATATGTCCCTGACGTGTGTATAATAGGACGATCAGTTATTCTCTTTCAATATCTACATCTCGATACAAAACACATCACTGGAGGGCATTTTGCGTATCAAAACAGAAAGCGGGATGAATCAATTTGCATTCCAGTTTCTCTCCGCAAGTTTCTAAGGCTGAGCTGTGTGCATTTAAGTATGTAGCTAACTTCACGAATAACTTAACTGGTACTAGTTAACCTGGTTGAATACTATTACGGGGCTGAATGTAAGAGTACATTACCACAACAGAGGGACAAAAAGAAATTGCAGGCAGGATGTTAGTAATTGATAGTAATAGTAAAATAGTCCATCCACATACACATATATACAGTTTGTTTCACCTAAGATTTTACACAATTTTTAAAAATAGCCTTCTTGAGTTGGAAGAGAGCTTTTTTTCGACATAGCGTTGTCAGTGGTGTAGTACATCAGAATGTAGCTACGACATACTAACTATTACTACTACTATACTTTTACTGTAAGACTCTTTAATTATCCAGATGTGTGTAGCCCGCCGAAAGTAATATCCATACGAGTTTTTAGAATTTCGAAAACGCAGTTACCCTCGGCGCTTTTGAGAAAAATACATGAGCTTTTGAGAAGTTTGCAGGCAAAACATCCTCTCCATTCCTCGAAATAGCCAAAATTTGCTGGTCCACAGCGCCGAGGGTAACCGCGTTTTCTAAAATATAAAAACTGATATTGATATTAATTGCGGTGGAGTAGATGCCTCAATAATTAAGGAGTGCAACAGTAACAGTTAAAAGTTAACTATTCAGTATCCATTATCAAGCTTGCTAGTTAGGACGTCTTAGCTGTATCCTGGTGTACTACACCACTCATAATGTTATGCCGATGAAAGCGCTCTCTAACTCGAAAAGCCTATTTTGAAAAATTATGGAAAGTCTTAGGTGAAACACCCTGTATACATAATTCGTTCGTAACATTTCACGCAGAGTGTGAAAAAGTGTTCACTCTCACGTTCATGATTCCACCGCACAGTGAAATTGAGTTTTAGTGCTGAACCTTCAGAAGCGGGGTAGAGTGCTTCTTAAAGCTGCTCGGGATAAGTCGTGTAGTGACCATTGAATTGTTTTTTTTTGTGTGTTTGTGTGTGCGTGCGTGTGTTTGGTAATGAAAGAAATATTCCGGCGCGTACGACTAGTGCCGGTAACCTCCAGTCTCACGAACTAAGAACTAAAGAAATCTAATGGCTTCGTGCTGAATCGGTGGTTCATCACAGCCTCAGTTTGTATTAAACTCAGGTTAAATTAAGTCGGAAATGAAAACCGCCCACCACCCTCCTTCTTAATAAGAGTAATAAGATTTTATATTAGTCTCGCTTGGATATCGTGCTTTCCCGAAAGTGTCAGTGCCTGTGAGGAATGATAAAAATAAAGGTGTGGTTGTAGCCATCGGAACTCAATAGAACCGCTTCTATTGCGACGCGACCATTAATGCCCTATTTGAAAGCCTTTTGTTGTGCACCAACGTTCTGGGGACGCTAATGCAACCTTAAAAGAGTAATGCGATAACGTTTGCTAGCTATGCGGTATGAGGTGGTCGCATAAAGTCCCTAAACTATCGCATTGAACGAACATTCCTAACGCGACCTGGTTAAGTCGGGATTGAAACCTGTCAGGTTGAGTGTATTTCCATGAAATACCGAAAAACAAAAAGTTTCTAGTCGCCGGGGGGTAGCGTACTCAACTCAAAGTCAAAGTGGCAGTGGTTCAATTCCCAGGTCTACAATTTTTGTACTCAGCGCAATTGCCTTTCTTTCTTCAGAGGCAATGCGTAATGGTGGTTCAATAACGCCACGGCCCTGTAGGCTAATGAGGAGCCATGTAGTGACATCATCACTGCTGTACTTCGTGATCGCTGCGGGGTCTTTTGTATTACCTGCGCTAGGTTATATGTTTGGGACGTCACATCGCTGCCGACCAGTGATAATTTCGCTCCGATACAACGGGGTTTCCAGCGAACGTGCGCACTGAAGCCTACGGTTTAGTAACCCTTACAACCCTTATAAAGTATGTCGACGCAATACGGTGATCGCTGCTTTTAACCAGCACTTATTTTCTCTTCTTTAATTTCCCATTCTTCACGAGTAGAAAGAGCGATATCGTGCAGTCGTTTAGTTCAAAAGCCAAATTTGTCCACGGCTGACAACATACAAAAAAATAGACGGTCGATTTTGCGCAGCTGGGCCAAATGCGAATTAGGCGCACAAGCATTTTAGGTTTCACTTCGGTTCCGGTGTTCGGATCAACTGTTCATGGATAGAAGTTGTTTGGATAGCGTTAATGAGTTAATGATCACATATGCGGAATTGCTCATTCTCTCCTTTACATCAACAGATCTCTGGGAGACATCGTACCACTGTTCGAGCGTATATAAGTTGACCGGCACACGCTTAAAAACACAAACACACACACACTATATATATATATATATATATATATATATATATATATATATATATATATATATATATATATATATATATATATATATATATATATATATATATATATATATATATATATGGTTTGGTTTGGTTTATGGGGTTTAACGTCCCAAAGCGACTAAGGCTATGAGAGACGCCGTAGTGGAGGGCTCCGGAAATTTCGACCACCTGGGGTTCTTTAACGTGCACTCACATCGCACAGTACACGGGCCTCTAGAATTTCTCCTCCAAAGAAATTCCAGCCGCCGCGGCCGGGATCGAACCCGCGTCTTTCGGGTCAGCAGCCGAGCACCATAACCGCTGAGCCACCGCGGCGGCATATATATATATATATATATATATATATATATATATATATATATATATATATATATATATATATATATTGGCAGGTTGCCCACAACCGGGTGGGCAGGTGGCCAGCCTGTCACGAAGCAGGCTTCAGTGAAACAAGAAACAGATATAGCAGCATACAACGGCTAATTGCGGGGAATAGCCACTATAAGTGCTATCGCACTAAAATCACAAAGGAAGAGGTCCGTTCTACGGATATTCCAGACTCTTAACCATTTGTGACACGATGAGGCAACAATTTCTCTCCAGCATCTCCGGCTGCGCTCCAGCACTGATTCTTATACTCGCCTTCACTGATCGACTCCCGCTCTTCCGTATCCCAATACACAGATAGGTCCTGAGCCGCCGCAGCATAGGCGACAGCCTTTTCTCGAGACTTGCCAACCATGTTCCCTTCCAATCTCGCCGTGTTCAGAGGAAGAGCCCGCTTTCCACCCCCTCTCTCTCTCTGAGATCAATGTCCCCTGGGAAATGAAGGCTCGGCCGCTCTGCAGAGTCCTCTTTGGGGCGACACTTCTGTTCCAAATGAGAGTCCGGTGATTTGGGCGACAACGAGGGGCACGGTTCACAGTTGTCTCGGCGGAAGCACGCATGATTGTGTTCCCTGCTGGTGAGGGAAAAGGCGCCCGCGAGTGAGCCCTGGCCCCGAACGAGAGGACACCACTGAATCTACGAGCTGCATCTGCATGGACCCCGTGTCCGGTGTCCTTAGGATGAGGACAGCAATCGAGGCGGCACTTCTGGCAACTTCGATTACATCGTTCGCGAAGCGGATGCTCCTCTGCATAGATGGCAGAAGGAACCGAGGTAAAAGCACAGCCAGTTTTCGCCGTCTGATAGAACCACAGGAAAATGCCGGATGTGATTCCTTCTGCAGGTTGATTCACTGCAGATCGCATATAATACACATGTTATAATTGCTCTTTACTTTTGTATTACCTTGCATATCTAACGTATTGATTATAATGCATAACAAAGCTCCCCAAGCCAAAACATCGGTGACCATAGCACACGCGTGATTGGAACTTGACACAGCGAGCGTTATCATTTGCTCTGCTCGGAATAAAAGATGCTTTCGCACTCGAGTTGGCTTCAAAAAAAAAAAAAATAATGAACTGCGCCGTTCCGCCAAGACACACGCTACTTGCCATCGACGACGAATGCTTTCGCCTGAGAACTTATGCAACAGATGACACGCCCTCATTCGGCCTGTGCAGCATCAGCTTGTATGTCCTGACGATATATCTTATTGGATGTCCTTGTGAATTTTTAGGGAATTTCATTTGCACTTTCGGTCACCATACTAATCTTTAGTTGTTGCACTTCGATTATTTTTCAGTAAATTGATATAGACTACCAAACAAACGGCGGAAAACAGAGGGGAAGGGCAAATTCTCTTCGGGGTGTTGTTCTTCCTGCTGGCTCCTACACTGTCAGTATTGCACAAGAATTCCCTAAGCCACCAAACTGTTGGCTTTTGAACCTACGTCTGAAGCGCAGAGATCGCATAAAAATTTCAGACTCTCACCAGGTAATCAGGTGATCAGTACAGAAAATCATGGGTGGCTTAAACTAGGTTTCTTTAGGAATATTACAAGGATGAAACCATGTTAAGCACAGTACACTTGGCATGGTATATTTCAGGTTAGAGGTTGAGACTGAGGATGACGCTGGGATTGCACTTTTTTTTGTCTTAGGTTGGACTTTTTTATAAACGCTGTTTTACCGGAATTACTACACAGACTCTGTTAAGAAAATGTACAAGTGGCGCAAGCACTTCGAGCGCAATTTTGAATTTTATGGGCGAACAGACATGCGAAGAGATGAGCAAAAAATTTTCTTGCAGTGGCAGCGGCGAACACAGGGAGGACTGAACTGGATATAAATTGAAGCGGTTCCTGTCCCATGTCTGTGACACATGGCTTATAAAGGTGACGGGATGTTTATGGCGATAGATGGTGGAGATGAAGGCGAAACAGCAACAATCATTGACTCGGTTTTGTATCTCCTCATGTGAGCCTTCTGGAGGCGAGATGATTAGGCGTTTTGGTTGCTCAGCAGGTCCCGTTTTGCTCCTAAAACCGTGATTTCAAAAACCCATGATTATTCCTTAATCCAAACACTAATGGATAATCGTAAATTATCAGTTTACTCACAAAACCTGGTTATCAAACAGACCGACAAAGTATTATTTCGAGTCTTTTAATTAATTTTTTTTTCTGAAACTGGTGTTACAGATTAGCCTGTGTTTTTCTAGTGAACGGATGTTTAAGTACCGATGGGAGCTTAAGGACACTGGAAAGCATGAGGGCGTGTTCTTGTAACATCTTACTAATATTTCTCACCACATGCTTTACCCATCCAAACTGCCGACAGCAAAGATGTCAAAAAATTCCTTGCAATCTTATTTCGATAACTTTCTCAACAGGATTTGGACATAATCCAGCACTATTAAAATTGCAAAATTAACATTCGGTATATGCTCCCATGTAAAGCCAATGTTTTGTAAATTCTATTTTGCGCAGCTGTCCGAACTGACGGCAGTTTTATGTAAACCAGAATTGAAAACACCAATATGAGCTTCTTTTAGCGCTCTGCGAAGTGTTATTTTCAGAACGCTGATATATGATTCCGCATTTTCTATACTAAGCTTAATTCTCCCGAGTTTAGCAATGAGCATTTGTCGATTGAATAAAGTTTTTCATGCCTCGCCGCGGTGGCTCAGTGGTTACGGCACTCGGCTGTTGACCCGAAAGATGCGGGTTCGATCCCGCCCGCGGCGGCGGAATTTCGATGAAGGCAAAATCCTAGATGCCCGTGTGCTGTGCGATGTCAGTGCACGTTAAAGAACCCCAGATGGTTGAAATTTCCGGAGCCCTTTGCTGCGGCGTCTCTCATAGCCCGAGTTGCTTCGGGACGTTAAACCCCCAATAAACCAATAATAATCATGTTAGCACTTTAAAGGAATTTTACGAATTCCTGAAAATTTAATTCAGACCAGTTGAGCACCTAGTGCATAATCTAGTGCAGCATCTAGTGAAGCATCTTGTGAAGAATCCAGTGCAGCAGCAGTACATAATCTAGTGGACTCACCATTGATTCTTCATTTGAGCAAGAAAACCGGAAAAAGTAGTGGTACTTGCAAGCAAATGACGAGATGAAATGTAGCAAGAACATCGAGAATCGAGTACGAGCAAGAACATTATCTCTGTACGGTTTCTTATCCATTTTTGCGTCACTGCACATCACTGAAGGACGACCAGATGATAAAACTTGCAAACACCGTCAGCATAGTGACTGGTGCCTTTCGAGTTGGCTCTCAGCGTTTTTCTTAATGTGTGACGAACTTCTTTATTAGCCGCTAACGTATCGAGATTTTTCGCTGCGAACACTCATAAATACGACTTCCATTTGAAGGCACAGATGTGACACTATGGCAGACGTCAGCAATAACAACAAGCCTATCTCTGTCTGTTGTTCCTGGTGGGTGTAGTACAAATTTTCGACCTATACTCAGGTGGAAGCATCTTGTGCACTGACTGACATTTTCTAAACGTGGGCAATTAAAAAAAATAAATGACGATCTGTTACTATCAGAAATTTTAAGTACTGGCCAACAGCAGCTACTACGCAGACACCTTTTGCTCCAGAACGCGTCCGCTTTCAGTGTGACGTAATCCTCGGCGGCCAATTAACTTAGCTAAAATATCCGGCAGCATGGAACTGCATTTATAAAAGCGTCAGCCGCTTCCGACAAGTATTTTTTAAGAGGTAGTATAACCACCGAGATCCGAAAGAAGTCGCAGTTTTATGATTGTGTGTTTTACTGCAAGAATTGAAGTCCAACTATTGCGCAAGTAGCCCAAGATCCACAACCTTTTTCTGAGACTTTCTCAGAGCAGTGCTCATAAACAAAAGAGCGCGACAACAACGCCCGAAAGGAGTCCGTGACAAATCACTGTGGAAACAACAAAAAGCGCTCAGCGCTCTGATAAATTCTTAATTGCTTCCAGAGACAGTAAGGCCGTAATGCACCGAACAAGGACTCCGTGATTTACTCACTCTCTCAGTGCCGCACACAAACGAGATGGCACGCAGAACCACACTGCGAGAAATAGGTGTCCGAACCGAACGTTTTCTAGAGAGAAAGCGAAGTGATGGTGGTTGTGAGGAGTGAGAGAGGAAGCGGGGGGGCTGCTAGGGCAATTTCGCTCGACCCCCTAATTTCGTTGTGCCTGCATCTGGGCCCTAGCGAAGAAGAGAAGTGGGTGGAGCGACGCTCGGCCGCCAATGGTCTCCGCGCCATATTTGTGCGATTCATCCGCGTGCAGGAAATTAGGAGCTCTGCACAATAGACCGTAAACTCCGATTCGAGGGTCATAAATTAGATTTCGAGCCGTTTGTCTCGCCCTAAATAGAGTGTAAACAAAGAGGTCCGCGCGAAAGATAAAAACGCGGCGACCGAACGAAAGGAGCAGGGAACCCAGCGTACGACGCCTGGGCGCAGGTCCTGGAACCGTAAACTGTCCTTCTTTATGGCCTCCCGCACAAAGAGGGCCGTGTAGGAAGCGTGGTGGGGAGGAGGGAACGGGGTTTAGATGCCTGTACGGCACTGAAGCAGGCAGTATTACAGCCCTGGCCGTCGTCGGACCTAACGAACATCTTGACTCCCGCAAGAAATGTTATCACCCCCCAAGCAAGGCGGCGTGGTTAACTACTGCCCAGATTAAAAGTTACGGGCCAGAAGAGAAGCCGAGAAAGTGCAGAGACAAAGCCGATTTCGAAGTGCTGTTCCCCGGTACCCCGAGACGGCCTGTCTTCATCGGTGGAATGACCGGCGCCTTATGGCTCTCCGCGGGGAGGTAAGGATGTCGATTTCGGACCGTGTGTGCTCTCCAGTGCGCGCACAACGACGTCCAGCCTGACCATCGTTTCAGAGCCACTGACTGCGCTCAGATTTCCCTTACACGTGCCGCTGATGACCGGCCACTAAAGACAAACCGGACAAGACATTGCGGACTTGGATCTTAGTTTTTTTCTGGCCGTTTCTTTTATTTTTTTATTTGCTCGCACCGTCCTTGTTTGAATCAGCAGCCCTTTC
The DNA here is from genome assembly GCF_055824585.1 of Amblyomma mixtum. Lineage (NCBI taxonomy): Eukaryota > Metazoa > Arthropoda > Arachnida > Ixodida > Ixodidae > Amblyomma > Amblyomma mixtum. The sequence continues at coordinate 139,441,398 of NC_143017.1, forward strand.
GAAATACAGCTCACCGGTGGATCTCTTGCGCAATCTGCGCGCATGATGAAACATATTGTGCGGCCTTTTCTAGTTTTACTTTCTTAATTATTCACGCAGTCTATTGTGCAACGTTCTCCTCTTGCTCGCGGATATTGTAAACTTGCTCATGCAGTCTTTTGTAAAACCTTGCAACTTACCATAGTTTGGTGCGCTAAGAAATCATGCTGTCTAGACAGGTACAATATGTTTGCAATTTAAAGAGCATTTTACATTTCATGCAAGGATCCAGACAGGGAAAGAATTTCACCACTTCGATGGTAAAATGAAAGATTATAAGGAAAGGTTACTTGATGAACTGAAACTAAATTAATAGAAGTCTCTGTTTGCGCCAATGGGCGCATGCTCAGAATGTGTGGCGTCTGAATGCAGTGCAAGCAATTTATAGTAAGGGAACGAATTTAAAACTGTCGCAGCACGTAACACGTTAACTGCTTGACAAGTCAAACTTAATTCATAATTAATATTTTTTTTAAGTTGTAATGCTTTCAGCTCCCATTCACTGCAAAAACCGGCGAGCAGTGCGTTAAAACTTCACCGAAGCCGACGTCAAAACGGAAGCCTGATTCTCCGAGCGATTTGTGTAGCCTGAGGAGAAAAAAAATATTCAGGCACCAGAAACAAGAATCTAGGCAACGCTGGCGCAAATAGAGTAACTTCGTTTCCCATGCCCCATAAACACTTAGCCCTTGTCGCAGGCTCATCCTATGTTTGAACTGGCTGCAAAAATTTAATAATAATTAGAAAGCCCCATAATGTACTCGCACAATTGCGAAGAGCAATAATGGGTATGATAATGATTTTCTTCATTGCCGTCGTAACTCAATCTTTCGTTATGGTTTTTTTTTTTTTTCACATGCTCAATAGCATTGATGCTGCAGCAGTGGTCTCACAATTGAGCTAGGCGAGTCAAGAGGTACGAAGGTTCCACTACGACGTCAACGCAGCTTCGCGTAGAAGCACGCAAAGGTGAGAAGGCGGCTAATGCGGCCGAACGCGTCGCTAAGGCCAAAGAAGAGCAAGCAAGCGCTTCTGCTTGTCAATCAGTTAAAGCAGCGCGGTAGCCTGAACGCGCTGCCCTAAGTAAATGGCAGTCGTCTGAGCGCGGCGGCACGCAAAGCAGCGACAGCTGTCCAGCTGGATGAGAAGCCACTGACGGTGACAGCACATCATTGTGCGAAAGCAGCCAGGGAGATCAAACCCGCTGCCCAGCTCGAACAGCAGAAGCGGACGTATTCGTGGCGACACATCCAGCAACCAAGGGAGATTGCCGATACGCATTTGAAGCGTATGACTACTGCCACTAATGAACCGTTCTAAGAAGTGCTATGCTACGGCTTCCCTGCAGTACACTGCATGCTTACACCTACTCGCGGCGACGAGGTGGGCTGCAAAGTTTTAGTGCATTTCTCATGCAGGAATAATTTTCACATTAACCGAATAAAGGTCTTACCACAAAATCTACTTAGCATTAACATGAAGGGATAACGACACGTCCGAAAGTATAGTTGACCACTGCACGCTTCTTTGTTGCTAGCCACGAAGATCATTACCTGGAGCTAAGTTTTTGCGCAAGACGTCTGGCACACACTAAGTAATCACAAATGCGTACATCTACACTTCCATCGCGTTCGGTTAGTATTGGCCAGTGTACATGAGCGACGATCGCTTCTCTTTTTCTCTGTTATTTAGTGAGCTAAGGGCACGTGTTCTTATTACCTTCCTCTTCGGACAGCGGAGAAGCGAATTTTTATTCCCTGTTGCTTCATAAATCAATGATAATAAATATTCAACGTATTCCGCACGGCAGAAAATTTAAGTACTTTGCCACATAAAATGAGTATTTTATCTTAGTAGCTGCTCTGCACAATGAAGCAAAGCATTTTTTAAGCGTTCTGTCTGTGCGTGACTGAAAAGCTTTTTAATATGACGTCATAAATAGCTATAAATGCCCGGGCGACTTTGTTCCTTGGTAAGGGCTGTACTAACTCAAACTTCTGTTATATAAATGAAAGTGGGAAAAATGAAAACAGAACACTTCTGCTTTCCTTCGAGAAAACTGTTATGTGACTTTATTTTCTCGTCCTCAATTTAATTCCTTTTAAGGCTCCGCGCGTTATCCTTCTTCTATAAGCATACGCCAAATTACGAACGCATAACGGACGCCTTTTAATCTCAATGTTTAGTCCATGGAAGAACAAGGGCACACACAAAGAGAAAAACCTTGAGAAAGAATGCCTTGAAATGAATTTTCTCTCTCTTTCAGAGAATTTAGGTGATTCTGCGCATACGTTGTTCATGCATAATAAATTTGTGGTAAAAATTATAAGGGTAAGCTTGCATCCCAGCTACGGGGCGTATTCGAGATTGTGCGGGAGTGAACTAGGCAGCCGCCTATTATGTATGCACTAAACGCTACGGCGACGTTAAATACGGTGCTAAAAATTGTTTTCGTTGAGCTGAAATTAAATAATTTGCCTTCTCTTGCAGTTCAGCCAGTTCACTGCCGCATTGAAGGCGGGCAGCTATCGACAAACTTACAACAGCATATTCTAATTGCTGGTCGCTGGCGTGGTTGGCCCTGTTATTTTTGGAGAATTTCCTTTTCCTTTTCGTGTGCTGTCCAATCTCGATTTGATTGCTATCGGGTCGGTTTAAGACAACATCTACGGTTTTATGAGAACTAAAGCATTGGTAGAAGACTGCGAACCACGCGGCCTGAATATTAACCACTGCGGCTTATTTCTCAACGTCCAGATTAGGTATGAGTTGCTTTTTTCCTGATGCTGTAGATATTTTTCCGCAGATTAGAAGATGAATGCATGATTATGGAGCCGCGACTTCGAATTTATTTTTGTGCCCTATTGATTTTCTAGCGATTGGCGACGAGTTCTCGAAAGCTCATCGAAAACATTCTGCAATATCTGTAGAAGAAGAAGCCCTCAGTATATACAGATTACATTGTAGACCTTTGACATGCCTGCTTACTGATGCAGCAGAATGTCATGTCCTTTTACTTTTATTCTTTTAACTTTTGTTCTTAGTTGTTTGGGCAAGAATTTATGAAATAAAAAAGATTTCTCAAATGAGCGATTACAGTGCAAGGTCGAATAGTTTGTTTATTACCACGTTTACTAGACGTTCAGGTATTCCTTCAGTACTATTTTGCGCATTCGGCATGTCGATTATTTCTGCTTACTGCATTGTTGTATTCATTTCAAGAAAATGTTTAACTGTCATTGCACCTTTTCTGGTCTCGTGCACTAGGTTAATATTTACTTATCACAAATTTATAATTTATTGTCGCTCTGAAACTACTGTTTTCAGTTTTTCCTTCTATTTGCTGCCCCCCTTTTAAGAAGTCTGAATGCAGTGCTTTTTCTTCGAACAAAAAACGGTTGAGAACGAGATTACGTATGCTTGTTCTTGTTGGGCAAATAGAAATGAAAGACATCCGGCTTGACGCAAAGCTCTTCTCTGAACGAATATGATCAGCGCTGCAGGTGCTAGCTCTCCTACAAAGAAGATTTTTCGAGAATGCTTTCTTACCACGTGACTGCACTGTTCGTTTCATTGCCATCACGACTCTACCCGGAATGCCTTTGGGCCTAGAGAAGTACCTCCTCGCTCCTTCCTCGAGTAATATCCTACTTTGATCGAGTAGATACATTTGCCCTAAAGGGTAATATAAACTGTGTTATTTTTTGCTTTCCACGGCTTTAAATAAGGCTAATCGATGACGAGTGAGTTAACCAATTTGCATGGGAATCTTCATATCACCATCTTATTTACTCTTCCTTGATTTTCAAAGCGCACAAGTCTTTCTTCATTCTTTTACCTCAGTGCTAGAAGCATATTAGAAAAACAGGAGACGAGATATGAGCCTGTCTGTTAATGTCTGATGGGGAAACCAGGCAAAAAAGACGAAATACCACAAGGACCGCACGGGAGGCACTGGCCAGTGTGTCCTTCCCTTGTGATGGTTGGGCTGGTGAGTTCATCAAAGATATTGAAAAAAGCTTTTAGAGAACTCCCTGGACGAAGTAAGACGATAAACAGATTTTACTAGCACAACCAAAAAGTAAAAGTTCATATTCATGACGCTTACAAATTGGTCTCGGTGAAGCTATTACATCACCTCCGGCATTTCAACATCTGGCTAGACTGATTGTTTCTAACCTCTCGAGACTTCCAGAGCTGATACAGGATGGAAATTCCTCGCGAACTAGCGGAGGCCCGGGGAAAGGCGCAAGGGAAAAGCTGGAAGACAGGGACGTGGACTGAGCTTTCAGAAGCGCTCTTCACATTTAAACAGATTGCGCACTTCCCGCCCGTATTAGCTAGCCGCACTCTATCGCTTAGAGACAGAGATTGCGTTCCCTTTTTTCCTTTTCCCTGCCCTTGAATCCGGCTCATGCGTTCCCTAAGCTTCTTTATTTGCTGGTATCCTTGAAGGGTTCTTGGGTGCCTCAGGAGAGCAATGCGTGTACATACCAGGGCGTTTGCTGCATTATTGATACGGTTCTAATCCCGACAAAAAGAAAGCCGCCGACACTGTTCACTGGAAGTGAGCAGTGAAGCAAAGGGAAGGGAGAGGGCCTGGGGAAGAAGGAGAAAAAAAGAGGGGAAAAGAGCCGTTCCCTAAAAGAGAGGAGAAAAGCTCGGGTTTCACAGGCAGCCATGGATACTGCAGCGGACGCCGCTTGAACGCACGGGCATAGCGGAAGCCCTAGGCGCGTCGCGCGCCCCTGCGCAGAATGATGAACAGCGTGACCGTGAGGGTGAGTGAGTGGCGGGTCGCTGGAAGGGAGGGGACGTGGCGGACCCCGAAGCCGCCGCCACGACCGCTGCAGACCGCAGTGCGTGCGTGTACGCTACGCTGCCTCCTCAATTGCGACCGCGTTCCCTTCGATGCCACATGAGATCGCCGGCGCCACGCCCCTCCGGTGTCGCTGTGGCATGATATAAGTACCGCATTTTCCGGGTTGCAGCGCGCAGCCATGGGCATGCGGGCGCGCTATCTTATCAGGAAGAAGGCTTGTTTGCCAGGCTTTAGTTGCGCAATTGTGGATTCCGCCATTCCAGTAAACTTCCTTGCACAGTGAGGCACAGCCACACCACAACGGCAAACACTATTTCCAAAAAGACGTCACACGAGAGTTTTATCATAGCGTTACCGCACATCGCTATCACTAACGCTACTGTCAGACGTTGCAAGATAGGGTAAATGCATTCATGCGCATTTTGTACAAGATTTCAAGTTTCTGTAACTTCTCTAGGGCTACCATTGCCCAGCGTACATTGGAGTCGTATGCGCGAAGCTAGCTCCCGATGGTATCGGTAGCGGTACCGGAATACGGTAGTGGAACCGTTATTGAGGTTACCTTGCGGCAACAACCGTTTGAAGGTGCAGCCGTTTACGCTGCACGTACTCATCCTTTCTTTTCGTCTCCAGTGCGAGTCTTCATGGCAACATTCCTTCATCTTCCTTTCTTCCTTAAGAGCAATGCTGCAGGCTATAACGCATTGTCCAAGCTAACGTTGCTCCTTTTAGCACGAACTGAATCTTCTTATTCTGCCAAATTTGAACAGGCTTCATGTGGTACCAGTCATAGACGACATGTGGGACCAGCAGAATATTAACGTGAGTGAATTTTAATGCACTTGCTGTTAGCGGAGCCGGAGGCGTGCTCACGTCCTCCCAATCCGTTCGATTTTACGATGCCAGCCTCACATGGCGCGCGGCACATTGCTAGTCAGCACGTCGCCACTCAGTAGTTGTCCACCATGGAAGAGAAAATGGACTGCCCTTAGCAACGATCGGAACAAGTTCGCGATCGTCGCCACAAACGCGAGCACAAGTAACGACTGCGCAGCAATTCAAAGGCAGCCTGTCCAGCTTTGCATCCTTTATCTGCGACAGGCTATTATAAAGGATGACACGAACTGAGTTGTTACCGCATGCTCAGCCACCTAACTCAACGATAAGACCGCAGTCAGGCGGGGTTAAGCGGTCAGATAGCGCTGAAATTCGCAGCATCTTTCATGGCAACCTGGTAATACTTAAAGTTCGCTCAAGCGTTGAAAAAGAGATATCTAAATTTCCGGAGCCCTTCACTACGGCGTCCCTCATAGCCTGAGTCGCTTTGGGACGTTATACCATCCTAAACCAAAACGAGAAAGATACTTGATTTTATGGGGTTTAACGTCCCAAAGCGACTCAGGGTATGAGGGACGCCGTAGTGAAGGGCTGCGGAAATTTCGACCACCTGGGGTTCTCTAACGTGCACTGACATCGCACAGTGCACGGGCCTCTAGAATTTCTTCTCCAAAGAAATTCAACCGCCGAGCGCCGAGCGCCAAAACCACTGAGCCACCGCGGCGGCTAGAGAGAAAGATACTGTGATAGGTTTTTCTGCACCGGTTTTGCGTAAAAGGCGTGAAACAAGCCGTCATTAAGAACCTAGTGAGCTCGCCGTAGGCCGTCAGCTCTTAAGAAATTAATCAATGCATATCGTACACTTAACCGCATCCAGGAAATGAGAAACAGAGCGACGAAGGACTTTCGGTATGTTTCAACAAGATGGTGTTTTTAATGGGCAGCGAAATGGTTTTTCACTGCCGTTAATGCACTGAATCACGACAGAAATTCGGCCGCCGAGGCTCAGTAGCCGAGTGGCATCGACACAGAGCCAGCGGGGCGAGTCGCCGACCTCCCTTCTCGTTTTTATCGCATGTGTCTCGGCCTGCTCCTTGGAAACAGAAGGCTAACTAAAGCCTCTTCAGATTTATCTATTGGTTTCGCTAGCAACATGAAAATTTGATGGAAAACAGGGACCGTAAGTTATTCCTTTATGGTGCGTGCCGCTCTCGCATACTTGCGTCACGGCGTGATGATATTCCGATTCTGATTAGTATGCTATATAGGAGCTATAATTACGTCTGGAAGGCAGAGTATCTCATATAGCCATGCAAATGCTCGCAGCCTGTTAGTCCTATATCTATGCTCCACCTCTATGATTGGCTTTTTGCGCTCTACTGCGCAGAACGCTAGTGAGGTTATTAGCTCCTGATTATACTATCAATACATGCACATTTAGCTTCCAACGAGCATTATTCCCTCCAGGGATTCAGGGTAGACTAGAAAATATATAAAAAAGGCTCCAGATGACCATTCGCCTATCCATAACTAAGAATAGTGCATTCGAGGTTCCGTTTCGCTCAGTGCTGGAGCGTTGCGGGTCAGGGGAGGAAAAATATGGAAGATTTACCACTACGCCTGGCGCGATGATTGAGCATACGGCGTCCCTGTGTGTGCAAGAGTGGCGCGGTCAGGGCACAATGCGAAGAGGTGCGCAGGAGAGTCAAGCACGACAGCAGAGACGAATGGATGAGAGGCCACCGGCGACACGTGATCCTGACTCCCGAGGTGATGGCAGTGCGAAAAAAAAAAAAAAAAACGAGCGTTCGGAAGTGGACGTTATTCCGTCACGGTATTTTTCCGCTCCTACGATTCTGAGTGGGACATACTTTTTATGGCAGCTTGGTGGGACGGGGTGGTCTAACATGCACAGCGTTTTGTGGCGCGCCAGAAAGCACACTGGAAAAGAAGAAAATTACAAACACACAAGCCTTTGCTTTTAACCACGTTTACTATGTTTATATTTTTTTCGTGCCGTGATAAACAAGGTGTGAATAGAAGATTTGGTTTGATTCATGGAGTTTAACGCCCCAAAGCAACTCAGATTATGAATGATGTCGTAGTGAAGGACTTCTGATAAGTTAGTCCACCTGGGGTTCTTTAAACTGCACTGACATCTCACAGCACACGGGCCTCTAGCATTTCGCCTCCATTAAAATGCGACCGCCGCAGCCGGGATCGAACCCGCGTCATCCGGGTCAGCAGCCGAGCGCCATAACCACTGAGGTACCGCGGCGGCAACCAAGGAGAGATGCTGTACGCCTGAATGCACTTTGTCGACGAACAAGTGTTCGATTGAACAGAAAGAAAAGTACGACAGCGTTTGCACATCTCCTAAGGTAATGAGCTAGCTCACTCAAGTTGCCACGACGATTCTGCTGAACATCATGCGAAGGATCGTTACGTCACTACTAATAACCAATGCTATGCTTTGCGCTGTCGTATTGCTGGACAGAACATACCCTAGGCGTGTCACTTTTGTCAAAGTTTGTAAACACTACGGAACCGTAGCAAGCGAATATTTTATGAACTTTGTGCAGTGCACTAACTTTGTGCACTAACTTTGTGCAGTTATCCTGGCGAAGATAACATTTGAACATGTTTCATTGCTGTGCGCTAATGAGAGAGATAGTGGCGCCCAACAATGGGACATCCCGCCAGTAAGGAAAGAGGAAGTACATAAAGCTTTAGGAGCAATGCAAAGGGGTAAAGAAGCAGAGGAGGATCAGGTTTCAGCAGACCAGTGAAAGGGCGGTTGGGAGATTGTGCTAAAAAGCTAGCCACCTTGTATAAGCAATTCCTTATGGCCTAGAGCGCATACCGGAAGTTTGGAAGAACGCTAACATTATCGTAATCAACAAGGACTTGAACAATTATAGACCAATCAGCTTGCTGTCCTTTGCCTACGAGGTGTTTACTAAGGTAGTCGCTAATACAGTCAGGATAACCTTAGACTTCATAGAAGCAATCGATCAGGCAGGATTTCGTAAAGGCTACTTGACCGTAAACCATATTCACACTTTCAATCAGGGGATGAAGAAATGCGCAGGATGTAACAAACCCTTATATAGTATACCCTTTATAGATAATGAGGGCATGTAATGCGAAGGCAAGATAACCGATCTAGATGCCAAAAGAAGGTAAGCGTAGCAGGGGGCGGCAGAAAGTTAGTTGGTCCGATGAGATTAAGAAGTTTGTGGAGATAAGGTGGTCGCAGCCGGTACAGGACAGGGTAAAAAGAAGAAATATTGGAGGGGCCTTTGTCCTGCAGTGGGTGTAGTGAGGCTAATTGGTATGATGATTCTTCAATAACACTTTTCAGTTTTTCGATTGAAGCTCGAGTTGCGTTATGACTTCATGTACAGCTAACTAAGCTCAGATTCACCTTAAAAAAAAAAAAACAGCAGACTTGGAACCTCGACGTCTGTTTTTTCAGTCATCGTACCTCCTACCTGCTGCCTACGGCCGCCTGACACCTGCCGCGCTAATCTGGATTAAGTGCACAAATGGTGGCTCTACTCTTCTGGGCTACGAAAAAAAAGACTCCCGATTCCTAGTGGTCAAGGGACACCTATCGTCGCCTCTGCCCTCAAATTAGCATCCTGTGGCATGGGAGGGGCAGCAGGTTAAGTGAAGTAGCTGTGCGCGTCCAATGACAATCACGCGATGTATCTTGTTTCGTTTTGCTGTGAATAAAAAAATATTATTACTGCTTTGTGGACTTGCTATGTGTAAAAAGATGGGGCTGCCAACGTGCATAGAGAAGGTCGTGGAGGCTATTTTCATACAGAAACCTGACCAGGCTATGGCTCCTACTGTTTGTTATTCTTTGTTTCCAAGCATGTGCCGTATAATATATTCCGCTTTCATGAATGAGTCTATGTATGAATCTCGATTATTTGTGAAGGCGAAATTCGTTAGGAATGTCCTACAATGCCGTTTTTCTACTCCAGCTATCTCAACAAACACTCTCACGCCCTACAAACAAACCATGGACGAGCAGAATCGTGCTGTTGAATCGACTAAATGTTCCAATGAAACTCCGATCCATAGGCTGTAAACACTACGCAGGCACTGACAGCGACTGCATTTACCCTCATAGCCATCTTTACATTTTCAAACATGCTATCTGTAGAGAAATTTGTTCTTTCGTGGGGTAAAGCCTCACTCATTCGATCACAAAATGGCAATATGGAAATATAATTAGGCGTCTTCAATACATTTTCTAAGCTGTTTAGAGCCGTATCGTGTTGTTTTTATAGTTGTTTGAGTTTTTTATGCTAGGGATCGGTGATAAGGGAATTTTCCATTGTGCGAGTCGTGTCATTGTCCCACACAACGCACGCGGGCAAGAACAACCTCATTAGAAGCTAATGGGTTGTCTACTTTTAATATTCCACGTGCACACTGGGTTCTCTTTACGACATAGTGGCTTGGCATAAAACAAAGATATCTTCTATTTTTCAGTGAACTGCAGGTTGTTTGGGTTTCATCCAACAAGCAGATGCATCTAGAAGACACTGACTTCCCATACATGCGTTGAAAATGAAAACACGTGGCTAATGACCTGGTCCGCTTCGCTTCGAGATCACTGGGATCGACTGTCGCTTTGAAAGTTTACTTGCTGTGAGCATTTTTTTTTCTTGTTCTCTAACCTCGACTACCCAACAGGCACCACTTTTTGGGATCGAAGTGTCTGCAGCTTTCGCAATGCAAATATGAAAAGTTCAGATTGGTACTCTTTCTCATCACTAATACTCCACACTCGTGTATATTAAATGCAGAAATCCAACGTTATCGTTTGAGGTTAGGCTTCATTTCGCCTTCAAACCCCCTCAGAGGCTACATTTGACTATGTTAACACAGATCACGACAGGCGGGTGTATTAAAAAGAAAAAAAAAATCTCTGCCTCTCCCGTAAACGAGAGTAGAGTAAGCATGAAATGTTTACGGGCCTAAAGTCATCTCGGTGGACACCCGAACCGCACCGTACAGGAAGGGAGGAACGCCACCACCCGTTCAGCGCGATGCCTTGCCATTTGAACGCAAGGTTTTTTGAGGAAAGGAAATGGCGCAGTAATTCTCTGCCATCTCGGTGGACACCCGAACCGCACCGTAAAGGAAGGGAGGAACGCCACCACCCGTTCGGCGCGATGCCTTGCCCTTTGAACGCCGCGCTTCTCCCCCGGATCACGTATGAGAACGAAGTGTAACGTGGCATTTATGTGCTTTTTTGCACGCGTTATTAGAAATCGGAAATTATAATTCCGTGCATTATCAAACCCACAGCTCCACTGATATCTTGATAAACATTGAGAAGGCACTGGCAGCAGTTATTTTTTGTCTCGTTTGGAGACCAACCGGCGCTTGCATGCCGGTCGCGGAGGAGGGCTTAGAGAGTCTCGTTAAATCTCGTTAAGTCTCGTACGGTGCCCGGATGTTCTCGTTTCAGAGCCCGGATGACTGGAATTCAGTGCCCGGATGAGTGGATTTCAGTGCCCGGATGACTGGAATTCAGTGCCCGGATGAGTGGATTTCAGTGCCCGGATGAGTGGATTTCAGTGCCCGGATGACGAATTCAGTGCCCGGATGAGTGGATTTCAGTGCCCGGATGAGTGGATTTCAGTGCCCGGATGATGGCTCTCGGTCTCGGCGTGACGTCACCACACTGCCGACAACGGGAGCTAAAAGCATTTCATGCTTAAAAAGAACAAGTAGCGCAGGTCGCTTAAAAAAGCTTCTTAAAGGTTAAGTACAATTTTCTTCTTTGCCCGCGAGAGGCTCTCACGAGATTCCGCTAAGCTTATATGGCTTAAAGCTTTTAAGTAGCGCCTTTTAAGCATGAAATGCTTTTAGCCCCCGTTGTCGGCAGTGTGGTGACGTCACGCCGAGACCGAGAGCCATCATCCGGGCACTGAAATCCAGATATCCGGGCACTGAAATCCAGTCATCCGGGCACTGAAATCCAGTCATCCGGGCACTGAATTCCAGTCATCCGGGCACTGAAATCCAGTTATCCGGGCACTGAAATCCAGTCATCCGGGCACTGAAATCCACTCATCCGGGCACTGAATTCCAGTCATCCGGGCTCTGAAACGAGAACATCCGGGCACCGTACGAGACTTAGCGAGATTTAACGAGACTCCGTAAGCCCTCCTACGCGACCGGCATGCAAGCGCTGGTTGGTCTCCAAACGAGACAAAAAATAACTGCTGCCAGTACCTTCTCAATGTTTATCAAGATATCAGTGGAGCTGTGGGTTTGATAACGCACGGAATTATAATTTCCGATTTCTAATAACGCGTGCAAAAACCACATAAATTGCATGTTGCACTTCGTTGTCGTACGTGATCCGGGGGAGAAGCGCTGCGTTCAAAGGGCAAGGCATCGTGCCGAACGGGTGGTGGCGTTCCTCCCTTCCTTTACGGTGCGGTTCGGGTGTCCACCGAGATGGCAGAGAATTACTGCGCCATTTCCTTTCCTCAAAAAACCTTGCGTTCAAATGACAAGGCATCGCGCTGAACGGGTGGTGGCGTTCCTCCCTTCCTGTACGGTGCGGTTCGGGTGTCCACCGAGATGACATTAGGCCCGTAAACATTTCATGCTTACTCTACTCTCGGTTACGGGAGAGGCAGAGATTTTTTTCACTTTTTTCATGCTTCTGTAGAAGAGTATGATCGTAATGTCAGTGCAGAAATGAGACTGGGCGTAAATATTATTTTCTTGGGTTAGTAGTGCTGAACACTGATATTTTGTGAAAATGACGTCTCCGAAATATTTGTAGTCCTATAAGAAGACTAAAATTTAAGGACCTCCATTTGCATTGCATACCGCGGGCTTGGCGCTGATAGGAGTGACAATATTTTAGAGCTAAGGACTTGGAGCCTGCGGATCGTGTTCTTTGGACATAGTCATTCCGATCCGAAATTAATTAACCCATAAATCTCTTAAGTTATTTGTTGGAATGTGTTGAGGAAATAGAAGGACAGTAATGAAACCAACGAACAACTTACTGCGTGAATCAAACCGACAAGGGTAGGTAAATCAGGGACTATTATGAAAGAAGCCAGCAGTCATCGAAACGAAGGAAAGCATAGGAGAATGTTCTTTATTTGGTTATGGCGTTTATAAATGGGAAATTAGTAGTATGATTAATATTTACTTCCTAATTAATTGGTTAATATTGGAAAAGCGGGATCGGTACCTCGTGAAAACTCGCAAGGTGAGGCTATATGCAACATATATACACTAGAAAGTCAAAAATCTCTGCCTCTCCCGTAACCGAGAGTAGAGTAAGCATGAAATGTTTACGGGCCTAATGTCATCTCGGTGGACACCCGAACCGCACCGTACAGGAAGGGAGGAACGCCACCACCCGTTAAGCGCGATGCCTTGTCATTTGAACGCAAGGTTTTTTGAGGAAAGGAAATGGCGCAGTAATTCTCTGCCATCTCGGTGGACACCCGAACCGCACCGTAAAGGAAGGGAGGAACGCCACCACCCGTTCGGCACGATGCCTTGCCCTTTGAACGCAGCGCTTCTCCCCCGGATCACGTACGACAACGAAGTGCAACATGCAATTTATGTGGTTTTTGCACGCGTTATTAGAAATCGGAAATTATAATTCCGAGCGTTATCAAACCCACAGCTCCACTGATATCTTGATAAACATTGAGAAGGCACTGGCAGCAGTTATTTTTTGTCTCGTTTGGAGACCTACCAGCGCTTGCATGCCGGTCGCGTAGGATGGCTTACGGAGTCTCGTTAAATCTCGCTAAGTCTCGTACGGTGCCCGGATGTTCTCGTTTCAGAGCCCGGATGACTGGAATTCAGTGCCCGGATGAGTGGATTTCAGTGCCCGGATGACTGGATTTCAGTGCTCGGATGACTGGATTTCAGTGCCCGGATGACTGGAATTCAGTGCCCGGATGACTGGATTTCAGTGCCCGGATGACTGGATTTCAGTGCCCGGATATCTGGATTTCAGTGCCCGGATGACTGGATTTCAGTGCCCGGATGATGGCTCTCGGTCTCGGCGTGACGTCACCACACTGCCGACAACGGGGGCTAAAAGCATTTCATGCTTAAAAGGTTCGGACAGCCGCCGCAGAAGCTCATTCGGTAGACGCCGCATGCAGAGCATACGCTACATGCAGAGGTCGTGGGTTCCGATAGGACCGGCGGCATGTTGTTATCCTTTCCTCCACATTATAATTATTTGATATTTCGTTAAATGATTAGACCACAAAACTTCCATTTCTAACCTTCATAACTAAATAATAAAAAACATGGTCTTGTGCTTTCCTCAGTATCGGTGACTGTTACCTTTTTTGATATATTATTCCGCGAATGTAAGGAACTTGTGATGCGGAAGCCCATTAAACAGTTAGTGGTAGGAAGGAAAGTATAGGAATTCAGACCAGATATTCGGCTTTAACTGAGGACTACAACCGTAATGTCCAATCAATTAACGATAATCTCAAAGATATCATTACGGAGTGCGCAGTAGATTTAGGGGGTGAGATGGTTAGACAGGCTATCGGCAAGCTCTATCACAAGAAGAAAGATCTTATTAATAGAGGCTAAACCTTGAAAGCCTCTTACCCTACAGGCAGAGTACAACTGGCAGAGCCATTAAATCTAATCAATAAGCGCAAGGTAACCGATATAAGGAGATAGAGAAATTTAACCAACGGGAAGGTGGAGAGGTCGGTCGGCGGTAAGGCGACCCTGACCTTCTACTATACGATGGGGAAGGGAGAAAGGGAAAGTAACAGGAGAGAGGGGGTGCGAATGGAGGAGATATAAGGAAGTTTAATATGGAGAGAATCGAGCATGCTATGAAGAACAGAGTTAGCCCGAAAGCGGTGAAGGGGAAACCAGGCATCGGCAAAACTCACATGTATGCGTTTAAAGACAAAAAACGCAATGTAATTAGCAATATGGATAAAATAGTTAAAGTAGCCAAAGAGTTCTACACGAATCTATACAGTAGTCAATGTAATCAAGACGTTAAAGAGGGAGGCAGTAGCGCATATCACTGGGGCATCCCACCAGTAGCGAGAGAGGAAGTAAAGAAAGCTTTAGGAGCAATGCAAACGAGGAAAGCAGCCGGTGAAGATCAGGTAACAGCAGATCTGTTTAAGGATGGATGGCAGATAGTGATTGAAAATCTAGCTACCCTCTACATGCAATTCCTTATGACTTCGAGCGTACCGGTAGCTTGGAAGAACTCTAAAATCACCGTAATCCGTATGAAAGGAGACATCAAGGACTTGTCAAATTACTGATTGATCAGCCTACTGTCCGTTTCCTACAAGTTATTTACTCAGGTAATCGCTAGTAGAATCTGGACTGTCTTAGACTTTGGAAAGGTCAGTGATGGAAAGGAGGCTAGTGATGTAAAAAGAAACAAAAAGGGGTCCAAGCACTGACCCTTCTGGTACGCCCGAGAAGAATTCACTGAAAAGTGGGTTTATAGTTGCTAGCGCAAACGAACTCTGATCGGTTAGAAAGAAAATATTCAGTTCATTTCAGAACGTTGCAGTCAATATTCAGCTGGGTTCGCTATAAAAAAAATTAACGGCTACACAGCTTAGCGCATATTGTAGAGAAATGAAGGAAACTGCAGCCAGCTTCAAATATGAATTGTGTTTCGCTCAGCGGCGTGTTCAGGAACGCTTCGAAGAGTTTAAATTAGACAGCCGGAAAATCAACCATGCGCAGAGGAACGTTAAAATCTATGCCAGTCATTTCAGCCTCGGAGCGCCTAACCAGCCTCGGCAGGTAGGCAAGCAGTCGGGCTGTCAGGCGTGCTTGATGGCTGTGGCGCACCCTTCGTGAAGGATCACGAAACAATGAGAGAAAAAGTCTGCTGGTTGCTAAGCCAAGGCGGGCGCCCCACGACCGCCAGGAAAACGCGTGCGCTTATCTCCCACACCTAACTCGTCATCTCCACTTTGCTACAGCTCTTCGGCGAAGTGTACCTACGGCGTCAACGCCGGTTAGTCATGGTCGGGCTAAAACGCGACAGCCGCCAGTTCACAGCGTCACTCGGCGCGTGTCTTTGCAATAGGCTCTTCCCAACCCTCCCACCCGCCGCCTTGCGACTGCGGGCGAGATTGAGTCGCGTTGCGCTGTCAAGGCAAATTGCGACTAATGCGGCCGGCGAGCGTTGTCTGCCGCTGTGGAGCTGTCCCGACTGGATATGAAGCGCCCAATGAACGCGGCCGCAGCCGCCGCGGCAACCGCTGGGACCCGGCGCCCCGAAGCCCGCGTCGATCGATCCGAGGGTCTGCGGTTCACGTCGCTTTAGAGGGATCATCTGTCTTGCACCGCCAAGAGCCCGCTCCGAAAAGGCGCCAACTGTGCACGCGTGTGCGTGTGCATACGTCCGGAAGTTCGGTGGCTTCGTGGAACCACTCGTACGATTTGTTGACTGTGATCGCGTTCGACGCAGCGGGTGCGTGATATGTGCGCCTGCACTCGCGAAGCGGCAGTTTCAAAAGTGCGATAAAGTTTCAACTCGTCTTTGCAAGTCGCGCTTGGGCTGGGTGACGTTCAGGAGGAGTGACACTCATGATAAATTCACAGCGACTGCGGGCTTCTGGAAAAGCACACCTGTGACAACGCGCATCTTGGAAATACGCTAGTTTTCCGTTACGATGCGTTCTATGAGGCCAGCTCAGTTAGCCCGACAGAAAGTTTCTAGAGCTACATTGTGACCAAACTCATGAAATTTAAGAATAGCCATCACATAATTAGGTAATGGAGACCAATGTCTAGAATAGAGTGGTCTCCCCGTTTGCTCTACCTGGTTGTGTATGTTTAAACGGAACGACACCCAGCCTGAACTGAGCTTAGGAAGATGGAAGGGCGCGCGAGCGCTCAACGCTGTTAGTGTCCACTGTAACGTTTCTGTTTTAGTTCGCGGTCTCTATTCTAGATCGATGCCCAGGAATTTGAAGATGAGCTTTCAAGGGATTCGCAGACATGCCTGCTACTCGGCATCCAGCATATCAACAACTGCAGCCGCTGCCCAGACCCAGGGCTCTCTATTTAACATGTGCGCCCCAAATCTGCAACCTCCTTCTAAAGTGTATTCTTTTAATGAACATAGTTTCCGATGCTAAAAGTGTACAATTTAATACATTTTAAACACATTTCAATGGATAAAGACTTGAATTTAAGTACACGCACGAAGGGCGATGTTTGCCTGTTACAATGTTTTTTTTTCTAGCTCATAGTTTTTTTTTAAGTTAAAAAAATGGCTGAGGCTTAGCTTAGGTTAAGCCTAGTCAGATGCGAAGCATATTGTCGCCGAGTTGCATATCGAGCACGCCGCTTGGCTAGACGTTCTTCACGCTCTTCATCAGTCTCTGTAGCACGCCGCAACTTTGGCTTCTCATTCCAACGAGCAGCCCTGTCTCCAGGAGGCATCTCTATCCCGTGTACGCCTAGCAGAGGCAGGCGCACCCCCTTGTATACCGCCGCTAGAGTGTACACTCTACAGCCGCTCCAGCATCACGTGTTCACTACAGCTCACCTAGCGGCAGAAGCAGGAAACACATTGGTCGCGACGCCTTGCGCGACGGCGCGAGCTGGGGCCCCGTTTCTCCTATGTCGTTACGTCACGCATCACGTGGTCCTCCTTGGTCGCGACGCCTCGCGCGACGGCGCGAGCTGGGCCAACACCGTTGGCTGGGCCCCCGTTTCTCATCTGCTGTGACGTCACGCATCACGTGGTATGACATGGAGGTCACGAAAGGTCAATGGTAACGACACCGCCGCGCTCGAGGAGCTGGGTTGGGCTATTTTAGTATGCTTCGCATAAAAAAAGCTACGCGTTTGTTTTTCCCCCATTTCATATTGTCACACTGCGGCGATGCAACTAGGAAAGCTGAAATGAAAGATAAGCAGGTGAACGTAGCGAGGAAAATGAGGAAACAGGTGTCTGTCGGGATCATAGAAGACGAAGGTGTTAAGAGCGTTCTACTGAAAACATGACAAATAACATTCCGGGTAGCGGTTGCACATTTGTTTGAACAGAACAGCACATCTCAGAACCACTCGCTCGTAATATCTATTCTTCGCGCAGAATTTAGCGGTCTTTAGCGAGCGAACAGCAGGTAAACCACCTGGCGTGAAGAAGACAAAAACAATAAGTTCATGTGCAAGCGGCGGTGCACCAAGCGTACTCATTCGAAATGTAAACGTTCAACTGCACAAAAATATTGTGGCATGCTGCACAACTTGAGAAGAATATATTATATTAGGCATGCGTCAGCCCAAGTTTTAACTCTCTAACCTTGCTTCAGAACTGCTCTAGGGCTAGCGAACTACTAAGAATCAAAATCATGCCTGCTGTTTCAAATGAAGGTCATATTACGCAATCCGGAGTTGGATTTACTTTTCTTGTTTATTTATTCGACACGGCAAATTCGTAGGACGAAATTCGATCCGATATTAAACCAGCCGTCCCCAGCTCTCGGAGCAAGTAGGCGGAAGACGAAAGAGGGACTTCATTCGTACCTGGTTTATGAAACAAAGAATACCGTTACAAAACAGTCCTTACGACTGAAAAAAAAAAGAAGGCGAAGGTGAACGAAAATACGCACTCTCGAATTTTGAAAGACGAGACAAAGGCGGAAACGAGGGTCGTACCGGCAAGAACGCAAGGTACGAGAAGACCAGCAAGTTTTTGCCTTTCTCGGCCCGTACACACGGCGGGCGGCCGTAAATTCATCCGTCCAATTCGGCGCTCCTAAATCATCATTCCCCAAAAGACGGCAGTGCCTTCAACCGCCCTTCCTTCCTTAACCCCCCAACTTCCTCATTTCGCCCTCGCCCTTTTTTTTCCGGGATCCCAGCTCGGCAAGCGCGGAACCAGTGCGCTCGCACGGAACGGAGCGTTAAGCCGGTGCGGAACGGGACGCTCGAGAGATCTCCTCTCTACCTCCCTTTCACTCTCTCTGCGGGATGATTTGCAATCGTCGGGAGCCGCTGGGCTCGCCTATGCATATGATTGAGGTCTTCACGAGTGAATGGCCTCCGTGCTCGCTCGCTAGCTTCACCCCCGTGCGAATCGGCTGGGCGAAAGCGTATACCGCTCGGGCGACGCTGAACGGCGACGACTGCAATCCCCACCGCAGCCACAGCCGAAGTCGAAGCCGCAGAGAAAACACAAGCACGTATACACATGCACGCAGCGTCAGTGAAGTGTGCGAGGGGGGCAGCGCTAACGTTGCCGGCTTCGACCAGCCCGCCTTCCCGCCTCTTCGACAACCACCTCTCCCGCCCCGTCGGGTCTGCGGTATTCGCTTCCCGCCAGCATGCACCTTCAAGCGTGGATAAATCTTCCTAGGGATGCTCGTTGCGCGGCTTACCTCTGCTGGCAGCCCGCCCGCCATCCCTGCTTCGCGGCTACCTAACCGAACACCCCTGCCCTTTCGCGTTCGCCATCTTCACCGACACTTGCGTGACATTCTTCGTGCTTTCTTCACTCGCTGTATTTTTCTTTGCGACCAACGCTCTGTTTGGTGTCTTGCTCTCTTTTTTTTTCTTTCTTTCTAAGCCTTCAAGCGTAGTAAGGTGCGGCGACTTGTCACTTGAACGTTTCCTGTCTTCGAAATCGTTGGAGGCGCCGCATGCCCAGAGAGGTGCATTCCCAAGCACTCGTTATAAGAGGAAACATGCAGGCGGGTGCAAGAAAGTGCAAGATACAGAGAAGGGGGAAAGAAATGAAGCAAACCAAAGAGCACAGAGGGTTTAAAGAGAAAGGGAACGGCCAGGTCGCCATTCTTAGTAAAAGAAAAATCACAAAGGATGCATAGCAATAAGTTTAGCCAAAATGGCATGGGGTTCGTTTTGTTCTCTTAGAATAACCCCCAATCAAGCAATGTTTTGGCCACTCGGGAGAGAGTTCTGAGACACAGAACACTGAAAGCGAAAAAGTAAAATAACGAAGAGGAAATGCTGCTGACTACCTGGCCACATTAAAATTACCTGCTTTAAATTGATGATCTCTTCTTTCATTAAATTATTTGGTTCCCTCTCTTACTGAATATTTGTGACGAAACTAAAGTACTTCAAAAATAACGAACATTCTGTCTTCGGGAACTGTCGCTGCATCTCCACTGAAAACATGTAGATACTATTACCATTTAAGCTCGTTGTCGGAGTTCGCAAACTGTTATTCTGTCTTTGCGTAAATATAGAAGCCGGCAGCATATTCACTGCGTCCAGCACAAACACCTTCGATTTCATCACGTGGAAGGCAGCAGCGTGGAACTAATGTCGATTTCTGGCAATGCTTGCGACATAACTGCAGGCCGGGACCTCTCTGGCTAATTTCGCAATATCATCACGTCTTCTGGACAAAACCAGTTAGGTTATAATCTCCGAAAACATTCCGAGAACATTTGAGCTTCTGTCCTATACATTACCTATTTCGTCAGCTCATGCGAGCGTTCAGACATTCTGCCTCCCCCCCCTCCCCCCTCTTTCCCGAAGTAGCAAAGATTCCACTTTCCAGACTGACATCTGGCACGCATAATTAGGTTGGCACACTTTCGGCAGAGCGGAGCTATGTTTGCAAATATCTCAGTCATTTACAACGCAGAGTACCGACCGACGGCTCCGTCCGGTGGCAACAATGCCTGAACCGGCGAACTCCGCTGCGCCTCCCGCAAGCCGTCCACTCCTAGCTACCTTTTAAGGCGAAAGCCTTTAAGCGCTCATGCTCGCGGCCATGACTCTGCCCGTCCGACCGTTACATCTGAAGCGAATGTCCTCACTAGTCATTACTAGTCGCAAGTCAAGACTAACTAGTCATTAACCAGTCATGACTGGTTAGTCATTAATGGTTAGTCATGACTGGTTAGTCATTAACCATTCATGACTAGTTATTCATTAACCAAGCGTGACTAGTTCGTCATCAACTAATTAGTCATGACTAACAAGTCATTCACTATCAATTAACTAATTAGTCATGATTAGTTAGTCATTAACCAATCATGACCAGTTAGTCATGTGTCATCAATAATTAGTCATTAATCAATCCAAGTCGCCCCACAGCCGCCTCGTGAGTGCCTACGGCCGTCGTCTCGTTGTTGGCAAGGCTTTCGCCTCGCGCACCTTAGAGCCCCCTGAATTTTTCTGCTGCTGTTGCCCAGAACCAGCGCCACAAAAGCATGCTAAAATTTGCTGCTCCCGTAAACAATAAGCCCTGAGATAAAGCAAGTTGCTGGTTGGAGTGATAACAGCGACACAATTCTGTTTACAGCCGCATAGCTGCTGAATCGGTCCCCTGCACGCTCTGCTTAGGCTTCGCTAAAATCGATCACATCTTTCTTTTAGTGTGAGACAATGGGGTTGTCTGTGAGGCGGTGCCATGAGCAGACCATGAGCACGAAATAAGCTCCGGCAGGAGATTCCGCGAATGACGCCAGGATGGTCCCGGCCATTCACCGGCAACATCGGCGTTCGCTCTGTTTCCTATGCCGCTGGTGACGATTTCTTGTAATAAACAGCCATCTGCGTTTATTTCTTACCTTTTTAATCGAGATATTCGTGCTCGAGGGATGGAAAACTAAAATTCCGTGCGGGAACTCATTTTTCAAAATGTATTTATGCTTTCCTTTAAAAAAAGGCGTTTATTCATTGCCAGTATGAGGGCTGTTGTCATGAAAATTTCATGAACAGCGGATTCCTAATGAGTTTTATTGAATTTTCTGCCGACGTGAGCTTTTTTCAAAGCAAAGCAGGCGAGTAAACGACACCTTGCCAACGTATTCACCTGTGCGCTGCTAAACACTTATTCCTATTGTTTGAATACATCATGAAGACAGTAGACGATCTATTAATTATAAAAGCGTTATCGGCCACACAAACACTGTACTCCCTCCCCCCCTTCCTTATTTTAATTTAATTTAAAAAGAAAAATTGCGGTGGAAAAAATGGTAGGATTTTAAAGTAGTTAAACTCAGTAGACATGCGAAAGCATGTGATTAGCCTGATTGGCGTATGGTTATGCTTTGCTGGGTCATCGGCCCGTCTGGCGATGATATTAGTTCGATAGCAGGATTAGTTGATGAAGACCACGATGTACAGCACACAGCGCGGGAGTGTGTTGCAGTTTAACACATGGCTGATAGGCTGCGTAGATAGCGCATAGTGCTCTCGTGCAGTGGCCAGCGAAGTTCATTTTTTCGCGCCGCGGGAGATTCCAATCCAAGTCGCTGCTATATTTATTCAAGGTCAGGGTCGAAATTTCAGCGATGACCCAGCTTTTGCAGCCGTGGTCATAACGTAGGGCTTTCCTTCTAAAAACAAAAAATTAAGTGGACGTAAGAAAATGTATAACAAGAGTAGAGGCATTCGTTAATTTCTGCGCATTTGTCGTTAGAGTTGCACTGATTGAAGAAGGTATTAAGGCGAAAGCGTTTAATGGCTTATACTCTCGTCCATTAGCAGAGGGTGTCACACCTTTGGCAGCTTTTAACACGTGTTAACTCGGGAACTAAATAGATAGGAGAAAACTAATGATTTCTTCAGATAGAGGAAGAAAAAATAAACCTAGAAGCCAAGTTAAATGACTGTAGATTAATTGGTTAAGTAATTATAGGCAAATATGTCGAAATTGCGTCGAAATAGCGTGGATGTCAATATAATCACGGGAACAGTGGGACGTCACATCCACCGGAAGTCGTCCTGGCATAGTGAAAATTGTCACAGAGTGGTCGGGAAAACATCGGATTTGTGTCAAATTAGATAGAAAAATGTGTAATTAAGCGTAAATAACTCTTAAGATCTCCGAAAGATGTATAATTTGGGTATCGATATATCCACAGAAACGGTGTGACGTCACATCCACCGGAAGTCGTCCCGGCATAGTGTCCTTGGCTTTCGTCTCCCAACACTTAAGTCGCAAAAGTGTCCTCGTAATTTTGTTGTTGTTGTGAGTTTTGGTGGTGCTTAGAAAGCTGTCTTGGCATTGATACGCTTTTCGGCTTCTACATAATGTACCGAGGGAACTTGATCAACGCATCTTCCGCCACCAGTAAAGTTTGACAGAAATCGTCGTTGCTGTTTAAGCAACGACAGCGACGTCAAGTTCAGGCAAGAGACCACTGTTAATGCAAATAAGTTGTGCATTATTGTAAACATTGTATTTCAGCTCAAAGCTTCTTTCATAAAGATTCATAGTAGCTTACGACCAGAGATTTTACAAGACACTGTCGTGCTACAGATCTGACTGTTTCACGCGTTTCCTAACACACCCTTTTTGCAGAGTTTACATAGCGAGAAAGAGGGACATACCAAGCAAGCGGCAGGGGTGCGCCTTCGTAATCTGCCCATTGCACTTATTACGAACTGCATCCTGAACCAGCGTTCAGACTGGCTACTACCGAGGGAAGTGTCCTGGTTGACTGACTACAGCACACCATCGGCGGGCATGGATCCGGTGGAAGCAGTTCCATAACTGCATAGCAACTAATGAGCAAAAAAAGGTGGAGAGAACAGCACAAGTGCACGACAAAGCCAGCAACATACTTTGAAAGTTCGTGCTTCCGGACTTACAAAGTTCACCCTGGTAGATACAGTACGACAAAAATGCTCCCCGAAACACTGCAGGACGTCCACAAAGGAACCGATGAACCAGCTTCGGGAGAACGTCCCCCCCCCCCCTCCCTTCTTCCCCACACTTCCTTTCCTATCGACGCCATTGAGTTCCTCCGCTCCTTACACTCGAGCGCACCTGAAACGGCTCCTAATATGATTGATTAGTGGCTGTCGGCGCTGCTCTCCGAACGTCTGTTCGGGAAAACAATGGGACACACGGGGATTGGGGAAGAGGGCGAGAGCAGGGAGGGGGAAGGGGGTGGATCTCGAGTCCCTCATTTCGATTCGCGGCCGCTTTTCCGGCCGACGATGCGATTCCCCTCGCTGTTACCACGTCTCTCTACGTCTGCCTCCTCTTCATCCTCACCGCCGTCGCATCCTCCTCAGCATCCGAGGGGGCGGAGGTCGGGCCTGAAGATGCCGCGATCGCTGATGACGTCTTTCGGCAACATCTGCCGGCGAGCGCCGCCGTCGCCGCCGACGTCTTCGCCGCGCGTTCTGCTGCGCTGTCGATTCTTTCCCCCGCCGCTGCTCGCCGGGCTTGAAATTAGCCTGACGTGTATCCGCCCAGCCCCGCAACAATCGCTGCTGCCGAGCGTGCCGGACAGCAGCGGTGGCCGGGGCCCTCATCAAGAAAACTGATGTGATCGTGGTTTCTGCGGGTTCTGCCCAGCGCTGTTAGGTGCGGCGTGTTTTTCTAAGGTGCTTGCCTGATACGCGACACTGCCGTTGCGAGATGGATGCCGGGCAAATAAAGGACGCTGACAGGTCACGGAGGGGCGCACCGTCTTGTAAAAATAAATGTAAGTCCGATGAAGGTCAGTTTTGTTTTTGCTCTTTTTGTTTCGTTTTTTGGAGACAGAAAAAGACAAGGATGAACAGAGCAGCCAACCTCTGTATTGGGTAGTTAGTTTGTAGGGTAGCTGGCTGGCTGCCCTGCACATGGAGAGTGTGATGAAAGGAGCAAAGCAAAAAAGAAAAAGGAAAGTCAAGTTTGTTGTCTTAATATAGCGTGTCCATAGTTAGAGACTCTTTGCGTTTAAATAAAACAAATAACACCCAGAAGTGTGCCTGTAAACGAGTTCTCATCATTGCGGCTCCTAAATATCTAAACAGCGCTTTGCTGGCACCTTGTGATGAGAAAGGTTCAGGTACGGTCAGAAAATTTTAACGTCTGTTATGGGATGCCTATCACTCCCACGAATAAGAAACTGCGCCTAAAATTTCGTGGGACTGGGGCAGCGGCTTGGAATTTAAAATTAACTTACCTAGGCTTATTCAACCAAAATAGCCTTCCAATATGCCTGCAATAAAGTTGTAACTTCGAGAATGCACTCTGTTAGCGCATTCTTGCTGCAGCGATGTTCCATGCCGTAACCGGAAATTTCCTAAATCATACACAAAAACCGCTATTTCAGGTCATTTTTTCATGCAGCCGCTAGAAGCCTCGGGCAATTAAAAAAAAAAACAGGCGATTTTACTTCCTAAAATTTCTTGAACAGCATAAAAATTCTCTTTTCGCGACGTTTTGCTCCTCGAATCCTTTGAAAAGTGAACATTCTCCAAGTTGAATACTGTCTTTCTGCCGTGCCATAAATACAGGAGCACATATACTTTCCTGAAAAGGTTGATATATGGTGAGATTGGTGAGTATAGGTGGTCAACGGAATACATAATAGCGCAAACTTCTTCTCGGCCTGTTTTATTTCGTCAGATGCACTGAGCATGGTCACAAAAGTGCCTTAGATAGGATATAGGCGAACATCTCAAAACGAGGAAATTATTTTACAGCGAAAGCTGTTAAAGACTTTTTCCTGTGTTTGGTGTCGTAGTCGTCGTATTAGCAGTCGCAACAGGAGGAAGGTTGCCAGGGTTAGGAGGAGGAGGGCATGGTGAGAGCGGAAGAATGTGCAACCGGTGGGTGGCGTCCACGGGACCAACCAGAGGATGCTTACTGCGGAGGGAGGAGGGTTATCTTAGGGGGAGGGGGGCGGGGGGTAGGTGGTTAGTATGGCAAAAGCGGTGGAGTGCCTTATTGGAAGGTAGTTACGAAGGGTACCATCAGGAGAGTTGTAACTATGGCAGGTGGATAATACGTCCAGAGTGGAAGAATGAGCAACTGATGGGTGCTCGATGCAAGCAAAAACCCGGAGGGTGTCTACCCTGGAAGGAAGAGAGAGATTGGTTTGGTTTGGTTTGGTTTGGTTTGTGGGGTTTAACGTACCAAAGCGACTAAGGCTATGAGAGACGCCGTAGTGGAGGGCTCCGGAAATTTCGACCACCTGGGGTTCTTTAACGTGCACTGACATCGCACAGTACACGGGCCTCTACAATTTCTCCAAAGAAATTCAACTGCCGCGGCCGGGTTCGAACCAGGAGTATAGCGAGAGCAGAGAAATGCCGCACGTTCCGTCATGCACGGCTGCTGTGGAACGGGCTGCCAAGAATATTCTCGGCCACGCTGGCGCCGCAAGTCTCGAGCGGCGTATACTGAAGAGGGGTGCTAGTGGAAGAAAGAGTGGGTGTATAAAGAGCGCTGTGTAGCTGTAGTACATACTGTCCCGTAGTGTCGACTGAAGTCCGACGATCAAGAAAACAGTGAGAATGGCTTCCAAATGAAACTCTTTATTTGGGCTGACTTCCTCCCGCAAAGAACTGAATGAGTCGGCGGCGGCGTAGCAATACGCGTGCTCGGCGATCGTCGAACAGAATGCCTGCCGCTCTCGGCCACGCTCAATTTAAAGCTGATAGCGAATTTTCGAGGCAAAGCATGCAGAGTTACTACACCAATCTGAAATTACGTAGAATCGGCTCCGCCTAGGTGTGCTTAAATCTGGTCGTGTCTTGCATCACAAATAAAGCGATAAAGAGGCGTGCCGGCAGTTTCGAAGAACGAACAAACACTACAAAGATTCGCGGCAACAGATTCATGTTGCTCTCAAACTCTTCAACTCAACATTTCGCGAAATGAAAGTACCTCAGCAGCTGTCGCTGAATTCCGGGGTGCATAGTGATAACCGTCCCGTAAAGTTTTTCGTACAGACAATTTTTTTTTATCCCAGACTTCATTTGATGAAGTTACATGATTGTACAGTTTGTGTACGGGTTAAGTGGCTTACATTCTTACAGAGTTCTTTCCTGCTGAGTCCTTTCAATTGTGCCTCGGTTGCCGTTAGTGTGATTTAACTATAGAACAGCTTAATCAGCAAGCGAACAGTACAAGGTGTGCGCAGCAGACAATAAATAAAATAAAAAGTTTAACTTAACCTGCGCGATAAGCAGGAAGAAAAAAAAACATTGTTTATCAGACACTAGAAATTGTCATTGATCGTCTGCACATACCGTTTCAATTCCCACAAACAACGAAAGAGTGCAAAAACTAAAAGTACATTTAACTGCCTGAAAATAATACATCAGGAATAAGAGAAACATGCTTAGAAAAAGTAAAAAAGCCGTAACAAGTCTCGAACTACGCATCACGGAAATGCGTGCCAAGCAATGTTTCGCAGCAAACGTACGCGAAACCTGCCGGCCGCGCAATTAATTAAAAGAACCGTTTGTTTATTAAAAACGCAAGTTTAACTCATCAGAATTTCTGGCATGCTCCCGTAGTGCTTAAAAGATTGCTTTGCTGAACAATATAAATAAAACAAGGGGCTGCTTGCATGCTGAGAGAATTCGCAGATGCGGCGCGGAGCAAAGTTAATCGCGCCGCGTTCGATACATTGGCGCCCACAGAGAAAGTAAGGCTGTGCCGTCCAGCGTAAAAAAAAAAAATGAACAGACGGAAAGACGGAATTTAATTTATTTCCGCGAAGTTGTACCGGTCATGGAAGCATCCGCATTCAGAAGACAGTTTTTCTGGCGCAGGCGGGGGCCATGAGATCTGCAGGCGATGTAACGGTAGAAGCCGACCTAGCGATAGAAAATGAGGTAGTTCTGCCAACCAATGATTTTCGCGCTGTCAGCAAATCATCGTTAACTCCTCCTTTTCGATTAGCTAAACGCTTGCTACGTCTATTCTTCAAGCAATTTTTGTAGACGCACTTCGCCGAACCATCGGAAAGATGTTCAAAATGCGTTCTGCATGCATAAGAGGGCACGGAAACTATAGAAATTGACAGTGCTTCAACGGTGGAAAAACATTTTTTTTCGGTCGTCGTTCGAACGCAGGTCACGATAAATGGTTGCGGCCAAGGAAGTAGAACCGGTAAAGAAATTGCTGTGGCAGTAGCAGCCTACGTGTTCTCCTTTAGAGGTGTACATTATTGTGACGCACTTTCTGCTCTTCGCTGGCTTCAAGATTTGGCTAAATGTGTTCTGTCAAGACTTAAACATAGCACGGCCTTCAGACCTGCAGCTTGAGCTTAAGGCACGTCGTAGCGCACGGCGCCGCTATTGTTTCGGCATTCGGGGATTCTTGACCCTGTACCACGGAACCTTAATAAGCGATTGTTTCTGCATTTCTTCTCCGTAAACAAATGATGACCTCCTTCGTTGGACGACGAATCTTCGAACTCGTACATCACAACAACAAAAAATGCCTCTATGTCCTAACTGACGTGTGTTAGGACACGGAACCAAAGCGGGAACCGGAGAGGGCTTGCATGCAAGATGGTGTTTGCTTTTGACCCATGATTTTCAGTGTGCTTTGCTTAGTGCAATAACATCGCGTACTGAATTTTCGGAACATGGCAAAGAATTCTAGCCCTAAATGAATCCGGAACATCTTTTGTGGTACAAAACATTGCTTCTATGCGCAAAAATGAATCATTCAGAAGCCAATTCAGTTCTTCAATGTGTTCCTGAGAGTTACCGCTTACACACAGCACCCCATTCCCCCCCCCCCCCCCCCCAAAAAAAAAAAAAGTGTGCTAGAAACATCTCAGTCTGACTGACCTGGCAATCATTGGTTATCATAATGCGCTTCAGTTAAAAAAAAAAAAGATGATCCTACGAAAACAGCTGTGCCTCTTGTTATACATTTTGATATATCTCAATGAAACTTTTGTTATCCAAATACTGCTCTGAACTTGATTTATCTTTTTCAGGCGCAGCAGATCATTAGTGTCCGCACCCCCCTTAACTCTAGTTGCTGAATTAGCGACTCACTGCTGACTAACACTGAATTTCCAATGCTCATGCTAATTGTGAACCTGTTTCAAATATCTGCGACGAAGGATAAATGAATAAGGTAAGAGACTGTAGTTTGAGCCATTCATCTTAGTTTCTTGAAAATGAAATGTCATTGCTTTCAGCGCGCGCTTTGAAGGCGGGAACGGCACCTAAAATCACTACGTGACCCTCATGTTTAGAAATAACATAGCCTACAAAAAGAGCCGACAGTTTATTTTTTTATGCATATACCTCTTGCGGCGCCGTACCCTATGTGTGGTTTCGATACGCCTACCTGTCCTTTTAGTCTATGGTCGATTTTTTTGTATACCACAAAACAGAAAAAAAAACTTCCATGACAACGCAGGCTTAATCACAATAAAGATCGGAAGAAGCCGAATAAAATAAGAAGGTGGCGAACAAGTCAGGAAAATGATGAACCCTCCCGTGGCATCAGCGGCAGTGACAACGATTATGCAAGAAGACACGTAAAAGAAGTAATCGATAACAAACGAAAGTGCTTGTTGTCCGCGTTCTTGCTTTTTTAACGAACAAACGCGTGGGTCTAGTGCGAAGTGTTCAATAATTTTAATGCTACTAGCTGCTGCTGTTCCCGCGCAGCTGGCAATGTAATATTCAGATGACATCAGATATACGCGAGGATTGAACGCTTGAAAGGAACTTCCAGCCGTTCTTATCGCTTCGTTCCTGCCTGTCAATAAAGTCATTGATGTGCGTATGTAACTGGAGGACCGAGTGAATAACGTGTATCATTTTGAAAACAAAAAGACAAAAAGAACGAAAACAAGAAATACTCAGGGTGGTTCATGCCGGTTACAACCGTGGCTGAGGTGTCGTAAGCTACTCACCCGGCTTCAAACCGGCGAGGCGCTGCCGTCTCATTTTTGTTGCGAAAGCAACACTACGCGAGTCGCC
Organism: Amblyomma mixtum; assembly: GCF_055824585.1. NCBI lineage: Eukaryota > Metazoa > Arthropoda > Arachnida > Ixodida > Ixodidae > Amblyomma > Amblyomma mixtum. The sequence continues at coordinate 139,470,811 of NC_143017.1, forward strand.
GAGCCATTTCGCGGAGCTGACGAAAGGCCATACTGCGCATGCGCGAGGAGCAGTGACGTCACACGGCGCACAGCTGACGCGCCGCCTCCGTCGCTGCGCGGGTGACTCAGAGGTGCCGCCGCCGCGCTCGCCAGTTGCGCATGCGCAGTAGCAGCGCACAGCTAGCGTGCCGGGGCTGCCGCCGCTGCCGCGCGTTCTCGACCGCATCTCTTTCTCTCTCTCTCTCCACATTGCTTTCGCAATCCTACAGGTTTAACCAAAGCTAAACCACTGCCTTTTTTCTTTTTGGACACAAAATTAGAAAATGCCCAATTTCTCAGACTTCGGTTCACGAAACCCAGGCGACGAAATTAATCGGAAGCTCGCCACAGCTGCGTGTTCTATAGCCCCTAGTGGAGCATCCCGGCCGCGGCGGCTGGACTTCTTTGGAGGAGAAATTCGAGGCCCGTGTACTGTGCGATGTCAGTGCACGTTAAAGAACCCCAGGTGGTCGAAATTTCCGGAGCCCTCCACTACGGCGTCTCTCATAGCCTTAGTCGCTTTGGGACGTTAAACCCCATAAACCAAACCAAACCTAGTGGAGCAGTGTCAAATCAAACAACTCTGTGTCGTTCTTTTTAGTTCGCATTTTAAAGAACTACAGTTGATGCCCCAGAAACCGTGACAAATTCAAAAGCTCAAAAAAGGCGCAGCACGACTACGCACGACTCGCTGATGATAACCTGTGTTGATACATACGACAGAGGGCTTTCTGCTTCGGCTTCTACAGCTCCAGCAGTGCCAAGACGAAAGGGAGATATCGGCAGACATAATATTTTGAGGTAAGGGAGAAGGGAAACGCACCCTAGGCCAAAGGCGCTGCTGGCCCTCTTAATCTTCTTGACCGCAGCGACGTAAAACGTTATATTTTTGGATCGCCGACATCGCACTCATCCAAAGATGCAATCCTCAAACGAGCCCCTGCACGTTTAAAATTGGTTATATTCGCTAGAAGCTTGGCAAGGTACTCGTAAGATATTAGACATGTTATACCATGTGCATCGTATCGTAGAAGGTACAAGAAATACTAGTGCCATTATTATCCTCTCAACCGCAAAAAGAAACTCAGATTGCGCAAATAATATTTCTCCGTATTATTTTCGAGCAAACTGCGGGGTGGCCTTAGACAAGACAAGACAAGATACATGCTAGTGCTTGCAGATCTTTTGGCATGCTGTACAAAATTAGGTACCTGCTTCCTGCCTGGCTAAAGCGCCGGTTATACTTCGCCCTTGTTCAATCACATTTCAATTACTGCTTACTAATCTGGGGATCTACTACCAAGTCTAACCTTGACATATTGATCCTTCTTCAAAAACGAGCTATGCGATGCATCGAAAACCTTGAGCGGCTGGATTTGGATTGGATTGGAGTAAACTTTATTTGTGCTGCAGTTGGACGCTCGCGCGCCCCGACGAGGGCCTACGTCGTCTACGAGGCTGCCGTTACTCGGCGCGGGTCTCCGCTCGCCGTTGCCGGCTCGCTGGATCCCTGCCTTTCGAGCGCCCCGAGGACCTGCTGGACGGCCCATAGCTGTTGGTCATGGTCGTTGCTCTTCGCGGCTGCCTCCAGCCGCGGCGGGATTGTTCCTGATCTTGCTTCCTTTGGATTTTCGATGCAGTCCCACAGGATGTGCGTGTGATCTGCCGGCTCCCTCCGGCAGACTCTACACGTATCGGTCGGGTAGGTCTCGGGGTACATGCGATGCATCAGTCTCGGGCTCGGTAGCGATCCGGTCTGGAGCTGTCTCAGTAGTACCGCCTCCGCTCGACTCAGCCTCGGGTGCAGGGGTGGGAGAGTCCTGCGAGCCAGGCGGTAGGCCTTCGTGATTTCGCTGTAGTCGGTCATGCGGTCCTTGGCTCCGAACCACGTCGGACGGTCTGTTGCCGGGGCGCGGTTGGTTAGCGCTCGCGCCGCTGCATGTGCCGTCTCATTGTGGTTCGCACTGCGTTCCGACGCGTCGCCCGCGTGCGCCGGAAACCACTTGATTCTTACTCTTCTGTCTTGCAGTTTAGTCGCTCGTAGTACGCGCTCGGCCTCCCTGCAGACTTGGCCTTTGGCGAAGTTTCGCACCGCCTGTCTCGAGTCACTCAGCACCGTGTAGCAGTCTGCGTCGGCAATGGCCAGGGCGATGGCCACCTCCTCCGCTTGTTCCGCTCCGGCGCCTCTCACGCTCGCTGCCGTCCTCGTGGCGCCGGTCGACGCCTCTATGACGACCGCTGCGAAGGCGTTCCGTTGGTATTCGGCCGCGTCCACGTACCGCGCGTGCTCGTCGTTGGCGTGCAGGTCGATGAGAGCCTTGGCCCTCGCCGCTCTTCTTTCCTTGTTATACTCGGGGTTCATGTTCTTGGGTATGGGGTCGATTCTGGTCTGGCGTCGGACCTCTTCGGGGACGGGGAGCTTCGTCTGCGCGTCGTTCGAGTGTCCTATTCCCAGGTCGTCCAGTATCTTCCTCCCGGCTTTGGTCGTGGACAGCCGCTCCAGTTGAGAGGTCCGTTGCGCTTCGGCTATTTCTGGAACACACGGCCCCGGTGTTCCTAAAACATAACGCCCTAAAAATAAATCAGTTATATGAGCTGAAACTTGCTACCCATATCAGGAACGAAATCATGACAAATCCTTCAGTGTTAACTAACTTGCGCCAGCCCAGTACAACTCGGTATAACATTCGAAAGAATTTCTTTAGATTACCCGCCATGAGAACGAGCTATGGTACACAAACAATGTCGTATTTAATCCCTAATTTTATGAATACACACCCACCTTTTCTAGACATATCACAGCAATGTAGAGCACTCAAAACCATCAAAAATGCCTTCAGAACCTACATACTGTCCAACTCAAAGCTTTAAGCATACATGTTTTGATAACCAACTAAACTTGACGCCATAGGGAGCATAAGAGGGTTCTCACGCAGCTTCCACCCTCTCCGTTCGATGACGTTCTACGTCACACCTGCGGTAACTCAGGACGTTCTACGTCCGCCGCTTAGGAACGTGGGTGGCGCTGATGAACACTCTCAAAGTTAGGTTACTTGTAAACATAAATACCCCCGAAAGCAGAAGATTTGACAGCCGTCGCCGTAGCTCAGAGGTAGAGCACCGGACGCATAATTCGGAGGTCGTGGGTTCGGATCCCACCGGCGGCAGTGGTTTTTTTTCTTCTGCTTTTGTAATCAATTCGCTTTAAACGATAACATATTAAGTAATATTCTAAAGTGATCAACACCACAAAATAAATAAATTAATTAAAAAATCCCCTGTGTCCCTTGGTTTCTGTGGCTGTTGGCTTCTTTCATATTTATAACGAGCCCCTCAATACCCCTTCCCTTGTTTGCTTAAACTTTTTATTGGATGTTATTTATTTTAATGTTGTTACATTAGCACTTGTATAATGCTGTAATCCTTTATACTTTTCTAGGCACTGTAAGGGTGACAGGGCCCTCGTCAGGCAGAGAACATCTGCCTTTTGCTCTGTCATCCTAGACCGCCTGTGTCTGAAAAAATGTTACAAATAAAGGATGTTTTTTCAGCAGTTGTCTAATAAACACGCAGATGAATCAAATTGGTTTTTGACGCTTTTTTCGCTAGTTCGCTGTGGTTATATACTCGAGGACACAGACTCAAGATAGCGATGAAGTGGAACTATCTACCATATTTCTGAGAAACAAGAAGGGTACGTGTATGTGTTCATACACAATTAGTGCTGGTTGCTTTGGTTGTGGGCACATGATCTGTGGGGCCTCACTTTGAGGCTTGACATTTTTTTTATTTCTTGAAGCGTTGTTGAGGCAGTACTGGTGCATTATTGAAAAGATCTGGTGAATGATGCTTCCCAAGATTCTCTCACGCATCTGCTGCCTACAGTGTCCTGAACAAATATGCCGAGAAATTCAGGAAGCGCGTACGTGAGGGAAAAACGTACATGTTTCCGTCATTCCCGGGCATACAGGCATTAGTTTTTCAGATCGTGCGTATCGTATCAGTCTTCTGTGTTTTCGTAGATGAACACAGCACCCAATTATAAAATAAAATCTGCTGATACACAGGAAAACAACACGGAAAAGCCGATGGACGCCTTCAGTTCAATTAACAATTTGCTGATATTTAGACACATAGCATTGATTTCCTATATGTATGCGTGTACATCTGTGTAACTTTGCTAGAATAAGAAGTAATAATTACCTTTAGTGTTTAGTATTTATCTCAGATTTTGATTTCTGCATATATGCAATCAATTTTTTTCTATTATACACTCTTGATGCCCATAGCGTTAATCAGACGTGTCATGATGAAGAATAATAAAGGATTTTCTTATCGTCATCGAATACTTCTCCATCGACTGCATGAAATGTAACGGTTGGAGAGAAACAAAGCTTTGTTGTGCTCTCGTGCGTGGATGGGAATCTTTCGTAGTTTTATTTCTGCGTGGTGCTCGTGCAGCAGCTCTGCAGTGGCTTACAATCTATGTGCTGCCTCAGTCTACCTAAAGGAGAGCATATTTCTCCCTATTCCCACATTGTTTTAGATGTTTTTAGCGTGTTGGAGATGCGCTGATATATTGATATACTTAGATCACTCCGACCGAGTACGCAAAATACTTTGGTTCAACAGGAGTACATATTTCTAGGCAGATAACAGAAAGAACTTCAAACACTATGAAGCATTTGATAGCAGTGTCTCCCAGCATAACCGCTATCGCTGGATTTCAAGCAGTACTTAGAAACAAAAAAACAAACGTCTCTCAGGCCAAACATGAAAGGACAGAAATAAATTTCTTATGCGATCTTGCGTAGTGAGTCAGGTTTTCATGGATGTGAGCTGTCCAGAGTATTATCTGGAAACGCCACGATAGCAGGAGCTTTCAGCGCATCCCCTTGTTTTGCATGGTTGGGGCGTAAAACCGCGCTGTCGGCGTATTCTGGCCACTTCCCCACGCACGTGAGTCATAAAGGGACATATTGCGTCAGACAGCACTGTGCGTTGGCCACACAGGCGGCAGGGTCGTGGGGATAGCATCGTTCAATGCCAGGCCATAAAAAGAGCCCTCTATCTTGGTGGTACCGATACCACGCGGTGCATGACTTACTTGCATTGATTAATCGGCGTCGCAGAAGTCGCACAAGCCAGCACCATTCCCGAGCCTTCTCCTCTTCTCTTTCCTTCCTTCCCCGTCACTGCTGCCCTTCTCTCGCCTTTGCCCTTGGCCGCCATAACAACTCCCGCCAGGCCATAACACGCTCGACTTGTGTCCACAGAGCGCCGCTCACACGCATGCCTGGCTAGGCTGTCTGATTCGTGCCGCCCTAGGCCTTGTTGCTAGGCCCGTATGCTTGTTTTGTTGCGCTGTGCGTTAGAAAAGCACCATCAAGATTTTGAGATTAATTCTTCTGCACAAAGCAAACATGATGCGCTTGCAACGTTTCCATTTCGGGGGAATTCGTTCGGCTGTTTGCACAGTAGCGTGGCACTTGATGACGAGGTCGCACTATTTCCAGGTGCGGTAGGTGCAGAGTATGCATGAACACACGAATCGAAAGGAACGGAAAGCACAATTTTGTTTTCCCTTTTCAAGTGTATTCGTTATCGGCGTCTTTGCAAACGTACTGACCTCCTGCTATGGTCAAGGTGAGCTGTGCAGACTCTGGGCAGAACTTCCCCAGCTCTGACTGCGAAGGACGAATCCGCGATGTTTTGATCCCGATAAGAAAATGATACCCTGTCATCTGGAGCAGGAGTATCTGCTGACGCACGAGGACATGCGCAGTTCTTCGGTGGCCATGTTCATGCATACGATAAAGCCTGCAATGCCACAGAAGCGGTACTAAGTGGTCTCGTACAAGGAGAAGTACCTGTGAAACGGAAAAAGCCGTGACGTATGGCGGCAGTCTTGCCGCAAAATATTTGAATAAGTAGAGTGAGAGGACATCGCTCGAAAGTATGCACAAGAAGAATTTTTTTTTATGGGCAGTTCCTGCACTTCTCTTCTAACAGATACTGCATATGAACTTAAACAGAGAACTTCCATAGAAAAAAATTAGACATGCAACCATCTTTTTGCTGGAAATAAATGGCGCAAAAAATAAACATGAATGCGAATGCTTCCGGCTGTGCCACAACTACTATATGTGCCGCCGCGGTGGCTGAGCGGTTATGGTGCTCGGCTGCTGACCCAAAAGACACGGGTTCGATCCCGGCCGCGGCGGCTAGAATTTCTTTGGAGGAGAAATTCTAGAGGCCCGTGTACTGTGCGATGTCAGTGCACGTTAAAGAACCGCAGGTGGTCGAAATTTCCGGAGCCCTCCACTACGGCCTCTCTCATAGCCTCAGTCGCTTTGGGACGTTAAACCCCATAAAACAAACAAACAACTACTATATGTGAAGACGTTTTTCGATCCAATGCGATTCAATTAGTTCCTTCATACTCCGAAAAAACCAAGTTGGTATCGTGGCGATAAAGTATTTTTTTTTTATTGGGCCTTGGTTCATTGGCAGCGAATAGCGGCACTAAAGAAACCACTTACGTTGCTTGTTATTCACATCCCCGGTGCAGATCGGCCACGCCCGTTTATAAGTGCAGCGTACTCTTGTGCGCCCTGCTAAGCGACTATCGATGAATGAACAAGCATCCCCACTTCGTAGAAAGTATGAGTACACAAAAACGTGCGAAAGCTGACTGTTACCTTCGACATAGCCAGCTCCTTGGATTAGCTGTCAAAGGCTGTCAAAGCTGTCAAAGTAAGGTATGAATATATCCTGCGATTAGTGCTCCACAACACCAATTTTAGAGGGAAAAAGAAGTTGTTGAAATTTCACCCGAGTTGGATGAAAAACATGCGTGCCGTCAGCTTGTGAAGCTTTTTGGCTTTTTTTGTGGCTACCACTAGAGGGTGTTGCACTGAACCCTGAATATAGTTATTGTTCATTAACGCATGTTTCAGGGCGAGTTAGTTGTGCATGTTTACAAAACTTAGCTTAAAAAATAAGGAACCGCGCGAAAGAAAGCATACGCAGGATGTTCACAGGCCCTACTGACAACTACTTTATTCAGGCAAACAACAGCACTTATAAGGAAAGATCGTGCATGCGAAGAGAAAAAGCAAACGCCGAATACACGTCACGCACCTGCAACGCTTTCAAAATCTTTAGTCTGCCAAATACAGGCTTAATGAAGGGGCACTTATACAGTGAGCAGAAATCTTTTTTATGTATAAGCTTCTGCAGAAGACCCTGTGCGCACTAAGTCTGTGTTCCTTAGTCTTGTACTTTTTTTTTTTTTGAGCTAAGGTACTGGTTAGTGGCCTTTTATGATCCAGGGAAACACTTGCGGCTTCGAGGCTCGGCTTAGAGAAGGGATCCCGGTTAATTTCAACCACCTGCGGTTCTTTTCTGCTCACCGAAGACTCAGTTCACGGACCCTTTTGCACTTCGCTTCCATCGACACGGGACCTCCACGACCGGGGATCGAAACCTGGAGCGCACGCTTTGTGGAGTTTCGGAAAAGCACTTCTCCTTTAAACATCCTCTTTCTACTCCCGCCGATGGTACAGGTGGCGTTTAGTAAGATGAGGCCGCTCCAGGGACGGGATTACGCAATTGAGATTTGAATACGAGAAGGCGAGAGGGTTGGCAGCACGAAGAGCACCTTCTACTGCCTACGCAACTGACTATTTTTGTGTGTGTCTGTGTTTGTCGGAATATACCACAGTAACCTTCAAGATTTGAGCAGCGATACTTAAGAGAAGAGTCATGTATAGTACAGTCTAGGACAAAAGTTTGTGGATCACATGTTCCTCGAACGGGGCTAATAGCTCTATTATTAGCCGTCTCTGGAGGAAACTTGTAGAGATGAAAGAACAAAATTTTGGCTTTCACCTCTACGAGTGTGGTCTACAACCATCCGCTAATAGCATAACTATTGGCTTCATTTGAGGAACACATGATCTACAGACTTTTGTCCCTGAAAGTGCATGTTTTCCATCCTCTCTTCTGGTAACCACATTGAAAGTCGGCCAACTTTTTTTTTTTTATCTGCTACTGCACCCTTGTTTGGCTGGGCGCATTGAGAACATGTGTTAATTGATGGTGACCTCGTTGAGCTCGGTCCTTAGGAGGCAACCTGGATATGAATGTTTAATTGTTTTCAGGGCATATGTGAGCGGTGAAGCAGGCAGCTGCAAGCCCTCGGAGCTGTAGTCTGGTCGTGAAAACCACAGGTTTTAAACAAACACATGACGTCAATAAAAGCATCTTGCTCTTTATATATTCACTGGTCTGTGTACCGCTTGATTCTCTCACAGGGTTAGCACTCTAAAGCTCAGAGAAGCGTTCGAACGAAGGTATCTTTTCATCTGCATTGAGGCGATGAAGAAAGTTTATCCCGGTTAAGCTCTCTGCCTTTCCTTCTGCTTCTACTCATTCCTTATCGCTTTGCCCTCATTCAACGAGCAATAAATTTTGTGATTTCTCTTTTCTGTCCTAATCCAACAAAATTTCTGTTAGCATTATAATAACCAGCTTCTTAGTGGTGGCAGTGCTCGTGGTGGGGGGGGGGGGGGGGGGGGGAAATTAGTATTGCATTTGTTATGTGGATATTGCAGCCTCTTTTCAAAAGAACTGACTCAATGGGAAGCAATATGAGAAGAACTGGGCAGGAAGATAAATAGGCTTTAGCGTCTTTCGAGACGATCATTACACCCATGGATATAGGCGTACATATCCTTTTCCTCTGCCCGGCTGATCCTCCCCCGCGGTGCCTGGAGCATCTTGCGACCTGGGAGGCTTGGGAGACCCTACTGCGCACCGAGGACCCGGCCAAGCCTGCCATCGCTGCAGGCCGGGCTGCCAGCGTCATGAGCCTCCGGGACATGAACGTTTGAGTGCAGTGGGGCCGTGCGGGGGCCCAAGGAGCTAAGCGCCCTTAATTTTCCTGTTGCAAATAAAGTTTTCACCACCACCACCACCCATGGATCGCATGCTATTTCACTCAGAGATATGAAGTGCAAATACTTTCGTCTTAAAACACTTCCTGTTCTCTCTAAATCCAAACTATCTCTAATTTCCACTCCACCCGTTGTCACTACAGAAAGAAATAGCAATGAATAATCCCGCACTTCCCGTCTCAAAAATCTCCTGTATGCCGCCGTTACCTCTACGAACTCATCTGCGACAAAAGCGCGTGCCGTGAGATTTATACCTTCAAAGCTTCACAGCGACAGGGCATACATTCGAAGCGCCCAAATCCGCGGGGCGTTTTAGAGTGCGTAGGAAATACGACTCGCTTAGTGCAGTATGTCCGGGAGTCCACCGCTTTCGGGGACACGCAGATAAGGAGCTCTGCACTGTAAGCCCTTGCGCAAGGAGCACCGTGAGTACAGACGGAGATGGCAAACTCCGTCTCCAACCGCAGACACCCTCGCTTGCAAAATCCGCTACCACAATGCTGTCGGAACCACTGCCTTCGTTAGATAGAAGTGCGGTGGCGCGCGGATTAAAGCCACCTGCGTGGAGGAGAATACGGGCTGCATCTGGCGTCAGCGTTTGCGCTCGAGCTCGCCAAGCTGCCGGCCTGAGATGCCGGTTGCGAAACGGAAGGAAGATGGGGAGGTGGAGGGAAACGACTCCGGTATTTTTTTTCCCGCGGGCATTAGCGGTAGGAAAACGCGACGCGCTACCTCGTCGGATGACGACGCAGATCTCCGGGAACTAAATTACAAAGCCGTAATTAGGTTTCGCTATCGTCCTCGGAGGGATTCAATCCTGTTGTAGCCCAAACACAGCGGCTAATTTGTTTGGACGGCACGTGAGTGCGCAGTGAGAGGAGTGGCGTGGGACGCTTGGTAACAACTGTCGTCCCTAACGGCGCGCCGCCAGCGCGTAATTGAACTCGTTTCAGCAGCCTGCTTAGCGAGCCAATTTCCAGCAGTATGATGCAAGTGCGATAGCGTTATCTGGCTCCGCCGCCGAAACAAGCGGAGCTCCGAGGGAATGCTCGCGGCTATGCTCTTTGGCGTTCTTTGGCGCCGCGACTGCCTACTCCACTTAGTCTCTGCCTTGTTGCTCTCTTAAGCGGGAAAAGTTGAGCTTCTCTGCGGAACTCGGCTTTGTTTAGGAATGTCCTTAACGCGAAACGACGAGCTCGTAATTTGTACGGAAAGCCGCCGCTTCCAACAGCTTATGGAGCAAGGCGATAGTTCGCCAGTTCTGACAAGCGACGCCAGAATTTATGTGGACGCAGCGGATACTTTTCTAAAGACGGATCTCGTTGTGTTACTGTTGACAAATTGGTGTGTTTATTCATTATGTCAGAACAAAAATCCTAGTCGGAAACTGCGCGCCTCACTTCTATTTCAGCTCTGCCTCACTCGCTCGTTCGATCGCTGTTATGGTCGCGTAGACCTTGGCACGAGACCGGTCTTGTACTAATCGAAGTCGACGAGTTACTGCATCGTTTCGTCCCCTCTTTTTCAGAGAGTACGCCGCAACATGTACGGCGTTCTGTTTTCCATTTTGGAAGTCTTAAAGGGTCACATAACGCATCCATTTCCTGTTTTGCCTCCATGCAGTTGGGAACCCTTCGTGTTGCTAAGAAATAATTATTATAAAAGGAGAGGTCGCTTAGTCCCTGACTGTTCAGTCAGCTCGAGTTGCTTACTGGATTTCCGAAAACTTGACCCAAGTTATAGCACCCCCTTTGTTATATTAGCGCTATTTATTATATTTAACATCCCATAGCTGTGTGTAACTAACTACCTGAAAACATGGTTGACTGCATGTCTGAGGAAGCGTTTCATGCATTTTTTTATGTATTGATTTTATCCGAAGACTGCATAATTCAATGCTTGAGAGTGTGTGCGTGTTTTTGTTGTGTGTATGGTTGTACCATGTGTTGATTGAATAGTTCCATCACCTGACTATGGCATTTGTAGTGCTTGATTTTGTTGTACGTCCTTCTCTATGAGTAGATACTTAAAGAGCAACCTCCTACCTGCCACTCAATTCGGTTTTCGCCCTCACCTATCGACAGAGGATGGCCTCTTGCAACTGTACGAAGACCTCCTTGAGACACCTCCCAAGTCACAGACAAGGGTTCTTCTGGCACTTGATTTGAAAGAAGCGTTCGATAACATTCTACACAAAAATATTCTGCAAAGCGTCGCCGATATTAACTGTGGCGCAAGAACCTGCAACTATATAAAAAACTTCTTATGAGCCACGCAAGCCACTATAAACTTTGGCGGAATACAATCAGATCCCATCACTCTAGGCCAGAGAGGAACTCCGCAAGGGGCGGTACTGTCACCCCTCTTGTTAAATTTGGCTATGAATGATCTACCAGGCCTTCTTTCCGAAATCTCCGGCATCAAACACACATTGCGGATGATATCACTGTCTGGTGCAACTCGGCGGAGTTGCTGCGACGCGCGTCTTTTCTGCCCTTTTTCTCTTTCCTCTGATCTTTTAACTCTCCTCTATATGCACGAGGCAGCGGTTGTGGCTTGGCTTGAGCCAGTAGGCAGACCCGTGCAATTTCCTACCTATCACCCTTTACGTGGACGCAGCAGGACCAGAGAATAGAGTCATGAGTATTGTGGCCTCAACGCCTTCAGGATCGATGGTGAACTGCGCCTCGACGAAAACATCCAACCCCACTCACGCACAGGAGGAAGCTATTGCATTAGCTGTAGCATCTAACCCCAATGCCATTGTGCCCACTGTTCCCAGAACGCCTGTCGCAACTTCAATAACGGATTAATTCACAGGTCAGGGTTGTCATTGCTGACTAAGCATCCACCCAGCCAAGCCTCAGCCATTCGGTTTCCCGGTCACCTGGAACTAACTACCAGGAGGAAACGAAGCCGCTCACAGGCATGCCCGAGCTCTTCTATGCCGGGCGTCTCCCCCTGATGACCATGAAGGGTGTGGCGACCTAATGACTTTATCAGTGTATGCTGACAATCTCGTGCCTGTGAGGATCTGTGTGAGATTGCAGGTTGTATTTTACACAAACAAAAAGGTACAAACAATAAACGAGGCGGCTTTTATAGGAAAGGAAACCAATTTCAATATGGGCTTGGTAAAAGGAAAGAAACAAGAGAGCAATGCAACAACACACGGAAAAAACACACAGGAGAACAGAACAAAATACAGGAAAAGGAAAGTCAAAAAGGAAAGGCACACTACTTGTCTCTCATACGCGCATCGAGCGGGGAGGACTGGCTGGGTGTCGGGCAGTCAGGGAGTCTCTGGGCGTTCCAATGTCGATGCACTGTTGCCGGCGTTTCTCCGTTGGCCTTCAGCGCTACCGCAGCGTCAGCGTCTGTGGGCTCCCAGCACGGTTCCCAGGTCTGGTATCCCGGAAAGGCCACGTAGGCACCAGAGGCGGCCTGTGTGGAGCAGCTGACGGATGGACGGAGAAGAGTGGCGCCTGGGCCTGGTGGTTGAGGCTCTCGACGATGGATATCCAGGTCTGGTGGCCCGGACGTCTGTGGCTGAGGCCCAAGCCCGGAACTCGGGATCCAGCAGAGCTCGTCCACGTCCGTCGCCCACCGCGCTCTTCTCTTCTCTGCCACGTAATCCTCTTCTACCTGTCCCGGCGTACCCCTCCGCACGCGCTCCTCGTGCTTTTTCCTCTTCTGCCACGCAATTGACGCTGGGTGGCGCTATCTCCTTACAGTGCCATACAGTACAGCCAAGAAGGAGTACCCAACACCACATGAATCCCTCAATAAGTTAGAAGAGGACACCCCTAGGAGAATACAAACCAACGCATACCCAACTCCAGCTAAGTTACACCAGTGGTACCGTACACTATACTTTTCGCAGTGCCCACACTGTGGATAGGTTGCTAACCTCTACGACATGGTATGGGAATGTCAATTTAATCCTTTAGTTGACCCCATTCCAAACCCCTCAGGGGAACAGTGGGAGGTTATTTTGCTCAGCGATGATCCTGACCGCCAGCACTTGCTGGTGGGCAGGGCCAGCGCAGGAGCAGTAACCAGTGGACTACCGGACTAGGCGGCTCATCATCGTGTTTTTCGAATATTCAGCAAATAAAGATGTTTTCAATCAATCAATCAATCAATCAATCAATCAATCAATCAATCAATCAATCAATCAATCAATCAATCAATCAATCAATCAATCAATCAATCAATCAATCAATGCGGCACGTCCCTTGTACATTAGTGCTTTCGGGTGCTGCAGAGATCCTTGAATAATCACCAGCGATTGTTGCACACCGGGCCTTATTCAGGGTAGGCATCGGAACTACCCGAAGCTACCCCGTTGACCTGCTGCCCCATTAGAATGCTGTTCAGGTGATTTCATAGCACTGATGACAATGTGGTCATTGTGTTCGGGCAATCCAGGTATGCTTCGTCCATCTATTGGCCTCGCCGCGGTCGCTCTCAGACTGCTCGGAGTAAGATAAACAAGAGCGTCGGCACGATCCACGTTGCAAAGTATTACGCAAGCCGATAATGCCATGCTGACGTCACGCGTTCAGCGTTATACTGCACTCCACTTTGCCAGATGAGATTCCTCGATTGAAAACGATGATTCCTGTTTTATAAAAAGGTGCGCTCTTTATCACCCCCGTTCTAAGAGTGAGAAGGGGTATAAGCGCCCGCCATTAGCAAGGCACTCACTCGTTTATATGCAATTAAATTGCTGAGAACAGCCCAGTAATACCCTGCTTCATCCAGGCTTCGTAATGACTCCTGGTGGATTTATAAGCTACAGCATTACAAAAACCATGATATCGTCATTTTTATTTCCTCGGAGTTTTTTCTGTGACCTACTTGTCTGTAGTTTTTTCAAAATGTATAAACAGTATGAAGCTGAGTATCTGTAAACCCATTCTGCATTTCCGCGTTTTATTACCCTGTTAACCAAAACGCTAAAACTTGCTGTTTACACTACAATGTTGCCAAACCTGGCTCATACCATTGAGTTATATGCACTTGACAATATTATATGTGCTATTTCCTGCAATAATCCCGAATGGAATTGGCAGTATCTGTAAATAAATAAATAAATAAATAAATAAATAAATAAATAAATAAATAAATAAATAAATAAATAAATAAATAAATAAATAAATAAATAAATAAATAAATAAATAAATAAATAAATAAATAAATAAATAAATAAATAAATAAATAAATAAATAAATAAATAAATAAATAAATAAATAAAAGCCTTACCCGATCGGTTTTCTAGCCACCCCGGTTGGGACTTCGCAGCTTTGGTTCCCTAAATGGAGGCCAGCATGCCAGATATGTTGCGACACACTCTCAGAAAAAGAGGCGCCAAAACGGAGCTCGCCAACTTCGATTTGTTCAAGACCGGCACAGTGCCAAGGCCACCGCGACCATAACAGCGATCGAACATGCAAGGGAGGCGGAGCTGTAACAGGAGCGAGGCGCGCAGTTTCCGTAACCATGCGCGGACTGTCCCGAACTGCGCACATTAGCGATATGCGCCGACGGCGTTGCGTACAAGTAAACTGCCCGCAACGTTATCGGTTATTTCGCGTCGATTGATTTATTTCGTCGCGTAGGCGAAGCGACCACGAAACCTACGCGGCAAGAAAGCGGGCACTGGCTAATTTCGACCACTTTCGATTCGTCAAATGCTTCGCGGAAGGCGAGGTACGCTAGCAGTCGTGGTTACGCTGCGAACAAAACCACTTCTGGCCTTTCGTGCTGCGCTCAGGTGGTTTTTTATTCATTTTCGTAGGCTTCATTCTGGAAAGATGGATATTACAATGGCACAGCTTTTGCTTGCGCGAAAGTGCATGCACACTAAATAAATAAACCGGTATAACGCCGCGTCTCGGAATACTAAACGGGCCTTATTATCGGCCCCGAGGCAAAGAGAGTACAAAGGAGCGCTTGAATATTTATTGCTCAAAAAGCCAGACCGTAGACACCGAGCAGAGTTCGTGTGAGATGCTGCTGTTCGGTTTTGAACAACGATTGCGGAGATAATATTTCAGGTCAGTTTTCCATAGACAGAAACTGCTTGCCTAGCAGCCCGAGCCTCATACAAATATTTATTGTTCTCGATCCATGAGAAGCCAAACAGCAGAGTCGACCGAGTTCCTTGCTCAACTCGCGTGAATAAGGCATGCACGAGAGAAGCTGCAGGGCACAGTGCATCCATGGGTCGCGAGTGAACCAGAGCTGACGCCCGGGCTATTCAAGCAGTGCGCGTCTACGAATGGCTCCCGTAAAAGCCACCTTTGGGCCCCTGTAAATTGTTAAAGGTGTGAGTTGCGCCCACCGACCATAGGGGAATGTTGCCGTAAACACTCGTCTGCATTTGTTGCGATCAGAAGTTCACCAGCACTTTACGAAATTGAAGCGCCTTTTGAGCATCGCGAAGAGCTTCGCACGCACTACTCAGCATTGTTTTGTCGATCATGAGCAGTTCCGCTACTCTGCCGTCTCTTTTCTTCTCGAGGGGCATAAAAATACGTTCAGTTTTGTGCCGGAGTTATTGGCTCTTGCATTGTTGTTACCCGCGGCAGTGAGACGAATACACGAAGCGGGCTGTCTTGGAGTTTTACTGAGCAGATCCTGTAGTTGCCTTTCCACTGTCATTGCAATTTGGTCACGAGTGCGCTTTTACTGGTTAAGTTGGAGGTGCGCTCTCCTTTGCATTGCTGAGTGAGAAGAGGAGGAGGCAGTGCAATTCTTGAGCCGTACCATTTCCACTCATGCGCATGCAAGCAGACGGCAAATCATTTGTTGATCGCCTTTACAGCATTCTATGCTACCTTAGGCAAGGACAGTGCATGATGGAAATTGCTGGCAGTGGCCAGCTTGGGTTCTTTATGTGCTCCCTGCATATAGAATGAAGCATTCATTGAAACTGAATTTCACATTCCCTTGTGTGTGTGCGGAGGTTCTTGTATTAGGATTTTTGTTGCGAAAGCAACCCTGCGCGAGTCGCCGAGCCATTTCGCGGAGCTGAATAAAGGCCATACAGCGCATGCGCGAGGAGCAGTGACGTCACACGGCGCACAGCTGGCGCGCCGCCGCCGTCGCTGCGCGGGTGACTGAGAGGTGCCGCCGCAGCGCTCGCCAGTTGCACATGCGCAGTAGCGCGGCGCATAACTAGCGTGCCGTTGCCGCCGCCGCTGCTCGCGCTCTCCATCGCCTCTTTCTCTCTCTCCTCGTTGCTTTCGCAATCCTCTAGATTTATATTTTTTTGTTCGAAAGTGTGCCTTATTGCATACGTTGGGGTGAGCAAAAAAAATTAAAACGAAGACCACGCGACAGCGGTTTCCATCATATCTGTTCTGCGTTCGTTTGGATGTTTCTGGTAATTCATTCTTCGTCAGTCTGGGACAGAAATAACGTTTAGCTTTAAGGGGATGTCTTCTTGAAATACACATCGCAGTCGCCATTGCCGTGACTTAATTGTGTTTTAGTCTTCACCATAATGCTGACGTTTGCACCAGCCCTTCTGCTATTTTAATCTGACGCCTCTGATCGCCGACTGTCCTCCGTCATAGAAACGAGTTAGCATTTTCGGCGCTATGAGCAGCATTGAAGAGGAAATGAAACTGTAGCCTTCATTTGCAATTCCCTCATCAACAGACACATCTTTAGGAGAGGGGAAAATTCCGGGTCGAGCTCTTGAAGGGTCACCTACCGGTCTGTCGGAACATCTTCCCCGTCGCACAATTTTTCTTCTCTTTTGTTTTTCAACATTAACAGCTGTCTGCACGACTACTACAGCACGCAGTAACGCAGACACGGTATCTGTTGAGTCTTTCTTACTGTAACCGGAATGAGCTCTGGAATGACAAAATTGATAAACTGATTTTGAGGAAAGGAAATGGCGCAGTATCGGTCTCACATATTTCGGCGGACACCTGAACCGCGTCGTAAGGGAAGGGAGGAAGGTGGCAGTGAAAGAAGAAAGCGAGAAAGAGGTGTTGTGGTGTAGGTCTGCGAAATAATTGCGACCACCTGGGGATCTTTAACGTGCACTGGCATCGCACAGCACACGGGCGCCTTTTGCCTTCCGCATCCATCGACACGCGGCGGCCGCGGTCGGGTTCGAACCCCGGTACTCCGGCTCGGCACACGAGCGCCTTAACCACTGAGCCAGCGCGGCGGGTCTCTGGAATGAGCCAAGCCACCGGAATGACCTGTGTCCGGACGCGCGCACATGCTCTGAATTGAATTTATGTATTTCTATGTTCCTTTGCATTGGACACCATTTATTATTCCAAATATATTTGTGTACGCACTGATCACATTTGCGTTTGTCGATCGCTAAGGGCTCGGCGCTCTACTTGTATCTGCAGAATAGTCTCTTGATTTTACCGAAGCTTCGTTAGTTGCAAGACTCACGTAATTAACCTGATATGAATTTAGTCTATTACGGGTGCCGTGCGCTGAGAAATTTTCTCTTCGGCTTGCGCCTTGTTATAGTGGCTCAAATTGAGGTCTTATCCGCAGGCATTTTGGTTTTCTGCTCCATCCAGCTTATTAATTATTCCCTTGGTGGCTTTAAATTACCTTGAAAGCAGTGCTTCTCTAATGTACATCAGTCGCGGGTCCTTTGTTAAACTATTTCTATTTAGTGCTCGACATTCTCCTGCGCTGTTTCCTTCTGCCTTTTTCCGAGCCTAATCAAATTATGGAGTTTCTTGAACAGCGGTCTCGCTTGCGAACCTTCGGTATCCATGGACTACTTTCGTTAACAGCTCCGTTCTTTCTTCTGGCTCTCCCGGTCCGTCGCTTGAACCTTCACTGATATTTTGGCTCTATCACTCCAGTCCGTGCTCTCCATGCGCTGTTTGTAGCCTCGCTGTTTGCTTCGGTGTGTTAACAAGGGGCCTTTTCAAATTATTTTATTACCGTCCGAATTCTTTTTTCATTCCACATGTGTATCCAGCATATAACTTTTTTTTTCTCTTTTGTTACTCTCTGTCATGAATTGAAAAGTTTATATGCTGTTCCTTTAGTGCGCATGCATGTGTGCGTGTATGCGTGAGCGTGTGCGAGTGCGCCGGCTTTATTACAAGAGGATTGAAGGCGTAAATCGGCTTCAAAGAATTCAGAGAAACAGGGTGGAACCTGCTTCTCAAATAACTGTATACTACAGTACCACCATTCCAATTAAAACCATCCAGCCTCGTCGTTGTTGTTTTTGCCTTAAAAACGATGGCACATACCCATGGAGGGGGATTGGCCAGGGTTTGGTGCAGATCCAAGCAGGAAAAAACTCATCCGGGTTTATCTCAAGCGGTTTCTGAATATAAATAGAGGAATCGGCAAGAACAAAAAATCACGTCTTTCTCAGACAAACTTCGGCGTCTTCGACTTGTAGCCTTCTTTGGCTAGGCTTCAAATCACTCCTTGTATGCATTTCACCTCCGTTTATGCTTTTTGTCTTTCTGCCGGGTAACTGCCATATTGTTTTGTTGGATAATTCTTGGTGTGCATTCTGTAGTCATCGTGAGAGCTGCGCGATTTCTTATAGGCCTAAGCAATTTTCAGCAGGAAAGAAGATGTTTATAGCGAGAAACTTTCATGTAAATGTCATTCCCACTGTGAGTATGTGCCACTTTTTCAAAGGCTAACAACAACACTAAATGTCATATTTAAGTACGACGCAAGCACACGAAATTCTGGGCATATTATCGCATGTCAACCGTACGCCGCACAGGTCAATAACACTCCCAGTAAAAACCTCTGCGGCTATTGGCCGCGGCAGCTGCATTTCTATGGAAGATGGATGTAAAAACGCCTGCAGGATTTTGAAAGAGGTTAAAGAATTCCAGGCATTCATTTAATCCGGAACCACCCACTGTAACGTGTGTGAGGCCATCGTGTTGATCTAGAACAATACTCAAAAACGCTGCGGCTTCCTGGTCATATTAAGCAAAACCTGCCCGCAATCTTCGGTTTTTGTCCATGCCTTAGAGTGAATCCACTTCTTCGCAAGAAGATATACTGAGCTTTATGGCGCAAAAGGACTAAAACTACGATGCGCCAAACACATCTTCGTAGGAATAACAGGCTGAAATTACATACGTAGAATGTTTTTTTCAAACTTATTCATTTTGTACGGCGCTCCCTGCCTCCTAATGTCACCAATTCGGCGCTGGTACAAATGTAAATTTAAAATTGCCCGCAATATTACCATTCCTTGGGTGTTTGTATTTCGAGGCACACATGGAGTCCATTCGAAACGCATTAACACGGGAAAATCCTAACGCAGTGTACTTTAGGCACGTCGTCGACAGAAACTCCGGTCAATTTGCAAGTTTTAAATCTTTTTCGCAAACAGAACCTGGCACCGGAATGTACAGTTGAAGCAAAGAGAAATAATATCACGAAGAAATATATTGTCTTTTGATATTTAATGACACGACGGCAAACTTATCTTCAGCGCACACCCAGCGTAAATGTATTCAGGAGTTGCTGTCACATATACTGTGCAGCTCAATACAAGAATAATTTGTTTATAACTTGTTTCTTTATATTCAGCCACAACGTTTTGAAAGTACAGGATTTAACAAAAACTTGAGGTTTAAATGAGAACACAAACCTTGTGGTTCAATGCGGAAGTCATTTTGAGCGTCGATTACACTAAACGCTGAATAATTTTCGCTTTCCAAGCAACTAAATTATGCTCAGAACTCTCAGCTACCGCTAAGACTTCATCAGTGATAACTTTTTCGCATCTTGTTGCCACTTCTTTGTGCACTTTGAAGATGCGGTAAAATACTTCAGAGCCCAACGGGTGCTTCCTTTCGTGAGACGATAAGAAGTAGAAAAGATTAATTTTGAGAGAATGTATATTTTATGTGATTTAGAACCGAAGGCTCTATGGAAGAAGCAATAAATCTTATTTATTAATTCATCATATGGAGCATCATCACAGTTGTCGTGATATTGAGCTATGTGAGTAGCTATGTGTTAATTCCTCGGATAATTTTGGGCGCCGCAGCACAACAGAAGATATGCGGAACGCACAGCGCCATCTCTTAGCGCTCCGAGAAGTAAGTCCGCCATGTTGGCTCGGTCTCGGAAACGAAGTCGCTGCCCGAAGTTCGGAAACGACGGCTGCACTTCGCCTGAAAGTTGAAATGCTGATGCACGGTTGCTTTGCGCTTTGAATTTTGTCAGGATACTATGATGCGAGTGGGGACCAGGTATACGCTTTAGATTCTCGTTTGCAGTTTTTGTTTTACTTTGTGCGAACATTTTTATAGCACCAAATGCAATGCGAGGTATGTGTAAAAGCGCAACCAGTTTTCAGCTTTCCCTAGTACTGATTATTCGCAAATATTTATAGGCGATTTTTTTTATTGCTCTATGGATTCGACTGTTGTCTCTCGATCGGTCATAAACATGTATCGGCAGGGACTAGAACGACGATTTAGACGGGGCCAATGCTTTTCAGCCGGGGTACACCGGTGCTGCTCAAGTATGTAGTCCTCCCGCAGTGACGACCTTTCGTTAATTTACCGGCAAATCATGGCCATTTACGCTCAGTGGGCTCCGGCGACAAAATTCGTTCGGTCGAGCCGTGAAGTATACTGCCATGCACTCAAAGAACTGTGCGCCGATTACAGCTTAGTTCTGTACGCGTTAGTACAGGAGTTTCCCCAGTGTTTAGTTATTATTAGGAGCGTTAGCAAAACTATTTTGACTGCGCAGTCGTCGTAAAGTGCCAGGCACTGTATTTAGCTTATGTCGTACGATCACCTGCATGTTACGCGTGCTTATGCGCCCTTGTGATATAATATACGCTGTTTAAAAACTGATGTGCGAATATTTTATTCCCTCAGGCTTCCCACAATCGATATTTGTATCGAAGTTTGTTCAACAAATGGACGCTATTTTTTTAATTAAGCGCGGTTTTCCTTGCAGCAGGGAAGGTCGCTACAGCACCGCAAGTAGGAAATCTAAAAAAAAAAAAAACTGCATCTTTGCTTGATATATTGCATACAATATGCGCCTGCTTTTCTGTTCTTAATATCGGCTGTTAACCGTGCAATATTTGCTGCACACATCTTCCGTCTCGTTTAAAATGTGGCTTTAATAGTTAAGACATCGAAAATCAATACTGGCAACTGCACCAGGACCTGTAACGGTGGCGTACAAAAGCACGTTATAGTTAATGGGATGACATTGCGCAGCTGGTCTTGTATCACATGTGATTACACTTGCCGTGCGTTCAGCTGCCAATGCCAAAGCATTCGAAAGTTTTCATCACAACAGAAGTGCTCCAGGCACACGCATGCGATTCATGCATGTACAAAATAACCACTCGCTACACTACCAGGGCCCACTTCAAAATAAGATAGCTATTATAGTACGCGACTCTTGAACCGGTGCGTAATGCGTGCATTAAGGCAACAAAAGCATAGAGCTCCACTATTTTACGCACTTGCCGGTGCCGATTATTGCTATATTCAAAGCCAGACTTCAAGAGATTGACTGAATGTCAAAAAAGACCTACATTGGTGAAGGACTAGCATTATAAGCAGTGCAGCAAGTTTGGATTTTGAAATTATGCCCGTGAGATTCACGCGAGCTTCGCCGTTATCAAGATAGCACGCTAGCAAACAACGAACCTGCTCTAGCGAATCAAGAAGGTGACCGGAAGCTATAGGCACAGGGTTGCCAGAACCCATGGGGCAAACATACTTATGCCCCCTGGGGCGTTCCGTGGTCATTGAAAGATAATGCACCTACTGCAAATATTTTAGCTTCACGGAAAAAGTTAAGACGCCACTAAATGTTTGTTTCCGAGACGTCACAACCAATTTCGAATTCTTTTATTCAAAAAAACGCTTGCCTTTTTCTTTCTTTTCTTGTTCTCTTTCTCAATACGTGAACAAATATACTACCTTCACTTTTTACTGCTCAATGTCTGTCATTCGTTTGTTAGGTCTAGTAAGCTTTCATTTTTCACAGCTACGTTTTCAATAGCATGATCAGCAATCATGCCGTCGGTCTTTCGCGGTGCGCAAAGAGCTATTACACGAACTGCCACTCCTATTTCGCCGTCTGATTCCAACCTAGGACTCATATACTCCGCTCTAGTTTCCTATGATCGGATTTCCATTAAATATCAACCTGTCGAACAAAAGTATCGAAAAAGACCGGAGAGAGAGACACCGCTATTGTGCCTGGGGCAATCTCTCGCGGGCCGCTTCATTCGTCAAGATGGCCGTCATCTCCGCTGCACTCCCAGCTAATTACAGTGATCAAACATCAAGCAGCCAGGCAATATCCGACGACCCTGGCGCCATAAATCATATCCTACCTGCGTAGAGCTGCCGAGCCAGCACTCAATCTTCGTTCCTAGAACTACAGCGCCCCCCCCCCCCCCCCCCCCCCCCCCCTTCGCTTCATCCAGCCACCGCCACACAAGCGCAGCTCCCTGCGGTGGCATATATACCTCGTTGTGCGCTCATAATCCCTCGCGCGTTTTTCGGCGAATCGCCGGGGAGACTCGTTCGAAGACGGGAAGCTCTGGCCAGGAATGAGGCTCGCGCGCACGAAGAGGAGGCAGTCTAGGATAGGTAGGGTAGAAAGAAAAGGAGAGGGAAATAGCGGAGGGGGAGGCGGTGGAGGCTGTGCGGAATGGCCGGAATGGTGGCACAAATGACTTCACTTGGCATCCTCCGGCAACGTTTCTGAACTACCTGGATCCGCATCCTGATCACAAAATCGATGGTCGACGCTTAATAGAATGTTTGCGTTTCTCCTCTATAGCTTCCGTGCGCGGCCGCACAGCCCCACTTGCCGGCCTAGCCCTTTCCTGCTCCGTTTCGTCTCCCACACCCCACCCATAGCCGGCGTGCTTTCGCTCGCTGCTCGTCTGAGTGCCAGTGACGGTCATTAGATGATGAACAGCGCGCGAGGGGCCACAGCGCCGTTCGCGCTACGCGCTATGAGCTCGGGCGCGGCGAAGAACGCGCGCGAGGCCTTCGCTCAAAATCAGTGCGCCGCGAGTTGCGGGCGGCAGCTGGCGTTGAGAGTGCGCCTAGCTCGAGCTGCCGGAACAGCGCGTGTGTTTGTGTATGTGCCGTTCCCTGGGCGCGCCAAGTTTACGTCGTCGACGTCGTCGTGGTTGTTCCGGGCGGATGGCCATGAAGTGCAGCGAAGTTTCTATGCATACTTTTTTACGCCACTAACAGAACGACAGAGTAAACAGCACGCGCCAGAGAAGACGGAGTACAGTGGGCTCCATGCCCGCTAATATACAGAAACATTTCTTAATTTTGTTTATTATGATTCAATCACTACTGTTTGCTATGCAGGGGTTCAAATAAACTTGTGCAGGGGTTGGGAATAGATAAACATAGCAGAGGGCACAGTTTAGGCGTTGTATTATAATGTGTATAGAGGCGATTCTGTATATAATAGTGCAAAATGCCCAAATATGTAGCAATCCAATAAAAATAACTATACAATTGCAATATTGTCTTTATTATTTGGATTACCATGTTGCGTTAAACCAAATACATTTCTGCTAGCCTATTTGAGGTTACGAAAGTAATATCAGCAATATCACTAGGCATATAGAAACTGTATCAAGCGGCGCTAAGCAGAGCAGTGCTGTATTTTCACATAGCTAACGTCGCACTCCTGGAAGACTCTGCAGAAAAGGCAAACACTCACCACGACAAACTTGAGAGCAATGCAAAGCGTTACGCGTCAAGTTGTGTTTTCTGTGTTTGACGACAAAATCATTTCAGCCGATTTGAATTTGCACTCACATGGCCCTTATCCTCGAAAATACAGCTGTAGCTGCTAATCAGAGAACCTAATAATCCGACACGTTGCCGCTTGTAAAATAATTGATGTGAAAAAGCACAGAAATTTTCAGACATGCCTAACTGTATTATTAGTTTGCATTGCGATAGCATTAGATATGCTATGGATTCCTGCATCAAAAGTGACGCCCCTTCCGGATTGGTCGCGCACGTTTGGCTAGGTGACGTCTCTTCCATCCAGTCATTGAGAATTATCTGCTCTGGTGACTGACACCCCTTCAGCCAATAACGAATTTCCTGACTGACTACACATTTTTTCCCCCTATGAGGCTTTTAATGCTATGGCATTGAAATACACGGATGATTCATATTTTGACAATAAATGGGAGGCTGTTACATTTACAGATAGATCCAAAAAAACTCGATTTTACGAAGTCCCTGATCAAACGAACAACTTTTGATTCCTCGCCAAGTCCCCATAGGGTTGAGTGTTCTGAATAATCCGGAATAACGAAACAAACGACCACTGACCCCGATTTAAAGAAGTTCTTCCGGAACGAAATCAGTTAAAGAAGAAGTGAGGTGATTTCTCACTTAATTCGCTCCCGATGTCTCCCAGATAATTCGCAGCGTACCAGCAGTAACCTATAGGCGCTTAAGTCACGGCGGCCCCGATTTTGTTTTGACGGGGCTGCAAGCTGCGCCGCTGGGAGAAACAGACTCGGCAGTTGGCGGCGCTTCCCACGTTGGCTTCGGATCCATTTTACCAGATGACGGTTTCATACAAAAGCGATTCGGTCAGCTTTCGAGAATGGGTACCACTACGTTAAGATTTTAGATTTCGAAGGACGGAAAAATGCCCCTCTCAATTTTACGAACTTCCTAATCTAACGAAATAATTCCTGGCTGCTCTTCACTTCGTTAAATCGAGTTTTAACCGTATTTGCCAGACATTACAGTCCATCACACATTACGAGCAAGAGCTGCAAGTCCTCTCACACGCGTAGATTTTTGGTGCGCATTTATGTGCAATAACGGAGCGCAGTGCTGCCGAGCAACAACGACCAGCACATCGCCCAAAGACGCCATGCAAGAACACCCCCACCACCGCGCGGAAAGACAGAAGTAAGACCTAGCCGCCGACGTTGTTGCCTTGGTGCAGTCACGCGGAAAGCGCTTATGGCTCCGCGAGGACAAGGAAATGGTTGTCGCCCGCGTCAAAGTTTCTCTTCTCTAGTTACGTCCGGGAGCCGCGCGGCGTCCGTGATGGCCTTCGGAGGCGGCGGCAGATGTCCGAGGAGACGTGGCCCTTGCTTGGCCCCTGGCCCGGCGCATCACGTTTAGGCGCAAATGATCCCTCGGACGATTAGACTGCTTCTCTGCCGGACGCCGGGGAGCGGGAAGAGTCCGGGGCGCCGGTCGTCGTATGGGCACGCGCGACGCCATCGCGGTTGGTGATGGCGCGGAGTCCCGCTAACGGGACTCACATGGCCCCCCTCGCGGAGCCTGAACGCGCCTCCGGAACCAAGCCGCTGGGTTGGGAATTGGAGTTATCTGCGGCTCGCTGGAAGGGCTCGTTAAAATAAAGTGTCTAGCTGCGCAGGCAGCGATTGTGACTGACCTCGGATGTGACGTCATCACTTTCTAAATTTGACGTCATCCTCTCACGTCATCTCGCACGCCGGCGGCCCGATTTCGATTCCCACCTAGACACGATTTTCTTTTTTTTTTTTTTTTCCCGCCGCGGTGGCTCAGTGGCTATGGTGCTCGGCTGCTGTCCCGAAAGACGCGGGTTCGATCCCGGCCGCGGCGGCTGAATTTCTTTGGAGGAGAAATTCGAGGCCCGTGTACTGTGCGATGTCAGTGCACGTTAAAGAACCGCAGGTGGTCGAAATTTCCGGAGCCCTCCACTACGGCGTCTCTCATAGCCTTAGTCGCTTTGGGACGTTAAACCCCATCAACCAACCAACCAATTTTCTTATTTTTATTCTAACGTATCATTGACGTCACAGGAGACCAAATTCAGGCGACACATTTTGCGGACACTTCCGGAGTCAACATAGCAATCTAATGCTTTCGAAATTAATAAAATGTGTAGGTGTGCAGGCAAACGCGTGGAGCAGCATATAATGTTGCGTGGACACGGGGGTCACATCGTCGAGCAGCATTTGAGTTTCCTTCATTCGGAAGACCTGCTCCATTCTTACAAAAAAAAAAACTTTATTTGTGGCTCGAGAAAATATTCAATATATTACGCAGAAATAAACAGAAGCATTTTGCTCGCACTCCAAAAGCTAAGTAAGTTTTATTCCTCCGCTGAACTCGAAAATGCGCAAAAAATATCAAATACTAATCATGGCAGGTGACGTCGAGGAAAATCCCGGACCTAACACCCGCTCTACTGATGCATCAGATGAAATAATGGAAGCCTGGAACGAAATACGTACTGGGCAAGCAGCTTTGTTAGGCGAAATGAAAAGCATTCGTTCAAAATTGTCCCAGAATGATAAAACATTCGAAGAAATTAAAACAAAGCTTGTCAAAATTGAAGAAGATTGCTCATCCTTTACCGCGATTCGGGCAGATATTAGCGATGTGCGAACGCTTGCGGAGCAAAATTCAGTTGAAGTTGCAAATCTATCTTCCAAACTGGCTGATTTTGAAGATAGATCCCGGAGAAACAATTTATTATTTTTCGGCTTGTCAGACACTGACAACGAAACATGGGCCGAGTCTGAAAAGTTGATTACAGAGTTATGTAGGGACAATCTCGACGTCACAATCAGCCCCATGGATGTTGAAAGAGCATACAGGCTTGGAAAGTTTCAAAGCGACAAGAAACGGCCGATCATTGTTAAATTCGCTCACTTCAAAACTAGAGATAAAGTTCTTTCTTGCGCTAAGAAACTAAAAAACAGTGACTACAGAATCTCGGAAGACTACTCAAAACCTACCCTCTTTGTCAGGAAACAGTTGCTACAATTTGCGAAACTCCAACCACAAACATATAAACTCCGCCATAATCAACTAATTATTGATAACATTGTCTATATTTTCGACCATTCCTCACAGAAAGTCGTTTCCCTCCACCCCCCTCCTTCCGCACACCCTCCCCCGACCGCACGCCATAGCTACTGCATAAACCTCCCGTCACTCCGAAGCTCTGCTCCTTGTCCTTCCTTTACACTAATACCCGAAGCCTCCTGCCCAAACTTGACGCCCTTGAAAGCATTACACGCGCAATAGAAAGCAACATATTCATACTCACTGAAACTTGGCTAACATCATTCATGCATGACTCTGAAATACTTTCCGTTTTTCCTAACTACTCTATTTTCCGCCGCGACAGAACTAATAGACGCGGAGGAGGCGTGCTAATAGGAACCCATGATTCGCTTCTTTGTTCTGAAATTAAAACTTCATCCCCCCTAGAAATATTGTTCATTCAGTGCAACGCTTCATTTCCTCCCGTAGTCATTGGCATTTGCTATCGTACACCTCATTTAACCGATTCTTTTGTTGCTAATTTTCACGAAGCACTTCGCGCGATTACCATGGCTCACCAACATACTCCCATTGTTCTTTTCGGCGACTTCAACTTTCCTGCAATAAACTGGTCCGACCTTTTCACCACTACATGTAAAGATAACATCGAAAGCGATTTTGTCAACACGTGTCTAACCTTTGGTCTGTCCCAGCTCGTATCACACCCGACAAGACAATGCAATCATTCCTCCAACATACTCGACCTCGTGTTAACTTCTCACCCTGATAACATCCCGCCGCTTCTTCATTTACCAGTACTCAGTGATCATTCCGTAATTCAATCCACGTACTCCTGCCAGTTGTCACGCACAAAAAAAATACGAAAAACATTAACTCTATACGACAAAGGCAACTATGCAGCCTTTAATTCTGAACTCGCTAATTTCTGCATGTGGTTTCTCCGAGATTTTTCAGAGAGATCAATCGAAGATAACTGGTCCTTTTTCAGAAACAAGATGCATCAACTTATAGATAAACATGTCCCTACTGTCATCATCTCCGAAAAACCATCTTCACCATGGTTCAACAAAGAGCTGAAACGCCTCATAAAAAAGAAAAGGCTTTTTCGATCCGCAAAACGCTGTGACACCGCATCTGCATGGGAAAGATAATATTCTGCAGAAACAACATACTTATCTTTATCAGGCAAAACTAAACGTACACTTTTCTTGGCTGTCCTACCTTCCATATTGCACGCTAACCCCGGCAAGTTCTGGAAAACTATAAACCCATCACATTCCAAGCCTCTAACATTGCATGACGACGACAACAACCTTATCCCGGAACACGAATCTAGCCACGCTCTATATAACTTTTTTTCTTCAGTTTTTACAAAAGAACCTGACGGTGAATTACCGGATTTCCCAACTCTCAGCCACCCAGCTATGCCACAGATTACATTTGATGCTAATGGAATCATGAAACTCATTGAATCATTGAAACTTACATCTTCATTTGGTGTTGACGGCATAAATTCTAAAATCCTAAAAATTACTAAAAACACTGTAAGTGTAATACTGTGCCACCTCTTTCAGCAGTCCATATCAACTGGTGTCCTTCCACAAGATTGGAAAGTTGGTAAGATCATTCCAGTCCCCAAAAAAGGGTTCACCCGTTTAGTGCAAAAATTACCACCCCATTTCCCTCACAAGCGTCTGTTCTAAACTAATGGAACATTATTTATTCGCACATAATTAAATTCCTTGTCTCCGTAAAATTCTTCCATACTAACCAGCATGGCTTTTTTGAAAGGACGTTCATGTGACTCCCAATTGGCTCTCTTTATTAATGACCTAAGCTCCAACCTTGACCTAAACATTCTTACTGACACTCTCTTCCTTGATTTCGAAAAAGCTTTCGATAAAGTACCGCATAAAAGACTGCTACTAAAGATATCGTGTCTAAATCTTAATTCGTTAGTATTGGAATGGCTTTGTAACTTTTTGACTAACAGAGAGCAATTTGTCTATGCTAACAATCATTCTTCTCCACGTAGCCCGGTCATTTCAGGTGTTCCCCAAGGTACAGTCCTAGGACCTTTGATTTTCCTCATATATATTAACGATCTTCCTTCCAGTATTTCCTCTACCATCCGCTTATTTGCTGACGATTGTGTAATTTACCGCCCAATCACTAACAGTACTGACGCTTGCATTCTTCAACAAGATCTTAACCGAATCCAAACTTGGTGCGATCGTTGGTTAATGTCTCTCAATATTTCCAAAACTTCTTTGATTTCGTTCCATCGTCGGCAGATGCATACTCCTTCTAAATACACTCTTTTCGGTTCAGTAGTGCCGTACGTCTCTTCCTGTAAGTACTTGGGTATTACTGTAACGCAAAACCTAACATGGTCATCTCATATCATGAACATCGCTAACGAGGCTAATCGTACCCTTGGTTTCATACGGCGTAATCTACGATTTGCCACCCCATCCATCAAATCATTAGCATACTTAACTTTTGTCCGTCCGAAACTAGAATATGCTTCAGCAATATAGGATCGTCACCAGTCTAACCTCTCTTTAACCTTAAAATACAAAATCGAGCTGTCCGCTTCATTTATTCTGATTATTCGTAATACACTAGTGTGTCTGCTTTAAAATCTAGAGCTAACTTACCCAGCTTTGAAACGCGACGAAAAATTTCTCGATTGTGCCTCTTTCATATGTTTTATCATTCTTTAGGAGCATCGGTCATATCACCTGCTTATCGCCCCTCAAGCCGTATTAACCACCATAAGGCCGTCTACGCCCCCACCGCAAGAACTACCGCTCATTCTCGATCTTTTTTTTTTGTCACGTCATCCCGGGACTGGAATGATCTACCACAGGACGCCATGCATCACATCAACGCCATCCATTTTAAGAACGCCATCAAGACCATCATTGTTTAACTGCCGTACCCATCCCTCATGTAATGCCCCATACCAGGGGCTTCTGAGGTATCAAATAAAAAAAAAAACCAGAAAAGGTTTCGAAAATACAAGTGTGATCCTTAATTATGCTCGCAGAGTCATCAGTTATTGCAAGAAGTATTCAAATTTATATAATTTGTACGAGTTTATTCCGCCCTGCGGGGAAGCGAGTGCCATGATGACCATTTTCAAAGAATCAGATAAACATCTTTTGCAATCTATTAAAAATGATGTCGCTTCTTACAATTATTCGGTGTAACTCTTAGCCAAAGGGCGCGTACAACGTCAACTGCAAAATAAATATTTGTGGTCGTGTTTTCTAGCAGTTCTTTCCCTAATGATGCGTTCTATTTTGTCATTGCTCGGCCCTGTCCTTGACACTGGAGCAAGTGAGTGACGTTGCTTGCTATCATTTAGCCCCGACGTCATAGGTGGGGGCCATCGACAATAACTAGCCTCAAGATTGAATAAAGGAAAAAACTATGCACAAATACGAAACTTTTATTGTATTGGCAGATCCCCCCCTTTTTTTAGTATATACCTTTTATGTCTTATCTACTTCAGCATCAGCTCAAGCCTTTCAGATAAGACCTGTATGCAGGCTGTATGTTATGTTTTAGTTTCACCTAATAAAACCTCTAACGTCTTTAAGTTTGGATAATATAGTTTTTCTACTCCAAAATGATTTTTTTTTTCATTTTCTCACCCTTCAACGTACAGCGGCTGAAGAATGGCCATTCGTCCGCTGTCACTGGTATAACCGAGTAGGTACGGCGGACGACAATGGCATAGAACCAAAGAACGGAGAGCTTAAATATTATAGGAGCCTTGCACTCAGCTCCAATGAGAGAATGCCAGCACTGGGCAAAATTTTTCATTAACGGCTATGTATGTTGCACAACCGCATGTGTACGTGCGTGCGTACCCGTGCGCGTGCGCGCACGTCTTTGAGTATCTGTGCGCGTGCGTGTCTATGTACATGGTCTATTCTGAAAGTAGTAGGACTCATTTTTTTGAACAAAATTTATTCAAGAGAACAGTACCAACGATTACAATTTTTCAAGGTAGCACCCTTCCGCACCTAGACGCTGCTGCCAATGAGTTTTGCAGTTTTCGTACGCTTCCAGGAACGCCTGGACCGGAATGCTGTTTAGCTCCCTCGTCACGGCCTGTTGAACCAGCTCTACCGATCCGTGATGTTTCCCCTCGAGCGTCGATTTTATTCTCGGGAATAGAAAAAAGTCTGGCGGGGCCAAGTCGAGGCTGTACGGGGGCTGAGGCAGCGTTGCCGCCTTGTGCTGGGCAAAAAATCGGGGTCCTCATTCACATGATGAAGGAGATCCTACCGGTTGGCCTTTTCCTCCTCTGACAACACTCCCGGCACCAACTTCGCGCACGCTTTCATCATGGATAAGTTTTCTGTCACGATCTCAAAAACTTGGGTTTGAGGAATGGTCAAGTCATCAGCAATCATTCTGATACTCATTCTACGATCACTGCTAAGTAAATGTTTCACTCGCTACACATTTTCGTTGGTCTTGCTGGTCGAAGGGCGTCTGGAGCGGTCGTCTTCCTCCACTCTTTCCTTACCTTCTCGGAAAAGCTTGTGCCACTCAAAAACACCTGATCTATCCATGGAAGCGTCACCGTAGGCCTCCGTAATCATGTTGTGAGTCTCTTTGCCTGTTTTACCAAGATTTAACCAAAATTTGATCGCGTATCGCTGATCCAGTAAAAGCTCGACGATTCTGCGGGACGAGACGTTTCGACAGGGGTTCACAGTACAAGCGACCTCCTCTCTTCAACGGCCGGGAGCCTACTGCTGATTTTACCCAGCATTCCCAATATCCCCCCTCAACGATCCTGCACGCGCAGACCACCTCTCGTCCGCCCGTTCGCCCAGGACAAAACCAGTCCTACTACTTTCAGAACAGACTCTGTATGTGTGTGAGCCGCGGGCACTTACACATGTGTTAAGTAGGGCATGAGTAACTGATTACAGAGATGTATAGTACAAAATTTCTAGATGTAAATACCAGTTTATAATTTTTATAGAAAAAGCAGATTCAAAGAGCGCTAAAATAAGTTTTGTGAGACTCATAAAGGAAAAGGTCCAGGGCTAAAAATCGCACTTTAAAATAAAAAAAAAAGCCCTTTCTGCAACCCAATATGAAAGCAGTGCCCGCCGTGTATTCTTCACTGTATGTCACTGTAGCTTCTTTAAATATTGATAGGTCCCACCAAATTCGAGACCACATTACCGTGTTTAATAGGGTCTACCACTTGATCCGCCAGAAGTAAAAGCTTGCTTACGGTGTTGGTTGTTTTGTGCGGTTTCCTTCACAACACAGAAATACAGAGATTATAAGACTTGGGACGAATATGCAGAAAAACTGAATGCTCGCTTAAAATTTAAAATTAAATTTTAACGCAAAGCATGTTTTATGTAATTGTTTTTAAAGATATATATTCGTGCATAAACGCAACGCACTTATGCGTGAAAGGCTGCTGAATATAAGGAAAAAGACAATACGACCCTTTTGATCCCTTAGTCTAAGCCTTTATGCAAGCCACCAATATATACCTCTAGCGTTTGACCTGCAATAGCATCAAAGACCAGTGAACCTGAACATGCGGGCATCTGCAGC
The DNA here is from genome assembly GCF_055824585.1 of Amblyomma mixtum. Taxonomy (NCBI): domain Eukaryota; kingdom Metazoa; phylum Arthropoda; class Arachnida; order Ixodida; family Ixodidae; genus Amblyomma; species Amblyomma mixtum. The sequence continues at coordinate 139,503,226 of NC_143017.1, forward strand.
GGATGCCTCCTATCTGTTTTCTACGAATGCATACGATGCCGGGAATGTTCATCTGTTTTACGACAAGCACGAACGCCAGCCTAGTGCATCTCGTTGTCCACATCAAAGTATCCAGGGCTCAAAACCTCATTGCCACTGTCCAACGAACCCTATGCACGCTTGCCCAAAGACACCCTCAAGGGCCCCCTCTATCCTCCCACGCAGAGTCTTTGGCAACGCACGTCTGGGCCGACCCAACTCGTCGGCTCGTAAGACGCCAGAGAGATAAAGGAGGGAGTAGAGTAAATACATATCTCGTCTGAGTAATCTAATACTCATGACTCTTGAACCGTGTCAAACCAGGCGTGCAGAAAGCGAACACCTCGCTCGGAATACTAAGCCGGGCCGCTGAGGCTGAGAGCTGCCGATATTCAGACCACGAGGTCAGATCATGAGTTTGTTTGGCGGGTAACGACGTTTTCCCGGCGTGCCCCGGAGCTAGGCGTGGTATTCGCAGGCGCCCTGCCAAGCGAGTTTCATTCGAAACACACGCCGGAGCGAAGCGCGCAAGGAACGAACTCCAAGCGAAAATAGCCAACGAGAGAAAAAAAAAGAAATAGGGTATCCTTCACGTTGTCTAGCTTGCCGCCTCGCTCTCCTGCGGCTGTGTTTCCTCCCGTTTACTGTTGTTTCCTATTTAGGTTTCCACTCCGCGGGCAGAAACCGGGACGCCGATATGCATACATGCATCTAAAAGAGGTGCCTTTATTAGGTTTACCCACGAGCTAAGTGCGCAGCCAGGGATGCACGACGCCTTCGTCTTTCTTTTTCGCTTTCTTTTTTTACTTTTCTCGTTTCCTCTTTTCTTCTGGAGCCTATCAGGGTGAGGACAAAAGCAGGGCGAAAGACTTCGGGGCGGTGCTCGGGCGGCGTAAAGAAGCCAGGAAAAAAATTTCCGCCCAGTAGAAAAAGAGAAGAGGTACAGTGAGATAGAGAGAGAGAGAAAAAAAAAACTAGAGCGGAACAGAAGAAGCGCCTCAGAGACGGACGGCAATTGAAGTAAGCAAAATATCCTTCTAAAATAACTAAACACATTGTCAACGGCGGCGACGGCAAAGACGACGGCGGCGTCGAAGGAGGCGAGCGACCGGATTGGAAACCTTAATAAAAGGCAGCTGCGTCCACCACTCATTCCTCGCTTTCTTTTCGTCTTTCCGCCTTCACTTCTCTTTCGCTTCATCGTTGTTTTCCTCTCTTTTTATTTCTCTTTTGACCCGCTCATATGCGGCCTTGTTGTCTAGGCCTCGGGTTGGTGCCATTTTTGCCTTTGCCGGCATCGACGAGCCAAGCCCGCTGGCGCACCCGACGCCGCCGGCAGCGCCACTCGCGTGCATAATTGAATGCCAAAGACGCCGTCGAAGAAAAATAATTAATGGGAAGGCATTATTTTAGCGTCACCCGTTTCGCGGGCGTTCTCGCGCGCCCGGCGGGCGCTGTATACACGGCGGCGGTTTAGGGGGAGGGGGGGCGGGTACCGGTGGCGTCGGTTCCCCAGGCGTACCGCGCATCGACACGAACAACGCTCGGCTGCCCTACGTTTACTTTGTCACTGCTTTCCCCCTCTGCCTCTTTCTTCTCTTCGGTGGCGAAGAAGGGGAGGGGAGGGCGCCAACGTTGCCGAGTTCCGGTCGTTATGCTACGTTTTGCCGGAATACCTAACGAAGGGCTTCCCCTCCCACCAGCGTGCCTTTTCTGTCGAACGCCTTTCAGGGATCGCGACTTCGGGTTGTTGTTCGACGCGGTTGTTGTTCAGCGCCCTTCACTCTGGGGAACAGCTGGAGGTGTGTATGTGTGTGTGCGGAAGGGAGGGGGGGGGGGGGGGGGGGGGGGCGGTGCAGGATACCGCGAGTGGCAAAGGCACCTGCTTTGGAAGAGAAAGTCAATTCATCATAGACGGCGGCGAAACAAAAGAAGCCGAACATGGATCGCTTGCTGCGGTTATTCGATACGGCTCCTTTTTGCTCCGCTCGCTGAAATTTTAATCAACAAATACCGGGTCACTCGTAGTAGGAAAAACATGGTCAGTAAGTCTATATTCAAAAATGATTTTGATTGTTTTATTAATTTGCCTTTATTTATTTTAAGTGAAATGAGCATTCAAAGTACTACGTAACAAGTGCTACTAAAGTGTACTGCCTCACCCCCCCCCCCCCCCCCCCCCCCTTCCATAGAAAAGAAAAGAAACAGCTCATACTCCTACCAGTTTTGCATGCCATAACAGCGTCACACGGTGCTTGTAGAAAACAACATCGAGAGGCGAAGAGCGAACGACCATTTGGCATAAAAACGCTGCCCGATAAGAATAGGACTCTCCTGCTGTTAGCACTGACCTTGCCAGCAAAGGCATAAATTGCCACGGAGAGGGCACCTTTCTTAAGGGAGTTCTCCCTCTAACAAGTTTATTAGTCGAATCAAAGTCTTCAAACGTTAGTCTTTAATTCGGCGCTGCGCTGAACCGTAGTGAGATCACCACCAACGACAGCAGACCAGCTCGTCGATAAATTGGATGCTTCCTACTATAAACGGTCGCTGTCACATCGCTGACAACGGGCAATGTCGAGGTTTCTCTAATTAACTGCTTCCTGGATGTCTTCACAATTTGAGAAGAGAAATTCAAAACAGTGACGCGTACGGGCGCCTCTAGGACACTTTCTATAATTTTCTAAAGCCTGGGCACCATTTTTGTAGTGTCTTGATTATCTCCTCTCAGCTATTGCTAAAACAGTGGAGTACTTGTTAAGATTTTTTTGTTGATAGTAGCAATATGTTGGCCTGTGAGGCCTTAACTTTGCTAATGATTAACGCGGAGCGACAGGACACCAAGTGTATTGTGTTGTCCAGATAACCGTTTAAACTAATATTTATCACTGTCGCTGCGCAAACTGAGGATTTTCGACACCTGTGTTTGAGACGGTATGGCAAGTCTCGGCGAAAATATATGTCGGTAAGATGTCAACTAAAAAAAAAACAATAGAAAACTCGCATGTTGCGTGACCTTTTTCGACCCTGTCCAAATCTCACCCAAAAAATGCCATAGACCCCCTGCTGTGGCTTTCACCACGCTGCCATATACTAATGAAAGCGTGTAAGAAATTTTTTTTGAAGTGCTTAAAGAACATTTTCGTTTCTGAGACATGTGGTCTTGTAAGAAACTGGAACAGCTTTTTCCATTGGAAGTTCCTTAGCCTGACACAATAAGAAAATGCATGGACGTTTTTCCATTTCGCGCTCGTCAAAATGAAGTTCCGACAGCCAAGACCAAGCCTCCCTTTTTGAGCTCAACAGGGGTTTCCGTGTAAGTCAAAAGCAAAATGTATTTTAAACCGGTGATGAGCGCGGCCAAAACTTAACTCGCATAGAGGTCGCTAAAGCACTCTGGGTCTTACAACTGCTGAAATCTTCTCATTTCGACAAACCTCAAGAAGCGCAAAAGGAATGTCTGAGCTCAATTTCACCTGGTATGCCGCTGGGATTAGCTACGAGCCTCAGTTTCATTCACGCACTGTGGTTGTCGCCAAAGGCAAAAGCGGATGAAATATTGGAGACTGCATTGGGGACTGCAGTCTTTCATAGTACCTAAAAGCGCTAGTTATATCTAGTAATGAGTGAGCTCCTTTGCCCGCGGCCTGCTAGAGTTTCTTCCCTAAAGAGATACAGAGTCGTGTAATATCGACAGGAGGTCCGCTTTGATAAATGTTTCTATCGCAGATAATATATTACAGCAGTGCCTCAAGGATCTAAGGTATTTCGCCTCGGTCCGCATTGATCATCCACGAACGCCTGACCCAGAACGATATGTATCAAACGCACTACGTAGCACCAAAAATACTACTGCAGTAGACAAGTATATAAACTTATAACAAAATTATTTGAAGTGGAATGGGTCGCTTATTTTTACCAACAATAATTATCCGGAAGAAGGCGTACTTCTCTAATGTCGTAAAAAGTTCTAGGAAAAGAAGTGCACGTAAGTTTATGTAGAAAACTAATGGAATCTTGTAAAACGGGGTACCTAAGCATAACTTTTTTTCATACACTATGCCTTTTGTGCTTTCGGGCGAAAGGTAGCTGGCGTTTCTTTACTATTAATTCATTACCACGCCCCTTCTTCCTTCCTACCCCATTACTCGACTTCGTTTCCAATTTATGGTTTGCCAGTCTTCTCAGGCTTTCGCCTTGAGTTTCGAAATCAACGAGTACTAATGAGCGCCCACGCGATTTAGCTGTGAATGTTCAGTTGTCATGCTGCGATGCCTTGCAACCACTTTTGCCTCTGTTAAAACGTCTCACCTTCCTGACAACTGCGCGTCTTTTCCGCCAGCATGTAGAATTTCCCTGATTTGTGACTTTCGTTGCTTCCTGATGTTTCTGCGGGCATCTTTTCAAAAGACGGTAAAATAAAATATGCTAATCTTTTCACTTCACTTCGTTTTCATATAGCCTTTATTCACGCTTCGACGGACAGGCGAGAGGCTGTAATAAATTCGCTAAACCTAGAGCAAAAGGGCTCCACGAGAGAAGTTCGGGACCGAAACGTGGGTGTCAGAATTGCTGCTTTTTGAAGAAATTGCTCTCGCCCACATCTGTTCAAAATCTCGAGGCATACCTAATCATGTATATGTATAAAACCCATACGTAAACCTACAGTGTGTAGAGGCATGCACACAGCGATGAATTTTTGACCAGTGCGGTTGTCAGTGTCCTAGTGTTACGCAGCATGCAGCAAGATGTGAAACGAAAGTGTCGCGCTTACAATAATGTCAGTAGATAATGATGATAGTGCTGCGGCGGTATTAGGGAGTGCAATGATTTGCACGGTCTCTGAAAAAGCTGCTGTGGTTTAGACAGTATTTTACTTCAAGAAATCAGAGCCTCGCATAATTGGGTGAGTAATTAGAAAACTGCCGAACGAGTTTATTTTCGTTGAAAATGCGAAAGGCAATTTTGTTTTGTCGTAGTGAAGGTCAAGGTAATAAACGCTGTAGACATTCAAAACGTCGTTCACTTCTGTGAACTGAACTTAAGCAGTGGCAAGCGAATGTCTGGGCTTTCCGCCTGAAGGCAACGGATCAGGGAAGCACATCGGTCTATACTAAAGCTTCTTAATAAACAATGCGCTACGCATTGTGAACAGTGATGCTTGCTCCGCTCCTATGAACCGCTCATCGCGTCAGTCACCCCAAGTTCGTTTATGGCTGTTCGCATTGAAAGCTTCCTTGATACTCTTTAGATTAGATAGAGAGATAGAAATAGAGATATATAAAGATATAGAGATATACACATAGAGAGATATAGATAGACTTATTTGAGTGTGCCTCAACAGCCAGTTGACCAAAATCAAGCGCACACCGAGTCAGATACAAGCATGTTATGAACACAATGCATAACAAATACACTTTAAAACATTCATTTAAGATGACGTACGAAAACCTGTTTGTTTAGTCAAATATGTCCATACCTACAAATGTCGAGTTATACGTGTTCTGCAAACGAGTCATTGGACACATGACATGCATCATGGAATAAAAGTACCAGCACATTTGGTGGCTTTTGATTAAGGCATGAGAAATATCAGTGACATAAATAATTGTTAAGTCAATGGAGCCAGGCACAACTCTTTGCAGAAACTGCATGTCACGCATAAGTCACCTGTCATGAAGAGTAGACATACTGAGGTATGCTAAGAGAGAATCATAGTCGTCGAAACAACGGCGACCAATTTATTTGTCATAGAGAATGCGTATGAGCTTAGGTTGAACATTTTCAATTTTCATGCAGTAGCTAACATATATGCTGTTCCAAACAACTAGAACTCGACGCGGTCTCAGGAGAGCACAGTAAAGAGCGCGTAGACTCTCGTGGGAACAAAATTTTTTTGTTACTCTAGAAATAAGTCCAAGCTGTCTCAGTGCGCGCAATACAATTGTAGATACATGTAATTGAAAATCAAGCCTTGAGTCCACATTAACACAATGTCTCGTACATGGGCTGCACGAGAATTTTGGCAGGCAATAAGTGCATAATTAAACATGACTGCGTCGCGTTTTCTAGTTAAGGGCAAAACGGAAGTTTTTTTAATATTCCATTTAAGGTGATTCATCAAGCACCATTTCTCAATGTTGTTAATGCCAGCTTGTAATCGGCGACAGTCAGCTTTGTTCTCAACCTTACTGAATAATTTGAGGTCATCCGCACAAAGCAAAGCTCTCGAGTACAAAGCGTGCAGCGGCAACTCCTTAATAAACCCTAAAAACAACAGCGGTCCTTAGTTCGAGCCCTGAGGCACTCCCGATGACGATAGAAACTCGTCGGACACACAGCCGGAAAATCAGACCACAATACGGCCGTTGTCAAGGTAGCTTTTGAGACATTTGCAATAAATGGGGCAAAGTAAATATTTTTCCATCTTCATCATAAGTACCTCATGGGAAACCGTGTCGAAAGCTTCAGTCTTGTCGAAGTAGGTTTCATCTACCTGACGCCGATTAAACACGAGAGGCGCACTGTATTCGATAATACTGCATGAATTCATTTCCACGGATCGTCCTTATAAAAAACCATACTGCAGAGTCGAGATCTTTTGTTTTAAATATGAGCTCATGCATTCGTACATTACCATTTCAAAAACTTTCGCAGAAGAACAAATCAGTGACACAGGCTGAAAATTATTCACCTCACAAACATCACCAGACCTGAATACAAGAACAACTATTGACAGCTTCCAATGAGAGGGAAAAACACCAGTGCGCAAGGATAAATTATACAAATGCACCAAAACAGGAGCAAAAATGCCGGCGCATCCTTTGATTATAAAGCTTGAAATTTCGTCCACTCCTATAGAAAGTTTTGGTTTAAACTTGTGAATTGGCGATAGAACCTCATGCTCAATGACACTTTCATACGCTAAGCAGTCAGCGCTGCTTTCAAAAGTGATTACAGCAGTTGTGCTATCAGGGCGCACATAACAAAAGCTGCAGTGATGAGCTAAAGCTTGGCACGCACCTTGAAGCTCAGAACAGATACCATCACGCATTTTTAGCACAGCAGCACTAACCCTATCATCCCTTTGTTTCCGCTCAAAAGCCCCAAAACAGTTTGGTTCCCTCTTGAAGTTCTGTTCGAAAAGTTTGCGGTATTCAGCTTCATCGCGTGCAATCATTTTCACAATTAGTCTTGATAATGAATATATTTGGTAAAATATTCATTTTCTGATTTTACGTGCAGTTTTAAATGTTTTTTTTTTTTAAGTAGTGTCTCAAATCGCAAGAAAACTAGCAAGGAAATCTAGACTTTCTCAGTTGACACCGTGGTATATATATTTTTTCGTTATTCCCTGTACAACTGATGTCAGTATCTTAACGCCTGAGTTAACATTATTTATCAAAAAAAAAAATCCAAACCAATCGTAGTTCTGAGGCTCATTGTACAGCAAAACGTAATCGACGTAAGCATACCTAAATTTATCACGTATCATGACACGCATGGGACGAATAGTCAAAAATAATGAAAGAGTAAACTGGCAGTGGTTTTTGGCAACAAAGACAAGCGGATCGCACACCACCTGTACACCAAAAAGAGGCACATTAGATATGATTAGATCTATAATGTTACCAGCGCAGTTCTTCATTGCACTGTGTTGACGTAACCTATGGAAATTTGTAAAATCAACAAGACACTCGCCTCTTTCCCGCAAGGCTGTGCAGCCACTAGTGACCAAACTGGTCATCCGTTCGACATTAGGAAGATTAAAGTCCACTTAAATGTCAATCTTGTACTTTGAGAAATCAATTTTTTCCCCAATATAAAAAAAATGACTGGTGAAAACATCAGGACCTGAATTTGGCGAAAGGTAATAGCAGCCAACGAAATAGTGCGATTTGTTACGTGTTGTTATTTCCAACATCACATAGTGTGATTTGTTACGTGTTGTTATTTCCAACATCACACATTTTTTGTACGTTTCCAGGTCTGGTCTTCTAAATGCACCTAACACAGAACGGCAAGCTATTGGTATTCACCACCGTATTTAACCTGGTCAGAATACATACTGTCGGCTCTGAAAACGGCGTACTCATCCGACAAATGATAGGCACTTGCACACAATGAGCTTAGCCATCCATGTTTCCGTCAGGCATATAATGTCCTACTTCCCTTGATACGCGATCGCGAAGAGGTCTTCTCTTTTCGTTCAAAGCCCTATCGTGTTCTGATAATAAAGCTTAATTTCCTGTGCCATTTTCTGACGGGGCTAAATCATCATTTGGATCATCAAAGCGCCTCGAGGACCACAATTTTCCATAGAAAGGGCGAAACACACAACCATCAGGCCACATTTCAGGTTTGCTCACAAGTTAGAATAAATGCTCATCCAGAGATACATGGAAGGAGCAATACGCATCGTAGTACCTCGTTTTCAGTTTTGTGCACGAAACAGCCTTGTCATCTACTATATCCCCCAAAAGTTCATGTATGTCTGACGCTGTTCTAGTCGGGTCGAAGCGAGAAACGAACAGGCTTTTTTTTTTTTTGCCGGTAAGTTAGACGCTACTTAAAGCATGGAATGCTTAGCTGTGCCGAATGTCGCTCGAGGCCGAGATGGTTGGCTCACCGCTTTTGGCTGGCGTGGGAGATGAGTACGTTGGTACTGAGCAGGAGGCTTCGGTGAGGGTGCAGAATTTGTCGCAGCGAGCGTTGTCGCCACAATAGACGTGTAGTCGCCATTTTCCGAAGAGTCGGAGGGCGAGCACTCACTGTGGTTGGTGGTAAGAACCAGAACAGATGCACTTAGGCCATTCACAGCCTCATGCAGAACCCATTACCGGCTCGAAGCTGTCGCACCTCACCGGCCAGCGCATCCATTAAACTAGCCATTTTTTGTATCGCCTGAAGAACACTCGACAAAGCACTGACGGAAGCTGCGTCTTGAGGATCCCGGGAAGAGGAAAGTGCATTGGGGACGTTTCCGTGCCGCCGGCTGTGCAGATAAGCCCTGCGAACGAAGTACCGCACCGCGTCACGCAGTGAACACATTTGTACTTGCTGGTCCCGGATTCCATGAGGATGTCGTATTCCTCGGCCTGTGTGTTCATACATTTGCAGTGAAGACGTTGCTTGCAAAACAAGCACGGCAAAAATTGCTGCCTACCATGAATGGGCTGGGAACAGCTCGCACATGCGTCTGCCTCGGGCTCCATCTCGGCATGAAGGATGCCAAGACTCATTTTTTTTTGTATCCATTAAGTTTTTTTTTTTTTTGGAACAAGTTTTTGTTACCCCGCTTAGAGAGCCGCTTTCAGTCAAGTTTTATTAAACCTCGAGTAAAACTTCTTTGCTAGACTAGAGGGCGCTTCATTTTCTCTGATGAAAAAAAAAATAAAAACAAACCATGAAGTGAAAGCTTTTATGTTGTGTTAATTTTTTACTCAAAAGTATTAGGCCTCCTCAGCCGACTGATTAAGCAATTTCACATTCATACCCAACCGTTGTTTTGTGCGTCCTACTGCAATGAAGAAAATAGTTCAATGAAAAAATTTCAACCTTCAGTGGTCTAGCTTACTGCGGTTGGTAGCGTCTATGGCCGGGGAATTATTAATCCCCTTTTGTTTATGAGAAGTACCTTGCCATACCACTGTTTAGCCTTCTAGCAATTTCGAACCATAAATAAAAAAAAACACTCCTAAACTGTTACTTCAATTACTTCAAGATGCGAGTCCAGGGAAGTAGGTAATTAAATATGCACGTGCTCAATATAAAATAACTTTAGATTTTAAGATTACACCTTCTTTTTGGTTCAGCTTTCTGGCTGCACAAAATAATTTAGGAATTATTTGTCCATAAAATATGCATGTTGCGCATTAATGTAAGCCCCGCCGTATCGTTACGGCCGGTCCCAAGATGTGGGGCACAGAAAAATATTTTAAGCAGCAATGTAGTTCATATGGCTCAAAGAAGGAAAAAAGCACATGGCAAGTGTTATTATAATGTAACCGATGGCGAAAAGTTTTTTGAAGAATGCAGTTGTCAACAAAAAGAGAATGAAGCCAAAAATACATTAAAGCTACAGTCTGCTGCCTGACTATTATCGAACCCCGCGATACTATATTGGGGCCGGGGGGGGGGGGGGGGGGGGTCGTCCATTTTGACCTCAATCTGCTGCTTGACTTTGCGCGACTAAATTTTTTTTCGCCAATCAAAAACACCTTTCTCAAATAAACAAATGCTATTGCGCTGAAAAACCCAGCAGGAGAATTTAAAACAAAATTTTTTTCCCCATATCATAATCTCGCTTAGTAATAGCAGAGGACGTCTGCGAACCCTGGCATCAAGGACACGAAATATAGTTGCTCCAGTGACTCTATGCAACTCTATGAACACGACGACGGGAGCGTCGCCTAGGCGGCCTGCAAAGGCAGTAATGAGAGTGACATTAACCGAGATAGGTTTTATTGATCTATAATTGAGAGCACGAAGATGGTTTCAAAAATGTTATCAACAAACTAATGCAGTTGATATCTGTCATAGATGCCAGCAACCGCTTCTGCTGGCAGCAGCACTGCCGATGGCAGCGCCTCTGCAAGTATAGCGGCAGTGTCGACTGTGTGGTTTATTTTTCAGTATATTTTTAAAACATTATCAAGGAAGTTAAATAATCAATTCAGCTGCAATTTATTGAAAGAGCGAAAAGTAGGCAAACTTAATTTGATATGAACAAAAATAACTATGTATGACGCTGGCACAATCATGAAATGCACTATATTCTCTCCAGGCCGCTCCAGGTGCTTGCCATGTTAGCAGCAATGAAAGCACGAAGCGTAGCGCTACCAACCGCTCTGACCCATAGAGTTTCTTACTATTACCTAGAGGGAAAGCTGGCGGCGCTGCACTTCAGCCACCATGGACGCTCAAAGCATCATGGGGCGGTGAGCTACTTGTTGCGGAACAGTCGTAGTTTTTCAGGAACACGGAGTGTCATTACTAAGATGTTTCATTCCAAAAACGCTGTCCGTGTGTGCGCAGACGACTTTTGCGCGAACGCAGTGTGCAAAAGCCATAGTAGTGAAAACGCGACGACACACGACGCCAATAAAAGGTTTTCCTCTTCTGAAATGCCATTAAGAAACCTCTTAAATTATCTAAGCAACAACATTTTTTTTTAAACATATTTACTTTTAAAAGTGCACCTGTTAATTACGCAATATTAGTTTTTTAGTGTTCATCACTTGGCCAATAGGAAAGCTAGTCATCTCTTATTTTGGGCAAACTTCGCACTTAAATGCTTTTCTGCTCGTTTGTTGCAATCATTAGACAAGATATTGAAAGTTAGGACATTCGTAGTTATTGAACAGCTTTATTTTTCTATTATTTTTTGGCCAAAAGTTGAAGTTCCGCAACAAGTAGCTCACCGCCCCATGATGCTTTGAGCGCCCATGGTGGCTGAAGTGGCCTCGAGGGGTCTCCATGCAAACTCCCATAGACGGGCTGCCAGCTTTCCCTCTGGGTAATAGTAAGAAACTCTATGCTCTGACCTGACTCTCTTTGCCAGTCAAAACTATAGGTTCCTGCCTGAACAGCGAGTTCTGCCCTTGTTATCGTCACCTTGTGGTGAAATCTTCCAGAACATTCCAGTATTTTTATACTCGTGGGAACGTCATGGAAATTAAATTCGTTTCTGGCCCACAGTCTGCAAAAGGCGCTTGATAACGAGAAGTCTCTATGGCGTTCTTTCTGTGTTGGTGTTTTCATCAAGCTGCAGTTGACGTTAGTTCAGCTTCTGCTTTCATTCCTCATGAGTGCCCGCTCACTTAACTGTAGAGTTTTTGCTAAATCTATCTCTCAGATTTGCCTCACAGCCCAAATGGAAACGGTATGTCCGGGAAAGGTTTCAGCTTTTTTTTTTTTTTTGCGAGGGCAGAGTATTGTCACTATCTCTTCATTTCATTTTATTTATATCTTCGCATTTTATGTTTCTGTGTGCAAGAAAACTGCCCTAGTCTGGTAATGACGTCGAGATCACATTGTTGAAATAAGCAACATTACATATTTTTTTTTAAAGCCGCAAAAAAAAAAAAAAGAAGTTAACACCAATGCACCTTACTGAAAACTATACCAACGCTTTTTATAAAATCAACGAAGTAATTAAGGACCACATTGCCTGCCTTCCCAAAAGAGTAAATAATTCATGTCACCAGCTCTTCCCGGAAACAAGCCCTGGAGAAGGCAGAGGCTCCTAGAAGCAAAAGAATCCGGCAGTTGTTTCCGCTTCGTGTAGTCAAGTAGTTACCAGGGCAACTTCTTTCCTTTCAGTCGCTCTTAACCCTTTCTCTGTCACAAAAAGTTTTTCTTTTTGACCCAAAATGTTTTCTCGTGAAATTTAAATGAGAACTTCCGCCCGTCTGGTCCAGTAACGTCGGCTTACTGCTTGGTTTAATGATGACCCTTTCCTTGCAGGCTTCATCCAGCTCAACGAGGCTTGCTCACCAACAAACCAGGGTTTGCGCCTCGCAGCCAACGAGCTCGGGCGAATCCAGGGCGCTTTTCCGGAACGGAGTGAGATCACGCTTAGCTGATGGTCGCTAGCCCATCCCATCCTATCCCAGCCTCTCCTCCCCTCCCCCCCCCATCTTTCCCTCTTTCCCTCCCCTCAGTTTGCTGGAGCACGTGTCTCAGTGTGTCTTTACTTACTCGGCGAGCGAGCGCGAGAACAGTCAAATGAGCCTCAACGTGAAGGCAAACTCTTGCGTTAATTACACGATGACAGCGCGCGGCAGACCGGGCTTTAGTGCGCGCTCATTGTTTACAGGCTGGTACAAATTGCACCGGCGCTGCTCTCGAATGGTGCGGATTCAAATCAGGAAAGGAGAAAACAAACAAAAAGAGAAAAAAGAAACGCCTACGCCAAGATCGATGTTCCCTCATCCGCACGGAGAGCAGTTTTGCAAGCGCGGCCCTCGGTGCGCTTTGTTCATCGCCCGCGCGCCTAATCCGCTCGCGGTGGCTGCTCTGCGTGCTTCCCTCTCCCTCAACCTCCTTTCCTAGCTTCACGAGAATGAGCCCCCGCGGGCGAGCGGTGGAAGTCGTTCTCGCGCAATCAACCGCAACTTCGCGCGGTTGCGAGACCGAATGTTGAACTCTGCGTGTTCGCGGTCTTTTCTTTGCTGAGAATGGGAGATAATTCTTCTGCTGATGGAGGAAGCCTTACCGCAGGCCGCACATGTTCGCTATTCACAGAGACTGCGGCTCGTAGAAGTTTAAAGTTAGGAACTTCTGAGTAGCGGTCTCTGAAGAATCTGTGGCCTGTCTCTACAAACTCCTTCCACGGAACAGATTGTTTGTTTTCAGTCAGTGAACTTTTTGAGAAAGCACAACTCCATAGAAATACGACGTTTTTATGACCTGCTGCATTTTCCCATTTGTAAAGGTATGCGCTACTTAGAAATACAAGAGGACAAAATGACATACTACACACGACAAGCGTAACGGCTTGCTTCGCTTGTGTCGAAAGTAAAATGTTTCTGCCCAGTAAAGAAGCTCACAGATTCATACGTGGAGAGCATAGGCGGCGAGTACTTCTGCAGAAGAGAACTAAGCGTCGTAGAGTTTTCAATACAGGGTATTTTCTCTTTCGTGAGTCTACTCGGCTACGTATGCTTAGCTCAGCATGCCCTCCCGAATAATACAGAGTGAGTGCATCGAGACATGATCTCAACAGGGCCTTGTTGTTCACACGCCTCACATTTTTAGGAAGAACGTAAAATTAAAAAAAAAGGCCGCCATTATTCGTCTAAGTCATAGGATTGCCTTTGACGTAAGGCATACTGTTCTGGTCTAGTGTGTGACGGTGTCCTGTCTGTATCTTTTCTCGCTTTCGTCCTCGCTGTTTTGTGCGCGCTTTGTTGTCAAGGGTGTAAGCTGATTGGGTTCCGAGTTTATTAAGCTAATTGGCGGCGCTGTGGTAATGAAACTAAGGCGTTGACGGTTTAATTGCCAGCTCGGCCAACAAAGCACGGCTATATTTCTATTGCTATATGAGATATATGCTATATGGGGTATATGCTATAAGCTGAATGGGAAGCCTGCTTAGGCGAGATTTTGCAATAACTGCAGGAGTATATGCGAATAAGCAATAAATGCTAGAGATTGGCTGGCCCGTAACAGGCTGCACCTGCTAATTTTATATCTGAAACCAAAAAAGCGCTCGCAACTTGATCTTTTTCTTCTCGCCTTGCTTCTGAGTGCGAAAGGCACTTTCGAGGCTGCCTCATTCTGGAGGTTTAAGAAAACGTCACAGGCTGAATGGAGACGGCAACTCCAATGACTGAATGCCCAGGACATTGGTAAGCTAGAATTTGCAGCGGGACAGCGGTAGGCTCTATTTACAGAGCCGCTGCAAGGGTGAACCCTTGGCCAAGCGCGTAGTATGGGTGTCATGTGGCTTAGATTTGCCTTTGCACAGTTCGAGGGCAGCGAATTCTGAGTTTACGAAAAGGACTCACGTAAGACAATGCTCCTTCATTTGCATTTTGTAGAACACGCAGCACCAATCTTTTAGACATGCTGAGAAACATAAGGAACATTGATTACATTAAACCTGGTTGTCATCCACAGGAAGGGTATGCAACTTACTAAAACCCTCTGCATTTGAGCCGCCTTCAGCATTTTCGAAAATTCTGTTGTTCCTTATTTGTTTCACATTTAGCCGCCATCGCTGGTGTTAGTTGTTCCCACAGTGCAAGCTTTACGGAACTACCATCTGTTCTTTATCCCGCATGGCGAAAGCATGAAATCCATATGGACCCGTCTTGTGGAGCTGTTGAATTTAAATTTGCGACCGTGGTCGCATGCTGAGCGAAGCTGGCTTCAAACAAAGACTCTACTCAACTTGATAGGTCAGAAAGGAGAGAAAAGATGCGAACAGAGCGCGAGATAACGCGGAACACTTTCAGTAATTAGAGAAAAAAAGTTAGAGTGACGTGATCTGTGCAGTGCTTCACTTACTCAAGTCCATATTGCTACTAGAGGCAAATCACTGAAGACACGTAGTGTCGAATAATATGGCAGCCGAAAAACATGAAACGTAAAACAGGGCTGAAATTTCCACTGGAACCATGAGAAATAAAAATTACATATTTATGTCTATGAGCTAAAGAAAAACTTATGTAATTTTTGACCTCAAATTATTCGAACTCTTCCATGGCTGTCTTTTTTTTGTATCCACCTTGCATCGAACTACAAGGCGCAATTACTCGGTGCATTAAAACAATTGATTGCGGTAAACAATATTCTGCACATCCAGTGTAAACAAATACAAGCAAAGGAAACAAACGTCGCTTCCATTCGTAAATTATTCGCAGTAATGCGCTTGATGATGTAGTGATATGCTGCGTATGCAGCATAAACATAGAAAAACAATCGAAACAAACGCCGTTTCACTAAAGAACGCCATATTGATTTCATTACAGGCCGATTTCAATCAAGTCTTCAGCTTCGAAATCATTAGGCTGCAGTTCTGAACAAATGCTGATTTATGAGAGCAAACATCCCGCTAGCCGTAACCACAGTTTTTTTCCTGATATATAAGTTAAACGAAAATATTTCCACTGTGCTTGGTACGCACAAGTAATATTTAAAAATTAATTTCAGTATGTGTGGGATACCTACCCTTAGTCTGTTTCCTTAAGCTTTCTATCCTCTATCTTTTCTTAGCCGCTCAGCAACCACGCTTGTTTAGTGCAATCAGTGTCTGACTGCATTTTCGCTCAGAGGAATATTACGGAATTGCATCTTTGGCAGCTGAGAAACTGCACGAATGCAGCTCTTGTGATGATTACAAAATATAAAACCAAGTAAGGGACAAGACACAGGAGAGAAGCAAACAGGACAAGCTCAAACTAACAACTCAGGACGAGCTCAGAGTTGTTAGTCTCAACTCGTCCTTTTTGCTTCTCTTCTGTGTCTCGTTCCCTGCTCAGTTTTATGTTTTGTAATCATGTCATACCAACTAGCCTCTCATCGCACACTCTTGGAATTTTTGTGATGAATTCTTCTGAACCTGTAATGATTATATCCGTGTCCGTTCACTGCACATGTTGTCTTTTTATAAGAAAAATACGCACTGCCTAACTTCGGTGGGCTTCGCTTCCTAAACGACCAATCCGTACGTCGTCAAGGCAGGCTTCTAAGACTTAGCTCCCTTCAAGAGGGAATATCCCGCGTTTCTGCTCTTGTCTTTATGCGTCCTCCCAGAGCGCACTCTCGGTTCGCGCAAGATCTGCGGACTCGAGGACTCTGATGAGCGGACAACTCGCCGCTTTATTCTGCTCTCAGCGACGGCTGGACGGGGATCGCACTGCACGCACTACTGTCGGTCCCGGGGCAGACGCATCATTCACCCAAATCCGTCCATCCATCTTGAAGCACTTTTCCCGAATGACACAGGAACACCAAGTCCACTCCCCGTTCGGCGGCCTTTCTCCCCGCCACCTATTTGTCGAATCCCTCTTCCTTATGTCTTCCTTTTTTTTTTCTACGGCTTTGCATCGCTGCTCTCAATATCCGTTATGCATATATTTTTTTCTTTAGTTCTCCCTCTCTCTTTTTGTGCCCTTCGTCTCTTCACACTCCTGCACTTGAGACCCATGCTCAGATGCGCCTAGGAACACAAGGCTAAGCTCGTCCGGGGAGATCCGTCCGAGAAGTTTTTTTTTAATATTTATTTTCCAAATTATGCGTCGCGCGCCACTCCTTAAAGCGCTTATTTTGCACGCTCAAGTTGTCCCACGTGCCGCGCCTTCGAGCAGAGCAGAATGTCCCATCGCGCGCGCACGAGCAACACGAGCAGGGAGTCTTTGTCGGGCGGGTGTAAAAGGGGGGACGGCAGACGGGCAAGAGGCGTAGCAGTACCGGGTTCGCCTCGTCGGAGCCCCGTTATGGCCGAGGGACGAGACAACGGCAAAGATTGATCCGCTCGTATCGCCGCTGAGGCGTGCTCTCTTGGACGTCGTTCATCAACGCGCGATTAAGACGAAGCAACGCTTTCGAAGCCAAAGCGTCTTCCTTCACCGTTCTTCTCTCTTTCTTTCTCGGCTTCATCTTTCCTACTTGTCACCTTTTCTTCTTTCTTTTTTTTTTTCTCCATCTAGTTTCTTTGTTTTTTATCAATGTATTACTTGCCAAGCTGGCTTATACCATGACCCTTACGTTATCGAGGTTATTGATTGCAGAGTCGCTGTTGAGATTCCCCTCCCGGGTCTCCTGATTTTTTTTTTTTTTTTGCTATGTTAACTAATCTCTCTGCTTCTAAACCTTGCATAGCTTATTAGTGAACTCAAAAAGGCTGATTTCCGTCTTTACACACCTCTTTACGATGTTTAAAATTGACCTCCTTCAAGGTACTTCCTAACAACATTACTATCGTTAGTGCTATTAAATTGACAGGAACAATTGTCACAACAACCAGCCTGCGCACTAAACTTACGAGCTCCTTTAATTGAGGCTTGAAATAAGGGGCGGAGTGCTTCAGACTACAGTAGAAACTCGTCTTCCTTGTCACTTCTTTTATGCCTCTCGGCAAGGGTAGAAAGTTGCTTTGTCCCCATTTTGTTTGTTTTTTGTTTGTTTTTATGTACACGCATCAGAAGAGAAATCAGGCAGCTTGGAAATATGTTCCGGATTTAGTTTCCCCGTGTAGCAGTGGCCTTTATTGTCCGTGCTTTACTGTAGAGGAGGCTCGGACTCAGTGGCGCAAAAGAAAACAATACCTTGCTTTTAACAGCCGTGTCCGGTCAAACGCATTTATTCCACTCCAATAATCGTATGGTACTAGTTATCGTGGAATAGGTTCACCAACAGCATGAAAATGAGCCATAAGAAATGCAGCACTAATTCGGGACCCTGCCTTTCAGAGGGCATTGGAAAAAATGAGGCAGGACGTATGATTAAATTTCTCAGATTAAATTCCTTGGAGCAAGGAGGAATGAATTCTTCGGATGTTGGCCACACTGTACATTATTTTTAAGCCCTTTCCTGCTCCTATAGGTGTCGTGCCTGTTCCAGAGGATAGAGTTTTGCCGCACGCACGTCTTGGAACCGTTCATATTTAACATGGCCTTTTTTTTTTCTTTCCCCTTTATGTGCATACCCTTCTTTGTTCCCATGCAGAGTAGCCAAGCGAGATCTTTTCCTCTTATATATGTCTGTGCCTTTTTTTTTGCTGCCGTCTCTCTATATGGTCGCTCTTTGCTGTACCCGGCTCGCAAGCTGTTCAACTAAAACAGGAAAGCCCGATTGCAAGACACTCACAGCGTCATATCCTGAACATGAACATGAAGCTGACGCTGAAGCAAACAATACATTTATTGTAGAGGCTATATGTCCGTTCATTATGTGCCTTTTACAAGGAGACTCATTTTGATTAAGAAGGTGACAGGACAATGGCGGCAATTAGTAGCTGGCAGTCCACTGAATTCGCGCAAGTGAAGATAGGCCGAGACTGAATGCTACACTTGACATGCTATATTTGGATCACTTCTGATCCCTCAGTACTGGCATCCATTTCTAGGAATCTATCTACAGATGAGTATTCTGATTCGCAACGACGAAAAGTTGCTTGTGACAAACTATTTCACAAGTTGTGCACGCAAGCTCAGCATTTTCGGACACAACTCCACGTACGATTGTGACAGCACTACCAGGAACTGGTCTCCTGTCCTTTAAACGCGTTTCCAAACGCATCGAGCTGGGGCTTTCGAAGGCAGAACGTTTTCCGGTGCGCAGACAAGGCCGTAGTTTCGCTTGAGCAACTCTTTTCCGTCCACTTGTGAGAGAAAACGTGCTGCATCGCTGTTTTAGGAAACAAATTGGCCTTGTGTGCACGTAAACCATCGCGACGCGATAGAGAGCTGTCCCATTTGAGCGCTCTAAAAGTTGCTTATTGAAAACACTTTCTTTTCCTTTATTGTGGCTTTCTCCTTTTCGCCTTCTTGTTCTCGTTAAAGACAGAGACTGGGGACAAACACAAAGCGTCGCCCGCGACCATTAGGAAAGAGAGGCTGCTGAGTTCTTCCCTGCCAGAACGGGGAGAAAGCTCGAGGCTTGGACGCCTCGGACGCCCGCAGAGAGCTTCGCGCGTGGAATGGCGAGATCGATAAACAGTAAAACGGCGCCCACCTTTTTCCCGCTATCTCGGGAACGGCACGCCATTTCATTTGTGGCTTACTCTGTTCTTTTTATTTTCCGAAGCACCAGAGAAAGATGGCGAAATAGGGAGTAATGTGAGAGGGTCTGAATGAAAAGAGAGTAAATATGCAAGTGTACACTGGTGCGCCTGGGGAAAAAAAAAAAGCGAAAAAAGATGAGCCCATCTGAGGTGGAGCTGAAAGAAACAGAAGTGAGAGAGGTGGGGGAGGGAAAGAGGGTTTGGAAGAGCTTTGTGGTCGTCCGAGATAAGACGCTCATGAAATAAACAAGTCGAAGAGGTAGGTAGAAAGGCAAATTAATCTTTTCCGATTGGAGACGCGGGTATAAATGAAGACCCGACTGGTCTCCTTCGTGCAGGCCCGGGGCTCTTGTGCTGCGATTGCAAGAATACAATCACAGCCGCCTCGAAAACCCAGCGCGACGGGACAAAGTGGTCACCAAGAAGCAGCAATGCTACCGGCCGCAGTAGACCCAGGAGCCGACAAGAGATGCTTGCAGGAGAGAGAGAGAGAGAGCAGAAAAGTGAAGGTTGACGCGAAACAACGCTCAGTGAGAGTGAGGGATTCAGGTGGAAGGTTTGTATGTGCGTGTGTGTGGACGTGCGGGTGAGACGCAAGGAGACACTGAGAATAAAAGTGTCTGGGTGGGCGTTTGTCGAGGAGCGTATGAGCATTCGCAGACCAAAGAGCGAGTCACGGAGAGAAAGAGAGAGAGATCGAAGCTGCCGTTGCTGCTCCTGCTGGCTTGTGCTGCGGGGTTTAGCGCTTGAAATGAAAAGTTGTTCTCGAAATGAAATTTCCCGCCCCTCAGTACACTGACTGTGGGAAATTCTTTCCCTGGTCGGTCGATATATCACATCTGACAGGTGCGTCGGGAATGCTCCGATAACTTCTCGTATTCCGGCCCGGCAGGCCCCGGCGCAGAGTTTTGGGGGGGACCACGCTTTGGTCCAGCCCGCCGCCGCCGCCTCGTCTGTGCGTGCGTCCGTCTCTTGCTCCTGCTGTTCCTTCTCACAGGGCCGCAGAGATCCTCCGCGGCCGGCGCAGGACGCAGGAAGCGCAAAACAGCGACGCTGCTGCTCGGATGAGGCAGAGAACGGGGCACGCCGTAGTTCGGGAGCTGCGGAGGAGGCTCGGCAGGGCGTGAGCGTCCACGTCTCCCACGTTTCTCCCCCGAGGGCCTTTCTGACGCGCTTTATCGGGTGAAAGCTTTTGTTTACGGACTCGCCGCAGCAAAATGTGCCCCCCCCCCCCCCCCCCCGCCTTTCCTCTGCAGTCGGCCTCTCGGCTAGTTATATGTCCCCTCCCCCCTCCCCTCTTCCTCCTCCCTTTCTCTTTCTCCTCTGCGTGCTCTGAAATTGTCCGATTAAATGTGAGCCCATCTTCGCGTGGTCTCTGCTGTTTGCTCTCTCTCGATTCCATCGGCATTCCTTTCTCGGTCACCTCGATCTCATTTATGTTTTTCTTTTTCTGTTTGCCCAGGAAGCGCTCGCTGACGCTGTTTGTGCGTGCATGTGCGTGCGTTGGCACACGTCTGTGCCCGGCGTAAGTGGAAGACGATAGCGGGCCGGGATTTTTGTGGTCGATTCACGATGTTTTGCTTGAGGAAACGAAACGCCGACGGCTAGAGAGGAGACGGGTAGAAGTGGTACAGGAAATCTGGAGAGAAAGAGCAAGTTTTTATTTTTTTTCTTAGGCACTTGAAGCAATTCAGGTACGCCGCAAACAGGATAAAGTAATGGCGCCATAACTGTCATAAAGGCCCAAAGAAAGATTACCAAGAACGTCGGTCCCACGATAAACTCAAGGCAGGAAAGTTGACCACTTGATGTTGTCTGAGGGCCGAGATAACCCATAAAAATGAATGAGAGCGAGATTTCTATAATAGGATGGGCGAGATGCGATTAAAGTGCCGTTATAAAGGCGCGTCCTTCAATTCCTTTGATGCGACTTTTGGAAGGTATAAAAATTAGAACGACGTGTGTTGAATCACAAGTACAAAAGGAAGGCGAACCACTGAAATGATTCATGAAGGAATGGGAATCAGAAACAGACATCTTAGCATAGAGAGAACACATAAAAGTCATTGATCCATTTTCACGAACTAATCCTCGAAATCCGGTAACGGGCAAAGAGGTTCTCAGAAAAACGCGAAATACCGTAGTAAAGGTAAAGCCACATCAAAAACTTTCCTTTACGCTCCAATTTAAGGTCAAATGCGCATTTAGAAGCAAAGAGAGAAAGTGTTCTTCGTAACTTGAGCATAGAAATCGTAGAGCGTACCAGTTTTCTCAGAACCTCCTAACAGGAAAATGTTCAAACAGCACACTTAAAACTATGGTGAAGTTTAAGTCACCTTAAGTGCGGAATTCGATAGCATTATTCACATTTGTCGCAGCAGCATTTCCAATTTCTGTATATGTTGGCGTCAGTTATTTTGCAATTGTCGGTCCTTATACCATCACATCAGGACTGCTAGCTGCAGTAGTAGGAATCAGCGTTGCTACGATGACGCCGACATTTACATACACCGCATTTTTTTCTTGTTGTTTGATTTCAATTATTTATCTAGGTTGCTCACAACCCACTGTGGAGGATGTGATGACGACATAATGACATGTGACCCCTCTCGACCAATCATAAATTTAACTGCCACCTGCCACGGTGGGCAGGTTGCGATGAGGTCGCAAGGTCACGTGACCTCTAACGACAAGTCAGCGAATTTGGTGACGCCGAGCACAGGCGGGGTATTGGGGCGACAGCTGTAGGGCTACCTCACTGAAAAATTTAAAATAGGGCACCAGTTCGATGCTAAGGTTCTACGTGATCAAGCTGAGAGCCTACAGCCTACAGCCAAAAAAAGAAAAGATAACTCAACAGCCATTGGATACCATTCAAATTCAAATTTGAATTTGAATTTGAATGGTATCCAATGGCTGTTGAGTTATCTTTTTTTGTATGAAGTTATTTGGTTTGATTTTCGGTTTCTTCCTTCTTGCTTCATCGCGGCTTATGTTTCGATAGGACTGAGGCATTAGTATACCGGCTTTCATCTCGCTGCAGTTTAGTGTCTTTAAAATGAAATAATCAATGTCGTGCTAACAAACTGCACCGATGTTGAGCGATGGCAGCGACAAAAATAGAGGCAGCGGATGCACTCTCATTACGAACGCACTTTTTTTTTCACGAAAAATCTCAGAAAAATTGGAGGGGGCGTCCATTATTCCTTACAAAAAACTTTTTTAGACAGTTTTTAGACTGTCTACTGACTTCTGTCTACACCATTTGCATTGCCTATAGTGTTCTGTAGGATTTTTCTATAGACAGTCTATAGGGAATCTATAGGTTTATGACCCTACGCTTTTAGTAGACTTTTCTCTATAGACAGTCTGTAGACTATGAGTCGACAAAAAATATCTACAGGACGGCAGTTGAGTTTATAAGAAGTACATAGGCGGTCTATAGACCGTTTTTATAAAGGACGTGAGAAAAAATATTCGGGAAAAATTGAAGAGGTAAAAATAGCACAAAAAATAGGCGGAGGGGATAAATACTTCATGCTCTAAAGCACAGTTTTTCTGGTAGAGAGCATAGTCAATAACTTTGATCACCAAAGCGCGTATATAACTCGCGCAGCAGCATGTAGTGCCGTACAATGACAAACTCTAGAGAAAGTTTCCACAGTCTTTAATATGGCAAGTTGAACAGAGAAATGCTTTGCCACTGTCTGTGCTTTCTTTTCGTTCTGGTATTACTCGTGGGATATTGTTATTTGGTGCTCGTCAAGTAGGAAGATATAATAGTCTTCACATTTGAGAGATGGCGCTTTGTAGATGGCGCTGAACAGCCTGCTTCAGGCTTCAAAGAAAAAAAAAATCTGAAGGGCACACTTAAGGGCCGCCTTAAGCGTGTGACGCAATAGCTTTAATCGAACCACGGAATGCAGAATGGAATGGTAAGCGGGATTGGTCGTTTCTACTTTGCATTCATAGATCCCTGAGAGTCCTCATATACCCCTCCTGGGGCCGTGGTGCAGCGGTTAGGCAATGCGCCACTGCCCTGCGACGGCAGGAGCTGCCACCGACGGGGCTTTTGAGTCCCAGGTTACACTCCTCGAACAATCTCTCGCGAAAAATCATTAATTTAACAATCAGGTGGGGCGTTGTGATGACGTTCAAGGTTACGTAACCTGTTGCCTACCTGACACTTAGGTTGCTTCTATGGGATTTTTTGGGCGCATGATAACTTCAGATGCTTATGCGCCACTAAACCCAACACTACACTCTATGGGGATTTTTCGTGGGCTTTTCGGCCAAGACAAACAACGCTAACGCTGGTTTATCTGCGACACAGGACCTTTGATGCTACCACGTTCAAAGAACGCCTTCTAGAATTCGCTATTATCAGTGCAGACTGCGCGCCAAAGAATGATGTGCTACTTTACGCGCGAAAAAAATTCACTTTCTGGCAGCTTAAGCAAGGGGCGCGATCATTATGCGAGTACATGCGGTATAGTGGCAGGGTTTAGAAGTATTGAGCCGCCAACTTTATGTATCGCAATGATTTTAGTCATTTATACCCGCGCTGCCTACGTAGGTAACGCAACGAACGAGGAACACGCTGCACTTAAAGCACCGAAAAGGGCGTTTGAATGTCGGCAATTTGTCTTGTGTACAGAATTCACTCAACCGCAGAGTGATGGATCAGGCAGGGGCATGTTTGAGAGAAGATGGCAAAAAAGAAAGTCTTCGCTCGAGGCAGCAAGAAGTCCTTAAGGAGCTTACCCCAGCTCGTTTAAAAAAAAATGTAGGAAGAAGAGAGTTAACTATAGTTTTCCTGTTTTTTTTCCCTTTATCACAGTGAGAAAACCTCAGTACTGGGATAGATGGGGAAGTAGGGCGCACAAGAACGAGGTGTTAATTCTTTTTTATTGCGATAGTGCGTCGGCAAATATGTCCTCTTTTTACGCTTCTGTTTATGCACCCTGATAAACGATGGCAGCTGTCAAATTATACACTCTAGAGGGGCAATGCGTACGTGGTTCTCGCACCCTGCTCCAGAAGCTGGTTACACGCGAAAGCACTCCACGTAGCAACAGAGCTGTGTCGGGAGATTTGTTTGCGTTTCGGAATTAGGTTGTGTGGAGAAAACTGGTCGCTTGAGAAAATATATAAAAGAAAAGCTTTTGCGGTCGCCTGTACGTTCCTTCTCGCTTTCTGCTGGAAAGGCGTTTAGCAACGACTGCTCTAGTTACTAGAAGCAAAAAGGTGTGTTTTGTTGTATCGTTTAGTGTATTTTTGTGTTGTCTTGTGTGTGCTCTGTTGTGCTGTATTTTGTTTTATGCTGTGCTTTGCTGCGTTATGTAGTGCATTGTAGTGTTGTGTTGGACGGTGCTATGTTGTGTAATGTTGTGTGTTGTGCGGTGCTTTGATGTGTTGTGTAGTGTTCCACCGTACCGTGTTAAGTTTTTTTTGCGTTGTGTTGCGTTGGTTTGGGATATGTTGTTTCTGTGGACTCCCAAAGCTGCATATCAGCTATGTAAAACTCCTTAGTGGAAGCTCCGAATTAATTTCGGCAGTGCATCGGCGCTGTTCTTGTTTCCTCGTCGTAGCGGATAATAAGGAATAAGACAGAAAAGCTTGAATGACTGCTTGCCCCGAAGAACTGCAAATCCTTGTGCTGTCCCACAGGTCTCACTACTTGTGGCTACAGTCGAGATCTAGCTTAGTCTTAAGATATAGTGAGCGGCCACCCATTATAGCCTTCGCGAATTTTATTGCAACATTAAAGAAGATCCTACCTGTAAAGAATGCACTTCTTAAACATTTTAGTGATCATCATCATCATCAGCCTGACTACGCCCACTGCAGGGCAAAGGACTCTCCCATGTCTCTCCAACTAACCCTGTCCTTTGCCAGCTGCGGCCAACGCATCCCCGCAAAACTTCTTAATCTCATCCCGCCACTTAAATTTCTGCCGCGCCCTTTCTACGCTTGCCTTCTCTTGGAATCCACTCCGTTAACCTTAAGGGCCAATGGTTTTTGTATATTTTAGTAGCACCACATTGTACTTTTCTCCTAGGGAGCCAGTCACACCCACTTTATGGTCACGTTCCCAGAAACAGCACATCCTGTTAGCCTGCTAGCTAATGTTTTCTACTGCTCCAGAATGAGCATATCATTATTTTATGGTGTGTTTTTGTAGCTCAGTGCTACCAATTATGCGACAGCGTAAACCCATGGGGTGAATATAGGAGCTATGAATACTTCTGCACTACTTTTTATATGCCTTCGGTTAGATGTTTGAATAAAACAAAATCAACTTCGCAGTGTCCTACTTGTGAGGTACCACGCCTAGCTTTGCAGACTGTTCTACATTTACTGTAGTGCCATTTTACAGTCAAAGTTCGGCTTTGGCTGTTGTTGACAGTCAAGCCCACGAAAAACATTGCATCCTTTTTCCCTGCGCTCTACTTATTTGTGCTCAATATTCATAATATTCGGTTGGTTTGTTTGTGGCGTTTCACGCTCCAAAGCGACTCAGGCTATGAGGGACGCCGTAGTGAAGAACTCCGGAAATTTCGACCACCTGGGGTTCTTTTACGTGCGCTGGCATCGCACAGTATACGGGCCTCTAGAATTTCACCCCCATGAAATTCGACCGCCGCGACCGGGATCGAACCCGCCTCTTTCGGGTCAGCAGCCGGGCCCATAACCACTGAGCCACCACGGTGGCTATTCATACTATTCATACTCCGTATTCATGCACCTGCTAAAACCAGTGAAGTTATCAATTTCTTCACGGTGGTCTAAAATTAGACTAATAAAGTTAAAAATAGAGCATGCCTTTAAGGATTGAAGCCTCGCTGACATTGCACAAGCAAGCATTTTCTTGCGTGATGACTCGCTCCCTACGTCTTTTATGCGAGCAGAACCAAAAAAATTTTACCATCAGAGGAATTCTTCGTACGGTCGCCGTCAGACCCCTGCACGCCGTTTTTTTCTCTCGCTGCAACACCCCGGAGAGACGCACGTAGGAGCTGAGGGCGAGAAAAAAAGGCGCATAAACAGCTAACCTTCGTACCTCTCGGTGGCAACCAGAATAGCCGCTTTGCACACGGGACCGAAAGCAAGTAAGCTCGACTCTTCCTTCCAGCTTCCGCCTTCGTACGAAAGAATGGAGCAACGCAGAGCAGCGCGAAGGTGTCCCCAGTCGAGCGTATACCGTTACTCCGGTCCCGGAGTCCTTCTTTAATTACGGTCCTCTCGTCCTTGCCGCCCTGCGAGCCAGCCACCCAGCAAGCGCACGGAGCGTAAAGCAAGAGGGAACCAAGAGAAAGAGAGCGCGACAACAGGCGCCCACATAGCGTCTTCGCAGATTAGGCTTAACAGCTCGGAAGGCTTCACCTCGTCGTCAGCGGCAATAGAGACCGGAGGTGGGTGCCATGCCGGGGACATCGCCTCTTTCCTCCTCCGCGAGGAGGAAGAGGCGATGCTGCTTACGCTAACGTGCATCTCGGTGCAGGCACTGCTTGTGGTTGCCAGGCGAGAAAAGGAGTACGGATAAGTTCCCGCGGAAGTGCCGCCCACAGCAAAACGCGGTGGGTACAGCAAGACGGGCCTGCCGGCTGGTGGCGAGAGATCGGGGAAAGGCGAAGACGAAGTACAGTGTGAAGTGTGAGAGCGGCCCGAAACTGCCACGGAAACTGAGGAGGAGCCCTGGGGTTGGGGAGCAAACAGTGGACTAACGTTAGCTGCGTGCCACGCAACCGTAGGCGCTGCGTGAGTCGCGGCGAATTTATGTTACGAGTCGCTGGGCCTAAGTGGCAATCCCGGCTCTACGCTGGACTCTTCTCTGCGCGCAGCTATCTCGCAGATGCAGGGAGTGCGTCTCGGGGCGTGCTTTAGCAGCGTTGCCACGTGCGCCAAGAATGCCGTTTCATCCTTACTCTTCGCTCTGTTCTTTGGGGAGACAGCCGCTAGAAAAAGACGGAGGGGGTGTTAGCCCGAGTGTGCGGGCGAAATCGTCCAGGTTTTGTGGGCTCGAGCGCTCCACTGTAGCGCTCGCTTTGTTCCATCCTTGCTCTGTGAGTTGGCAGCGGAGTATGAGCAGAAGTCTGTGCGTCTGCCTACTGCAAAGCGGAAGACCGAACAGCCTCCTTAAACAGCCGTAGATTATTCTAATGGTCACTGGCAGCGCATGTTTTGAAATAATAGCTGAGCAGGAGATTTCCCCTCAATCGGCGTCAATCGGCATTTCTGTCGTGCGTCGTCAACTAAAACAACAACGTTCAACTCTTGGTCAAAGAGAATCGCGTAAGCCTGAGTCCTAAGGGACGGTGTAGAAGGGGTGTGGACAATATAGATATCGAGGTCAACTGTTAACTTCTAAAAAAAAAAGAAAACTACTTGGTTACTGGGCCATGGTGAACTTGAAGAATAAAGAGGATACAGTTTACGACAGCCATTGTTTAGCAAACAACAGTTTCGGCTGGTGGTTTGACCTCCTGCAAACTGAACAGTTAACTGGACAGAAAGGTTCGCGCAGCACAGTGCAGGATAAACATAGAGAAAGGGCGACAACGCACCAACTTCCGGAATATGAAACAATTCGCTTTTTAGATCTAAATATCAGCGCATTCCAAACTGGTTAAAAGAGCTTTTGTTAATTCATGTTTCAAGAACACCTTAAAGAAACCTTGTGAGCACTTACAAGACTACAGTTTCGCCCGGCAGACGTTGAGGCTGCTGTCAGCAAGCTACCCGAAGCATATACAGATATCTGTTGCAGGAGCCTTGCTCAAGCACGAACAAAAAAGCGAACATAGCCCCGAGATAGTGTCGTCAAAGAAGCAGAAAAAGACGGCAGTAATTCCTTATATGCATGCATTCTCGCACTTAAGAAGCTAGAGCAGCGTTCAGATGTTCTCGTAGCCTTTTCCGCCCCTTGTAAGCTCTTCATCCTTAGTTGTATCAGTAGTCCCGCGACAAAGCCAAGAGTTTCATGCAAGAAAAATCATCAAAACAGGTATGTAGATTGCACTGAAGTGACAGTTTATGAACTTCCACTATCTTGTGAAAAAATACACGTCGGACAAACAGGGCGTTGCCTCAACGACATATTAAGGGAACATAAAAATGGTTTGGCTAACTCCAAAGACCGCAAACTGCCGCTTCACTGCTCTGAATGAACAAAAGAAAATCAGTAAGTGTGTAAACCGATGTTTTATAAGTGCCGAACATTCAGAAGAAGCAAGGACCGAACCATGAAAGAAGTAAATGAGGCCCAAAGGATATTAGCTCTGGGGGACTTTTGCGTCAACACCCATTCTCTTGCGCTATCTGGAAATGAACGGGTGTACTTGGCAAAGCACGCGACACGTAATTAGGTTTTTTCAACTTTTTGCGCATTATACCAGTTTGCCGCCTCTCGAGCATCTTGCCATGTGCATATATACATGTATATTTCATGAATAAATTTAGTTGTAAGTCTGCGCTGTGTGTGTTTTTTCTTTCTGTGTCCTTGTCTTTCGCGCTGTTTTAAGGAATCATGGTTCCCCAACTAGCCTGCACGTCTACCCTTGTAAGTTTTTCTTGTGAGCCTCTCATAAACATGGCACATGAGTTCTTCCCACCTCCTCTACTCTGTCTTTAGCTTTCGTACCTGTGCTTTCTTTTTTAAAACGAGCTTTTGGACAAGTTTGGTGACTTTCTTGAGACAAAACTTTTCTTATCTGCAGGTGTTCCTTCCGTATGTGTTTGTGGTTTTCTCGCTGCAGTTGTCGGAAAAAATGCTTTCTTTCTACATTTTCTTTTCCTCAACACCCCTTTTTTACCTTCTTCAATTTTATAATGTTATTCGCTCTGTACGCCATTCTGTTTAGTTGTCTGCTAACCATGAAGAAGATTAAACCAGTTACCGATACTGTTGTCAGCACTATAGATGCGACCTCTTTATACTGTATCTCGGGATTAGCCACCGGGCGATATAGTAAAGCTCCATGAAGCGAGCTCTAAGCATCAGCATGAAGCAGGGATCCTGGCCCTAAGAGTTAAAAATAAAAGTCACGTACTGCCAATCAGTCTACTAAGAATGCCCCAAAAAGAACGTTCTTCGAAAAACCGTATATTCATGGACCAACAAAGCGAAAGAACTAAAAGCGCACAGAAACTTAAGCGTTTCGCAAAATAAAACTAGAGCTAAGAGACCTCTAAACAGCTGATGTTGTAGCACGTGGCTTTGTAAGAATAAAGTAAATACACGCAAAAAAGTCACCGGCATTCAGAGGCACCTACTAATCCGATTACTGTAGCGCGTACTGTCAGAAAACTCGAAGATAAAGTTTGCTTTTCTTCCGACCTGACACGGTACAGTGGAATACTAGGCTCTCGTTTCGAAAGCCTGCACTCACTTCGCTAATTCTTTAATATCTGCTGGAATTCTCTACTACCGATCTCAGTTTTAATACCATATAATTGCACTGTAATCCTAAAATGTAATTGTTCGGTTGATTATTTTGTGGCATGTAGTCAACAAAATAATTTATGTGTAACTGATTATGCCGGAACTTTGTGCATTTTTTTAAGCAGACGATAAAACAAATGTTAAGCAAATGTAGGTTAGCCTCTCCGCCTTTCTTTCATTCGCTCTCTTTTCCTCTCACGAAAAACACTACGCCGTAGATGCCACCAATGTTTCTAAGGCAATATATCACCAGGTGGAACGGATGTCGTTTAAATTACTAATTGCTCATTAGATGCGCTACGCGCGGTACACTACGCGTGTTTCTAAAACTATCCGCAGTTGAAAAAAAAAATGACGCTGTCGAAATCTTTTTTCCTTCGTTGCGAATACTTGAATTGGCTATAAAGCTTTTGTTGGCAGCTGGCTGCTGCCCTTGGGTAGACGCTAATGAGTAATTACTGTCTTGATTAATGCCTACGCGACAATCGCGATGACGAGAGAGAAAAAAAAACGAGGGCTATTTAAGTCGTCATGGGGAGTAACATTACCTCTACAGGGGAAAACGTGGCAGCAATAGAGCGAAGATATCAGATGAGAGAAAAAGACAAGTGAACAGTTCAGCGTTTGTGAGATAGAAACAAGATAGGGCATAGAGGGCCTGAAATTGAGACCACCAGAGAGAAGTATCTTACTTCTTCTGTATTTGTCTCGGTCTACACCAGAAGTTTAGCCGTTCTTCAAAGAAGAAGCCCTTGGCGGCTCAGCAAAAGAGAATCAGTCAGCTGGATCCATGAATAACAGGAACTTAAAAAAAAAATGAATGAGTACCAGCCAAACACACACACAGCTGCCACTCTCATAATTTTCCTGGTACATTTTGATCTTTTTTTTCTTTTTCTTAGGTACCCGAACACATCATATCTTTCCTGGTACATTTTGATCTTTTTTTCTTAAGCACCCGAACCCAATCTAAAAAGCTTACATCGTACAGTGAACGCGCTATCTCCTTTGCCTGCCTGATGGAAACCAACTACCACTTCTCCAAGCAGAATGGTGACAGGAGAGATAGGGCAGTTGAGAGAGAAAGAAGAAAATGAAAGAAGGCACAGCATTGAAACCTGCGCAACTTGCACCGCGTTCGCTTCGAATCGACGCCGCCACAAAAAGCAGTTTCTCTCTCGACAAAACTCAGTCCGCGTTCGCGTAACCAGAATAGTGAAAGTGTGAAAGAAAAAGCAGGAGTAAATGGTCTCTGCGCCACATCATCTCCGAGGGGGAACCGCGTATGTAGGCTCCCCGTTGACGCTGCGTTAACCGCGCGTATTCCGGTTCCAATAGGCGAACTAGAGAGGAGGCCGGGGCGATAGCGATGCCGCTCGCGAGGCGTCACTCTCGGCCTTGCATAACGGCCATCATCACTGCCATTGGACCGCGTTTTGAACGACAACCGGAAACAAGTTGAGGCCCCAGGCGTCGTTCGATTACGGCCAGAAAACTAGCTCTTTCGAAATGGGCCGCCATCCCCACATCCCGGGCGCGATTCGCAAGTTGCGAAGACCAGAAATGAACGGAAGTTCTGCACCGCCGCTACCGAAGGGGCGAATGGGAGTCAACGAAAAATAGAAAAGAAAGAAGGATGGCAGTGCCATAGGCGCGTTTGCACCAAATAGACACTGGAAAGAGAGAGCATGGAGGAGCAGAACGCCATGTGGATGAAATAGGCGAGGGAGATGGCACCAGCGACGACCACTACGACGACGACGATGGTATTCAGGCAGCGGTAGTGTATATGCCTTGAAAGAGAACGCGCCGGCTGTGACGACATGTGCTCGCACGCACAGACACGAGCGCAACCACGTGGTGGTGCTCGCCAGCAGAGGCACTTTGCTTATCTTGTCAGGGTTTTATGGCCCTCTGCATTTCCTAAAGTTCCTTGCGGTGTTACTCTTGCTCCTCTCTGTCACTGGCTATTTCCCTTTATTTCTTAGTTTTTCTCAGTACATCTCTGTTTTGAAAAAGGGGTATGCGCACTTTGAGAAACATACGAGGCGTTGTGCTTGGAAGAGGCGACGCTCAATTAAATTGTCCCTTCGAGACGGTCGATATAAGATATACTTTGGCGGAAACGAGTTCATTGGTGTGGGTCTTCCGGTTGATCGCGTAAGGTCTTCGGGTGGATTCGGTACGAAAGCCTTAACGCGACTGGCCTTAATGAAAAGTTCACCGGCGTTTTGTAGCAAGTCGTAGAAGTGAGCTCCGGACTTTATTAGCCTACCTAACACTCTTTAAAGGAGTAGAGACATATAACTTTTCGGTGCGTGTTTTCTTGTTTGTAATCGTGCGTAAGGCATTATTAT
The DNA here is from genome assembly GCF_055824585.1 of Amblyomma mixtum. Taxonomy (NCBI): domain Eukaryota; kingdom Metazoa; phylum Arthropoda; class Arachnida; order Ixodida; family Ixodidae; genus Amblyomma; species Amblyomma mixtum. The sequence goes on from NC_143017.1 coordinate 139,535,279, forward strand.
ACTGTACATGGATTGCCACGTCGTATTCTCCAACGACCGCAAAATAATTGATAATCAAAATTTTCAGTCATGCTATTTCGGTTATGGTTTCAACAGCCGAACTATGACTGTGACGTGAAAGTGTCGTTCTAGTTTTTCGTCATGCAGCTAATTTATTTATTTTATTTATTCAAAATACCCCCAAAGGCCCTCATTTGAGGGTATTACATAGGGGGGGGGGGGGGGGGGGAGTAAGTACAAAGCATTGTTATAAGGTTAAAAATATTGCACTAAAATAAAATAGAAATCACAAAATATTAATCATAAATAGGCATTCACAGAAACGGTCGCAACAATGCACATAACAGCAAAATTTGAGCATAAATAATAGCACCGCTAGAAAAAGAAAAAGACGACACTGGAAAAGGTGCGCTGAAGTACAAAACAAAAATTATAAAATAAAAAGAAGACAAGGCAGAAGAAAAGAACGCTCAAAAAAATACCTTTTTAGTTGTTGAAACATGAGTGCATAAGATGTTGGAATTTATTTAGATCAGATTCTGTGGCAATTTCTGATGGCAAAGCGTTCCATTCGGTTATTGTGCGTGGTAAAAAAGAATAGGCATAATGGAATGACTGGCAGTTAATGCGTTTAACTTTGTAAGGATGATCGCGACGTGGAAAGATAACTGGAGGTGGCTGAAAGAATTCATCATGAAGGGAAAGGTGGTGATAAAGCTTGTGGAAGAGTGATAGACGGGAAATTTTTCGGCGCAGTGCTAAGTTATCTAACTCGGCTTTAGTTTTTGTTCGTCATATAGCCGATAAGAACAAAGAAATTTCAAACCTGAAATATTTTTCTTATTTAACGCTAGAAATTGATAATTCGAAGCCCGTAAGTTTTATTAGAGTACTGCTGACGTCGTGTAGGCCACATAAACACTGCTAAAATCTTTTCTTTCTAGATTTTTTACTATTTATTGAAAAATATCCCACTTTGCTAACAGCTTATTAGACTGGATGGCTACAGCTTAGAAAATAAGAAATCTTAATTGGTACAACACACGTGTTTACCATATAATTGGTTCCACTCTGATATGGTTCGTCAAAAACTGAGTTAGCGTAAAGGTTCACTTCAGTCTAGTGTTCCCGAATTTCGAATGAGTGATCAGTTTGTTTAGATATGTAATTAGGTTATTTTACGTAATACTTTTGTTAATTCTTGTCTTGTTGTTGAATATTGAAAATAACAATGTTAAACGCAGTTTTCTTCGGCAATACGACAGCGCTCCCCCTCCTCCGAACTCACTTTTCATTTCAGTACAGTCTGTACTGTACAGACTATACTGAAATACTGTACTGTACAGTACAGTCTGTACTGTACAGACTATACTGAAGTACTGTACTGTACAGTAAAGTCTGTACTGTTCAGTACATTTTGTATTCTCTCGACGCGATCGATACAGGTTTTTCTTTTTTTTTTTTTAGAAAGGGAGTGTGGGGGGGGGGGGGGGTTCAAACAGAACGCTCGTACTTCAGAATCGGTTCAAAGAAGGAACAATCAGGAGCTATTTTTGTTATTCTTTATTTATGTTAAGAAACGGTGGCTTAAGAATGCAGTCAATTACCTTCATCGCCCTCACCGCCCTGGTTCCCTTTAAAGCTATGGTGTTTACGTGGCCACTCGAAGAAAAATTTATGTTAAAAATATTGAATATAAAATAATAACAATAACAAAACCTGTTGACATTTGACATTTTTGTCTATAGTTATTTAGTTTTAGTGGTGGTGCCCGCCGTCAACGAAGCGGCAGTTTTTGATTGCTTCTGGTATTCATCTATTAAACTTAAAACGTTTCAAAGACTCAGAAATCTTTAGGGAGCTCTCCTTCCTAGACGGCACCTTGAATGCTACATTATACCCGGCAGAGCTCGGTAGACGAGGCTTGGCCACATTTGCTTGGAGCAAGGGTGACATCGCCTGAACATAATTTGGGGTACGGATAACAACCATCCATAATATCGCATCTAGTTTCTCCGATCAGACGTAATTCACTTTAGAGAAAATACTTAATTTTAAGCAATGCATTCTTCCCTCGACTGACGATACGAAGCGCTTGAGTCATGCTGATTTTTACATGGATGGAAATGCGATTACTTCGTCTGATCGCAGTGTAGCTTAGCATGCGATGTATATTAAAGCGCGCAAACAGCGTGCGGGCTAAAAAAAATGCATCGTTTCAGTGGACGAAGAGGTTTAATATTGTGCAATAAGCGGGAAAAAAAGTATTAAATAGTGCATTTTCCCCAAGAGAGGGTAAAAAAGTATGTCCAAGAAGATAAGCCTTCAGAGAGCGAGGTTCTGTTTCAGCACGCGATGATTGATGGCTAGTCTTCGGGGGCGTGGCAGTAGTTCGAAAAGCGGCAATCAGGGACGGCTGAATGCTTCCAGTCTTCTCGTCGCGATACCCTTCTCGGGTGGGCCGCGGGAGAAGCCTGTTCATCTTAGGCCAGGGCAACAAACTTTGTTTGAAGTAAGTACATTACAAAGCGAGAGCGGCAAAGCACTTCCTGATGCCCCAGACTCAGCTTTGGCATGCCTTTGTTGGAGAAAACCTCGTTTATTGCCAGCCGGCCCCGAAATTCCTATTAATGCTCGGAAAAATAAGATAATTTAACTTTTCAGCGAACAAAAAGCACCAGCACTCGACGAAAATTAAAGACGAATGTGATATCTTCTTTGTTTTTGAAGGATGGTCATGCGCAGGAAATAATGGAAGATAAGCCAGTGCATTGAAATAACAACAAAATATTTGCGAACTCATTCGACAGCCTTTCTTTGTCGAAAACAATACCGCTTGGTTTTATGCCAGAACAGGGTGGTACTTAGAGAGGCGCATCCGGGCAAACGAGTTCCAAACAGTGAGAGCCGAGAAAAAACTGAGCTTGAAGGCAACGTAGCGCGCATCTTTAGCTCACTGGAGAGCTACGGTGTTACAAACCGGATTTTAGCTGTCAGTTTCACGCCTTTGCTTTACTGATTGTCTTCGCAGATGGTGCAGCTATCTTTATTTCTGGGAGTGCATAGAAACTTCGTCTTACCCCTGTTGTATCGTTGCTATCAAAACATGATTTGTATGACGTCACTTGTCAGGCTATTGCAGCTACATAAAGCATCTGCATGCCACCTCCTCTGTTCATTGCGTGTTACCCAATGGCTGAATAAATATCGGCGTACAAAACGCTATCTTGTCATGTGTGCTACTGCCTGAAGATACAACTCGCACTGCTATATGTTGACTGTATCCATTGTTTCTCTTATACATGTTGAGAAAAGAGTAAAGAAAAGAGAGGGAGAGAGAAAACTTCAATGGGAAGCAAGGTGGAGAGGTTGGCCGGTAGACTAAGCACTGGCGGAAAGGGAAGAGAAGGGAAGAAAAGGGAGAGTGAGAGTGCAAATGTAAGGCGATGGTGTTATAATACAAATGTTAACATGGAGTTACTCCGACAGTGCGGATGTTCACACACACACTGGCTGGCACTCGTCTCTCGCGTATGTTCAGAAGTGCAACCCATGCCCTGCGCACACATGTATACACCTTTCGCTGTGTTGGCGATGTAGTCTGCGACACGAGTAAATATTACCAAGTGCCTGAGTATGTCGTGAAACCCGCCACGGTGGCTCAAATGCTTTGGCGTTCAGCAGCTGATCCAGAGTTCCCGGATGCGATCCCGGCCTCGGCGGCTGTATTTCGATGGAGGATAAATAAAAAAAAGCGTCCATGTGGTATGAAATGTCAGCGCACGTTAAAGAACCTGGCGAGGACTAAAATAATCCGGAGAACTCAACTACGGCGTCCCTCATAGCTCACATGTCGCTTCGGGGCGTAAAAGCCCACAACTGAAAAATTTCTAGCACGTCACGTAGGGACAATAAGTGTAGAAACGACGGCATTCTTCGTGCCAAAAAATGCAACATTAAACCACAGCTAGCTATCCGACACAGGGGATGACTTAATACCCACCTGCTCTCGCAGCGAGCACGGTGCATAGAGACTTCGGAGGAAAAGTTCCGCGTCTGCGTAGTAACCGATAGCCCAGCCTAGGAGTCATGTTGCTAGGCATCGTTCCATAAAACCTTTCCGGCGAACCGCACTGCGTCGAACGAGCTCAGATCCAGAGCGGTGCGACTTGACGATAGCCGAACGAGCCCCATCTCCTTGTTTATTCCCGAATCGGGAGAGAGAGAAAGGAAATAACACGTGGCAACAACGGGCGTGCAGGAAAAAAAAACAAGAACTAAAGGATCATAACGGGATAGTAAAGGAGGTGATGCAAGAAACAGAGCGAGGCAGTTGCGCAGGTCGTGGCGGTGGAGCCAGGCGTGACCTCGATTCCCGAAAACAGCGGGAGCATCCCGCCTCCCGCCACCGCAGCCGCGGCCGCCACATCGCTCTGTTTTCTCTCCATCATCGGTGGCAGGGGCCCGAACGAGCCTTCCATCTGGGCGTAGAAGAAGAAGGTCCAGCAGCGCAGCGCCCGCTTGTCTTCCTGCTTCCGCAGCAGCCATTCGCGAACGGCGCCTTTTTCCGGGGCCGCTCCGCCGGGATCGCTCCTCTCCTCGTACGTTAATCTTGTTTTGGGGAACACGCAACGCGTTGTTTTCTGCCCTCTCCCGCAACTCAGCCAACCCCGTTGGCCACACTGGGAAGACCGCTCCAGCAACCCGTCGCATCAGACTCTCCCCCGACGGAACGGTCATCATCCCGCGCGTTCGCGCACCCATTCTTCCGTCCCGGCTACGCGCGCAATCGATGGACGATAAATCCTAATCGTCTTCAAATGAATACCCGGGGCTTGGTAATCTCGCCACCGAGGCGCCCCTCGCCTCGCTGCATGCATGTTGCATTTCTTGTCTCCTCCCCTCCCTCTTTCACTTCCCCCTTCACCGCCTCCCCTTTCTGGCCCCGAAGGGTTGGCCGTGGCGGAAGAACAGCAGCCTCCCTTTTTCTCATCACGGACCGGCAACTCCGGGGCGATGCTTCTCGGAGTAGACGCGAGATGGAAAGTAACCTTGACGTACGCAAGTCCGTCCAATCAGCTGCAAGATCCCCCTTCGGCGTGCTTCGCCCGATATCATTGATTTCAATTAAATCCGGGCCCCGCCTTCGCCTGTTGCAGTTGTTGGTTCATTCATGGAAGTGCCCCCTGCGTTGTATCAGAGGTGAGCTTGGCCAGCGACAGCACAGAAACAGTTTATTACCTTGCGGCGCAAACACAAAAACTACGCTCGAGTGGGGTACCGATGAAGAAAATGGCTAGCCGGCCCGGAATTCGTTGGGCACCGATAGGTCAGCCTAGTCGCCAGATGTTCCCGTTGGAGAAACGCAATATATCCTTTGAGACTGCAGGCCGCGGCTGTGGTGTTGCTAAAGCGCGTTGGAAGTGTACCTTTTAGCTGGATTACTATCTGAAGCCAGGGAATGCTTTCTGCGAGGCACCACGACTGCAGGTGATAAGAATGAAGCTTGTTAAGCATAAGATTTCTTAAGACACCGTTTGGTAAGAAAGTATTGTCTTGTCACGAATGCATCACTTCTGGTCTGTGGTATTTTACAGTCAATAAAAAAACTCGACAAAATAGGTACGGAAAAAAGCAATGTCCATTCACATCTTCATGTCAGCACTTAAGAAATAAGGTCACCACATAGCCGACGACAGTTTTGCCTACTACCACCGCAAGAACCACTGGCTACTCCAGGCGCCTCTTGGCAGCGACCGCTGAGAATTCCCTGCAAAAGCAAAAGAGGTAAATTACATAATACACCGAATATGATCAAGAACTTCGGCAAAGAGCACGTTACGCCAGTAGTTTCTTCACAACTTCTGGAGGTTTGATAAATGGGCCGCTTCTTCGTCGAGTAGGATGGGAACAAGTGTGCGGTTCAGTGAGCAGTATGTGAAGTCATACCTGAGCTGCGCTGTTGGGTCCGTATAAGTAACATGAGTGTGGCCAATTACGCTTAGAGTCTCAGGAAAATAAATAAAATAGGATTCGAGCGATTTGCAAGGGGGTGACAATATTGGTGATGGAAGCGGAAAGGAGTTTGAAAAATAACATTCAGCTGATTGACAGCAACAAAAGCACCAATCAGAGCATATATAGCAATACCGTTAGGACAGAAAGACAAGCTGCAAAACTCCTTCCATTCCCACACATAACAACCCTGCTATTGGCATGACCTCATCTTTACTAAATGCTCGAATACACGCACGTGCTCATTTATTTTATGTTCCGGAACTAGCAGTAGTTAGCACATTGGTTGATGTGTTGCAAAAAAGCTACCTTTTGGAATGAAGGCTACGCTCTTTTGTCCGTTACATTCGTGCTAAACTGAACACTTTTCGAGCTCTTTTATTAACCAAGACGCATTTATTCTTATATGGGCGTGTTTAGACCAAGGCCGTCTCTGATGTAAACAAGAGACGGTGGCTGTAGTGTCGCCGTGTGGTGAACAGCTTTGGACACGGCCCATAGGGATGCATGTAAAAAAAAATTAAAATGCATTTCTGATTTCATACTGCACTTGTGAGGTGGTCTCTTATTGGTTACAAGCTGAGTACATCACATAACAGAATGTGCTAGTAAGGAACGTCATCTCAAAGTCAACATATTTTTAAAAGCTCCTAATATATGCCTCCCAATATTCCTCCCAATCCCAATATGCTTCCCAACCCTCTTTGGAGGTGTCAGGCAGGATCGCGGCCCATAGAAATAAAAGAAACTTTGGGAAATTATTTTCTCTTCTTACACAGCATGCTTGAAGGCGGCCATTAGTTAATAGCTGGCGGGTACCTTTTAAGAAGATTATGACGAAGTATACATGACTAATGCGAAGCTGAAATATTTTTAAAATGTCACTATGAACGTTTGTTTTCAGCCGGGCATACTTTCCACAGCTTCTAGGAGCTGAATCCGTGGTGTGTTTCTACCAATCGGACAGCGTTCTCGTGTTGTCAGACTACATTTGCTGGCAAATACAGTTGTTTAAACTGGACAACCTAAACAGCTCGATATGGAAGGCAGTTCTCAAACGAAAACGTAACAGAAGACAGCGCAGACGATACCCCCAGCCGGCGCCGATGTCCGCGCGTGCCCTCTATATTTGTGAACACGTTGTTGGCCTGAAAGACCGTAGTGTTTTCATGGTAGTGGTAGTGAAGAGGAAAAAACTTGCTGCATTCCAAATATTTGTCTTCCAACCACCACCGAAATTATTCGGGTTGAGTCTCTCAGGAGGAGGCCAACACTATGTCGCCAAATCATTGTATTAGCTGTAATCCAAGCAGAGCTACATAGGTGAGCGCACTTCACGATCCCGAAATTTATAACGAAGACCTAAATGTGTCCAGTGACCAGTGAAATGTGACCTAAATGTGAGCAGTGTTCTACTCTTTTTTTTATTGGCAGGGGGGGGGGGGGGGGGGGGGGGGGGGGAGGCGGGGGGAGTCGATAACATTTAGTTATTACCCCAACCTTCAGTGCGTGACCAGTCTTGAAACATGACCGTAATAAGGGAAGCCGAGACGCAAGCCAGAGCAGCTGCTTATTTGACCGAGGGAAGCTCAGACCTAATATAAATAACGGGCTTTTCAAAGTTCGTTTCCCCTTCAAGTCACGGAAATCAACAGTGGCTCCAACGCACAAGGTCAAAATATTTACTCGTATAATGGACGCATTTTTTTTTTTTTCAGCAAATAAACGCCGATGATCAGGCAGACGAGTTTGTTACACAGGGTAACATTAACATTGCAGCGAACTAAACTTTTCTCATGTTTTATTGAATAATGTGACGGGTGCTATGACTATGCGAGTGCATCTGTTATACGAGTAAAATAGGGTATATCACCTTTCTTGCATGATCCTTTCAAAAACCTTCTCGGAATAGCACGGAGGTCGATCCTCCATATTATTTCGAAGGCCACTGAACTTTGCGCATGAAAGGTCCTGCACTCGCAAACACTGAGCCCGACGCGGCAAGTGAGTTTACCTAGCAGCCTCTTTCTTATATTTTTATTCTCTTCTGTCGTCCGCATAAGGCAACACAAAAGATGGCAGAAGTCTCTTTTTTTCCGTCGAGTGTCAACGCTACGGACGATTAACTTGACTTCATCGGGCTAGTGCCGGCTACGCCACACAAAGCTTGGTTGCTCGGATCGTTGGGCGGCGCCAAAATGAGACATCACCAGTCGAACGCCCATTTAATTGAAATCCTATAGCTGCGGTAATCTGTCTGCGCACAGCTGTGTATATATGCTTACGCTTCAAGCGCCCGTCCGTGTAAATAGGTTCCCCGCACGGCGGCTGAAGCACGCAACTTCACTGCAGTGATTTCAAATAGGTGGTGCTTGTTTGAGGGCGCATATTGAGCTCGTTCGAAATGAACGAATGAAAAGAGAACAAAACACTACAGCATAGGTCTGCGTACGTTATTTCTCGGTGGCAGTTCGCCTGGATAAAGTGTAATTTCTTTTTTTTTTTGTACTCTCTTCAATAAATAAGCGGTATCAAAAAATGAACTCCAGGGCTTTTGACCAGCCGTCAGACCCTTGAGGAATGCGCGCCCGTAAATACATAAAAAAAACTGTAAAAAATACAACGCAAAAAATTGCGAGGACACTTAGGCAACTAAAGTGTTTAGAGGCGAAAGCCGAGGACACTATGCCGTGACGACTTCCGGTGGATGTGACGCCACACCGCTCCAGTGGCTATATCGATACCCAAATTATGCATTTTTCGGGGATCTTATGTATTAACTACGCTTAATTACACATTTTTATATCTAATTTAACACAAATCCGGCGTTTTTCCGACCATTCTGTGACAATTTTCACTATGCCGGGACGACTTCTGGTGGATGTGACGTCACACCATTCCCGTGGCTATATCGACGTCCATGCTATTTCGACGCAATTTCGACATTTTTGGCTTTCATTAATTGTCTAATTAATATACAATCATCAAACTTGGGTTCTAGGTTCGCTTTTTCCTCCTCTATCTGAAGCAGCCATTGGTTTTCTTCTGTCTTTTTTAGTTCCTGAATTAAACGCGTGTGTCACGCTTTGTTAACAGACGACAGTATGAGCCATTAAAGGCTTTCGCCTTAATAAGCAGCAATAATGTCCCGTAGCCCTCTTGACATGCGCGGGTCATGACGCTGACAACAGGAGGACAGGCTGGCACTGAATTTCAAAGAAATGCTTATTGGGACAAACATGGCCCCGCAAACTGAAAACAACTCCACTGAGGTGATGGCAGCAAGCGCAATCGGCGGTACTCGAGATGCGGAATTACCATCGAGAGGTCGCGAGCTGTGGTTACACAAGACAGAACTTCCTAGGTAACATTTCAACACCCTCGAGGCCAAAACCCAACGACGGAGAAGGGATTGCGTATGGTCGCGAGTCTTAGAGAACGATCTGGTAGCGTGTGACGAGTAAACAAACGCTGACTTGCCCCGCGTGGCAGAAATTCTGTGCGACTATAAACAAAGCATCCGGTTTCAAAAATGACGGTTATCGCGAATACACAAAATAAAATTCAACAGATCCTATGAACAACCGCAGTCAAAAGTTTATGGAAGCCAGTATCAAAGAAAAATTTTATTTAATGACCGCCTTTTCAAGGACCGTGGGTTGTCACATGCAGCTTAATTTAGCGTTATGAACTTCATCGTGCACAATTAAGTCTCAAGCAATTCGCCGTGCATGCAAAGCAATTGCATCTTTTTTTTTTCAAAGTCACCCTCCTTAAACTTTTGACGGCGTGGGTACATTTAGTAGCAACAGTACGTTAAACATGAAACAATAAACAAGGACACAAGCTTAACATGATATAACATGAACGAAAAAATATAAAGATAATTAATGCGGAAAATTTGCGCTGCATCTTTTTGCGACTGACGCGTCCTATATTACAAGTAAGCTAAACTGGGCTAGTCGGAGCAAATGCATCTTAGAAAAACGTAGCGCGAAAAACGAGGCACAGAAAAGGTGAAGGCAGGACACGAGCGCTAGAGGTATAAAGACACAGATATAAAGCGCTCGTGTCCTGTCTTCACCTTTTCTGTGTCTCGTTTTTCGCGCTACGTTTTCCTATATTACGTTGCATATTTTTATTCAAGCGTGATGCAAAATAAGGAAAATTTAGCCAATATAAACACGCTAATCTGCGTCGCGAAAAACAGGCGATCATGGAGTCCATGTTGCAAAGCGATAGTCACTGCAAGTAAAGCTCGGCTGCTGAATGTTTCATATCAAGTGTTCCTGAATAAATTGTTTTCTCATATTTTCTGTGAATAAAGTGTTTTGCGTTCATACAGAACACATCAGTGTAAGGTAGAACATGTGTTGCTCATTTAACGCCCCAGGCTTTCAAGATGAACCATTAGGAGTGCTCAGAAAGCAACAGTGATGACGATCAATAATGCTGGCTTCGAATGAGGAACGCTATACCTGGCATGCCACATCACTTTCCGTGCTCTTTATTTTGAGAGTTATTTAAGTAACACTGTGACCTAGTTGCAACATTTAGACCCTGGGGTGTTATGACAACTCTCCCTCTCTATTATTAAGTGACCCAGTGTCCTTCTTAATACAGACACCATACCTTTGACAGCCCCTCATCGTAGAGTTAACCATGCGATAGGGAGTACATTGATGCTCTAAACACGCTGCGATTCTGTCCTAACACACTGTCATTCCCAACAATTCTGGACAAAAGCATATTTGAGCAGAAACATGAATATTGTAAGATTTCACTATAACAATCGATGTATCCGCGGACGTCCCACCGGCAAGCATGAATGTTTTTGTTATTAACGTTTTTGTTGTCGTTAAAAGCGTTCCCGACTTGTTTTTTTTTTTTTACGGCAGTCTTAACTGCTCCATGCGAGCTATGGTAAAATTTTTAAAGAAAGATTTTGTTACACGTCGGAAGAATGCACCATTATCTTCAATATTTCCATAACAGTACCTCAGAAAATTTCAATATTCAAAATGTTTGTCCAAGAATTTTGTACTTGTACGCAGGAAAAAGAGGAGAACACAGTTCCTTTGGACCAGTGTTCCAAGGCCCTTGGTTTGGTTAACAGCAGTGTCTACATTTAATACGATCGCTGTCCAAGAATTATGTTTTGTACTTATGTATTTTGAGCGGACGTGGAGACGGACAGAGGCGGGGAGTAGATTGAGGTCCAAGAGGACGACCTCCCGCACGGGGAGACAGACAGCCTTTTTTCATGCTTCCTGTACCCCCATAGCTAGGTACCGTCATTAAAAACGTGAAAACTGCTAGGTTAAAAACCGCGCCGATGCGGCGCGGTTATTTGCAATTACTTCTTGTAGAGATCCCATATACTGAGTCCGTGCAGTGCAAATGGCGTACGTCCGCGGGTGGCAGCCTGACATGACTGATACGCAGCCGGCAAATTTAGAAGTTCCCAATTAAGACTATAAATGCTAATAATTGTTATCAGTACTGCATTTTATTACTTCTTAAACCGCTAGGCAAGAAAAAATCAATACAAGTATGTAAATCAAGCTTCATTCAAGCAGTACGCCAGATTTTGGGGAAATTCGGTCGTTCCTTACCCATAAACTTTTATTCAGTGATGTTATTAATCAGTCTCTGTTTCTTGTACCGCTTATAATTTATCTTTCCCGTTTAATTTCATATGCCTTGGGAGAAAAGTGCTTCAGATTGCCTATAAGCGAAAAGTCTTCGTTTCACTTTTTCTTGAAAGTGCATCTGCGCGAAAAGGCAGCCGTGTTCAAGAGGTGATATTATTTCCGGGAAGGGAGGATCCGGAGGAACAGAGAGTTATGCACTACCCACGCAGGCAGAGCCGCGGCACTAGAAACTACGGCTCAGTGCACTCTCTAGTTTGAAAATCTGTATCATTCGACTGTGTAGGCCGAGTTCCGCAATCAAAGCAGTTTGCTCGAGCCGCGGTCTGCGCTTATTCAAGTCATAATTCCATCCTCTGTCGTAATCACACGAACGGAGCTGCTGTAGGAATCCCGCAGCTTCCTTCGTGGATGGGTCGGTGTAACACAAATCTCGGTGCTAGTAAGGGCCCGCGCGACACCGCCAACGCCGCGCGTGGGTTTCCGAGCTTCATGCGTACGTAACCGGTTCCATCCCTCAGCTTCCAGCAGCGAAGTGGAAGCTTCGAACTCGAGACGACGAGTTATGCAAGAGTGTTATTCGCTATCCTTATAGAACAAGCTAACCAAATGTGCAAGCTGTCCTCATACACACAGCCCGGACTCCCATGCAAGTTATTGCGAGATGAACTACACAATTGCGCTTGCGTTAAGGAATGTGCAGAACACCATAATGTCAACTCTACACACTGTACAAACGTGTACAAGGACTGCGTATAACGATGCGAGGTGCCTCTATCAAGCCCATTCACTTACCTCTGTTCAGAGCCTCCGGCGATAACGTTGGGAAAGCCTCTAAGATGTTGTAATTTAGTTGGTACGGGCAATATCGATCACGACCTCCCACTCTGGCGTTCAAAAATTTCTGCTCCGTAGCTTCAAGATGTACAATCATGTGGCGCTACACGTCATCGCGGAGGTTCGTGTAAGCCGCATGCGTATAGCACGCCACTGATTCCTGCTTTTCCTGCTTTTCGTCCGCACAGACTTCAGTTTGCGAATCCTGTCTGGCCCCAGACAGCCCAAAACCCTTAACGACACATGTCTGGAGATCGTGTTGCAATGCAGCCTGCGCTGAACTGTGCAACTGATCCAGTGTCTCGCGTGTTTCACTGACTTCAACGAACGAGGGGTTGTGTATGACACAGTGACACATCCAACTTCAGTAGAGAGCCAAGAGACTGGGAATAGTGGTCGACCATACCCAGAAGTTTTGGAGAAGCGTATGTTTCCACAGGAAGTTGTCTATGAACGAAGTTTTTTTTTATTTAACATAAGATTCTACTATAACAACCAATATATCGGCAAATCTCCCCTCGGCAGTCTCGCTTTTTTTTTTTGCTAATAAAGTTTTTGCTATCGTCAAAACGTTCCCTATTCCTTTTTTATGGCAATCTTAACTAGCCTATGCGAGCGATGGACAAACTTTTGAAGAAAGATTTTTCTACGCATCGGAAGAATGCACCATTACCTTCAATATTTCCGTAGCAATACGTTGCAATACAGTTGCATCGCAATTAAAATTGAAGTTCAAGAATCTGGGACTTGTTTGCAGCTCGCCCAAACACTAAAAAAAGCGAGGCCTCCTTTTTGGTTCCGCGTTTTCAATTGAGCTCCGAGAAACACCAGGTGGTCTGGGTGTGCAACGCGTCTGCTGCGTAGCAAGCTCAGCGTGGTTAACTGAGCCCAAGCAGACCTCAAGTCTACCAGTTTCGATCGCGTTGGAGGCGCTTGCTCAGAGCTTTCGTTGAAGTTGGTGGAAACAACACCGCACTCGAGTTTGCGGCGAGGCAGTGAAGAAGTATCGACAATATTGTGGTCCACAACACGTATGCTTCCACGCCGGCGCCAAGGAGCACTACAAGCAAGATGGAGGGACGCGCCAACTTTCGTCTGCTACCACAGTCTGCCACTATAGTTTGAGAGTGAGAGAAAAGACGTGACGAGCACTGTTTATTCGTTTTGCTTTTTGCTTGATGTGCTTGATTTCACCTTCTTCACCATCACTGTAAAATGGGCAGCAGTGTTTTTCGCATCATTCAATTCCTGCAAACTTTCCAATGTCGTCAGCACATCCGATTCTCTGCCACCCACGGCTAACTGCGTCTCCCTTTTTCTGATATCTATTGCGTCACAGAACTAAACTACCTTTTATTGGCAAATTAGAATTCTATATTCAAGTAAAAAAAATTGCGGGACAATAAGACGGCTGACGCGACAATTCTGTGAAAAGGGAAGGATTTATTCTCGATTACTGCTTTCATAATTTTACTCGAATGAATGTTTTTACTCTAAGCCGACATTTCACACACACGACAGAAATTTGCTAATGGGGGGTGAGGGGGGGGGGGTGCTTCGAGGATGGCGGTGAGTGGTTAGGTTCAGCACCCTAGCTTGGGGGGAGTGATTGGTAGATGGCTCTCGGGTGGCGTTTCTGGAGACAAGAGGTGGAGGTATCTCGCTTGGACTGGCGACTTCGTTTCAACAAACACCAATTTACCGGGGAGGGTACAGTAGCGCGATTTTCGAAGCAAAAAAAAGAAGTCGATTAGAAAGCCTTTTGCGCCTGTCACACATCTCTCATGCGTGAGTAGCCCGTCATGAATCGCCTTGGCCGATCGAATACGTACCTCTCAATAATGTTGCTGTAGGCGGTTATATATGAAGTGTCATTGATTTCTTTCGTTGTTACAGCCATTCCAGGTGAGACAAAGACCTCCGAGAGAAGAGAGGAGACCTATTTTCGCATGAATAGCTCCGAGCTCCCTGAGCGGAAGTCGCAGCCGTGATTGAGCAATGATGCTCATGAGGCTGTGTTAAAACGACAGGAAGACGGTAAATATATGCCGACTTGCGTAACGCCATATGCAAAGTGTGGCTCGACTTAGCAAGACTTCATGCTGAACACACTTCTGTTGAAATAACGATCGCGCTATAAATGTAATGCCAGCAGGGTGAAAAGGTACGACAACGAAAAGTACAGCTCGAAAAAAATTATGCATGCATGAAGCTTTGCTGCAATATAAAGATTCTTTAAGCGGCATCACTGCATAATGAGTACCTTTGTCGTCGCTTAGTTTCAAGAGTCGGTATTTTGTTTTTGTTGCTTTTCCTCGTCGACGCGCCTTTTGTGAAGTATTGTGATCATCAATTTTTGAAGTACTTGTGTACTGAACATAAGAAAATGGCTGTGGAGCTGATACGAGTAGTATAATCAATGCGTCAATATTTATCGAAACGTCTTGCAGAACAGAAGACATAGCGCAGGGGTGAAAACAGCATATTTCTTCAAGCTCCTTATATGCAAAGGCTCCCTAATGTCAAGTTTCTTCGCACACGTTCGACAGCCCGGATGACTGAAACTAACGCTATCTAGTGATTACAGCTCAATGCGTAAGAAAAAATAAAGTTCAACTCATCCATAGATTAACGCCATTACCACGAGATAACGAAAACCGCTTTAATTGAATAAGTAGTTCATCAAAAGGAGCCAGGTTTTTTTTTTCTTTCTGCAACCGGAAGCTTGCTGGTCCCTCTAATCTTTTCTAAATCACTCTGGGATGCGTAATGAGCGTGGGCACTAGAAACAAAGCAGCGAGATAAAATTTAAAAAATCGGTATCTAACACCCACTCATTCCTCGAAACTTTTCTCCGGCGCAAAGGCGTTTAGTAGTGAAATATATATTGCTAAAAGGCTACCGGCGATGTTTTATTTTTGCCTAGTTTTTTAGTTTTTGTTTTAATAAAACGCGCAATGAAGGTTGATGTCAGGAAGCGGGTAGAAGGCATTGTTCCACGGAAGATTTTATCGCCAGCAAGTCGTTTCGTTTAAAGTGGAGGCTCTTGGCTAAACATTGCTCACCTTATAGCCATTTAGGATTGCTTTGTTCACGCGCGCGTGCGTGCGCGCGTGTGCGTGCGTGCATGTGCGTGTGTGTGTATGCATGTGAATATGTGTGTGTGTGTGTGAGTGTGTGTGTGTGTGTGTGTGTGCGTGCGTGCGTGCGTGTGTGTGTGTGTGTGCGTGTGTGTGTGTGTGTATGTATGTGTGTGTCTGTGTGTGCGTGCATGTGCGTGCGTGTGCGTGTGTGTGTGTGTGTGTGTGTGTGTGTGTGTGTGTGTGTGTGTGTGTGTGTGTGTGTGTGTGTGTGTGTGTGTGTGTGTGTGTGTGTGTGTGTGTGTGTGTGTGTGTGTGTGTGTGTGTGTGTGTGTGTGTGTGTGTGTGTTTACGTTAACACATTAATCAAGAACATTAATTTATGTATGCATGCTACGTGAATGGCCGGCTAAGGAACGGTAGCAAAGCCGTCATATTAGTTAGCGAAGATGCTCCAGCAAGCCGCATGTGCTGATGAGAGAGTTTCTGAATTCCACCCTATGCTCTCAACTGAACAGTTGTGTTCGCGTATTTCAGCCGACTCGTAACTTATCGTCATCGCTTTCTGCTCCCTAGTGAAGAAAAAAATAAACGACCGAAAAACTGCCGATCTTCAAAAAATAACCGTAAGGAGGCGAAAAGTTTCTTCCCAGGGGTTTTTCTCAGGGAGAGATCATACAGCTTTGGCAACGCCAGCTAGTCCGCACCAAGCCAACCTCTAACTTCCTTTTACCTTCGCCTTATTTTAGACTGAAATAGAAATGAAGGATATTTCTGATCTTGAAGACCACTGACCAAGCGCTCTACGCTTGAGCGACTGACAGCTCGCTCAGCGGTACAAGCACTAATATTTTTCTCTAACTGCGGGGTAGTTGGGGTAGTTTCTCATCCTACTAATTTACTGGTACATCCTTGCTGTCGTGAGTTAGACGTCTCGCCGATCAGTACAATCACCCATCGATGCAGAAGTCTGTAAGGACCATGTGTCTCCTTAACAAAATGTCTTGTGTTCATTTGGTCTATTTACTTTAAATACAGTTAAAAACGTTAACCTCGCATTAATGCAGTTTCATGTTCGCATATAAACTCTGGTTTGTTTTTATAAGGAACAGATGTTGACTTAGCACAAATCTGCGCCATAATATGCAAGTCGGTAATTCTCCGCACAAGTGCAAAATCGCGCTACAATAATAGCCACGTAGCCTCCTTCTATCTCTGTAGGCCACCAACGAAGCGATCGCAAAAAAAAAATGTTTGCTGCGAAACAGATCGATATTTTTGCCCAAAGGCAGAAGTTAATTATGCCGGACGTATGGCCCCATTCAGCGGTGCATTCATAAAAAGAACCGAACGAAAAAAGTGCACATTGTTCGGTTAATTACGTGGAGTCAATGTATATGTCCGCCAGCTTATTCGGGCATCTTTAGCGACATGCACATCCATTCATTTCGTCATTAGTTGGGGACACAACAGCAATCCTCCCCCCCACGCATTCCCTCTTTCCTCCCCAGAACTTTCCCAACTCCGACAGAAACGAAAGCGACCGTGGCCGCTCAAGCCGAGAGTAGCACAGCTCCTCACGCTGAGCCACTGGCGGGTAAGGGACAACAACGCGTTGGGAAATTAAAGCCGCGGCGGTGCTTGAGCGAGCCTGGGCGGGCAGTGAGACGCGCGCATTGTAGGGAAAGCCCGTTCGGGGCCGGCGATCTATGGCGTGGCCAAGCCTCGAAGGAGAAGGAGCCATCAAAAGGCCATTAATCATCCGGAGTGTCAGAAGCAGCCATGAAGAAGCAGCCAGAGAGAACGCAAGCTCGGGCGCGCGCGCGTGCGTGCTTTGGCGATATCACGGCTCCCGAGTTGCGTGATTTTGAATGCCGCGCTGGCACCCTGTTGAACCACGAAAGTTTCCTCGCCTCGTCTTTCACTATCGGCGTTCGAAAAGAAAGATGGCGAGAGAGGAAATCGGGGAGAGGAAGGGAAAAAGAGAAAAGAGGCGTGCCTAACGTCACGACTTTGCAGTGTTTTGTTGGCGCATATTTTGGCAGGTCGGGGACTATTTCCGGAGTAGCAAAATGAAAACTCCCGTGGGCGCCTCCTAGCGAGGTGGAATGTTATCCAGGTGCTTCAGTGACTAAGCGCTCTCAAGAAACGTCCCAGTGTGGTCATGTAGTGCAAGTTATCATCGCCCGAGTGGACCTTCAGCAGGATGCTCTTAAGAAAAAAGAGGGGTGGAAGAGGGGGTCGTCCCGGTATTGACATTGCTGCTACTTTTTGGCCTTAAATAGGAAATTTAGCCTGAATCTTATTTCGTCCTCCTGGCCAGCAGAAATTATTTCTCTGGGCAGGGCTGCGGACTAACATCCCGTTCAAAAGGCTGCTGATCTGTATCTTAAGCACACTGTACAGACGGAAGCGGATGTCGTTTCGTCCACAAGGTACATAGATCAGTATGTCTCGCAGCACGTAATGCATCAGTTGTGCACATTCTGAAACCACCGAGGCTTCCTCTCTATCGTCCTGTATAGTCTTTTTTTAATTTTTTTTTGATACTGAAGTCTTTAATCACTCATGATGTAGATGCGCCATTCACGCAGTAATTAGTAGTCATTTTAATGCGACAGCATCAGAAGGGCCATGAGGCCAGAATGCGTCCTCGGTCATCAAATTTTCTCGTTGACGGGAGGGAAGTAATGTCAGGAGACAAAGGTATCCATTGTTAGGAGGCAGCGCGCGGAGACGACGGGCAAGAAAAGACACACAGCAAAGCGCCTTGCTGTGTGTCTTTTCTTGCCCGTCGTCTCGGCGAGCTGCCTCGTAGCAATGAATCAATACCAACTAGCCCAAGTAGCCGTTCAGACAATGGTAGCCGTTCAGACAATGGTATTCCTATTTTCTGGTGATAAGGGACGTCACCAAATCAGAGCATTCCCATTGGACGCAAAAAAATGATGTAGCCAGACCAGAAGTGACCTTATTTCAGGTAAAGGCATCAACAGTTGCTGGTGCTATCGCATTGGTAACACATAATAGAGTATGCTGTCCCTGTGACTTTTTTGTTTCAGTGTTATTAGGGCTAGTCTCAAGCACAGTGTTCCTGTATGCGGAGCTGAACAAATTAAAGTCTGGTAGTTGCGTTCAAGGAGTCCCTTACCTGGTGGACAAATTCAGCAAGGTTGGAAAGAATTCGATCCACGATTTTGGTTAAGCACGGTTAGGATAAATCGTAACAACGGTTGGAAAAGGCGCTTCCGCTACAGCCAGACGCAGCATTTATTCTTGATGAAAGTGAGACCTGACAAGATTTCTGAAGCTGTAGTCTCAGCCAAGAAAGCGTTCGCAAAACTTTTGGGGAAGGATTTAGTGATTGCACAAAAGGTTTCTGTGTGACAAAGCCGTATTGATCATAAGGCCATAAAATAATAGTAAGCAACAGGCATAAGTTTTCAGTTTTCGGCTGCATTTTTTCGGCCAGATGAACGCTTTTTTGTCATAGCGTTGTAAGCGGTGTAGAGCATCAGAATAGAGATAATTCGTGCTAACTAGTGGGCTCGTTAACTAATATTCAGTAGTTAACTTGTTAACTATTGCGGTCAGTCAATTTATTTATTGAGAGGCGGAGCCAACCGTAAGAAATATCAATGTCAATTTTCAGATTTTCAAAACGCATTTTTACTTGACACTGTGGACCAACACATTCTGGCTACATCGCGCCAAAATACATGCGCGTTCGGGAAGCTTGCAGGCAAAGCAACCCCTCCAACGCACTTAACTAATCTAAATCGTCAAAATTTGTTGGTTCACGGCGCCGAGGGTAACTGCGTTAGCGAAATTCTAAAAGCTGATATGGATATTACTAAGGGTGGGCTAAACGCCTCTCAATAAATAATGAGACTAACAGTAATAGTTAAAGTTAGCTGCACAATATTAGCTGGCCAGCCTGCTAGTTAAAACGCCTTAGCTGTATTGTGATACGCTACATCGCTGACAAAGCTACACGAAAAAAGAGCTTTTCTAACATAAAAACCCTACTTAAAAAATGTAGAACACCTTAGGTGAAACATCCTGTATGCGGTTGTGGCATATGGTTTTACTTTATTAGCATTTCACTACGGAAGGTTTCTGGGCCAGCCAAGTCGCGTTACATTCAGGTCAAGGTACTTCTCCAGCGTATTTCAGGCACAGCAGCCCAAGATGGAGACTAATGAAGCCTCCATTCTTAGCGCCTGTATACGGAATTACGTCTAGTGCGACGAAGCGCTACTGTCGTTCCCGAATATACACTACGGCCTAACGGTACACAGCTGCCTCGGTAATCACCCCCTGCACACGTGTTCATAGGTCCCATCGGGGATGCGAGAGCTTCCATTATACTGCGGATGAACCGAATCCCTTCTCTCACGAGTAGCACGAGCCAACACGCATTGGTCGTGCAACTAGCAATCTAATCCCGTTTCGATAGACCTTCCTCCCTATCCCGGAACGAGGGGACCACCAGCGCCTGTGTGTGTCTACACGTTCCGGATCTGGGCCCGCCCGCAGACAGGCCACGTTTGGCAGGCAATCGGACAAAGACAGGGTGTCCCCCCTGACAAGCGCCAGCGTTGTCGAAGCCCCGCGCGCCGCTGCACTGCACCGGCGGGCAGCCGGAGAGGGCAGGCTCGCGAGTCGAAAAGACATTACGAAGACTGCGCAACTTCTCCTCCCGCATGCACTTGGGAGCAATAATGAAGCTCGGGATTGCCACCGCGTAGCCCAGAGTGCAAGACGCAGTGATGTGCGAGCCAGGCACCTCTCCTTCCTTTCCTCCCCGTTCACCTCGCAAGGCCGAGGTGGCCGAGCCTGCCGCCCAGCCCGGAAGAAAGGAGACATTATCTCGCCTCGGAGTCACGTAGCGGCCGTTCTCTCCCCCGCTGTATCAGCGCTGCACCGCGCGGCCTGGACAAACAACTGAGCCGGCTCTCCAGCGAGCGGCCCGAAGGACTGCCGGGCACACAGGGAGCTCGCAGAAGGAAGGCTTACCTTCCTTCCTTCGTTCTCGATGGCAGCGCAGCGTCGCCGAGTTCTTCTAATTGAAACTCGCCTCGTGCCTCGGCACTGTGGAGCTGAGGTGTGCCGCCCCAAGCCCCCCTTTGTGTCCGGTACGATCGTGGGCCGTATTGGAGTGACCAGCTAGGGGGAATGTGGCTGAAAAGGATGGGGAAGGGTTTGGGCCTTGGCGTCTCTCGATTACTTTATACACTCGGAGTTGTGTGGCAGCCGGGCGATCATGCGCGTTTGCGATCTGGCCCGTTAGCTCCGCACTCCGCTGTTGTGTGCGCTCTTAGAAGCGGGCTTTCTTACCTGCGTTTTTCTCCTTCGTTTTCTGGCCGCTCGGCCTCTGGCCAGAAAGCAAGCTCTTGGATGGAAGAGCTAGAGGTCTGCAAAGTGTGGTGTTCCTGTTTGTTTTTTTCTACTGGCTATTGGGCACTTCAATTTCCGGAAGCCTTCTCTTGGTCCGTGATCTATCGCGTCTGAGTTTCGTCGAGGGGCTTCGCAATTTCTCTAAAGAGTGAAAGCCTTCAAGTTAGTCGCTCCTTCCTGTTTACTTTTCGGCCTGTAACGCGCACATTGCCTCCCCTGAGTCAAGTTAGTACGACTCTGGCCAGAGGTGTCTCAGTGGCAGGTTTAATTCTTAAAAGCGTGATAATGATATATGATATACCGTTTCACGAAAAAAAGTTCACACTGAATAAATAATGTTTTCTAAACTTGGAGAAGTCTGCGGCGACACTCTCCACACACATGAGCTGCGGAAGTCTTCCACGGCTGCTCGTTAGCAGGAATTTGGTAGAGGTCTTGGCTAGCGCCGCTAAGCTTTGCGGCTTGCGGCGCTTCAATTGTAGAAGTCACATTTTGTTTTTTTTTTTTTGGTAAAACTAATTAAACTGATAACAAACGGTTTCTTTCGCAGGACTTAGGTTATAGGCGACCGTCTCCACATTTCAAAGGCAGTGGCATCATGATGCCTCGCCTAACGTTTGGTCTGAAGTCAGTAAAGTTTAAACAATGGGCGTCTAAGGGGACGAAAATTTAGAGCTCTTTTTGATGACGAAAACACCATTTTCGGACAATGCACTGTTCCAATCGCCTTTTGCGGGCGCTTTAAACAGAGCAGGCACTGCGTCTTATATCGCTGAATGCCATGTTTGTCGAAACAAAGAGGAAAATTGTCCGAAATTAACATTCTCACAGCACTTTTACCCACATCACGTTGTAGCGTTAAAGTCATTGCGTCCACACTGAACACACGTATACGTTGCGCCGTTGTCGAGGGGTATAAGACTCTATCGCACAGTTTAAATGTTTTTTGTCGAACCTGCGCTACCTAACAGAAATTTTTCGTTTTAGAAAAAAAAATCAGTTCTTAGATTCTTGTATTGCGCCACGTACTGTCAACACAAGTGAAGTCAGATTTAAAGTACCCAAAAACAGGGAAAAAAAGTATAAAGGAACAGCCACTTTTATTTTACTGGGCAAGGTGGCATTCGCCCCCACCCCGATTCGAAAGGGATGTCAGTATTATATATCTGTCTATCTAGAGTGTTGTTGTTCATTATTCGCAGTGAGTATACTACGTGAATATGTTTGTTTAGCTCTGCTGAGAAGTGTTAGCCGTCTCATTTCACAGTGGGCGCTGGTGATGTCTTTAACCATCATTTCTAGAACATGTTAGGAAATAAGATTTAGCAGGGAAAAGAAAGCTGATAGCTTGAATCTCTTATGTTAAACTTTGTGTCATCCCCTTTTTTTCCTGTGTGTGTGTCTTTTGCGCCATTCTGAACTACAATGTTAAACTCCACTGGAGGAAAAAAAAAAGAGCTCTTACTTTCTGTAGATACAGTGCGTTTGGGTGCACTGGCGGGAAGAGAGCTTACAGGAAAGGGAAAAAAGTGCTGACTCTGCACATTTCAAATCGGTGGGAACAAACTTTTATAACATATGATAGCAGGAACCTTTTACATACAAACCGGCGAAAACTTACAAAATACAGCCTTCTGAAGACAAAAGGTTACAACAAGTGTTTTTCCAGCAGAAAACTCAAGCCGAACTTCATGGGCATTCGTGCACCTAAAAGAAAAGTTTTCAGGCAGTCATTCAGTTCTTGCGCTACAAAGGACGATACAATAACTTGTGTTCCTTTTCTACAGGACATTTTTGTTCCGAGAAGATTTCTTCGTTTGGCAATGGCGCCTGGTCTATGATTCAAACAGACGTGGTAGGAACCATTCTGCGTACAAGTGTGCAAATGTGTCGTTGAACAGAAAGGATGCATTGGTAAACACTCTCATAGGAACAGAGTTCAACCCGTTAATGTATCTACTTGACTATTTGCACAAATATTATAAACTAAGCAGGAAGGAATGAAGATGTTTCAGATGCAGTCAGCATTGGATAAGTGCACCACGCATTCAAGCAATGGGATAGACACTGCAGGGCTCCAGGTGCACTAGCAGATACATCTTTAAAGAGCACACCAACGTATGCTGCAATGTGAATGCCTGAATTTCATTAACTGCGCTCAGTATTTTAGCGGCAAGGATTCTTATTTTCATGAAGCCCTCCCGCGTCTCCTCTTCCGTACGGCTGCTAAAAAAGTGTTTGCCCTCATCTCAGGCACAACGTGCCCGAGTTCAGGACAGGCTGATCTCATGAAAGGGCTTCGTAGAGGCATTTTTCTTCACTTCTACTGCTTTCTTCATTGAGGAAAGAGTGAGGTCAAGTTATCAAGTGAATGTGCTTGTTTTCTTCGCAGGAAATAAAAAAAAACACAAAATTTTCACTGATTACGACGTGTTTGTTTGAACCTCGTGCGACTATAATTCATTAGAGGGCTTATACGTACAGGCGACGTGCTGAAACCTCGGAAAGTAGTGCGATACTGAGACAAGAGTGCAATGCGTTTTTTTTTTTTTTTCGGAACTCGGTTTGTGTACAAGGAAACGGGAAATGGGGACAAGCGAACGGGCGAATAGTCGAGTGTTGTGTGTGACTGTAAGGGGAGAGGGGTAGAGAGGAGGGATAGGCGGGCTGTCCGGGGTCAGCGTGAAGAGAGTCCCACACACGCACACACACGTTGTCAGGCGCAGAGTTTCGCGTATTGGTGGCGCAGGCGCCGCTCGCGCTCTGCACGCTGATGAACAGGAGGCACTGATGCTTTGTGGACCTGGATGTCCGTGGCGGGCGACAAAGTGGGCGCGACGAGCGACGTTTCGGCGACCGCCGCCGCTCTTCGAACGACGGCGTCCCGGGCGAGGACATGTAACCCATTCTACATCCGGCTCGGTGAAAATGCACGCGGTTCTCTCCTACTTGGTTCTTTGGTCTGCAAAGAAAATGAGGGACAAGAGCGGGGGAGGGCGGGGGGAAGGGTAACATGTGTAGGTGAAGGTTAAAGAAAGAACGATTGAAACAACATGATGCACTAAGAGCTGATATCGTGACACCGTAGGTGCGCGCGTACGTGACAGTCGACGACTGCGGACATTTCGAAAATGAACGTCATTCAAAAAGACCGCCAATGGGCCTGTTTCTTTCAGAGCGGATACACAGAACAAAATGGGATATCCTTTCCTTTTTCGTGATTTTGTAATGAGTTCAGCCTTTTTTTTAATATAGTAGCCTGCAATGCTAAGCTGTAGCAGCCAGAGTACAGGTTATAGGCCCACAAGGAAATTAAGGTCTGTTCCATGTTTGAACAAGATGCCATCATGCAAAAATTTAATAACACTTCATGTGGTGGCATCAGCTAGCCTGTAAAATGCAACGATAGGATCAAAGAAGTTCATCTGTACGCTTCGTGTTGAAGAATTCATGAAAGTAGAGAGTAGGTTTCTAGAGCAGATGCGTTTGTCAATGTTGATGAAAGACACAACGATTTCCTGCTGCTGTTGTCGTAAGGCTATCGAAGAAAAGACTCTACAAGGCGCATCTAGAATATTTTATATCACCTCTGAGGATGCCAGGAGTTAGTGGAATCGCATTGCACTGAGGCAGCAGTGTTATAAAAGAAAAGGCGCACACACATGCATTGGGTTGGAAAAGCATTGACAGCGCAAACAACGAAAAAGGTCCAGCCATTTGGGATAATGAAACGAGTTAATTCTTAATCGGCTCTTAACTTTGTCGCCGTAATGGGGAAGTACCTCAAAGTGCTATGCTGGTGCTATTTTCGTTATGAGGAGCTTATTATTTTCGTATCAGCAGTAAGCCGGTAAAGCTGGCGAGCTTTAATTTA
Organism: Amblyomma mixtum; assembly: GCF_055824585.1. Classification (NCBI taxonomy): domain Eukaryota; kingdom Metazoa; phylum Arthropoda; class Arachnida; order Ixodida; family Ixodidae; genus Amblyomma; species Amblyomma mixtum. The sequence goes on from NC_143017.1 coordinate 139,560,136, forward strand.
CGTCATATATTAAAGATAGCGGAAAACATGCATATAAATGCACTTAAAATATCAGCCATCTTGGATTCTTTATGTAGTCCCGTCGTTGAGCGCTCACAGCTGCCTCTTTTTGTCACTACTACGAGTTCGTTTAGCACAAAAAATTTGCTTAAGTTACGAAATGTTGGTTTGAAAAATAAACCTAAAAAAGCACAAATTACAAAACTAACAAACTGCCGTGAACAAAAGTGCCTGTTAGGGCTTGCAGGCCTGTGATCAAGGTTAAAGAATGCAGCGCGACAAAAACCAGGACGAACGAAAAAGTTGGCAGGACAGACCCTCACTACTACCGACTCATTCATTCTTATTATAATTATGGATTATTTATTAATTAATAGTAATATGGATGGCATTATAATTTATTTATATGGATGCCATTATAAAAGCTGTTCTTTGCTATGAATAAATGTGTTGGTAGTAGTCAGCGCCTGTCCTGTCAACTTCTTCGTTTGTCCTCGTTTTTGTCGCGCTGCATTCTTTAACCTCCTGTGACGAAGTGCTTAAAGGTACCGGCTCTCTGTCTTCCACTTTTTCTACCTGCAAGTTTTTAACCTCAAACGAAACCTCACTAAGGAAAAATTTTAATTCGCTCGATGTATCGCCCCCACTTGAGTTCTTCAGCAGGCTCGGTTCCTTTTCTTTTTACTGCAAAGCATCAACAGAAGTAATTTCACAGCAAAGCTATCCAGAAATTGAACGAAGTAATGGATGTTTCTTTCCTATTTTAAAACCCAAAACCCCCGCTTTGTTCGTCGTCTTTCAGCAATTTCGCGCGGCAGAGGAGCACGAACAACGCGAAGAGACGAATAATCGCAAGAATAAACGCGCGGCAGAAGAGCACGAAGAATGCGAATAATCACAAGAAGAAACACACTCACTTTGATTCCGACGGCGTAGTCGCTGCTTCTGCGCCAGTTGCTATGCGAGATCCATCAGGGCGAAAGCACCGGCCAGCAATCTCAGCAAAATGTCCAGGGTGTGCAGTCGACTCGCTGAGCCAACCAAACGTCCTGCAGAAAGAAAAGGAAGGGAGCGGGAGGGCGGACGAACGAACGAACGGTTGCTTTCGTGGCGACAGAAAGAACGACAAAAGCGGAAAGAAACCTCCTAAGTCTTTCATGCAGGACACCATGTAATTAGCTCACCGCTCGACAACGTCGTGAGCAAGCGTAAGCAGTGCCCCGGTTAGAAGAGGAAAACTTAAATGTTGGCGGTAGCTCGTTGCGCCCAACATTTCTCGAAAGTTCAGAGACTCGGCTGGCACTTTAAAGCGCGGATTTAAATTAAAGTGCCGGCTGTGCTGGGAACGTAGAGAGAGAATATTATCGCAAGGCGCTTCACTCTTAGAAGACGCGTGGCACTTTCAACAAAAAATAAAAAATGCCTGATTAGATAGCAGGAAGGGAGGGGTTCTTTCATTCCGGAACGAATTCGCGTTTGTTGTAGTCTTGCTCATCTGCTGTAATTCGCTACTTTAACTGTATAAAGTTTATGACCTCGGAGAGTGAAAGAAAAGTGCTAGGTTCAAGCAAGCTACTGCACTGCTCTTGAAGTCAAGACCTGTATCTGTAACTAGGGCATTAAAAATGTACATTAAATGTGCTGTGGAATAGCAAGCGTGTTTACTAACTGGCTGTTTTTGAGCTCATTAGAAACTAACGCTGTGTCATGCGTGTTTCTCATACAGCTCCTTATTTAGAGAGGTTAAAGGCCTGTATGTAATGTTATGGGACGCATTATACAGAACGGTTATAATGGAGCACCCTATATTGAGCCAAATATTTCACACTGTTGATAAGAGGTATTGCCATGCCTAGCAATATCTGGCCGGTATTCAGGGGACATAACGCTTTGTAAAATGAAATTTACTTCAAAGTTGTTACCTTCCCTGTGGGTGCGAGGTTTGGGGGTACTCATCTACGTGTTGAGATTATTCCTTTGAAGTAAGCTTTTTATAGGAGATGAGATATGATTACGTATCTATCCTCTCTACTCTCGTTCAAACAGCCCGTCTAAAACTTCGATATCATCTGTGAAGGCACCAGAGTGATAACGAACACCTTGTACGAATAAACACAATTACATGTTGAAAACTGCTGGAAGAGGTACAGGAAGAGAGAAAGGAGAAAGGTAAACCAAAAGTGTGTTCCGGTTGGCTCTCCTGCTCTGGATGAAATAGGAGATGAAATGTACCGCGGAAAGGGAGGGGCGAGAGCTGTTAAAAAGAAGAAAGCCAAACATAGGAACAAGGACAGGCCAATGGATTTCTGTGGTTTTTTTTCCCTCTCTCTCTTCATCATATACTCATATGCACATACGCACCAACACGCCTTCAGTTTTTCTGCTTTCCTGGGTTGCCTGCAACAGCACCTAGCCCTACTTTAAATGTCACTCTGAAAGAAAGAACGTGTGTCCCCCGCTCCTTTTTCAGCATCTGTGTGCAGCGCAAGAGAGCTGCGGGGGACCACAAGTCCTCCATCAGGTACCTGCGAGGCCGAGTATGATTCGCCGTTGCACAAATTGGACAGAGTAAAGCGCCAATACGGCGCTTGTCTATTTTTTTCCCTCCCTTTCGATGGCACGTGCCGTGAGTTACAAGCTGACAGACGCAACGCGCGCGTCGATAAGGCTGGCGCACCGCGCCTGCGCCTCTCAGCGGGATCCGCGATCACATTTCACACGCGCCGACATGGTCACCCCGCGGGCGTTTACATATATGGAGCCGCCGGCCGGGGCGGCTTCCCACCGCGCCGGAATCGCCGGCCGAGAGCCGTGCCGCCAGTCCACCAGCACTCGGGGCTCGCGTCACGACGCTCGAGGCCCGAAAGCGGCCGCTTTCGGCGCAATTTGTCCGCGCCGTTTATCCCCACGGGGCGGGCTTACTCGGAGGTCGTTGTTTATTCAAATCAGGGACAGCGGGACGGCGGAGGAGCAGAACGCGACCAGTTGGTTGGGAGAACACAGGGGGCGGCCAATTATGTGGGTGGCTCATTGGGGCGCTCGGCCCGCTGTGTTGTGCGCCTGACAGTACGTCTCTCCCCTCTCCCAAAACCACTTTCCCACTCCTCCTTCTATCCTAGTACCGCAGGTGGGAAAACAGGGCCTGCGGCTAGTATTCTTCCCTTCTCCCCCGCTTCCTTTCTCGCATATCCCTCACCCCGGGAGCGTGCTTGTTCCGCTCCGGTGATTTCGGGTGGGAATGGCCGGACACGCGGTGGCAAGATCGCGTGCGCGCGTAGACTTGACAAGATGCGAGCCCCGGGCGGTGCGCTAGGCGCTGATTACCGTCTCCCCACGAGCGCCTGATACGGTGTGTTCCCTGCAAATGTAGATGTCCACCGCCGCTAACGTGCGTGCATTAAATGATGAAAAAAGTGAAAAATAATTTCCTTTCGCTCGATTTAAAGGTTTGAGCGGCGCGCCTTTATTTCCTGGTTTTGCTAACGGGGTGTAAAGATCTAAATTTTTGAGCTATACAATTACCAATGCGTTGAGGAACGACTCCTGCACTAAGTATTCAGAGCTTTTCAGACAACTGGTAGGTGTGGCGAAGGTGTTCGTGTTCTATATTATGCCAGAGACACAATAGCCACATGTATTTTTTGAAATTGTCCGTTAGCTCAAACGAAATCTTTTATGCTGCTGATATAAATTCAGTGCAACAAAGTATACCAATTATTTGAGCCAACGGTAATCCCTTTTGAGCGTACTTCAAAGATTCTTTCTCCTTATCTATGAGGAAGTAATTATGAGTGTTCTGAAAAAGGCAACGCCCTAATAGCGGCTTCACACTTCAATCAACTGCTTATTAGTGCTTAAAAAAAAGCTGGCAGTCTTATAAACAATAAAATGGCTCGTTCGAATAGCCACTCTATTAGCCAACTGAAAGGAGCTTTATTCTTACGTAAACTAATGAGGACGTTTTGTAACAATTCGGTACATGTGGATGAAAGAAAGGGGCTTTGCCAAGCCGAAAATGAAGGACTTTTATCGAAACTTACTACTTTTGCAGCGCGCAGCTGCTTATATTGCTTAGAATTTAACCCATACATTTTTCGAAGAGAACACCATTTGGAATAGCGAGTGGAACGAGCATAATAACAACAAAATAGAAACACAAACCCGCTGTTGCAAAAAAATTTAGAGATCCCTCCGGCGACCCGCACTGGGAAAATGCGAAAGCATTGACGCCTCCTCGGCACTCGTCGCCTCTATTTGCCTCTCTTTATCATTTTCTTTTAAAGCGCAGCTCTTAAGCCCCAACTCCAACGACACTTCCTGGGCGTACGCGCTCAGCGCCGGCGCTCTTGGCGCCGCGCAACGACAGGCGCTGGCAGCAGTACGCACCTCCATGGTACTAGGCGCTGGCTAGCGCTGCCGCATGCACGCTGCTCGCGCTTGTGCTCACGCTGCTGTGTGGTTGCCAGACCTTACAGGCAGATGCTGGCCAAAACAGTCTGACTGCCACAAGCGTTTTCGAGCACATTTCACTCAATCAGCACTCGTCACAAGCAAGATATCGGCTTACCTGTGCTTGGCAGGCTTGGCAGAATCTCCGCTGCCACTTCAAGCCACAATGCTGCCTTTATTAGCTTATTTTTATGGCTTTTATGGCTCGCCTGCCAGAGCGACGGCCGCCTTTCTACTGCGGCGATCAGACTTTCGTTTATTATTTTATTTTGCGACATGGCGCGAACAGCCTCGGCACCAAGCAAAAATGTAGACAGCAATTGAAAAGCGCGCGAAAAGCCGCACCGGATGTCCCGAGAACCGCGTCCTTCCATTGGTGTATGAGAGACGTGACGGTGAGCAGCTTCCGGCGCTCGCGCTAGCGCTGGCGCAGATATCTAGCAGTGACAGATATCGGCGCCTCGCCGAGGTTCGCTGGCGTCTCCTGCAGTGCGCATGCGCAGACCGGTTCTAGCGTACGCCAAGAGCGCCGACGCTGAGCGCGTACGCCCAGGAAGGGCCCTTGGAGTTGGGGCTTACTAGGCGTCCGCTTCTGCGTTTCGCGGCGTCACCGTCGCCGTCACCGTTGTCCGTTGTCACCAGCAGTAGACACCCTTTAAGCTGAGAAAGCAATGAAGCTGGAGCTTGGAAAGGGGAAAGTAAAGCGCAACCTCCTCCCCTCCGTAGCAACCGGTGAGCCGGTGGAGGGCGCCGCTGTGCATAGCAACCGTGGCGTCACACAGCAGCGGTAGAACGAGCGCGCGTCGGCGGTGGCAGCTACACCGCCCCTCCTTCGAAAGACGTCTCGTTGCAGTCGAGTGAGTGAGACGCATGGCTCCGAAGCGGCCCAGTGATTCCGCGCCAAGCGGTTCGGGGGTGGTGGTAGTGAAAACATTTATTCAGAAGGGACAGGAGTTGTTTGGATCAGCCCGTAAGGGACCGATCCTTACAAACATTAAGTGGAGGTCCCTAGTTTGGGACCCCAGTGGCGGTAGCCGCCGCCCGGGCGCGCCCGACTAAGGCTTGTTGGGTCTGTAAGTCATGGCAGCCGAGCAGGGTCGCCTCTCAGTCCTCGCGGGTTGGGTTGGGGATGGGAAGAATGGCCGGGTTGGAGGGGCAGGCCCACACCATGTGATAGGTGTCCGAAGACACCGTACCACAGTGCGGGCAGTTGCCGCTAAAGGAGGGGTCGAAATGTTTTAGGGCTGCCGGGCACAGCAATGTATTGGTGAAGAGGCGGAGAGGGAGCCGCTCATCCGCCTTCTTGAGGCCTTTACATGGGCTAGGGTAAAGGCGATGGCTATCTTGATAATAGGGTGTGATATCTTTGAACGTATAGACCGGATTAGAAGCGGCAGTGGGTTGACCACAAGGCTTTCGCCAAGCCAGAGGGAAGCCGCATAACTGCCCTCTTGGAACAGTGAACACATCACTCGTGCTTTAAGCTACGTGGCGATAGGGACAGATGTGCGCTGCATGATTTGGCATTGACAACGTTGTGCTAGAAACGCTGCCACCTGCCAGGGTGGGTGGGGACTTTAATGTAGATATATAGAGACAAGCGGGAATTTCTTGCCACTTATGCGGGAGAACATCCCGTTCCACTCGCTCGTAATGGCTCCCAAAGCTGTGACAACCTCTCCAAAATACTTAAGCACACCTCGTATTTGAGAACCAGGCATTGGTGCAGCAAGTCGAGCATATATCCGTCTATTTCTCCGCCCACAAAGCTTCCTTCATGACAATCAAGAACTGTTAGTGGAGTGTTTCTTGAAGAAGGGACGTGTAAAAAATGACAAGTTGTCTGTAATTGTACATACATGTCTTGCTCGAACTCTTTGCCCAAATCTATCGAAAAGCTGAAACAGCTCATGAGCTGCGCTCAAATTTCGCATTAGGAAGTAACGTAATCGTCGGCAATTTCTTTGTTTCTTAACCAAGTTAAGTACTGAATTAGCGTAGTTATTTTAAGTTTTAATTAAAAATCGATTAATTTATCTGAGTATACCATGTTTTATCTCAATCAACCATTTTGGTTTTTCAAATTTGGCGCCGTGGTTGCTTTCCTGTCCACTTACTATATCCCCGTCTAGCCGATTCAAACGTCCAATGGTTTTTGCTAATAATTAATTAACTAATTATTTTTGCAAATGAAACTTTTTATTCGATTAATTATCACTCTTCAAATACATTTCAATTCATTTCAAACTTTATTTCCACTCTTTTGCCTATTTTCTGACTATTTTACCGTCATGGCTGTTTTCCCGTCCACTCACTTTAACTACGTCCGCGCTATTTCGGCGTTTTTCGGCATTCTTGGCTCTAATTATTTAACTAATCATTCTACTGCCATAATTTTTTCGTTGCGCAGCATCCTGACATCATCCTCTTTCGATTAGAATAACGCGTTTGATGCTGCCTCTTCCGAGAACGTCACAACTGCAGCGGACACGTTTTGCGGACACGTTTTGGTGACACGGCCCCGCCGATATAGCTTAGAAATGCCTTCGCATTATTAAATTTATTTTTTAGTCCAGGAGAATGCCGTGAAGTCGAGGAGTATGCAGTACGTTTCTTAGTCTAGGAGTATGCGGACGGATAGGAAAGCTAAATGCAAATACGACTGCGCATGCAGTGTGATGTGCTCATCGCTCTGTGCGCAGTCGGATAGACCTCAAGCCACTATAACTTCAATTTAAGCAACTTGCGCCAGTATCGTCGTGGACATTACATTACGTGAACAGAGGAAACAGTGCGCAATTTGCACATTTTCCGTCTCCTAAAATGAACACCGAAAAACTAAAATTTATTGAAGATGAAATGGTATTTTACTGTCCTGAAATAACGGACACGTTATTTTTATCATCAACAGAGCTTCGAAAAGCCTGATAATGACGTGAGAGTGAAAGAGTTGTGGAGTCACCTGTGTCAGATTACAGTAACTGGGCTCAGTCCCACGCATTCCGCGCTGTCTATAACTGCTAGGTGGTCCTTTATCTCCTTCTCGAAGCGCTTCCCCGTCAGTCTGAAACTGGTCACACGACGAGTATTCTCGCGATGAGAAGAATGCTGGAATTGCGGACTTGCGCATCGTCGAGGACAATGGGGGAGACAAACTGACTATTGCGTATGACGTTTCTTAGAGGCGCAGTTCCGAATTTGATATGCAGAAAATTATCGGCTAAACTGGGCTGCTTAGCGCTGATGCTTTCTGTAGACTGCTGCGCTGCCTTCTTAGCATGAACCTCGTCCGACAAGGCAGCTAAAGTCCCCCTCCCCCCGCACTCACACCTTTGGCGAAGAAGACCTAGTGCGTGGGTGTGCGTGGGGGGAGGGGGGTGGCAACTTGTGGGCAACTGCCGAATTCTACGGACTTCAGACACGCGCAGATCCAGAGTGAGCTTGATCTCCTACCGCTCCATTAGAGAGTTTGATGCGAAGCCGGTTTCTGCGCGAACGCCAAGCCTCTCTATTGCGAGCAAACAGAAGTAGCCATTACGAGTGCGGGGCTGCTCACTGCACCGCAGCTCCGAAGGACCAAACTGAGAACATCGAATTTATACACATGCTGATGATCGCGCCACTTGTAGCATCTCTCTCTTCCACACCCACGTGGAATTATCTATAGATAATTACGTGGGGCTCGTTGCTGTTTCATGATCGTGGGTGGAAATAGGGTGCGTCTTCGATGTCGTCTTTTTAAAAGCCGCATATACAGCTTTTTGGCGATACGTTTTTGTTTTCGTTTTACATTTCAATGTCGGTCTTTCTTCCTGCCTTTTAGCTATTGAAATGTGCGCATCTCGCTAGCCGGAGAGCGTGGCATTGTACGGCATTTAAATGTCGTAGAAGGGCGCGTGTTCTCAAGGAAGGTAGAGTAGAAACTTCATCTGTGGTTCTTTCTTTCTGAGAGTCATTTTGTCGCAAAGTAGATTCACTAGGCAATATGAAATTTTTGCATCATAAGAATAAACAAACTATAAATTCTGATCATCTAAAAATGGTAAACTAAGCCCACATACTCATGCACCGAGCTTAAATGGGTAGCGAAATTCAAAATTATTCCATCATCTGCGCATGCTTCAGAGCGCCCATCTAAATGCCAGGTTTTTCTATTAGAATAGATAGCTTTAAAAAAAAACTAATCTTCCAATAGGGTTCCTTTTGCCCTGGCTGCTGATATTTTGATTTCGTTTTGATAAATAAGCTGAAAAGGGCTGTCTCTAAAACATGTACTTCCGTAGGGAGAGACAAGAACTAATGACATATTTGGCGTCCTGCTTCTTGGGTGACACGCTGGGTAGTACAGGGGTAATACACGATGGCCTGTTGCGTAGAGGTAGATATCGATTCGTAACGAACTAGTTTTCAGCGTTTGACAAGAATGCGATAAATCATTGCGGCATAGCGTACCGGTCAATTATTGCACGTGAACAAAAGTTATGCGAATGCGATACAGTATCCGATATAAACATGCACTCAGACCTTGGCAGGGTCTGTTGTTATTCAAATGTGGCTTGCATGCGGCACAGGGTCACTTGGTGTAGAACAGACGGCGGTGAATTTTGTGCTGATTATGGATATCTTCCGGATTGCGTGACAGGCTGTGAACGATGAAATCGGGACCACTGCCATAATGGGCCCACATCTACACACTCTTTAGCGGTGCACATTAAGACGCTGAACAAAGGAAGCATTTCAAGGAACAGCGTTCGTGTTAAAACACTGTTCTCCTGCTGCTTTTAATTTACATTTTCACCAAAACTTCGTTTTTATTTGTTCTCCAAAAGCATTCTTGTACAAATAAGACCGAAAAATCGAACTTTTTTTTTCTCTGCAGCACGCTCATGCCTTTCATATGATAACGTACGGGGTGTAGTAACAACAGAAGCAAAATACACCACCCAGTTAGTGGGACCGCAAGAGCCTGCGTAATGACTTTACACCCACAGATCTCTTCTAAAGCGCTGAATTTATTGTGCGCAGCAGCTGAAGCGAAAATGCATAATGTAGGCGCATTAAGAGCTTAAAAAGTACACAGCGAACAATGCTAGTCTTCAAGCGCACTTAGAACGTTAAGTTAGATTCAATTTGTCAGAGAAGATTAGATCACACTAAACTGAATTTCTGGAGAAGTCCTAAGTAAAAATTGCGAACGCGTATAGGGTCACCAGTTGCCGTTATAATAATAGAACAAAAAGTAAGGGCCACTCTACGGCATAGAACTTGTTGGACCGACCAACTAGAGAAATAGAAAACAAGCGGAGATGAAAGTGCTTTACCACTCCTCAGACCAGAACGCAATATTCTTCGCCGGTATCTCCCGGCAAACTCCAGGGAACCTTCGTTCCTTTGTTGGCAAATTTCATTGCAGTCCTAGGACGTTAGTGACGTATATTGGATCTCGCTTCGTGTCGAACTAGAGTACCCCAGAGGCAAGGTTATGCAACGTGCTAGCAACTAAAGGCGCCTTTCTTGGGTGCTCTGTAAATGACGACTTCTACAACCTACCGGTACAACCATCATTGTTATCACCGAGTACGTGGATGAAATAGGACCATTCGAATGAGAGCGCATTACGACACGCACCTGTGTAGCGTGGTATTGCGCGTTGAAGGTCCAGAAACAACCTGTACTGACTCCTTGCTCTCAGCGTTGAAGGCTCTTGTCGTGTCCAAAGCCTCACTTACAGAAAGCGGCTGTCGTCATTCTCTAAACACGCACCTTAAGCGAACGGCAACCGGGCTGTCGAAGACGCTTGCGCGCTCACACATTTCTCTGCACATATGAAAGCCTATCGCTCTCTCTCTCTTTCTTTCGGTCTGCTTCTCTTAATGCCTTACTATTGTCTGTTTAACCTTTTTTTTTATAACAACTATAGTTATTTGTCCTAGGGATTTGGGCAAGGGCGTCGACACAAGAGTGAAGCGCCTCGCAGTGGTCGAGGAGCAAAATAGCTAAGAAGTCTAAATTTCGCCCATACTATTGATGAAACGCATCAGGCGTCTACTGCTGATTATAACTTCTGACGCGATCCTAAAGACCAAAAGAACAGAACTGGTGAGAAGAGGAGGATCAAGCCGAACTCGAAAGCGCAGGTTTATAATGGATGCCGGCAATGGCCAGCAATCAAAATGCTGTTAAGGTGCGGCTATGTGCTTCCATGTACCAAAAAAAAAAAAAAAGAACGAAACCTTTCTGAGCGTTTCAAGGAGGATTAGAACCTACACCGGCGTTGAGTAACGAGCGTAGAGTGGAATAAAAAAATAAATTTGTCCACGTCAGCTTCAGCTTTCAAGGAACAAATATCCTACCCCAAGTGTCTGTTAAAATAGCGCTTATTTATAAAGATAGCTCAAACATATTCCAGCTGTTGTAGATGATCCTTTTTTAAGGGGTAGTGTAGATCTTTTAAACAAAATTTTTACACAAGCGGGCTTCGATGGAATGGTAGTTAGCAGACCGCGGCAGGGAAGACATGTGCCGTCATAGTCCAACCTATACAATTACAAATAATTTCAGCACAAAAACTGTGGTCTTGTTTCTTTATCTAAATATCGACAGCTCACAGCCTTGTTTGTAACAGTCATATTAGGTGTCATGTCGGCACTCTATAGCAAACGATAGTCCTACCATAACTTAGAGAAAAGGCATACAGGGAACCCTAATTGATTATGCTATGCAAAACAGGATCGTTAGTACTCGAATTTATATATTGTTGTGCGGTTCATAGGGCAACAACCCGGGGTCAGGTACGCAACTGAAATCAAATGACCCCCGAGCAAAATGTAAAGAAAACTGAGCTACCTTTCCGAGCACCTCAGTCTCCGCTCCCACTTTTACGTTCAAGAGTGAGGCAAGGAAAAACTAAATGGTTTGAAAACAATTTTTTTCGCCCTGAAGAAGCAGACATGCGCACCGCACCCAACTGACAACAAGAGATGCTCGCGCAGGCTTGACAGTCCCGCCAAGTACAAAGATCAGTCACCCACGCGCAAGCTCTAAAACAGGAGCAAATACTAAAGACGCCTTCTCTCCGTTTCCATGGCGACGCGAACGACTCTACAGTCGTGAGGAAACAGCCTTCGCTTTCTCTCTCTCTCCCTCTCTCTTGCAGAATGCGCAAACCAATGCAAGAAAGCACAGCGGAGAGTGAAAAATGCAAATATCGGCAGCGGCTCCTCTCGCTAGAAGATCCGCAAGGCGCCAAAGGCTGCAGCCTCTCGAGAGGCCGCAATCCTCCCCGAGTCCCCAACACACGCAGCCGCTGACGCTGCCTCGCGAATTCGACATGCAGATTGAATAGTTTTACGCTCGCGGCTTCCACCGTCCAAAACTGCCATATGTTTCCCGGCCGATATGGGAGCCGAGGAGGCAGCCAAAAGGCACATCCCGTGAGGTGACATCGAGGACACGTTTGACGCCAAGGCGGTCGTGCCAGCTACAGCCAGCTTCGCCGCGCGTTTTGTCACAGCAGTGACGTGACAAAATAGCGACAAAACGGGTGTGCTGCTGCCGCTGCTGCTCAAGGCGCTGAAATGTACGCTCCTCCTTTGTTGGCCATGCCGCAGTGCTGAGAGCCCTTTGTGCTGTTTTGCATCGAGCCCGATCCTCTATATGTTCGTGCCTCGAAAACAGCCCGCGGGCCTTCAGGCACGCACTGCACCTTTGTTAGCTTTTTGGACTGTGAAATTCCTGAATGCTGATGTTACGGCCTGCGTACGGCCCTGCCTTGGCTCGCATGCGTCTGTTAGCCCATAACCGTACCTGAGAAACTTGACTATGAATGCAGAAGTGCGCACACGCGTGCCTTGCTGGAATGCAGCTTCATGTTTTAGCCGCGTATTGCTTTCGCCCAAAGCTTCGTACTGCAAGGCGCAAGACGTGAGGCGAAGAAAAACGACAAAGTTGGCGCGCGTTGTAGCGCCAAGGAAGCAGTACTTGGAACTCACATTATTTATCCCTCTGTTGTGCAGTGACTGAGTTGCAACGGAAAGGAATGAAATTTGCGATTTCGTCTTATTTGCATGTTGTCTTTTGCGTATCGTGAGCTCGTGCAGCGGGACAAAGACCACTGAAACTATATTACATATATCCTCCCAAGTTAAGCGCGCGACGTCGGAGTGAGTGTTGGCCCGCTTTAGAAAGAAAAAGTTTTGATGCCCATGACACTGTGGCTATAAGTCAATCCTCGCAGAATGCTTGCTGTATGCTAATATGACGCTGATGTGTTAATAAAGCTCTCAATTCCATCATGTGAAGATGTTTACTGCAGGATATACGCTTTATTCTCAAAAATTTCATTCATTCATTCATTCATTCATTCATTCATTCATTCATTCATTCATTCATTCATTCATTCATTCATTCATTCATTCATTCATTCATTCATTCATTAAACGCACCACCTGCTAGAAGCCAAATGAGTTTTGCAGAAAATTTGAATGACCGATGATCCTGAGTGCCATGTCAAGCTACTGGCCATATCTCTCCGCAACTTACTCCAGAATTTGAAGACCACATACCACCTGTTGAATGTCGACCTCCCGTTAGACTGGAGCGTTCGCTTGTAGTGACAGGCCTCTTTTTCTGAGTGTTTTCCTGATAAATTTTCCATTGCTCATGAAATCAAATGAGTTGTAAGGTTTACATATTAAACATGCAGACCTCTCTGCGTAACGCGAACGACTAACCACACACACAAAAAAAACATGATTGGAAGCAAATTTTGTCCTTTCGGGCATAACACCGAGTATTGTCATCATGGTGCTTATATTTCTTGTTAGCTTCCATCTTTACAATATGTAAGGCTGATATTATTTGTACATATGCATTTCAGTCAGATTTTTGTGCAATGTCGGGCTTATTCCGACTGCTGTTTGTTGCGCTACTCGCTGTTTCAAGAAGTCCCAAACACAGTTTTATAACTTTTGGGACCCCAAACTTACCACGTATTAAGTGCATAATTTTGTACGTGTGAAAGGACGGAATAATCTGGCGCTTTAAATTAAGCCCAAAGCTAGAAAACATTTACATTTTTTCTTTAAGTGAAGGCATGTATTTATAAACAAATAAATAAATAAATAAAAATGCATTTGCCACATGGACCAGATAAACAAACTCAGTGGAGTGCAAGCCAAGACCACAGACCTTTTCAATGTGTATGCAGCAGCTTTGCAATAAAGTTATTTTGATTGTTTATTTTATATTTGTGTGCGTGCGTGCGTGCGTGCGTGCGTGCGTGCGTGCGTGCGTGCGTGCGTGCGTGCGTGCCGAACACCTGTCGGCGACAGGTAGAACAGAAAAGCCAGATACATTTGACAGACTGGAAAATTATTGAAGTGACCGAGCTATTGTTGCTATTGCTGTCTGTTTGACACTCTTCATGTTCATTTCGTATAGTGCTTAACTCGCCTACAAAAGGGCTGTTTGAAGCTTTAAGTTTATTTTTTGACATACATGCGTACACTGACTGATCATACAGAAAGATGTGCCAGGGCAATATCCTATAAAGGGACTTCTTATATGCTGTAACGGGACGTTTTAGAACTCTATATGTTGTAATAGGACCTCGGCCATATCTTGCGCTGCTGCCTTGTGCTTTGTCTTAATCAGCTCTAGCAGCAGACCCTCACCTAGGAAAGTCGAGGCAGGTACTAATCTAACTGTTTCTTTTTCAATAAAAGTGCTCGGAGTTGTTTTTCAAAGCACACTACAGTGGGATGAACATGTCAGTTTTCTGCTGCAGAAGCTTAGCGATATCACTGGTTTGTTAAATCGTAATAGACACCAGTCAAGTTATTAGTATATAATTCTTTGTTTCCATCACATGTTCGTTACTGCCATCTCGTTTGGGCAACCACCACTGATGAAAACCTAACTAAACTCTTCCTAATGCAGAAAAAAATTCTGCAAATCATAGGTAACGTTTCCTATAAGGAGCACTCAAACCACTTGTTTAAACAATATAACATAATACAAATATATGTCTTATACAAATACATGCTGCTGAGAAAACTGTATTTTGCCTCTAGGCAAAACAGCACAACCTTAAGAGAAATTGCAAATCTGCATGAAAACGTTCCAGCGTCCATCACTCACTCTCCAGAAATCTATAATGTTCCTCTTTTTGGAACAAACTATGGACATCACATGCTGTGTAATACACTTCCGAGGCTGCTAAATTCATATCTCGCACAAGGCATAAACATCTGTAATCTCTCACTAACCGACTTTAAGAAACTTATAAACTCTCGCGCTCAACAGACACAATTTCTTTGAATTATTATTTTTTTCTCTTGAGCAATTTCTGCAAAATATTTCTGTATGTATGCGTTGTTTGTTATACATGTTTGTGGAACACCCACAAAATCATATACCAATATTTTCCTATGTGTGTGCGATCAATTGTCGTTTAGATTTGTCAAGTTTTAGATAAATATATCAGGTTGTTTAACTTATTAAGCTGACTCATTTTATCCGTTAACAATGTTATAAGAAACTGCGCATGTGTCTCCTCTGCTGTAATGGGACTGAGGGCCTTTCAAGCTGCTTTATGCAGCTTTTGCCTCAGTTTCCACCATTTTCTTTAAACGGAAATTAAATAAAATCAAATCAAATCAAATCACATCAAATGTCCTCCCACTTTTATTTTGCTCTCACGATTCGCTCAAGCTACGTCACACCTCCACCATCACTCTGTTTGAGCCAATGAAGGGCATGAACGCAGGGTGCTGTCTCACATGACGCGATGGCAAAGAGCGAAAAAAGAAGAGTTACATGAAATTGAAATGGAATGAGTATGCCGTATTTACCCTCATAATTCACGCACTTTTGTAAAAAAAAAAAACACGCTGATAATTCGGGAGCGGTCTTTATTACGTTGGGTAAAACTTGAACTGTAGTCAAATAAAATTTTCTCGAAATTTGATGAGTAATGTAGAGTGCGCGTTTATTACGCGAGTGCCTTCTTTATGCGAGCAAATTCGGTATATACACTGATCCAGACATTTTTTTTTTTTTTTTTTTTCAGATTATCACGAATAGCATCACTCACCGGGTTCAAACTCTAGCCTCCGCTGCTGCCTGAAGTTGGTGTCCGGGATGGCGAGCACGCATTCGAACACGTACTCCACGTGGCCGGAGGCGTCCAGCGTGCGGCTGTCGAGCGCGTGCGTCAGGCGCACGTGGTAGCCTCCACCGGCGGGATCGGCGACCGCCGAGCGCGGGGGCGCCGAGGCCACGGGTCGAGACACGGGGTCCCTGCCGCTGCTCTGGTACAGGAACAGCGTCGGCTGCGGGAACACGCCGTCCGCCTCGCACGTCAGGTTAGTCACGTGCGCCGACACCCGCTCGAAGGTGAAGTCGAACCGCTTAGGCGGAGCTGCATTGCCCGGAAAGGGAACAACATCACGTAGTGAGCACCCAGCACAACTTCCACGGCCTAATTCACTTGTTCGCGTAATAATAACGCTGAATAGAGGCGAAAAGTCGCAATTGTCCGATTTCGCGGACCTCAACTCTGAGGCCGCATTTGCAAGACTTCCCTGCAGTAAAAAGCCTGCTGGTTGCTGGACTCACAAAAGTCAGCCTCTTTAATATTGAACGTCCGATCAGACGCCAATCCTAAGATGACAGCCAAGCTCAGCCACATCTGCCACCGTCTAAACGCGCCTAAATTAGTGGCTGCAGACTGTAGGCGCTTACTTGCAATTGACTTTGTCGAGCATTTTTGCAGCCTCTATGTACCTAGCAAAATTACCTTTGCCTAAAGTCAAGCTTGGAATGTGCGTTAGCGCGCCATCAGTGTCCGGGATAGACAATGCATTTCCTTTTCTTGACGAGTGCCGAAAGAGCTTCGCAGTACTAGCATTTGGAGAGCTTGTTCGCTACGGACGTCAACCGTGTGCTTCCCCGAACACCCAGTTTGGGGTTACTCGATCAGAAGAGCAGTGCACTGGGCGAGATGGTAATAGAATGGCAAGTTGTGTTGTGCACCTCTTATTTGTCGGTCGTCTCTGTTTTCGCTGTGTATTTCTTTTAAAATGAGACAAAATGAAATGGTAATGCTTCGATATTAAACGATACGCTAGCTGGCAGAACCATAGGAAACCGCAACACTACAGAAGTAGGTCGGCCGCGCGTCCTCTTTTATCATTACCCCGTTTGTTTGTACGCAATGCAATAATTTAGCTGACTATGGCCGACAGTGCATGCAACAATAAACATATGTCGACTCCCCCCTTTGCCGCGTGGAACTAAATTGGTACTGTTATCGCTCCCTCTTCGCCTTGGCTAAGAACAAAAAGCATCGTTCTTTTTAACAAATGAGAGACGCCGAAAATACCTCTGTGTTAGGCTACAGAACAGAGTGGCTAAAAAAGTAATAATGAAAGAGAAAATCTAACAGCTTCAGTAAGGTTAGTGTTTCCTAGAATACTTCCCAGCTTATCACATAAATTCAGTTAACTCGGCTCAACATTACCTTGCTTTTTATCCAGCTTCTTTGTTTAACCGCATTCCTTCATCTAGAATACGCGCTAAAGAATGTTGGCGGTTCTGACAAAAATATGCGCCTGCGTTGTGGTTGTCAGCAGCTGTATGCTAAACCCGTTTTTCTAAGTAATACCCACGTTGTCTCGACGCTAGCTCTCAGTTGAGAAGTAAGCCAGGTTTAGGACCTCCCGTCTGGCTCGTCTTGTTTTGTTTCTCTCTCTTAATTCAACTCTTGTCGTTTCGTTCCTCGGTACCCGGATGCCGCTAACTGATCAAATCCTACGCAAACGCTGCTCGGCCATTTGAACTGAATTATTTCCTTTGCTCAAAGCGCTCCTCCCGCAAGCGACTTTACCCGGCGCGCGCCGTTATAAGGCCGCGAAAACATTAAAGGAGCTCCGAAATTGCTCAAGATTTATACGGCCGTGCCGAAGCAGCAATGAGTAAAGGCAGTTCAGCCGGCTAAAGAGGTCCAGCCACGCGATGCCCTTCTCCCCCGCAGCCGCGCACAGTGGCGCTACACACCGTTCACGACGTCTGATGGGAGGCCGCGTTCATTACCGGCCGGATTAGTACGGCAGGTGCATCGGAGGTCATTTCTTTGACGCATTCCCAGCCACCGCGCCGGTCGGGCCCGGCGCTTTGACGGGTTCCCTCCGCTGGGTGCTTTCGCGCACCGGCAAGCTTGATTTCGGAACCCCTTCTTCTCCCCTGCTATCTTTTTCTTTCTCCCTTTCTCTCGCTCTTAGAATTTGGGAAGGGGAGAATTCCTAATAAGCCATTGGAAGGGCCATGCAAAGTTGCCGCATCGCTGAACGGACTTCCCTAATGAATACGTGGCTGCTGCTAATTACTCTCCGTGCTATTTCACACATGGGACCACTGGGAGCTAAGGGCAGAAGCGAGAGCCTACATGGGACGCGCGCACCACTGCCCATGCATAAGCGCCTTCGGCTCTGAGGAAGGCTAAGGGCAGCGACTGCGGCATTAGCAGCAAGTCCTGGGCTTGGCAAAACGAGTTTGAACGGGCGCCGCGGCGGATATCGAGTTCGGCCGAGTTGCATAGAGCAAGGGTAAGCCAGCAGCTTTTGAAGTCAGTACGGTGCGCAGGTAGATGGAAACGCCGATGAGCGCTTCTCGTTAACATGGGTTCGATAAACCAACGAGGAGTTTAAACATAGGTCGCCGACTGCGTGTAGTACTCATTTGGAATGGCATTCGCCTAATCTGCAGTGATCCAAGCGTTATGCGGGAACTGAAGCACTGCGTCTGTTTTTATTTTCCACATTTCCGAGCTTTAGGGCAGTCATGAAGGTTTAATTCTAGTGATCTTCCTCATGAACGCAGTGCGTTATGGCTAATGAACCTTTGCATTACTCTCTGATCCTTGATGACAGCACCCCTGCGCAATTATGAAAGCCAGCCAATGTTCGAATTACCAGCAGAACCCATTCCGTACTCCATGACCATCACGGCTTTTTCGTTGTGGTGTGTTTCCTCTGTTGGGCATGAAAAAAGATGAGAGGAAAGAAATGAAAGGTATAATTTAGCTAATTTCTTAAGGAGTGCTGCACAAACTGTAGTACATATATAAACAATGGTTATTTGTGCTTGTGACATTGGGTTAATTTACAGGGCGCAATGGCAAGGAACCAAATATAGTGGACCAGTTCGCTGTCGCAATACCCACGCTCACACTCTCGGCAGCTTCCTCATTGGTATCTACTAAAGCCGCCGGTCTGTGATCGCGGTTGTCTTCACTACTACGCTATGTTCAACTTTGTTAAATATACTGTCCGTCAACGCAAGTAGCATACACACTTATTGATTCGATGCAGCCTTAAGGAATAACCGGAATTGAACTTGGCAGCAAATATCAAGCGTACAAGGGCATCAATCGCTAGGGCGTGCCATGGGCTCAGTGGCACGTCAGACTACCGACCAACCATGTGCGCACTGAAGCTCTCTGCCCGTAACCAACAATTCCCGATATATTAGTAAAATGCAGGCCTCTAGGAAGAAAACAATAGCAAAGCTGATTAGCGTTGCTATTTCTATGCAGTATACGAGGTCTGTTAGAAAAGTATCCGACCTTTTTTTTTTTTTTTTGCAAACACCTGATGGATATGAAATAAGCGCGCTTGCACCAGCAGACCTTGAACCGTCGTGCGCATGCACGAATTTTTTCCCGCCTGCCGATAGCGTCAGTCGCTGGGAGGCAGCGTTTGAATGAGGTAGTGCGCAGTGCTCTCGTCGGTTTTTTAGTGCAAGCAAAATGGCGGTGCGACAGGAGCAGCGCTAATGCATCAAATTTTGCCAGAAACGGGGCGACAGCCAAGTGGAAACCATTCGGAATATTCAGACGGTTTTCGGTGATGATGCTTAGAGCAGCACACATATTAAGCAATAGTACAACTGGTTTAAAGATGGCCGCACATCGGTGGAGAGCGAGCCACGCTCCAGTCGGCCATCAACAGGCCGAAATGACCAGGTCATTGCCGAAGTGAACGCTCTGGTGATGCGGGACTGTTGTGTGACTACCCGAGAAATTGCGGAAGAGGTGAACATCAGTAGTTTTTCTGCACATCCCATTATCACCGACGATTTGGCCATGAAGAGAGTTGCGGCGAAACTCGTGCCGAAGCTGCTCACGGTGGAGCAAAAGCAGCTTCGTGTTGAAGTCTCACAGGACACGCTGGACTCCACAAACAGTGACCCCGACTTCATCAACACCACAATCACTGGTGGCGAGTCTTGGGTGTACGGGTACGACCCGGAAACCAAATCCCAGTCGTCACAGTAGAAGCATTCCACGTCCCCAAGACCAAAGAAGGCCTGCCAAATGCTCAGCAACGTCAAAGTGATGCTGACTGCTTTATTGGACTCTCGCTGTGTGGCACACCACGAGTACGCACGCCCCAGGGTCAAACAATGACCAAAGAGTACTACAGGGGTGTCCTCCGTCGCCTAGGCGATGCTGTGCGGCGCAAGAGACCGGAGTTGAGGTCAACAGGTAATTGGCGCATCCATCATGACAATGCTCCTGCACATTCCTCGCATTTGATTCAGATTTTTTGGCGAAAAACCAGACTCTTGTAGTTCGGCAGACTCCTTACTCTCTTGATATGGCCCCCTGCGACTTCTGGTTGTTTCCCAAAATCAAGAGGCCATAGAAAGGAGCGCGATTTCAGACAAGAGAGGGCATTATGGCTGCAACGACAGCTGAGCTAAACTCCATTCCGAAAAAGGCCTTTGCGGAATACTTCCAACAGTGGCAGCACATCTGGGAGAAGTGCGTGGAGTCCCAAGGAGGCTACTTTGCAGGTAATTAGGTTTCCAACGCTCCAGTTATGCCTTTTTTTTTTCTTCTGCCAAAGGTCGGATACTTTTCTAACAGACCTCGTATATACGGCAGTGAGCATACCAACCTGGATGCCGTTCTTACGAAAGATGGCATTTTATGCGAAGCATATTACTAGAGCTACACTACAGCCCGTCGAGTGCGGCGGTGGAGCTCCCATTGACTTTTAGCGTGACCACGTGACACCACGTGACAACATGACGTCACAGCAGAGGAGAGATGGGCTGCCGGCTCGCGCGGTCGGCCGCGGCGGTGGAGGCTCCACATCAGAGGCGCGGCGGCTGACCACGTGACAACATGACGTCACAGCAGAGGAGAGATGGGCTGCCGGCTCGCGCGGTCGGCCGCGGCGGTGGAGGCTCCACATCAGAGGCGCTGCAGCTGACCACTTGACGCTACAGCAGCGGTATAAAGCTGAGCTTGCCTCGCTCTCCGGGTACTTACGAGGCGGCCAGGTGTTGGGATGCCGCCTAGAAGCAGGGCTGATTTGAACGAGAAGCGAAAGCTTCAGCGTGCCACAGAGACCGATGAAGAGCGGGATGAACGTCAACCAAGGAAAGCCATGTATTACCAAGCCTAGCCATCAATATGCTTCGCATCTGACTGGGCTTAACCTTAGCTAAGCCTCAGCCATTTTTTCAACTTTCATATCTCTCTGTTGAAGAATCGAAAAAAAATTACACGAAAGGAGAAAGCTCTTTATTCAAACACAAGGATGTAAACGATGTCTCAAACCGCCAGCAGGCTACTCGATGCGGAGAAGTGTTGGGGCATGCAAAGGCCCTAAAAGCAGAGGAACGCGAGATGAAAAAAGAAGATTATTAAAAAGTAATAGTATGACGGTTATACAAACTTGAAGTGCAGTTTAGGTTTTGACACAGAGGCTATAGGCTGTCAAGGAGGCCACTCCCTTGTAAATAGGAGAGCTTAGAGTTAAAATATTGGTACGCCAACGAAGAAAAAGCAAAGGAGCCAATGTTCCCAGCAGCGTCTACGGCTTTTGAATAACTCTTTCCATATTTAACAGGCGAGAGGTGCGTCAGTCGGTATGCTCAGAAAATTATCAGAAAACATATTCCTGCGTTGCAATGAAGTCGCAGTTGCCGCAAGTTGAATTAGAGGTCTGTCTTCAACGGCACACGAAGTTCGTTAATAGAGAGTGGAAGGTGGTAGCGGTAAAGCGTTTCCAAATGTCAAAGATGTGTGTGATGAGTTCTTGATTTTGGGTACCGGTAAATAGGATGCCAGACACTGTGACGCCTTCACACTCGAGGAATGATTCTTTGTTGGCATGAAACGCTTTTAGATCCATTTGTCGGCAAACTAAGAGCATCATAATCCGGAAATTGCGGTGAACCTGAAGGCAAACAAGAAGTAGAACCTTTCTGAAACATTCCGAAATGTTCTGCCTGAATGCTATGCAGCAGGATGAAAGAACCTTATTACACAATAGCCTCTAGTAGCATTCAAAACAGCGCTGACATAAAATGCGCAGCTTCGTTTTTCGATGACTTAGACTACTCGGCTATAGCTGCAGCGTCGCACAGTGCATCTTGCACTAAACGTTTCTAAATGGTAGCCTCTCAAGCTACGTGTTTTAAATCGTTGTCCTAATCGTATTTCACCTGTTGGTTCTGCGCTTCCAAATGCTTGGCACTAGTGGCACTGCTGCCTTAACTGTCGGATGAAGTCAGATGAGCCACGAGATAGAAAAGCTTGCCTGTGTCGTCAACGGCAGCTTAAGGAACCTGCGCACAAAAGTGAGAAGGCGGCCAAGGAGACCGAACGAGTCGTTAATGCCGCTGAAGAGTCGGTGAGCACTATGAGGAGAGAAAGCAGCTATGGATGCGCAATGTGCTGTCCCCACTGAAAACAAGCAGCAGGGCGGCACGTAAGGTACCAACAGCGGCGATGGAAGCCGATTGCGCTGTCGAGTCAAAAAAAAAAAAGAGATGTGCTGATGGTGGAGTCTCCTCAAGCCGCGAAAGCTGCCAAGGAAGCCATGCGCGCTCCATGGCTCAGAGTACAGAAGCGGCAGGCTAAGGTGGGGACGCGTTCAAAAACCAAGGGCCCTGGCCAGTATCTTGTATGTCTAACATCATCTGTGATCAGCCAAGGAGCACGCTATGCCTTTCCTGAAATGTATTTCATAATTACCGGTACTCTCGACGATGAGATAGACTACAGTTTTTTCTCCGGTGTATTTCCTCGGCAACATTTGCAAGTCACATTCTAGGGAAACATATTTCACGATCCGAACAGGCCAGAGGAAGTGGCAAAAAATTATTTTGTTAGGTAGTTCTTTCATTCTTCAATTTGTTCGTCTATTTCTGAAAAGTGTTCGGTATATTTACTATTAGAATAAATTTACATCGCACAAGCGAGTTGCGAACAAAGCTCCTAAATATTAAACATCTTTCTGTGGTACTTAAAAAAATACCCTGCTTCTGTTGCGCCAATGCTTTCGCTGTAGGCATTTTCACCACAACGAACCTTTGCTACATTCGCACTGAAACAAACAATCGTTTTTCTCAACAGGTATGCGTAAATTGTGCATTTTGAGTTGTGCAGGTATGATTGGTGGACGCACACACAAAAAGTAACGAACGGAGCAACGCGATTACACTCTCCATGTCCCTAGGCTCCCTAGGGACATGGATGAAGGCATCATCTACCCTGTTCTTTTTTACCTGCAGCTTCCCGCGCTTCTGATGTCATCTCGCCGTTCACACTTCATCTTCATCACGGGCCGCGGTTGCGCATTTTTCGCGCCGGAGTTAACAAGGTTCGCTGCAACAGCAAGCTAGATTCCGGGTAGCAAGCGTATTATTATGCATTAGGCAAGACCTCCCTGAGCAAAGGTGACAGCGTACACGCGAAGAATGACAAGAGATCCGCGTTTCTGCAAGGGTACCTTACCTGCCGGCTGCTGGAAATTATGGCACCTCGGAAGCAGCCTGATGGCAGGTGAATATTTATACAGAGCCAACACACCTCACGCAAGCAAAAACAGCAGCAATAGAATAAGTAATACAGAGTAGAGAGACATGGCATACAAAGAGCAGCACTTTTGTCCGTACGGGAAAACAACGGGGTAGATATGCCTCCTGGTCGCTAACGGTTTCCTTCCTGAATTACTTTTCTTTCTTTTGTTTTCTTCTCTTCCAAGTGTCGTCGCTGCCATAATAGGTCCCGGCGTACTCGTCGGATTACGCTTTGCGGCACTGCCCGGGGCGCCGACGCTATTATTCATGCTCGATTTGCGTGTCCCTGTTTCGGGACCGCTGATGATACAGCGGCGTCTGGTCGTCAGCACTGATGGAGTAACAATGAGTAATGGACTCGGTTTCCGGTCGCGGGCACCCGGCACTGCCTGCCCGATGTACCCGCGGACCAACACACGCGCTACCTCTCGTGCTGCCTACTACGCGGCGTTGCCCTCTTCGGCAACTTGTGTTCGGCGCACATGTTGATTTCGCAAACAACGCCAAGTTTGCACGTACATATCTCTAGGCAATGTTATCCGTTGTTGCTGCCCTTCAAGGTCTCAGCAAATGCGTTCTCTGCCCATTCAGAAGACCATTCGGAAGATTGGTGGCGAATGTTCTTTCCCCGCGAACTCTGCGCGCGCTGACAACGAGAACATATGAGTATTTTTTTTCTGCCAGCTTTCGAGCAAGATTTGCTCGCCTAGTTTTGGAGCCCAGTGCACGGCGGAAATAATGGCTGTGGTGATAAGCGTGTGCCTCTTGTGAGAACACACGGCAGTTTCTCTATAAACTTTTCTTTCAAAATTAAAATAAAAAACAAAACAAATTGCAGCACTCCTTATGTTGCGTTGCCCCCTACGTCCTTGAATTATTCAGGCTGCTTGCCAGCTACAGAAACGCCCGTAAAGCAACATCGTATCCGAATTATATACAAGTGTTTTCTTTCTCTTGCGCAGCGTCATATTGTTTCAGAAGTTTTCTATTTTGGACTCATAAATGCCTGAAAGTTCACTATCATGCATGTTCAATAGTGTTTTGTTGAGTTTGTCGTAGTTAATAAGCATAAATTATGACAAAAAAAAAAACGAATACATGTAGTTTTTTTTTTAGTTTTCTTTTTCGCACAAACACCTTATGTGCGGCGGTGCACCCTTTACAGGAGAAGTGTCCGCGTCATGCGCCTGCCACTGACAGTGCTTATTTTTATCTACTGCCGCGCTTACACTTAGTTAACGTAATGCAACGTCAATTTCCTACGAAGAACTTGAAGTTAGCGGTAGTAAAAATGAAGCAGTTTGGCAGAAATAAGGGTAATCAGGTGGGCGCACCTAGATCATTCTGCCCCTTAAAACAGGTTATCTAATATTTCAACCGCCTGAGACGTGAAAACTCACAATAAAGGAAATGGGCAAAAAGAGGCCCCAATGGCATTAGTTCAAAAGCATTGATGAAAATAGGCTCTTTAAGAATCAATCAAGTTTTGGAACCCGGTAATGTCCTTGGTGTAGTAAAGAAATTCAAATTGGCCGGCCCTCACGTTATTTTGAAAGAACAATAAATCGCAATCGTCAATGAAGTATATTACAGGAATGCCCCCACCCACGAATATCCCAAAGTTTTTGCTCACAAAATTCACCCAAAAGGCTGTTAATAATACGGTAGTTGCGATTTAACTACCATCAGAAAGTATGTGAAGCATCTGCCATTCTGGTAGTTTCGCGCACCGTTCGACATGTGGCTGCGCAAGACGGATCGCCGCGCTTTCCCATTCGCCATGAGAGCTGGGCTCACACAGAATATTACACAAATATGCTTAAATTTAGTTGAGTTACGAAGCGCGTCTGCATGATATAAACTTTGTTCGGGAGGTGCACATAATGCTTTCCAAGCCGCTTGAAAAACTTGGTCGTTGCCCAGAAGTAAACATGGTAATAAACGGCGCTAAATATTCTTAAAGTACCCGAGGAAAGCGCCGATGTATCATCGTCACTTTCAAGCGCCTATGTTCTCACCTGCTCTGCTAGCTGCTACGTGCGCCACAGGTGCACCATACTGCTAAACTATGAAGATGAACTGCAAGGGATATTTCTTGCGTCTCTCGACGGCAAAGCGCTGCGGTTTGTAACCTGTTGGCGCCCAAGTTTCTTTTCTTTATTTAGCTAGTGAAATTTTTCTTGCGTCTTTTCTACGACCGCTTCTGGAGAACTTTCTCGCGTACTTGCAAGCTCTTTCTCGTGGAAACAAACCGAAGGTAAGGGGGGGGGGGGGGGGGGGTTGAGAAAGTGATGAGTCTTTTTTTTTTCAGCTACTATATTTCAAGAACTAAAGTCCAAATGGCGGCCAACTTCTGTTACCTTCTGGCTTGCATAACATAAAATCCAGGTGTCATTTCGTGTTGCCACAGAATTCATAAACCACAGGTAATAATTCTGTGTTCATTTTATAGTGATCTGCACTCACGCTTGCATGTCTTAGAGATAGCGCGATCAACCAAGTGACTTGTTTTTGTGTACGCATCCTATTTCCTCAGAAAGTGGGGATTTACCGCAGATCTCATTCTGGTGCCTCACTCGCAATTGGTTTTTCTTTTTGGGGTTTCACTGACGGGCTTCCAGTGCTTAAGAAAAGCAACGTCGCTGTGATTATCCTCTAGCTCTTTCAACTGATTCAGTTAGGCAAGTGTGGCTGCAGTGTTGCTGCACACAGCAAACTAAATAACCTGAAGAGTCAAGAGGAACAATGAGAAAGCATACGCGTTCAGGAAGAGTCCGGTCCTCCGGCCAA
The DNA here is from genome assembly GCF_055824585.1 of Amblyomma mixtum. NCBI lineage: Eukaryota > Metazoa > Arthropoda > Arachnida > Ixodida > Ixodidae > Amblyomma > Amblyomma mixtum. The sequence goes on from NC_143017.1 coordinate 139,586,254, forward strand.
GATTCCTTCATAAAGACTGTGGCAAAAATCAGTGCGGCACTAATACATGGCCAACAGTGGGCTAACATTACGGAAAGTTTGACAAGAGGACGGCTATAATGAAGAGCATTTTTCTTCTTGTCATTAGAAAGAGAGCACATAATAGGCTATTCTCATGCTTTCGTAAGATAGTCATAAATCGATTTCATAATATAAGATACCATATCCCATTAAGGGTTATATCTGGTTTATACATTTAGCACGGACAAAGATAGTCGCGTGTTTTAAAATAAGCCACAGAGTGACAGGAAGCCAAGCAGCTTTGCTGCCCGTAGACCGTCCCGGATTCCAAGAAAAAATTTCCCCGCAATAAAGCGTCCCTTTTTCGAAGTAGGGAAAAGTGTACCCATACGGGCGCCAGAAAACGTCCCGTAACCTTATGATTCGGGCATCCGCCTCGCATGCGAGGTAGAGGGGAAGGGGGGGTTCAGGTTTTAATCCCTAGTGACTCCGGGTACCCAATGGTTTCTAATGGGGACAAGCTTTCCCAGTGCTGGTGTTGCGCTTATCTTATGTTATGTGCAGTAACAGTATGCAGTGCGCTCTAAATTGGATCCTTGTCCCGGTATTGATTTAAACGATGCGGAATTTATTTTCAGAAAGGAGACCAACAAGTCCAACAAATGCGGCATAAAGCTGTGCCTCGGAAGTTATATGTGCACGAGACGAAAATATATTGCCTCTCGCACCCATGGATGCTGTGCTTAACATAATGGCTGCAGAGGTGCTTTAATTGTAGGCGGTTCCTCAAAAGACTAATTGTAGAAGCTAGGTGAGAATTGCATGACTATTTTGATACATGATAAGTTTCCGGTATCTACAGGCAGGTATACCGAGCTGAAAATACGGCAGTTCTCCGGCGAACACCTCCAGCTTACCGCCCTGCTCTGTGTAGCGTCCACTCGGCTAACCTTGATGGAGAACACAGGACCAACAATCATGTAACACGTATGGTACAGCGATTCCACATGTCGGCATGGAAATGTCTAAACAACGAACAGATGCGAGGTGTCTATTAAAAAAATGATGGCGGCGGAAAGGGGGTGGCTGTGGGCAAGTGCGTTTTTGGATCGTTTGGCGCTTCAGCGAAGTCTCTGGCGGAAGTATTTTTTTGTGGTGTATTTTTTTAATGACATGCTCTCCATGACCGAGGTATCATCTGGTACTGCAAAACACTTCTTTGCATCTATTCTCAAAGTGAAGAAAGAGTGAATAAACAGGGCAATTTTTTTTGTAAACTGGATGCCTTGTGAATTCATTCTTTGCGTAATTTTGCACTTGGGGACTCTTTTCCCCCAGAGGGCGCTTTCTCAGGGGTCTTTTTTTTTCCGGGGACGTATCTTCCGGGCACACTTTTCTCTACACGACAGTTCCAAATAACCTGCCCTCACAGGTCAGGCGCCGAAAGAAATTATGTGGCTTGGCTCCCAAGGGCTCCTGGCAGTGCACCAGAAAAGTCACCAAGTCTGGAAAAAAATCATAGCTAAAGCTTAGCTACAACTTATGCCTTGGTGAAGATGCAGAAGAAATAAGCCTCTCGCCCTGAAGGTATGACGAGTGATCAGCTCTGGCTCGTTCGCTAAATGAATGACGCAGTGACTACACGCATGAATGTCTTTGCTACTGCGACTAACCTGCAACTCATCAAACACAAATAACTACAGCAGCCTATGAATTCTTACGCGGGTTTGTGGATGAGAAGAAGTTTACTCTGCTGCGCAGTCGGGTTTAAAGCTCCCGGCTAAAATTCGGTTGCCAAAAAAATTGTTTTTCGCCGGAGGGTGGACAGCTGGGTAAAGTGGTTGTTCCTTAAGCCAGCAGAGTTGTGCATATGTATATGGTTGCCTATTCAATTTGTTATGAGTCTTTCCCACACTGATTCATTCCTACATGAGTGGTATGGGGCTCGCGGACAGGTCGGGAGCTGCGCTAATACAGCTAGCGTCGTAAAAGATTGCACGAACTGCTGAGCAGGGCTCCACCCATTGGTGTCACCTACCGTAGACAGTCATGAGCTTGGACGCGGAGTCCTGGCCAGCGAGCGACAAGACGTGGCAGGAGTACCGGCCACTCAGCTCAGTGGTGGGCCGCACCAGGTTGAGCGCACGGAACTTTGTGAAGCTGTTGCCGTTGGAGAGGGAGAAGTCCAGGTTGATGCGGTCCTTGAGGCGGCTCGACACGAACCGCTTGTTCAGCTCGGGGATCCACTGGTAGATGGGGTGCGGGTCGTCGTTGAGGAACCACTTGATTACCAGATGCATATCGTCGCGGTTCACATTGTACACGCAGTCGAGCAGCACAGAGTCCTCGGTGCCGTTTTCCACCCACTTGGGAACCGACAGGTGCAGGATGTCCAGGCTCGACGCCACTGCAGTCGCAAATGAAAAATCAAATATAATGCCGTTAGCACCTTTAGGAGCTCGTAAAAGCTGCAGGCTAAATGAACTTGCATGCACATTTTAAAGAAAATACAGAACATCACAGTAACCAAATACAGTAACATCACGGTAAAGAAAACCAGTAACATCACATGAAGCGCTAAGTATACCGCAAGAATTCTAGGTGATCAAATGGACTGATACGGAGGATGTGCTACAGCATTTCACTCTTCTATTCCACACTTTATCCTTTTCTAATCTTGCTTCTATTTCAATACTGAATCTATTCTGATTCTGATCACTTCTTTTATCAATTTCTACAGCGCCCGCCTTAGTCATTTTCATAAGAGCTGAGTCATTCTAAGTACGCCGTCTCCATCCTCTTCCGTACAAGTGGAGAAGGAGGGAGGAGGGAGGGAAAGAGGAGGAGAAAGGCGGTGAGCTAGGGAGGAAGAGGAGGGCGGTTGGCAGGCGTCAGGTGGCAGATGTGACGACGGCGGTCGTCGAGTTTTCTCTACAACACGGCTACTGTGGTATCGCACAATATACCCAGAGACACAGAGCGGATCCATTCGGAATCCTTATCAATTCCAGTACCTAATATTTTGCGTACACCAAGCCCTTTGCCTTCCATATGAGCGACCGAACATGCCACAAAGCGCAAGGCTTTCAAAGAAGAGTATACAAATTCGATACGCGGTAATTCTAATTGCAAAGTGACAGCTGTCGTTTTTACTCGCAGTGGAGGTCTTAGCGTCTGGTCCACCACGCTGGCTCTGTGGTTATGGCATTCGGCTGCTGAACCCAGGTTCTCGGGATCTTATTGAAGCGAAAGCTTCACTACGGGACCTCCGGCTTGTATTGTGGACCGTGTAAATTTGACCTTCAGCTGAGTTGGAGGTCAAACCATGAAAAGTGAAAAAGAAAGTGAATCAATATCCACGACTAGGAGTCGAACCCGCGGCTGCGTGAATAGATCTCCTTTAAGAGCCCCTTAGCAAAAAACAAAAATAAAAGAGAGACCACTAGGCTGTCGCCGCAGCCAACAACGCCTCGTGTTAAACTGCACCACACTATCGCGCTCTGCATTGGAGAGCGTCGTCTTCATCAACTTCCATCTGCTCCGTCCCGCGGCACTGCCTGCTCACCGTCGTCTTCTACGTAGCACAAATCCCTGCTTTCGCTCCGATTCGAATGTATTAAACATTCTCTGCAGTTTCTGCAGCTGCAGCAGCCACATTGTGGTGGAGGTGAAATGCGAAAACACTCGCATGGTGTACAAAAATACTGTACGGCAAAAATCCCCCGTGGTCCGAATTACTCCGGAGCACTCGCCAGAATCTCCCTTAGCCCACTTGCAGCCTTTGGAAAGTAAACCGTATAAGCAACCACCTATACCTCTGCAAGCATTCCCGTGGCATCTAGACAGAAAAACATGATGTAGTAACACGAATAACGGGTAAAGCAAAATACATGGGAATTCGATAAAAACCCATCCGCAGCTTCATGTTTCCTGAGAAGGGCGCCTAAATTATAAAGAGCTCTTTCGGCGCGATCCTTACTGGTATTCGAAAGCTTTGTTTTTCGTGTACTCTAAATGTATTCCAGAAAAGGAAAGAAGCTAATAAGAGAGGAGGTTTTCGAGCTGATATTATAATCTCACATGCCGCTGAGACATATACGAGTGCAACACGCAACCACAACTCGATTTCCGTACCCCATTCGATGAAGCCTTCACGGAATTGAAAAGTAATCTTACACGATGGAAGTCGTTTCACAAAAGCTCGTCTACCAGGCACAAAGCAACAAATAAAAGTAAAAACAAAAATTGTTTAAGAAAAAAAAGAAAGAAGAGGACAGTCAGCAAGCGCAAAGGCCGTGCAGGCTTTGCAGACATTTCCTGTCAAAATAACTATATCTTTTCTTGGAATTTTTTCGCATTGGCGGTAGCACAGACGACGTGGCTGGCATGGATTTGGGGAAGGAGGAAAAGAGAGAAAGTGGGAAACAACGCGGGATTCTGTCGTTGGCGGAAGGTTATAACGGGTCGGAGAAAAACAAGTGCGCCCGTTCCCACGGCAGGCTTACAAGAAACCAAATCCCCTCGCGTCGGCTGAAGGGGACACGTTATTGCCCATTTTCGATGTCGAGACTTCGGCGCGTTTCGCTTGTATCTTCTCGCACGTCAAACAGGGCCCCCGCTCGTTTCACCACTCCGTACCGAAGCCCGGGTTTGCATTCCCGCACACTCGTTGCGTCCCAAGGAAATGTCTTCGCAGCTGTTCTTACGAACAAAATTGCTTGCATATATTCTTCCACGTTTGGGAGCCGATAAACAGCCTTCTTCAGATGTGAACTTTTCGGCTACTAGCCACGAGAATTGTGCTAGTTCAAGATATTCGGAGAAACTTTTTCTCTAATTGGGGCCCAACTGCGTGATGTGGATGGTAACGCATTTCACTGCGCACCGTGTGTTTTATCGCATCGTAAAAAATTATTTTAGGTGGGTAATGTTAAGAAGATTCCGGAAACGAATCATCCAGGGCCGCCGTTACTTTGACCACTAAATCAACCCCAACAACTGGAAAATACTACGGATATGTAACGGCGGTCTCAAATGCAGATGCATTGCAGTGCTCCGCATTGCTGTGGAGACTGAGTGAATATGAAAGCCTCCAACAGACTTGCCTTTTGGTCTTATTAGGGACGACGCGTTGTATCGATGGCTTCTCAACTTCAGCGCAGGTTTCGTGTCTTTACCATTAATTTGTGTACTGTGCGATGTCAGTGCACGCTAAAGAACCTCAGGTGGTCGAAATTACCGGAGTCTTTCACTACGGCGTCCCTCTTAGCCTGAGTCGCTTTGGTATGTAAAACCCCCTCCAAACCAAACCAGTCAGTTGCCCCAATTTATGAATAGCATACTGCGTATTGCGGTGTATATGCACCAATAAAAGTTAGACGCATCCACTTAATGCAAACACTACACTTCTGCGCTCGAAGCACAAGCAACGAAAGTGTGCCTGTGTCTCCGTGATAGCAGCTCGTGAATTGTTTCTCACGAAGCCCTTTTACGACAATGCTCCTTTCATACCGGCCATCTAATGCAGGCGCTTCATTATGAAAAGGAAGTGCGCGCTGTAAACTAGGAAACAAAAATCAACAGTAGACTGTTTTAGCCCATATAAAAGCTGCCTCGCTGTGAAAAGCAAACTGTAAGACTCGTCTTGTTTTTTATTTTGTTTAAACTATCTTGCATTGTTCGTACTAATAGTGAACAGTCTCGAAGCTCATAAACCCAGCGAAGTTACCCAAGTTTCCGAACAGAAAGTGTAGAGAAAGTGCAGCGTACAGTAACGTAGGAACCACACGCAACCGCTCTACTGCGCATTAGTTACCTACTTTAGGGCATAAAGAACTAACCAGGGACGTTACCTAAGTGCACTGAACTTCAGTCCTGAACAAAGCGTCGTTACTTTCGCCAGATTCTGTGTACAAAAGGGCTGTTATTCACTGCAGGCGCCCTTTCATGTTATTATCAACGTTCTCCAGTCTAGAAAGCGCTCACTTCCGGTTCAGCGTTGACGCAACATGCAGAATATCTTCACCTACCTTCAGCTAACTATGGTTTTCAAAAACAAATAACAGCTTTCCAAGAACACAACTTCATAACGAGTCAGAAAAAAAAAACATGATTAGAGCAAAAATACAAAAACTAAATTTAGGAACTACCTTGTTTCGGACTCCTTTAATATTAATAGTCTTACAACTTTTGATTGCGAAATCGGGAGTTAATCCCTGTCTTCCACACAATGCGAAACTCCCACGCTTTCTCCACGCATTCCTTATTCCTAATTTTGCTACCCTCATCTCACCACACCCTCCAAACCATGTGGTTGCATTTGCTGTGGACTCAGACCCCGCCACCGCTATTTGTTCGGGAAGACGAATTAGGCGCTGGCTGGAAGGGCACAACTACAGCCCTCGATCCCTCTTTCCCCCTCTTCCTTTCCCTCCTTTTCTCTCTGCCTAAAGCAGGCGAACGGGAATACCCGCAAAAGAGCCGGGAACAAGCGCGGGGAGCAAACTCGCCACGGAAAGGGAAGAAGAGTTTCCCGCCGTAATCAGCCCCATAAATCAAAATAAATAAAAGATGAGGGCGTCCAGGGGAGAACAAAGCGTGCAAACTGCGTGCCCTCCCGACCCGCGCCCTCTGAACCTGGCGCTCCGCAGGTTGCAATGAAGGTGGTGGAGAGGATGGAAAAGGGTTCCGCACGCACACACACACACACACACACACCACGCAACGTTTCCACTGTGCAAAGCACGCCTCCCTTCTCCACCCAGCTCGCAACTCTGGAAGTTGAATCGCTTCTGCATCACTGAGCTGCACTGCGGGTGCTGAGGAGGCAGAGACCCAGTGCGAGCTTTTGTGGCGCAAGGGAGGGAAGGGAAACACTCCTTTATGGACTGACTCGCTGCTCTGTGCTTGCCGCGCTCACAAATAAGCTTCCAGGAAATTCGCCTCGGCGTCTTCTCGCGCTTGCCGGTCGGAGACCCCGCGCAGAATCGGGCGAGGCATACGTGCCAGGCGCCCGAGAGCGCCGAGGTCATTCAGCCTCTCCTGTATTCCAATCACTGTAGCGGCGGCGCCAGTAACAACGCTGCGGACTCCACCGCCGCTCCTCATTCTTCCCGTAATATACACGCAGTTCTCCTTCCTACCGTCCTTATTTGCGTTTCTTTCCTATAGCTCTCTCAATTCACAGCTCTCCCTCGCTTTGCCTCTTTGCTTTGGCGGCGTACTTGGAACACGCTCCCTCGCCCGAGCACGTCCTCGCCGCCAACTAGAAACAGCTGCTATTCGCCAAACTTGTTCCGCCGCCTCTACCGGCAGCGTCTTCCATTTTTAATCTCCAGGCCTCCGGGACTTTTATTTTTGCTCACCCGACTTGCCTTCTCTGGCCTCCCTGTCCTCAGCCCCCCTCCGGCAAGCAGCACCCGCTTCAATCTGCGTTGCTGCTTGCTTTCTTATGTCCCCACCGCCACATACAGCGCTCCCTACTTTTCCCGACCTATACACCCTCCTCCTGCCCATCTTCTCACGTATGCAATTCACCTACCCGAACACGCCGACAGGCCGACATCCAGGGTGACGTCGCCCATAGAAATCTCCGAGAAGAAAGTGGAACAGTCGCCTTTTTACATTATTTTTATCTTACACTGAAGCCGAAATAAAACTACGGCGAGTTTGTTATGACGGCATAGGATCATGTGACACGGCCCAGCGCTGACTGATCGACCACGTGACATGTCCAATTAACAGGTGCGCTAAAAAACACGGCATGGTTAGTCACAAAATTTGATTATTGTCCGAGACAGTGATGACGTCACAAAATCACATGACATGCACGAGCGCTGATTGCTCTCCGGGGTGTGTTACGTCATGAGGCCACGTGCCATTGGAGTCTGCAGGTGCATTAGCAGTTGGCAGTTGACAGGACCTCTGGTCACATGACATGACCGAACGCACTGGCGGGCTCTCTGCGGCAGTTGGCAGCTTCACTTTGTTGTATGCAGGCGTGTCTAGACATATGCGCATGTCAGGTTGGAATGGCGCCATAATCAACGCCATGTGCGTCAATCGTAATTAGAAATTTGTGCAAGTGGACAGGGTGAAAACGGACAGGCTCAGCCTATGCGGTGAGCAGCAATGACGGAGGAGGAGTGTACCGCATTCTAAACACGCCATGTAATTAAGTGTCCCTAAGCTTCTTTTCCCTATAACTGTGGTCAGCGCATAAGGTAGACATCCCTACTTATAGAATCCAGAAACCGTAGTGAACTGGCTACCAGAGATATTACCCGGCAATCAAATTCTCGATTTGTTGCTCTCGCCAGAATTTTCTTTTTCTGAGTGAGCAAGATTACCTAACTAAACGTAAACATGAGCACTCGGCTCCCCAAATAAAAAAGAAAGCATTTTCCCCAGAAGTATGAAGACCCGCGGCTCAAAGCGCGCTTCGGTCGATTTCACACCGGTGCTCCAACTTTTTTCGTCGCGTATGTTATGCTAGGTCAGGTCCCGTTCATACGCTTCTGAAGTGGATCTAGTTTCACGCGTTGTGCATATAGGAATTCACTTGGTGTGCTGACTCTACTTGATTCAATATGGATTCAAACGCGAAAGTCAAGCACCTGCGCAGCTCCAAACACTGGCACCGAACGAATGCACTTATGATATGTTTTCATCGTTGCCTGCGCAACTAGAGAAATATTCAGTCTCGGTAAAAACCGCGCATCTATGTGGAAACTACAGCTGGCATTTCCTATTCTAGACCTTCATGTACAAAGCTAGTGTTTGCGATGCGAGAATCGTACCGGCCCGTTTGGTGTTCTGACTGTCATAACGCCACCAATGATGAATATACAACAAAAAGACGCACACTGATCACCGACTGCGATGTCAAGACAACTTTGAAACTTCGGTTGATGGTTAGTTGGAAAAATACCAGATTTAAAAACTGCATGGTTACAATGAGAAAAGGTGTGAATGTGCCGAAGAAAGCATTCGCGCCTACATGAGGACTTTATTCGGCACGAACACATAGATGAGTGTTATTCAGTGAAAGCCAGAAATCGTTGAACACAGTATTCCACAAAACTTCCAACTCTACATCTACACTGCATGCGTGACAATTTTGTGCCTAAACAACACTGTGACAGAGTTGATCGCAGGCACGCATAGCCTCAGCTTAGTTAAAACTAAGTTTCTCCTCCTAATATCTACGCCTGTTGGTTATCCTTGCAGTTGCCTGCCGCTCCGCGGAACAATGCCAGTCTAGTTTGTGTGCTCTCCTCTCTTCCTTCTTTCCTTGCTGTCCTTCGGTCTTTCATATCACATTCTCCAGTGCAGGGTAACCAACCGGACGTAGGTCTGGTTAGCATCACTTCCTGTCATCTATCCGCTCCCTCCTCTTTCTCTCGTTCTATTTCCTTTCTCAACAGTTCTTTCATCTTCATTCTCTTCCGTTCCCTTTACCCTGCCTGCCCATTTGTACCGCAGCAGTCCAGACATACGCTCAGTTATCTTCCCTCCCTTTCCTTCTTTCTCTGTTTCCTTCCTTCTCTCTCTCTGTCTTTCACCATTTCTACCTCTGACTGCTGCAAGAACTTAAATGGGTCCGCGGTTAGTTTCTTCGTCGCGCGTAGAACACACGGTTTAGGATGTGTTTCGTTTTACAACTTGAAACCTACGGAGACTTTAAAAGAGAAATGGTAGACAGTAAAATTTTAAGGAACGTTTACTCTCTGCTCTAAAATCCTGCGCCTTTCAAACTCTTTAAAAAGGAAAAAAAAAACCAGCGAAAACTGAAAACAGGGACTACGCCCCACTCTCACGACGCGCACCCTCATGAATACTGATGAAAGTTACCAAAAGTTGATTAGTCAACGCTTCACTGATTTCTCGTCAGTGTACTTCTTCTTCGTGTACACACAACGTCGGCTGGGGGGGGGGGGGGGGGGGGGGGGGGGGGGGGCAATTTCACGCTGTTGCCGCGAAAGCAACGCACTTGACGCTCTGTCAGTTCCTATCGAGAAGAAGCAGCAGCAGCGTGTGTGTTTGTGCTTTGACAGGTGATTCAGACCTACGCAGTGCCATGGGAGCAATTTGTTTTCTCGCGTTGCATTTTTTTTTCTTCTCTTCATTCTCTCCTCTCGCGCGCCTGTCGTGCTTTCTATGCCTTGATTCCTCCATTGTTGACTCGAGCTCAGCGGCTTCCCGCGCGCGGACCGGAGCCGCTGAATTTTTAACCAGCCTCCAACCGCGCTTTCGCCCTCATTATTGCCTCGTGCGCGAGGTGGGGAGTCCCTGACAGCGGGGACATTGGCTCCAAGCCGTTGACGCCCGCATGAGTCTGCATCCCCCCCCCCCCCCCCCCCCACACACACACACACGCACCCTACAGCTTCGTTCGCTTATTTCGTTCGCATTTGTTTGTTAACCACTATTTAAAAGTCTCTTGCACACAGGCTGTTTTTATTTTCTGCCATTGGTATTCGACGCTCAGGGCTCTTTCAGAGCCTGTGCACTTGTGCTTTAAGCAACAGTTCGTTCGTTTCCCTCACAATGGCCGAGCTGTCGTGTCGCGCGGGGCTCTCTCCCATTCAAACAAAAAAAAGAAACATGAGAACAAAGAAAAACAAAATAGGGCACTTCTTCTCGCGTTCACCTTCCCTTTCTATGTTACAGCCTTCTTCTATTTTTTTAGGTTTATCTTCAAACTTTTCGCTCCCCTTAAGCTTTTCAACGCACCAACGCGGAGGGCTGTAGATACGGTGGATAAAACAAGCAATTCAACACGGCACACTCTGTTCACGTTACTTGGGTGAAGCGGTGGCACAAAGCGCGAAGCGTTGCCCTGCTTAGCTGTCTCATCCTAATTTGACGTCAAACAGGCTTCTTCCTCGCACATGCCGCTTTTTTCCTTTTTGCTTCTTTTTTTTTATTATTCGAATAAGTAAACAGATCAGCTGCTTGTTTTCATAACACAAACCGTGAGCTACTTCAAAATAAAGACCGACAAAAGCGAGACACAAATAAGGCGACGGCTAATGAATTATGATTCCTTTGTAAAGCCCCTAAAGCATACACTTAAACAAAGCGAGCTTATTCGCTTTTAATATGATAATCATGATGGAACAAGGTATTGGCTAGGTTTCACTGTTTTTTTCTTTCTTCGTGATTTATTGACGTAGGATGTGCAGAATTATGTTCTGCCATGCCTGTGAGATGTCACTGCTTCCCCATAGCGCAAATTAATTAATCTAATTGAGCTTAAATTACTTTAAAACTTCTCGCGCGCTTTTATAGAAAATTATCTTTGGCGAACTGAAACAGGGAGAAAAACAAAACACAAATCGCCAAGCAGCCGGCGCACTTCAGGGCACGATTATTGCGGCGTGGTAGAGCCACGCATTGGCCACGCTCAACGCGCTCTCGAGTTATTTATTTCCATTTTATTTCCAGTTAATTGAAGCAGGCGTAAACCTCCGTGAAATCACCATCTCATCTCTGCGTAGCATGATTGTTCATTTGATTAAGTGCTAATACATCAACTCCTGTTTTATGAATTGCTCTCCACCCTTTTTGTTATTTGATGACTGGTCGTCTACTGTGCTGATACCCCTTTTTCGTTGCTGATACACCCTTTTGATTTCTGTGTATTCTGTTCGCTTACAGACATTGCTCATATTGATGTTTTTGTTCATCTATGACTTGATGTTCAATTTAGTTCTTCGTTTTATGTTCTTTATGACTTGATGTTCAATTTAGTTTCTCGTTTTCTGTCACTGCCGTCTGAACAGGAGAGGAGAACTCCGTCAAGCGGATAGCCGCTTTTTTCTCCCCTCCTCCATCAAATTGTATTTGATTTGGTGGAAATAAAGCATAATTATTATTATTATTATTATTATTATTATTATTATTATTATTATTATTATTATTATTATTATTATTATTATTATTATTAATAGCCGCACCCTGTTCAGCAGCCGGAGCCCCGACCATTATTTCTCGAAACTGCGGGCGCAGTTGCATTTGCCGCGCTCTCTCAACACGCTCTGCGCAAGAGCGCCAGAACAAAGAACTCCTTTCACCCGTTTTCCAGACTCATCGAGCTTATCCCGCTATAAAACTAGTTGCCGCAACTCGATAGGATCTCCAGCGGTGCGGTTTTCTCTTTTCGAATCAAAAAGAAAAAAGGTACCAGTGAGACAGCGTGAGGGTATGGAGAGGGCGCTTACTCGCAGCAGCGCTCGGAATGCGAATGAACAGGAGGCCGGTTCGGCCTGGTTGCGTAATGCGGCGGTGACGTAACGACGCTTTCCGGCCGACCGATCATTGAGCCTTTTCCACTTGGATGACTGCGGATGAAACGTGGTCAGTCGCGCATTATCATCTCGATTTCTCTCTCTCTCTCTTTTTCTCTTTAACTGTTTGTTCTGTGCTTGAATGGCTGTGTGTTAGCGCAGTTCACTCGGTGAAACGACTGCGCGGTGAGCTTCGTAGGGAAAGGACACTCGGCCGTCACTAAATCAACGACTTCGCAATATCGCCGCCACTCGAGTCGAAATGTTTCGACCACTTTGTGGTTTCAACGGGGACCGTCTGTGCCGTGCGCGTCTGAGTTACTTTGTAGCTTTCGTGTCCGACTGTTTTGAATAATGACCCTCCTGTATCGTGCGCGAAGCGCCGGCAAAGCGTGTATATATAAAGTGCTCGGCGAAAAGGGTTTTTTGGACGGGTATATATGCCTTGAGACATTTCCTTGCAACGCCATGCAAGAATAACGCATGAAAGCAAGCACTCGAGCGTTCTCTTTTTTTTCTCTCTTTCACGACATATAAGAGCCGGTTATTGTAGAATAAAAGAGGCGGTCTGGGTGGACTTCTCGACAGGCCCTAACAGATCACCCATTGTCTCTCGGGAACATATTTCCACTACGGTCACCACTGTGGTTTGGCGGAAAAGAAACACACACACGAACTCAGAGCATGCCTCTGAATCCCCCCCCCCCCCCCCCCCTTTCGAAAAAGCCAATAAATAATAGGTAAACTCCTGCTTCTCTCCGGTTTCGTCTCCCCTCGAGCGACGCCAGAGCCCGTCTATTTCAAATGGCACGGCACGTCGCCCCAACAGTGGCGCTGGTCCTTGAAACCGCATGCGGCAGTTCGCACTACAGCACACGTAATATCCAGACCATCCATCACGAGAGTGTGTCGAGTAGCCGGGTAACGACAAAAGTCTTATCGTGGGCCACCACACCCGGAAAAAAAAAAGAGGAATGAGAAAAGAAAATAAGAGGAGGAGGGGGGAGCCAGGGGCGATAGAAGAAAAGAAATAGACAAGCTAGGACGTCTGTTGGAAACGAAGGCGCTATGAGGCGCCTCTGAAAAGGGGGTCTTTTTGGAGACTGAGCCGCAAGTGCACCTTGTTTTACAAGCGGAGCACGTGTCCGCCTTGAAAGGCTAAAGTCATGCTGTTCGCACTCGAAGAGAATACAACCGGCATAGCAGTGTCGTTTCACGACCGGAAGGTCGGATTTGCCCGAGCCGTCAACTGCTCTTCGACAATTTTTTCTCTGTTTCTTTATTTCATTTTACTTTCTTTTAAGTGCTTCATCTTTATTATAATCCTTAATATGCACCCAGTCTGGACCAAGTCCAGAATCGCCTTTCAATAATGTCAAATACGCAAATTTTAAGAGAAACAGGAAGGAATAGTGCAAGTGTTCAGTACCTGTTGCAAACTACTATACATAATGTCCAGCATACCTGAAAAATTTTTTTTTAATATTCATATAGTGTAGGGTACTCTCATAGAAATATTGGAGTAATGGTCCATTGTCTCGATGCGTAGATAAATATTTCTTTAAATTTTTTTCCAGCAGTCGGATCGAGCAACTAAGGCTACCATAGAAAGCCAGTAGTTTTTGACAAAAAGAACAACCTTAATAGCAAACAAAATGCAAGCCTGCAGGCGGAAGATCTGCAGATGTTTTGATTGTTATAGTTAAAACTTTCAATGCATGAAGAAAATGCATTCATAAACTTCTTCCCGCTGAAAAATGTTTTTGGCCAGAATTGCTGGGTATATGTGCGCTAAAACAGATGATGCTTTTCAGACGAGAAAGTAGATTGACTGCAACTCATAATTTATTTCTGAGGAACAACGCATGCAGCGTGGCAAGGTAACTGATTGCGTGACTTGGAGTGGTCTTTATAAAGTGTTGTCCGTGTATGTCTCATAGCATACATTGTAAACACCAATACGCCTATATGGGAGTAACAAGGGAGTAATCTGTCCTCTAGCGCACTCTCCCTTTGGTAAAAGGGGCGCGCTAGGTGACAGCCCACTTTTTTTTTACTCCTTTTTGTTTACAGTGTAGGGTGTTGTGTGTGTGCCTGTTGTCTAGTGTAGACTGCTGTGAAGAGCGCGTAAAATATGTGTTGTAGAGGCTTGAATAATACTGTATAAAGGAAAAAAGAGCACGAAAATGGCGACGAAAAAAAGGCCGCAGTGGTATCGTCGCAGGCAACATTGCGATACACACTACCTGCCGATTTCAACAGCATACTTTGATGTTCGACAAATGACATCGGATCGCGTGGCCAATACCCCACTTCGTTAGAGACAGGTGCCTTAATCGCAGAGGTGATTATTCGCAGGCGCCTTCTTAGCGACAGGTGTCTTACTAGCAGAGGATACTGCCGGTATCCTACACTCTTAGAAAAAAAGGTAGTGAAAACGTAGTAACGGCTGCTGTTACAACCTTTTTTTAACCCCTACTACCTATGTACTATGTTGCTACGACCTTGTTACTACTCGAAAGAAAATTAAGTAGTAACAAGGTAGTAACTTCTGCTGTTACTACGTTTTTTTGGCAGTTACTACACTTGTACTACCTCATTATAACCCTGGTAGTATCCATTACTACCTTGATCTGGAAATGGATGATCGGAATATGCACATGTACGTATACTAACATTCCCGGTGACATTGCTACTCAATGCACCATGTTTTTATATAATGAAAAGGGTTTCCTAATTGGCAGCAAATCTAACAAAATTGCCAGTGCTGTTTTTTGTTTTCAATACAATATACGCAGCGCGTATGTGTTCCACTCTTTAGTTTGATTTCTTAATTGCACTTTTTCACCAACCCCAAGCTATTGTGCCTGACTTGTGCTCATTTTTCCTTCTGGTTTACTACAAGATGCACAAAAATGGGCGTTGAGTTTCTGATGTCATGTTCATGCACTCCTTGTGACACATTAGAAAGTCACCACGAAGTCAGGTATTCATGTCTTTCGACAATAAAAACTCAGCAGAGACTCTTTTTCGTTAAAACAGAAGATTTCCTTATGTCATTGGCCATCAGCCACTGAAAGGTCCTTCTCAACAACATTGTTGTCCCGTGCGAGAATGTAGATGCTGCTGCTACATTTACACGCAATGAAAAGAACAAGAAACAACTGTGGCTGCACATATCATGGCACATAAGTTAACAAGTTAATGTCTGGTGGCGTGGCTTAGTGGTTAGCGTGGTAGGATAGGAAGTACAGAAACAACTTCAGCATAGAAAGTCAAAGGTCCGCGGTTCGAATCCTCCTGAAAGCAGGGCTTTTTTTTTCTTTTTTGTTTTGCTCTAGTTTCTTTTTTTTGCTCTTATTTTGCACTATTACTATCTTATATGCATACGATTCTAATGTCAAAAGTCATTAGATTATTTCTTAAGGTGTTTTCTCTCGAGAGGTAGTAAATGTTACTACCTCGCAGTTACTACGTACAGTTACTGAGAGGTAGTAAACGTTACTACCTTGCAGTTACTACGTACAGTTACTACCTAGGTAGTCATATATGTGGCAGTCGTTACTACCCTAAAATGTAGTAACCTCAACTACCTTTTTTTTTAGAGTGTACTATCGTCTGGAAGCATACACGAGATGACTGAGGAGAAGAGCTAGAGAGCTGACAAATGTGTTCTGAACCTGGTATTTGGCAATATCTACAGCTGTGCACGCTGCTGAATCCGCTAAATCCGCGTTCAAGGGGAAAACATGGACTTTACAGGTGTTGCCGTAATAATACAGCGCAGCTAGTGTTCTGTGTGCCACAATCACAACATTACCAATTTAACGTAACGTTTGATGTTCAATAAACCATAAGTACCTCTTCCATAAAGAGCTATGGTTTTTGCGCAGTGTCGTGGAATGACTTTACATAATACTTTGTGCTGCAGCTTTCGTCAAGCAGTAATCACCCTTTTTTAACCTGCAGAACGATAATTGCAGATTGGGGATCGGGCACACGACCGCACCATCCCCAAGGCCGGCGCCAAGCACCACAAGCACGTAACACCTAAGAAAGTATTTACAAAAGTATGAAAGTTTCAATGATGGCTGCATCTTCTGAACGGTTCTTTCCTTGGAGGACAACTTTCCGTGGTTAAAGTGGAATTTCCAAAAGAATAAACATCTATTGCGATGGCGGAGAGACATATACAAGTTCAGCTTTTTGGGACATCACTATTACTTGGAGGGCAACTATGGGATATTGCAAAAGACTATTATGAACATATGAATGGGAATGGCCTAACCTTCCGTTGTGTAACAAAATCTTGCGTTTAAAGTTTGTCCTGCACTAAATTGTTAAGAGAGACTGCCAAGAAAAAAATGAATGGTATGCGTTCTTGACAATAAATAACAAAAAAAAAAACTAGAAACCTCCCGAGTAGAGATCTGCGGATATATTCATTATTATGGTATAATGTTCAGATATGCCTATATAATGCGTTCATAAACAACTTCCCGTTGAAAATGCGCTTCTATAAAATTTCTGCGCATGTGCTCTACAAACAGAAACAACATATTCTGCTCGCTATCCCGTAAAAGGGATCATTTTGCTTTTATTTTACAGTGCATCCACCATTCGTACCAGAGAAAGCCAGAAAAAAATGTTAGTCATACACGAGGCATTAATCTCCTCTTTATTGAAACGACATTGTGATGGCGACCCCTGCGAACGCTCACAAACACGCGCAACATCGCCGCATTCGAAACGCCACGCAGCAAAAAGCAGATCCGCCTTAATCCCGGGACACACGACAAATCCAGGGACGCATAGCGCAGTCACCTCTCAGCCTCCGACCCCCCCACAACTCCCAAACTCCCGCCGCCGCTGTCATTCGCCCAAGAAAAGCAGGAGGAGGAAACAGATGCCAGAGCCAACTGCGATTCTGTCTGGCAGGGCGGCTCATTACAATGGGCACGTAGACTCCCACTCCATACACGGCGGCTCTCTCGCTTTCCTCTCCCCTCGCCGAGTGCGGGGTCTCGGAGTTATTCCCCCCTGCGCGGACCTCCTCCAAACGCGATACGGCCGGGCTGCTGGCAGCATCACGCAAGCGCACGCGCCGCGGCTGGCACTCACTTTGATGGGATCCATTCTGGCTCCATTTGGGACAGCGGAGAGGGAGGGAGGCATGGAGAGAAAGTAAGGCAGGGAACGGGATAGGAGAGAGTGAGCGGGGGGTGGGGGGGGGGGGGGGGGGGAGTTCCGCAAGCCAGCGCTTCCCGCCGCGCGCCTGCTGGGGGGCTTCCCATTGTGTCTCCCGCAGCAGCGGCGGTAGCGGCCGAGAGGGAAACAGTATGCCGCCGCCGCCACCCGGCGTGCAGCACCAGTGTCACCGAGCCAACCACCGTTTATAATTCATTCCGAGCCCACGGGCCCTCGGTTGCGCGCGGAGACACCCGACGACCGCTGACGCAAGTTCGAACCTTGCGCGCCCCCGGCCCCCCACTCTCCTTTCTCCTTCTACCTCGGGGGTTTCCTCCGACGCCGCTTCCCTCTCATCTCGGCTGGGCTTCCGCGCCCGTCGCCCTAATCTGCGCCCGACAGTTCGCCTCGCGACAGCTACGGCGGAGGGGGAATTCGGAGCGGGCTACTGTCGCCGCGACGCGCCTTCCTGCCGCGGCTGCCGACGTTCGTCGAAGCGAGGTGGAGAGAGAGCTTGGCTCGGCGGGCTTTGAGCGCGCGCTGAAAAATCTGCCCCTCAAAAGAGCTGAGTGGGAATGACGGGAAAGAGCA
Organism: Amblyomma mixtum; assembly: GCF_055824585.1. Lineage (NCBI taxonomy): Eukaryota > Metazoa > Arthropoda > Arachnida > Ixodida > Ixodidae > Amblyomma > Amblyomma mixtum. The sequence continues at coordinate 139,604,322 of NC_143017.1, forward strand.
GTTAAGGAGGCAGCGTAGTGGGACTCCGGTGCAACCCGTCGCCGTTGAAGTGAGCTAACGTGGTTGGTGGTACACGCTCCGGATCGCGTCGAGTTCACTGTCACCCATGCCAAAGCAGTGATGCAAAAAGAAATGCAGCGCTGGCCGACTAGACGTTGGAGAGATGGGCGCCCCAGTCGACTGTTCGTAAGGAGTGCCGGAGACGGTTAAATGGGGGCGGTTTTTAGAGACTGTGCCGTGGGTGATCTGTTCAGACATCTCTTGTTAATTGCTAGCACAGGAACCAAGTCATATCGGAGAGCTGTTGTCGGCCTCGGGGAGTGCTGTTGGAGTGATTCTTTCTGTCCCCTGTATGCTCCATATTGCGAAGAATGTAAGTTGACGACAGAAGTCACGTATGAAAAAAATTGACAGCTAAGCATTGATTTTAGTAAATTATCGCATTTCATTTCTTCGTGGCTTGCAGCACCTGGTGGCTTGACAGAGAACAAAAATGAAGCTCGCCCAAATATTAAAAAAAGAGAACTTTCAAAGGAAACGACTACAGGCTTTACGGGCAGAAAAGTGCAACACCTTAAAGTGCATTTAATACGGCCATGAAGACCACAGAACAGTAAACAAATCAGCGGATTTGGTATTTTTTATAACCAGTGAAAGTAAACCAGCTCTCTCAGACATTTACTACTGTTAACGTATGAGGCCGAAACATATTGCTCTACGAAGTTTCCAGCGGGAAATCAGAATAGATGAAAAAACTTCGCACGGTCGTAAAAGTCCACATAAATCCTCGCTTTATAACATGAAACTTTCAACGCAGTCTCAGCATCGCGGGCACAGTGCCGGGTAGTCGTACTTCCGCAGAATTTTATCCGCGATGTACAGGAAGACGAGGCTTTCCGCTCGACTTCCAACAATAGCGAAATATTCCTTCACTCCTACTTTCCATTCATTTTTTTTTCCCCTTTTTTTTCACCCGTTTTCGCCGCGAGCTTAGCGCCACACAAAAGCCTCCCGTCACAAAGTGAAACGCTACGCTGGCAACAAGAGCAGACAAGACCCACTCGAGAAGCCATATTTTATTCCCTCGCCACAGGTATATATGAGAAGACGGGAGACTGCTGCGCGGAGACGGTGGTGAATTCCTGCGAGATGAAAACGCCAACACCCCCTCGTTGCGCACTCTTCTTTTTTTCCCCTTTCGGAGTCCTTCCATCTCTTACCACACCAGCTACAAAGCAGTTTCATTGCTGTTTCAATTTCGAGAACAGCTTTCTTCCCCCATTCCTTAAGGCATTCGAGCATTCGCTCCCCTCCTTTTTGCTTCACCTCCTTTTTTTTTATTCTTTCCCCATTCTTTTCCTGGGGCGCCTTCATCTTGCCTCAGCCAGATCACGGTCCATTACCGAAGGGGAACGACAAAGGGCGGAGTCGTACGCGTTCACCTAAGAATGGGGGCTCATCTCCGTGTGAAAAGGACGCCTCTTTTTCAAGGCACCACCGGGAGCGTGGGCACTGTCGAGCCGCTCCTTCCCACCCAGGAGGCGGCCGCGCAACTCGTCGCACAGGAAGCTGGGAAGATGGAATCAAAGCCCCCGTCGATTCAGAAGCTACCGCCGCTGCTGCGAACGCAGCCAGGCGCACCGCGCTAGATAATGACGACGCGCCGATGTAGTCGGCGCGAGCCACAGTGCGAGCAGCAGAAGTAGCGTTCGACCGACGGTGCCGCTGTCTGGAGGCGAAGACGCGGAGGCTACTGCGGGTCTTGCGACAGTGAACATCGGTAATCTCGTTACCTCGCGGCCTGTCGCATAGCGCTCAAATGGGGGGCCGGCTGGCGTTCGTCACGGCTCGAGGAGCAGCTCGAGAGCTTACGTCACAGCCTCCTCGAAAGGGAGGCGTGGCGTTTACAATATTACCGCGTCGATAGGAGTATAATCAGGCTTAACAAGGTTTGGGAAACGTCGCTGAAAATCGGAGAACTGAAGCGTTATGTAAAAGCTTCTGCGGCCGAAGCGTATACGAGGAAGCCAGAAAGAGAAGAGAGTAGCCTCCCAAAGCCTTGCTTTCCAAACTCTCGTTCATTTTTTTGTGTGTGGTTACATTTTAGCTACGCTTTTTTTTGTTTTCACTATTTATCGCTCTCACGGGAAGAGGGTGCAGTGAGTAGGCTTGCGTGAATCCAGGACTAACTACGAAAGCGTTCCACCATGGTGCCTCATTCTCCATCCGGGCATTAACTCTCGATAGGAGTATTACGATGTATTGGCTACGCCCAAAGGGTTCACTGGTTTTGTCTCAGCGTTCTACCAAGAGAGCATGATATTACACAGACGCAAACTATGCTGCTTCTTAGCTCAGATGAAAAAAATGCGCCAGACAGCGTGAAGATGTTGCTTCATGTGATTTTAGGTTTAAAGGTCACACACAGATTTGAGACGGAACCGAGTAAGCAGCACATCAAAAGTTGTTGCACGGGAACAATGCGTCTTTGAGTAAGCGCCCTAGGCGCACTAACCTAAAAAAGAACATTTCGCTGAGCAAAAAACACCTTTGCGGACAAGCTATTTGGCACTGTTAAGTCCTCGTTTATCTCAGTTACTGTAAGTAAAAAAAAAAAAAAAACGACGCTTTACTTTGCTGTGATTACACAGCGAAGCTCAAGGTCTGTCGTGTCCTTGTCATTTTTCATTTGAAAACACAATGAGCGTGTGCGGGTGCAATTTTCCGACACCCTCTGTTTCTTTTTTTACAGTTGACAACTCGCATTCGTCGTAACTACTGGCTTCTACGGCTTAAATGTGTCCCCGTGTTTAGCTCTAACTGTGACAACTCTAGTCAGTCATATGTATAGACAGCGGAGCAAGGATGGCGCATTAACTCAATGGAGATAATAATTGACGGCATTTAGATAAAGTACCAATACACTGTAGCGCAGCAAAGACGAGGACACAAGAGACGAGAGACGAACACCACGAGCGCTAACTTCCAACAAATTTTATTCTCCTGAAGCATCACATTTATACGCCAGAAAACAGTAATCACATGTGCGAACAGTATCATTTCCTTAAAAAAACGAGCTCGTTATCTGAGAGGAGAATGGAAGGTGTGCTTACACACGCACATCCTGACCTATTTATCTTTTCGGCTTCAATGATTTCGCGCGTTACCCTTTCTCTGCTTTTTCCTATTACCACACTTTTATCAAAGAAAGGCTTACAGGTTTTTGATTTGCATGCGAGAATGTGATCAACCAGCGATCCGCCTTGCCCGTTTCTTACGTTGCGAGCGTGTTCCATTAGGCGCTCGTTCAGACATCTCCCCGTCTGGCCGATATAGTGTTTCCCGCATGACAAGGAAATTTGATACACAACACCTTCATCGCACGTGACGTAAGGGCTTTTGGTGCCTAGTTGCGCATCCGCGCGCTTTGTTGGTGTTGGTTTTTCCCAGTTTGCACAACGTTGCAAGTTTTTTCGGCGCCGAGAACACGACGGTCGCATTCGCTCGTTGACCAATTCTTTTCATATTGTGGGAAATCTTGTGTAGATATGGTAATACAACAAGGTTTTTTCGTTCACGAGGAACCGGATTTAGGTGACATTGATTATCTGGTTCCATTCTCTTAGCAAGTTTTTCGGCAAGAGAAACTTGAACATGGGCGGGGTAGCCGGCATTAGTCAGCCTCTTGGACTGCTCTTGAAGACTATCGCTCATCATGTGCGGACAAAATTTCTGGAGAGCATTTTGAAAACATAAATTGACAATACCTCTTTTTACAAGTTTTGAATGAGCGGAGTGATATGGCAGCATCGGCTTGTTGCTACGTAGCTGGTAGGCCCAGCATATGTGATGAGCGTGAAAGGTGAAGTTAATATCTAAAAATCTAATGGAGTTATTGATGCAAGTTATTGATGTAAGTGCCAGTTAAAGGACTTGCACTTCTGGAGCTCAGTCACTCGTATCAGTGCAGAGACGCAACGGCTTAATCTACTTAATCATGGAAGGTGATAAATATTGCTGGCGCTTATACACGCCAAGGACACGGGTATCATAAAGGCTACATTGCTTTCTTGTACTGTGTCGCTGGGCAATATAAGCATTGAGTTTACCACATGCAGCACTGTTTGCCTAAGAAACGCTAATCTACATACCTTCAAGCTATCATAAAATGATCAGGGACGTAAATAAAACATGGTGCTGGGCTAGTTGGTAATTCATACTTGGTGGAAAGACAGCGCAAAAAACGACAACCACAGGGGAGGACAAGACACAAAAGAACGCTCTTTTGTTCTTTTGTGTAGCGTTCTTCTGTGTCTTGTCCTCCCCTGTGGTTGTCTTTTCTTGCGCTGTCTTACCACCAAGTATCAGGGAAGTAGTTGAGAACTGCAGCAAAATCGCGAATTAAGTTGCAACACGTGAGTCTGAATATTCAAATTCCGTCACGTTGTTCGCCACCAGCAATTCTTTTCAGACACCGGATTTAATTCGAAATTAAAAAATTGTAATGGTGCCTAGAAAAAAAGCTAATGTGGTTACCGCTGCGAATGTAACTGAGAGAGCTGTGATGGTGTTTCCACATCACTTGAACCTCGTAGTATCAAGGAATTGTCAAGTTGACTGCGGTATCAGTAGTCGCCTCGATGCCGATACATAGAAACTACGGGCGTATGAAAAGAAGGCCATGTCTGATTTCAATAGCACGGGAAACGTTGCCAGCGTGGAAGTCACGACTCAGAATGGACATCTATTTTAGTAAGTGAATAGTCACTTCATTGCGTTACAGACTGTATTTGTCAATATACAAACGCTATAAACCAGGAGCATCTAGTTCGGGCTTACAAAGTGGTTTTGTCTGCGCCTAAGTATGGGCAGCGACAGTCCGAATATTTGAGTAACCGGCCAAACGGTTACCGCCCCGTCTGGGACGTTCACGTCTTGTTCTAATGAAATCTGCTCGAAAATTTGGGCGCTCTCAAAGCCTTTGACCAGACTCCCGCCGCCGAAAGCAATAAGAAAAAAAACTATTTTTAGCACAATACTAGAAGCTGCGAATAATATGTTCTCTCATACAGCAGTCAAAGTCCATTGCACTAGCAATGTTGCAATGCAAGCCGCGCTTTGATATACTCGCACATCCTCCAAGAAAAAAAAAATACTCACACTTGCTCGCTAAGGAGTTGCACCACAGACGTGCAGGCGCAGAAGCTTATCGCTCTAATCAGTCTATTCTGAAATCTGACCATCAGGGCCTCTTATTTTGCGCCATTGCGAAGCTCCGCTCAAGACGCTTTTGAGAGATTTTTTTTTTTTTATCTCAGTCACAACGTCTGCCGATTTCGCGATCTTCTCCGCAGCAGGAAATCACAGGAACTCATCCCTCTTCCCCACTCTTTTCTCTCTTTCTCTTTCCCTCTTGCGTCGTTCTCTTCTTAGGCGCGATAAATTGATGCCGTTCCGAAAGCGAGAAACGACAAGAATAACTGCGACATAGAAGATGGAAAAAAAAAAAAACGCCAATCGAGAGGCACGAACAAAAACGCTCAGAAGCCAAACAATAGAAAACTAGCCTCCGACTTGTCCAAGGAACGAGCGGAAACGGGCTTGAAGAATAACGACGTGTTTGCAGTGACGAACGAAGCAGCGGTTGCGTTCGCTCGCCACGTTGACTGCTGCGTGGGGAAGCCACAGCAAGAGCGGCGCGATGATTTATTCACCGTTTGCGCGAGAGTCTTCAGCCAGAGTTGCGGCCACTTCTCCGGCGGCGAAGCTGAGAAACGTGCTAATGAAGTATGCATGAACGATCTCGCCACCCGTTTTCGTTTTTTTCCCCCAACCCTTTATCTGCCTCAAACTCATCTCTCGCTATACTTCTCGCCTCTGCTTTCACCCCTTTTTCTTGAATGGAAGCGTTCCTCGCAAGCGCTTCTTCTCCGAGCGTGATAAGCACTGGCCGTAGACGTGAGATGTAATATGCGAAGTCATTTTACTATCGCGATATCAGCTCAGGAGCGTGAGGGAATGAGCCTGTCTTGTCTGCGAACGTCCAGAAACAGTTTATTGCTGCATTTTTTCGCCCACGTGTTTGCCATTTATTACTATGTCGAGTTTTTTATCAGCGAAAAATTGCTCAGTGTACGCTTTGCTGAAGCGGCTTCGTGGTGATCATGCCACGCGTTTAATTTTTCGCTCATAAATCCGGCGCAAAAAAAGGAACTCTATGTAGATGGAGCCGGCCACTTATCATTTTTTGCATTCAAAGACGTTATCATCTTTGTAGACTTCGTCGGAGTCCTTGTCATCATCAAATGAGTTTAGAACCGCCACGTCCCCATCATGAAGGCAATCTTCCTGAGCCGGTCATTCCATCTAATCCTCGGCCGCCTTTTGACACTCTGACAGAGAACCGGTTGGCAGTTCTTCGTATTAAGCGCCTCGCCCACAGCCACCGTAAGGGCAGCAGCGCAGTTTGCAGTTTATTTATTTATTTACATTTCTGCAGCGCCATGAAGGCAGAATTGCAGGGGGGAATACATACAAACATTCAATCGTACAGCATGTGCCAACTTTTTGTACAGGATAGGAAAGAACGGATGGCAGAGGATGAAAAAGAAGTTTAAACAGAGCGTTCACATCAGTCAATTGGTCGGGAAAGGACAGGAAGAGGAAAAGCAGAAAAACAGCAGATGAACATGGGTGTACATCACAGTACCGACAACAGTGCTCGCAACTTTTCTTCGAACTGGCATCGAACAATGCTATGAGACAGCTTATTCCATTCATTTATGGCGTGCGGAAAGAAAGAGTGTTTGAACACGTTAGTACGGCATTTTATTTCACGTAGTTTCCAGTCGTGGTCGCGCCTTCTGGATACAAAATGAGGGGGCAGCAGATAAGTTTCGGGGTTAATAGCAGTTTTTTTTTTAAATAAATGCGGTAAAGGAATTCTAATTTTATTCGTAAACGGCGCTGCTCCAAAGAGTTCCAGTTCAGATCTTGCTTAATACTGTAGCTTCGATAATTAAAAGAATTTAGTAAAACGAGCTTCTGGGCAAGTTGGTTACTTTGCTTCCACATCACTGTGATCTTTTCTCTGCCACACGATAAGATGTATCTGATGTATCATGTATCTTTGTTATTCATGGCATGTGTACTTTCCTGCGCGCGCATTAGCAGCGGAATCTTTATATTTCCCATTGCTGGCGAAATAAAATCAGTTGTGAGTGCAGCGTTTGTCCGTGTCGTAAGTGTTTTCTTCCTTTGTGTTCTTCTTTACGCTGCAGTGATGTGGAATTAAAAGAATATTTACTGGTAACAAACCGCGCCGCACGATTCTGAACCCGTTCCAACATGCCACAATAGGTTACTACGCGAGGCTCCCATACTGCGCAGGCGTACTCCATAATTGGCCTGATGTTAGTGAAGTATAAAAGTTCCTTAACCTTCTGAGGAGCGTCCCGAAAATTCCTTTTTAAAAAATTTAGCATTCTAGATGCCTTTGCCGATATATATTCAGTCTGCTTTCTCCATGTCAGGTCAGCTGAAAAATAAACCCCGAGATATTTAAAATCTGTTATTTTAGATAAAAGCTGGTTGTTTAAAACATAGTCAGACAAAACAGGAGTACGACTGCGCGTAAAAGAAATATAGTAACATTTTTTAGCATTCAAAGCCATGTACCATTTCTCGCACCAGCGCTGAGTGCGGTCCAGATTTTGCTGTAAGTTATTTGTGTCACATGAGGCTTTAATCGAGCGATATAAGACACAGTCATCTGCGTACAGGCGTACCTGACAGTTAATATTTTCCACGATGTCATTGATATAGATTAAAAACAGTAGAGGCCCCAGTACTGATCCCTGCGGAACACCAGATGTGACAGAAGCAGTATTTGAAAGTCGGCCGTTGACCAATACGCGCTGCCTGCGCCCTTCAAGATAGTTTTTAATCCATTGAAGCACTTCTCTTGTTAAGCCAAGAAACGATAGCTTGTGAAGTAGCAGGAGGTGGGGAACTGTGTCGAATGCCTTTCTGAAATCTAAAAAAACGCAATCAATCTGCTCATGGCGGTCGAAGGCAGAGCAGAGATCATGGTTGAATTCAGCTAGTTGAGTTACGCAAGAACGGCCAGCCCTAAAACCGTGCTGTCTGTCGGTGAAAATTTATTGCATTCAAGATGTTTTATCACAGAACTGTAAATGATGTGTTCTTATAGTCTACAGCATATGCAAGTAAGAGAGATGGGCCTGTAATTAGCTACATTATTCTTGGAACCACCTTTATGAATCGGCACCACGTTCGCTACTTTCCACTGGTCAGGCAGAGAGCTTGTTTCAAGAGTCTTATTGAACAAAATAACTAAATAGTGAGCAATCATATCCGGACAGGCACGTAGGACATGCGAGGAAAGACCGTCTGGTCCACCTGCAGAGCCAGCTTTAATGTTCTGAAGAAGTTTAACAACATTACTGTGAGTAACAACCAGGTCAGGCATAAGAGTGGTTAGGTCCTCGGAAACAGGGGGGAGGTGACCTGAATAAGGCTGAGTAAAAACAGATTGCAAATAAGCGTTGAATGAGCAGGCCTTTTTGTAATCGTTATCTACCACAACACCGTTATCGTCTACTAAGTTCGGGATTCCTACAGGTTCCCTTCCGTGAGATTTTAAGAATTTCCACATTTCCTTAGAATCTGTTTGCAGCTTAGTACCCAGGGCATAAAAGTAGTTATTCTTGGCGATCTGGTTCTTGAGTTTTATTTCTTTACCAAGACGCTTTAACAAGTCATAAACATTACGATCCTTTTTTCTTTTGTATCTGCTTAGGAGGCGGTGTCTTTTGTTGATAAGTAATCTGGTGTCTCGAATTACCCATGGCTTGTCAGCTCTACGTTTACGAGAGATGCATTTACTAGGAATGTGCCGGTCAATTAATTTTTGAAGTGTGTTCCTAAACATTATCCACAGCTCATTGCAGCCTAAACTTTGGCTGGCCCCAGTGAATTCTGGCAGGAAGGATTCAAGCTCAGTGCAGATAGATGTGTAGTCACCCTTTTCATAGAAATAAACCCTTCTGGATCCCGCAAGAGCTACCCTAGAATTAACAGGCGCCATCTGTGCAACAACGCAATCGTGGTCACTTATGCCGGGAGTGACTACATCGTCCGTAATGATGGATGGTCTGTTAGTAAAAATTAAGTCGAGGACAGAAGCATTCTTACTTCCTTGTCTTGTTGGCTCCGTAACAAATTGATACAGGTCATTAGCTAGTACAAATTCAGAAAATTCTGCGGACAAGGAACTGAAATCAGTCACAATGCATTTATTATGGGCCCACTGGACATTGGGCATATTAAAATCGCCACCTATGATAAAATCTTGGTTTAGTGAAGATCGAAAATTTGACAGAAATTTAAAAAGGCCAGGATCTGTACATGCGGGGGAGCGGTAAAACGAACCAATAGCTATATGCCGACCATTATCCAACTGAACATTACACCAAACGGATTCACCGCATTCCGGGGGAGAAGCTAACGCAGAAGACAGCAGGCATGCATCGACAAGCAGAAACACGCCCCCACCCCGGGTATCCCGGTCACGACGATAGATTTCGAAGCCCTCTGGGAAAACTTCAGTGTTTAGAATAGAGTCATGAAGCCAAGATTCTGTACCTATAACAATATGTGGCCTAACGGTGGAAACCAGAGCTGCAAATTCATCTGGTTTATTTTTTATACTTCGGCAGTTTACTACAAGAATGGACAAGGCCATCGATCCAGACACTAAACTATCCCGCCGGTCTCTGAGAGACATGCTCCGTCTAGTCCTATATCTTGTTTATAGCTAGGTTTTAGAGTCAATAACTTGGTTGTGCTCGTGGTCAAAGAAAAAACATTTCCCATCCATTATCAGCCTGTCATACCGTAGATTAAAAGGCTTTGCTGAGTCACGGGCATACTGGAAAAGTTTAGAGCACGCATGCCTCACTGCAGAAGTGAAATCCTCCCGAATAGCAAAAGCCGTTTCCTTTAGCCTAGGGGCGCATGATAGTACTCGCTCCTTATCTTCGTATTTCGAGAATTTAACTATAATCGGACGGGATCTAGCAGTCTGATACTGTCCAAGTCGATGTGCGTGCTCAATGCAGCTTAGTAAAACAAACTCACCCAGATTGGACTCAAAAAAAGACTGTTAAGGCTGTTAAGGCAGTTTGCAGTTAAGACAGTTAACGCATACAAAGACGAGAAGGGTTCATGCTGTCAGCTGAAGAAAAACCAGCGCTCGCGATTGTAAACGGCCTGCTAAAAACAGCAGCGCGCAGCTATACAGGGTGTTTCACCCAAGACTTTCCATAATTTTTAAATGTAGGCTTTTTGAGTTAGACGAGCACTTTTTTCGGCATTAAATGAAGCAATTTAACTCTCGTTCGCAAAACTAAGCACAGCAGAAATTCTGAGCAGTGATAGTGGCTCATGGGTTAACTTTAGATAGCAAAGTTTAAAGAAAAAAAAAAACAAGTTGAATTAATTCACGCACGTTGCATTCGAGAATTCAGGCAAGAGTTCGCTGCATTCACCTGCCCTATACATGGGTGCTTCAGTTTCTTCAAGGAAAAAAAATAGAGCTAGAATTATAGAAGTAGCTCTATTGCTCCATCTCGATTCCAATATCGTCCTCATCGCGCTCAACACGCACACATACCTCGTCCTCTGCACTCCCCGTTCGTACCGCACGAAACGCACACAGCGCTCCCCAGCGTCGGCGAGCGCGCAGCGACCTGCAAGTCGAGTCATCCTCGTAAAGAATAAGTAGGAATAAAAGTCACTGCGTTCGAGACAGTGCGCAGGCAGCCGTCTCGGAAATAAGCGCACCGTGCCATACGCAGTTCGCCGGACTCCCTTCGACCAGCAGCATCGAGACTGCAACAGGCCTGTTTGCCTTCCTTGTATATATGTGACTGCGGGGGAAACGCGCAGGGCGAAAGAAAGAGAGAGAGTAGGAGAGGGTGAAGAGGTGGAGGAGGAGCAAGATTCGTCTGCTCCACGCTTCCGCAAACAATGCGCGCACCACCGGTTCCTGCGCTCCCGAAAGAGAGAAGAGAAAAAGAGAAGAGAGAAAGAGATACAGTAAAGCGAGCTCCGTTCTGGCGACTTCCACCCGTGCGCACTTATAAAGCAGGCCACACTGCAGCAACGCCACCGAAGCGGCATGCACTACCGTCGCAGCCACCAGCTACGCTGGGGCAGAGCACATACGTAGGGCACAGGTCTGTGCACTCCCCCCTCCCCTCTCCCAACTTCCTTTTCTTTTCCTCCAACGCCGGCGTCCGCGAGCGACATTATTCCCGCGCCAACACACAGATACAATTTCGTCAAATTAATCTCATCGATTCGGAGAGAGAGAGAGGCTGAGGTGGGGGAGCGCGGAATGGGGAAGAGCTGGCGTCGGACGACGGAGGAGTCTGTATACTGCACGTCGAGCCAGGGGGGAAAAGGTAGAGAGGGGATGAAGCAGCAATGCCAGACGGCTAAGGAACAAAGCATGCGGGATGCTCTCCCCCTTCTTCCTCTTCGTCCCCGTTTTCCCCTTGTCTGGGACATTGTGTTTATACTCTCTGTTCAGTGGGAACGACGGAATAGTGCACCAGGGCCTGTGCACGCGAGAAGGGAGACGGCCCAAAGAAGAGAAAACGAAGGAAAAGGAGAATAAATGAAGGAAGAAGACAGATAACAAAAAAGAGAAGACGAGAAGTAAGACAGCGCGGAGGAAAACAACAACAACAGCAGATGGACGCAACAAGATGCAGTCGAGTTATGAGAGAACATAGAGCAACAACAAACAGCCGAGTCACGCGTCGCTGGGCCCGCCACGGTGAGCGGGGAAAGAGGGTGACAGCGACGGGGTGAAAGTGAAATGCTGTTCTCTTTTGGCACCAGGCCTCCGCAACGTCGCGAACGTGATAAAAAAAAAAAGTAAGGAGGCGCAAACAAGGTCGTTCAAGCTACACCTGAGACGGCGACTCGGGCTATCGGATCCGGTACACAACGTGAAGTTCAGGTTGCACCACTGTCGTACATTTTGATCTCTCATATTTTTCAGAATGATATATATACGAAACTAGGGACGTATGCAGGTTGTTTTGACAGGTTGTCAAACTTGATTCCTTTTATACTCCGCAACCTAAGAATTTGTATTGGCCCTGGAAAGCCACTGCTGCCGCCGAAGCAATGAGCTCAAACCTAGCTGCTTTTATTCAAACTTTTTAGAAATAAGTAAGATTGCAAACTGATTTTATTGTTTATCCGTTAAGAAAGCTAGGTTACATTTCTAAAATTTGAATTCAGGTTTGTATACGTCATGCATCATGTATGGGTGTTGCGCACATATCTCTTGCCATGTCTTTGAAGCGTAGGCTTCTGAGAAACGGTGGCGGAGACTGCTCAGTTGTTTTATGTTTACGAATATAATCGGTGCTACATGACTCTCGGTCCTTGCGGTGGCCGTCTAACCATTTTCATTTCCTCAACATGAGGCCAATTATAGCGCGTATTTTTTTTTTTTTTGCGTTTTAGAAAAATCGAGACGGAAGGGTGTGCAAAGCTGCTTCTGTGTGGTGAGTAGAAGTTAGCGTAGGGAGGACGCACACTTGAGGCGTTTAATAAACAGCGTCTCCTCAGCTGCAACATTTTTAATAAATAAAATGATCAAGCGTTGTTAGCTTAAAGTAAGTCTTTCGAATTACTTCTCTCAAACAGCGTTTCTATGCAGGCGACGCCAGTGATATCGAGGCCGCAGCCTGAAGAATGACAGACTAAACGAACGTACGGTTGAAGCACCCAGTGGCTGAATTCCAACCCGGAGAAGACGGAAACCTGTGGGCATTCAATTTCAAATGAGTGCCGCGCATGAGCAAGCCTGCGTTGGCGTTAATCAGTTCAGGATGTAAGTGCGAACTCGTATGCTGGCATCGCAACCACTTCAAGTCAAGAAGACACTGCACTGCAGTGGTCACCCCATCACTGAATACGCCCAAAACCAGATGCAGCACGTTGACGACCAGATTCACGGGAATCATCGCAGTAAGCAGAGGGTGCCTGCAGACAAAGCTGGCATATCTGTCCGTTTAAACGTTTCAAATCATCAAGACGAACTGAGGTTCATGAACGTGCTCCAGGTAAGTTCGTCTTCCGCTGAAAGTATAGAATAAAGGCCCGACTGAACCTATGGTAGCGAAGTTTGAATCATATCTAGGTGGAAGTAAATGACCTTCTCCATCTTACCATCACAGCTGTGAGCCACGAGTCCACCGTAACAACTTAGCGATTAAGCGACTCGTCCCTTCGTCCCAACAAGTTCAACGCACAGCTGACTGCTATGAAAGTGCTGGCCATCATGGGAGTGTGATGGTGTTATGATGGTCGAATATCTGGAACGTGGAGAAACTGTGGTCTCACTTTTAAGCAGGAAGGTATGATAGATGGTGTGTTCATTCTTGAGAAAATAGTTGCGCCTCCCACGTGGACAACGAGAATAAGGACAAGACGTACGATAAACAAGCTCATACTCGAGGTTAAACTCGGCGCACGAGATTCTAGCTTCGCAGAAACTGCGTGCACATCTACAAACGGTTATAACCTGAGAAGGAATTCATTCGAAACGACGCTCAGTCCTACCTAAGTCATGAGACCCATTCCGGCTGGAGCATCCACAGTTCCAAAATGTTTTGCCTCGCCCGCTTACTGCCCGGAACCCTGACAATCGGAGGTCACTAGTGCAGTGACTTTTTCCCCGATGTTTATGTCGTCAACAGTCAGTCTCTTTCTTCGTAGAAGACATCCCGATCACAATACAAAACTGGAAGTGCATAGCTTCTGGCGACTGAACTAAAAAGTGATGTGCGCGTGGGAAACGTGATATTCCAAAGTATGATTTGAACGCAGTATCTTTCAATTCCCTATCCTAATAAAAAATAAGTTATAGTGTTTTAACGTAGCTAAACCTAGCAGACGTGCGAAAGCTTGTGTTTAGCCTGGTTTGCTCATGATTTTGCTTTGCTGGGTCGTCGGCAAGTCTGGCGACGATATTGTACTCAGGATGAGATCTTATCGAGGTTAAGCTGATCTTATCTGTTTTCGCCGCAAACGCAAGTTGACGAAGACGACGATGTGCAATGCACAGCGTGAGCACGACTGTAAGGTACCGCTCTAACTTGACGCCGGGGGGGGGAGAAGGGGGGAATGAATCTTTTAAGGAAGAATATGTAATACAATAAAAATACATGAGCATATATCGACAGGTATAGATTGTGACGTAGTAGCCCGATGAAAATAAAACGATTAACATATTCTGCCAAATCCTTACGGCTGCCGCCCTGCGACATAAGATCTCTCACGAAACATTCTGGATATATTTTCTGCTAGAAGCAACACTAAAGCCCTGTCTCTGATGGCTCCAATAAAGTCGTTGTTCCAATAGAGTCCCTAGCCTCCCTGATATCTCAATTCCGTACCATCCCATGTTTCCCTTCCTCCATCTCCCAGCGCCGTTCCTCGTCTTGTTACTCTTTTGTCTTTGCCCAGCAAGGCTCGTAAAACGCCAGAAGCGCTTATGGACACATCCCGTAAGCAATCAACCCAAGACTCGCCCCGGAGACGAGAACAAAGGCACCGACCCGCGCACTTGAGCAGTAACGTAAACAGATGCGCTTGGGCACAAAAGAAACGGGATAGCGAGGGCAGGCATCTCTCGGAAGAGGAGGGGAGCACAAGGAGGGGCCGCAAAGAAAAAGGAGCCAGGAATAGCTCGAACAATAGACACCGCGGCGCCAAACAAACCCAGCAGCAGTGCCAGCCTCGGGCGACCGGTCCGCCGTGAATGATCCGTGTCTCCAGTGCGTTGCCCGCCCTCCCCCTCCCTACCGCACTCTCCCTCTAATCTCGAAGCGGGCTTCGGCCTTCGGCGTGGCATTAATATAAAACACCCCCACGAGCGGAGTTGGACCTCGGACTCACGCTGCCTCCGCCGCTGCCGGATTCGACCAGCGAAGGCAAGATGGGCCGCTGGGCTCCGTGCCAGTGCCAGGAATGAAAGCCCTGTTGACCGTAGCGAAACAACGCAACGAGAAGTAGGGGTGTAGGAAAGGGGGGAAAGAGAGGGAGATAGAAGCGAAAGCTCGAAGACGACGGCTCGAAGCCTGGCCCACTTGTATCCGCCTGACAGCCAATACAATTGCTTTTCCACGCGAAGAGAGAAAAGGAGAAGAGATAAAGAAGGGTGGAAGAAAACGAATGCGTATAGTCCTGCATCTCTGAGAGGGACAGTTTTCCGCCCTCCGCAGCCGCGCGCATACATATACGGAGAGCGTTTCCTAGTTTCCTCGCATTTTTAAAAGCGCGCTGAGGAAGTGTGTCGTGTATAGTCGTATATGCAGAGTGCTTCGGCAGGCTGCGCCGCAATGCAGCGCTGCGCTGCCAAGATGCGCACCCGCGGTCGGTCAGGGAACGGGCATCACGCGCGGGAGGCTTACAGGCCACGAGGGATTCCCACATGGTCTCGATTTCGTTACATATGTATGTGCTTAGGAATGTGAAGTCTCCGCCGCTCCCCTCTTGATCAAAGTTGCGGGGACTTTCTGTACAATGGAATCTCATGAAAATCCATCGTAATCCCTCGCCAGGCACGTGACTTCAACCAAATCGCGCCTGCGTGGGGTCCGTTCGACTTCCTCTGAACACCGCTGTGCGGCTTGTCAATTTCATCCAACGTTCGCAGGCTAACTGTAGGAAACTGGCATATGGAAGCCAGGTTATAACTTCCAAAACAAAATGCACTCCAAGTCCGCGTCGATATTGTATCTGCTTAGAAATCATCTTACTACAATGCCTTATAACTGCCAGGGCAGTGAGGTACGCAGATTTTGCGCTAGGCCTAGCGCAACTAAATCCATAACTCATTGCTCCCCAGTGTTCCTCACACTCAGATCTTCGTCAGAATGGGGTAGTGAGAAAACAAGTAGTTTTTCTCTGCATAAAACGATAAAGCGCACCCGACCACAATTTCTTAGCTTCTTGAAAGAACAAGTTAAGCTGCAAGAAACTTTTCATCGCATTCAAAAATTCCTAGAAGCAGTGTGGCAATCCTCGCCGTCACGTGACCACTACGAGTACCGTTGCCTCTGAGCAAACTGTCCCTCGGCGCCCACATTGCCTAACGGAGGTGTATCGGTCAAACAACAGCGGACCCCGCGGCCACCGGGAAGCGATGAAACGCGCCCCTATACCGGGGCTGGACAACAACGCGCCCCTTTGCCACGATATTGCGTTCGATCCGTCCATCCCTCGCAGTGCAGGCGGTCGTGCGCGCACATAAATTCCTGGCACCGCAGATGACGTGGCCGAGTTAGGAATTCCGCGAGCGCCCTCACCGATGCACTGTACCGCCAGATCGGTCAAGCGTTGCGCGATCCAGGCCCGAGTCACGCCGGCACCGCTATATGCCATCAAGCCACGCTCTACAGGACGAATAGCTTTCTATGGCTTTCCACGGGGCCCGCGCATATAATCGCATTTCACGCGGTCTGGGGGACACGTTTTGGGTGTGTGGTGGGAGAGGGAGATTTTACGCATGTCTGTTTCATCCTCTCTTTTATTCCGGTCATGCAACAGTGAATTTTTTAAACAGCTTCACTTTTAGCTAGAGGTAAAGTTTGCAGCAAACAGAGCAAAATCAAATAACAAAGATATTGAAGCACTCATTCACGGAGAGGTAAGAGCTTGAACATTGTGTTACTTT
This sequence comes from Amblyomma mixtum, assembly GCF_055824585.1. Lineage (NCBI taxonomy): Eukaryota > Metazoa > Arthropoda > Arachnida > Ixodida > Ixodidae > Amblyomma > Amblyomma mixtum. The sequence goes on from NC_143017.1 coordinate 139,621,108, forward strand.
ATGTTGAGCTGTATATAGTCAGACCAAGAGATTTCTATGAATTGGTGAAAAGGAGTAGCCGAAGACGCTATGCGGCACCAACCCCTCCTTTCTTGTTCATGTAAATAACAAAAAGAGATAAAGTTTGGCACCGCCGAATTCTTTTGCTAGTTGATATTCCTCACAATTCTCCACGAAGTTATTGTAAAAAGTGTGTTCATTCAGGGTAACTTATTGTGGCACTGAAGTAACAAGGATAAAAAAATTATCATCATCAGCGCGTTAGCTGAACCACACTGCGAATGTACACATTAAGTACACTTTAAGATGCGCAAAATTCACGGAAGCAGTGCGTTTCAACATTCGGTCAACGATTCAATCCAATGTTTAGGGGACTGTATATATGTTAAGGATTCGCTTGTATTCCAAAGATAATATGTGACGTATGCAATCACACTCTTGCTTGCATGAGAATGCTTCTGCCCACACCTGTAGTTACGCTACTACTTGTTCTCACTAAATTCACAGTGTCCCGACTACTGTCAATAATCCTTATCGCAAGTATGGTTTGGTCAATGTACATACATTTTATGTCTTTCTCTTGAGGTTCAGCGTTATCTGATTCAGCGTTATTCTGCCGTCCGCAGACATGCCCCGCGACTAGCAGTGACAGCCAGAGCTGCGCCGGGTTTCGATTCTTCTTTCCGGGCACTCGTCTAATTGAACCGAACCAGAACCATCCTAACAACGTGAGCACACGTACACTCACGCGCGCACACGCAGACGCACGCTAACGCACGCGCATGCACACGCACGCGCGTAACAAACCGATACAGACGCACAAGGACGCAAGTGCTGCAAACGCAAAAGAAGCCGTGGTGTGCACAACCTATAGTGGAAGTCCCAAGTCTTTTCTTTGTAATTTGAAAGCCTGCACTAATGCATTGCTCGTGAATGCACTTTCATTTAGGCCTACAGTGACAGTGTGAATTAATTCTCTGCACAATCTGCCTTTAGGAAACTTTCTTTAAATGAGGATCTCAGCCAATCTTATTTTTGTTAGCATACACAGGGTGTTTCACCTAAGATTTCACAAAATCTGTAAAAATAGGCTTTTTGATTAAGAAGAGCGCTTTTTTCGGTATAAGTTTGCCAGCGGTGTAGTAGAAAAGAATACAGCTAAAACGTGCTAATTAGCAGGACGGTTAACTAATATTGAGCAGTCAACTTTTTAACTATTACTGTCAGGCTCCTTAATTATTTAGAGGCGTGTAGCCCACCGTAAGTAATATTCGTATCAGTTTTTAGAATTTCGAAAACGCGATTACCCTCGGTGCTGTTGCCCAACAAGTTTTGTCCATTTCGACGAGTTCCGTGCACTGGAGAGGTTGCTTTGCTTGCAAGCTTCTCGAAAGCGCATGCATTTTGGCGCTATGTAGGCAAAGTTTGTTGGGCCACAGCGCCGAGGGCAACCTCGTTTTCGAAATTCTGTAACCTGATTTGGATGTGACTACCGGTGGGCTATACGCGTTTTAATAATTACGGAATCTAACAGTAATGGCTAAAAAGCTAACAATTCAATATTGGTTAACCAGCCTGCTAGTTAGCACGTCTGAGCTGAGTTCTGATTCACTACATCGCTGACAATGCTATGCCGAAAAAGCGTTCTTCTAACTCAAAAGAGCTTATTTTTAAAAATTGTGTAAATCTTAAGTTAAACATACTGTATACGCGTCAGGCGTTAAAACCTCATCGTCATTAACGCTCTGAGGTACTATGGTTCGCGCCAGTCACGCCATACAACATCGCTACCCAGTTTAGGCAGGCATGAAATCCTCCCTCCAAGACAGGACAGGCAGTGGTTACAAAAACCAAGAATGCCGGGGGAGCATCAGATGGAAAAACAGGCAGGAAACGAAACTAAATCAGACGTCCGCCCAGCTGTCACTCACAAGAGGCCTTCGTTCGCTTCCCCCATATATCTGTATATATTTTTCCCCTTCACGGTTTCACCGGGCACGCAGGGAAGCAACGGCAGTAGGAACTGCAGAAGCTGGCAACATCGGAAACGTTATTACCAGTCATCCGAGGGCAAACAAGTGCCGAGGCGGGCAGCCCTCACTTTGGGGCATCATTCGCACGCCGCTTTTCTCGGCCTCAGTCTTTCCCATGGGGGAACCGCAGCCCTGGGCAGCAGCTCCGGGTGGCCTCTTGGAGAGAGCCGCTCTTGCCTGAAGCCCGAGGGGGGGTGGGAGGCTTCAATCCCCGCCGATATGCCCGGCCGGGGCTCCCTCGCTGCTAATCCCGAACAGCCAACGCTGACTCAGGCCTCCCAAAATAAGCCACAGCCGCCGCTCTCAGCTCTCAAAATCGAAACTAGCTCCGTACTCTATCACTAATTCAACAAGTCGCCAGAAGCTCGACCTTCCCAGCTCTTTCATTTTCTTCTCCTTGTTTGTCTCGCTTTTTATTTCTGCGGGAAGGGGGGGGGGGGGGGGGGGGGCTGGAACTGCTCTTATTTCACTACTGCTGACGCAGTGGGGCATTAGACGACCGATGACATTTCTGTTATTGTATCGCAAAATTTTATTTATTACTGCAGTGCTTTTATTCTGACCTTAAGTCTGAAACTCCAGCTGTTAAATGTCACATCTGTCGCGCTAGTTGAAAAAAAAAAAGAAAAGAAAGGAAGACAAGGAAACAGCTCTCGTAATTAGGTGCGGCTTACTGCGCTAAGCGAATATTGCCGCCAGTGTTATCTTTTCACTTAGCCTTAGGTGAATTCTCTTTTATCGTTTATTGCACTGTGAGACGGCGTTGCTATTGGAGCTTGGACGATCCAACTTTAATTAAATCTGTATCCCCCAACTGCGACCATTCTCCGGAACCGAGTTTAATCCTTGCACGCCACTGTGAAGCTGTGCGGGGTAGCGTAAAATCAGAGTATTTGCTGCACGTTGGGTAAAAAAAAAAAAAACAGAGAAACAAATGCAGGCGAGGTTTAATTTTTTTCTTTTGTCATCCGGCGCAGCTAGCTGCAATAGCAGAAACTTTAAAGCTCCAATGCGCACTGTTTCATTGCTTCTTTACTACTGCCATACCAAGAATGTTAGTGCCTTGCGTTCCAAAGCTGACGTCAAACTATGCTTTATTTTATTTTCATTTTCCTTTCTTTTATTTTCCAGTGGCAATCGTAAGCAATATATCCTGATTCATAGAGTTTGCTGCAAAGTTTGTTTTCTTTTGGAAACAGAACGCTGCATCAGCCAAGCCCGCAGAAGAAAAAAGCTGCGCATCTGTTTGTTACAGCGTTATCAAGATATAAATATGAATAAATCCATTGCACTTCCAAGATCAAAATAAGCTTTGAAGTGGCACGCTTCCTAGCTGTAAGCATGCCTCAGAGGCAGATCATAATGCATGGCTTCGAATTATTTTGGTCACCTGGGTATCTTTAAAGTGCCCCCAAAACACGGTACACAGAGATTTTTTTAATATCGCCGTCGTCGTAATGCGGCTGCCAAAGTATGAATTGAAGCTTCGAATCAGTGCTACACAAGTTAAGGCCATAGCCACTGAGCCACTGCTTAATTTAAGGTGACCGCTACTTAATGCTTAGTCCGCGAGAGGTCGCCACTGCTGTTGAAGCAGGCTACAGGGGACGCTTATTGAACACACAACGTTTCTCCCCTGTTACCGCAAGCTGAGCGTCACAAGTATTGGTTGAGCTGCACTGCATCATTCGATCCAAGTAAAATATTTCCGTCGCTCTTTATCGCAAGTGAACAGCTTTATATCTCAGAGTCGCCGCCGCTGGTTTTTTTTCTTATAGTATAGTGTGAATTCCCAATGATTTTCTGCTCTATATGGTTGCTTCTGCTGAAAAGCTCTCTTTCTGCTATTTAAACAGACTATATAGTTTTCCTCGTAACCCCCTTTCCCCCCCCCCCCCCCCCCCCCCTCCGCAGCTGAAGCTATGGACCGTGACAAAGACCCTCTTTTCTTAATCTTTAATTTCGCCCTTCTTTTTTTCAATTGGGCCAACCACCTGGCCGGTTGGCTGCGTTCAGCCTGAACCCGGACATTCGCTCAAAGAGGCTCGTTCTGCCATTTAAATCTCCTCCGAAAATAGCCTTCACCTCCGAAAAAAAGAGGATCTCTTCGCGGAGGATGTACAATCCCTCCCGATCAACCTGTCAAAGGAAAGCGGCACCCTAACGGTTAACGAGCCCCCCGGAATGAAACGCATCTCGTAAGGAGCCGGTCCCCTGGATTCTCTCCCCTAGCTCCCTTTTTCCTTTCCTCCGCGAAACAATGCGTGCCCGCAGCAGGAAGAAAGGGGTAGGGGAAGGGGGCGAGCCCAGCCGGAGGCTGTCAGCCCGTTTTGTCCGAGCAGACAATGAGCGAACAATTTGGGGCACGATGAACGCAGCCGGCCGACACGCGGACGACGCCTTAAGGGCCTCCTTCCCTTTTTTCCCCTTTATTTCCCGCGGCGTAGTCTCCCTATACACCCGCTGCTGCCCCTTTCCGAGGATGACACGACGCGGCCCTTTCAACCCGCAATCGAATATTATGCAAATGAATGCATGCCACCCATTTGTCTCGTCACGGGCTTCCGTAATACGAAAACCATGAGCTGTCACCGGCAGCGGCTTGCCGGGAGCCCGGCTCCCGCGCTCTCGACGGGACGGCCAAACGAGGCGGGCGCGGCTTTCCAAGAACCGCCGGTGCTGAGGGAGCGAACGCGTGCTCGCGGCGCCGAGAGTTGAACGCTTATGGACAATCAAGAGCGGGTGCAGAACAAAAACGACTAAAAGCGATTCCTCAAAAAGAATGAAATTCGGGAAAGATTGATAAAAAATAAAAAAAAAGACGGAAGCGATGAAACGCGGAGAGGTGACCCGAGAATTCGAGGGCCTCTGCGTGCCCTAACGACCATTCAGTTGGCACCGTTCGCTTTCTTCTCCAGCGTCAAATTTCTTCTTTATCTCTTTCTCTCCTTCCTTCTATCGTCCGCGCTGACATTTCTCTCGGAGAAAAAGAAGAAGAAGGCAGGCATTCGACTATTTCTGTTCCCGTCATCCCACAACTCTTGGGACGAAGCCCGGCCCAGGGAAAATTTTTTGCCCTTTCATTCTTTATCTTGCTTCCGTCCTCTCCACTTTTTCTCATCTCAGTTCTTATCTCCCTTCAGCGTCCTCCTGCAGCCGCACGAACGAAACGTGCCCATGCAATATAGGGAGAATGGAAGAGAAGAGATAAGCTCTTGTTGAAATAACCTGCTCATTCATTCGTCGTTGTTTCCAGGTTCCCTTCCGGTCTAATCAGCGATGTTGCTGCTCCTGCTGGCACAAAAGCGTCGTCAACCCTTCCGGGAGGATGTTATTTGCGACCAAGTACCTTTTTTTGTTTATTTTTTCCATCGCTTCCTCCCACACAAGTGGGATCAATAGAGCGACCAGCGTGCTTGACGACACGAACTCACTATATGATACACACACTGCCAGATCTGTCCACTCAGATTCATTTCCAGGTAAGTAACAAGCTTTATTTCGGCAAATTAAACATGTCCCAAATCATTCTAATCTGGCGAGAGAAAAATGAACATTCTCTGTTTGTTTTAGTTGGCGATCGTGCTCTCTGCATAACCCAACCGTCCCCGGATCCACGTTGGACGCATATCGCTCGCAGTCTCTGCATGTGCCGTGCCTTGCCCGTCCTTGTTTCTTTATTTGGTGCACATGGTGTGTGTATAGTGTCCGAACGTGGAGATATTGAGTTCCTATCACAGAGTAAATCATAAAAAATTTGCGCTTACTGTTTGTTATTTCACCTTTCTTCAAACTGTCCACACTTCTTTTGTAGTCGTCTCACTGCATATTATGAACAAGGCTCTGTCGTAGTTTGTCCCACAGCCAGAGTGAATTTCTTTTAAAATAAGTACTCCTCCGACTGGACTCTGTTTGATCAGTTGTGATTAGACACGGGCCTTATTACGAATATCGAGCGCTTCTACGCAGCAGGCGGACATCGATGAAACATTCCGTCTACGCCGCAGAAGCAACCAATGAAACGAGAAAAAAAATCCCATATACGGGCCTTTAATCAATAGTTCTTGAAGTAGGCAAGCTTGTTTACGCTGAAGAGCGCCAGAACACGTTTATCATTAGTAGGAAATTGTTTCCTGGTGGTGAACTAAGAGCAAAGCTTTGTTATTATTTACCAAACAAGTCTAATTAAGAGCAAGGCCTTTGTCATTGGACGCACGAAATTTCATGATGTCGCAAAAAAAGCCCTCCAGGGCAACAGATTTGTTCTAACTGCGCTAGTGACACAACCGGATTGCTGATTTTCTTAAAACCTCCAATCTTGACTGAGGGGTTCATATTCTTAACAGCAACACAGCGAACAAAACGAGGATACCTCTCTAATCCCGGAAAAAAAATGCAGAAGCGATCTTACTAGGTGATGCGGAAGGGAAAACTTTATTGCACTGCAGTGCTTTTTGTGCTGTTTTTGGGTATCTTCAGAGGCGTTCTCTCCTTGGTTGTATCCCCAGAGTCTTCTCTGTCGACATCGCCACCATTAATCAATGGTCAGTCAAATCTGCGTTACCAGTAATGGTTGCACATTTAGCTCTCACACACTGATCGCCTTCCCACTGCGTATTTGAATTTGTTTTAACCATGAGCTTGTTGTGTGTGTGGGCTTCTGAATTGTGCTGAAGGAGGGGGGGGGGGGGGGGGGGGGGGGGGGGGGGGGGAGATGTGTGGGTGGGCGGAGAGTCGAGACTTTCCTAGGGAGGATGTAGGTCATTCCTGGTCCATAGCTTCGTCGGCCTTGTAATCTCAATTGAAGCCAAGTGCGATTCGCACATGCGAACGGTGCGTCCCACACGCGTGCAGTATCATAATGACAAACTAACGCACGAATATTAGTCAGATGGCTTCTTAACCCGAATGAACGAAAGGCGCTACACCAAAAACACCGCACACAGCTTCATCTTGATGCAGGTCTCAGCATCAAATTTTTATTTGTTGTATGTTTTATATTCGTTTCTTTTTTGTTTTTTTTTTTTTCATTCTTGAGCAAGGCACGAAAAGTTTTAATCTGTTTGTGAGAACATGTACTGGGGCGCGAAACTACTATATACACTATACACACTATCTGCACTTTCTCTTTCTCGCTGTATCCTGATTTGCCCTTGTACGCGGTGAACCTTGCTTTGCCTTATTGAACGGCATGCCCCCGTAAAGAGCTCTTCAATTTATTTTTTAATCTGGTTCACCCTCATATATATGGTGAAAAAAACAAAAAAAAAAACAGAGTGAGACCTAATTCTATAATGTGTTGGCAATGCGACAGTATTCGAAGCTGTTGATGCCTCTGCCGGAAGTGACTGGTGGGGCTTATGAGACCCAGGCTGTTCTACCCCAGCTCTTCCCTTACATCACTTGCCACGGCTGCAAGGTGGGGGTTTCACACAGATGAGCCTAGTGTGGAGATGCCACTACCGGTCTGGTGACATCACATCCCTTTTGACAATGGGCATTCTCCAGTAGCAAACCAGAACACCCGTCTGGTTAACATCCCTGCTTTCCTTCTTTCTCATTATCTCTCTATCTCTCTCTATCTCTCCAGTTTGGTGACGTCACTTCCAGGCCGATGGCATCACGTCCCTCCAGCCAATGAGCTCTGGTGACGTCACTGTGATGTCACTGCTCGCTAGCCAATCATGATTTTTCTAGATGACGATGGGTGGTCGCCGCGGGCTTTTTGCTTCGATGATGTCCTTAACACTTACATGAATATCAGTGACACCACCCTGTTCAGCCCCACTGAATGGATAGTGTTACTTCGTAGCTGAAGCAAATCTTTAAAACTAACGAAACGCTTTTGGCGATGTCTACATTAATGGGGGATGCTTCTTCGTTCCACGGAGACAAATACATCTATAAAATATTCACTGAGGTAAGGGAAGACAATGAAAACTAATAATTAAAAATTAAATTTTGAGTTACAAGCACAGGCGCATTATGTTGAATATAACTATGGATGTCTGTAAGGAGCGCACAACGACACAGGTGCAAGCACATCAGAAAGCGAAGTTAAGGCACGGGTGAGTGCGGAGCGGGGAATGCTGAACTGCCAAATTTCGAGCGAAGCTACCGAATAATTTTAGCGCGCTCTACAAAAGCATTAGCTTCGCGGTACAACTGAAGGTATGTCTATTTTTTGATAGGCCACCTCCCTCTCCAACGATGGCTGCCTAGGAAAAATCAAAGGAAAAACGGTCATGCAGGCATTGCTGTCTAACGTCGCTGTCGAAACGACGAAACCAGTCCGTGAGTGAAACAGCGCCTGATACGATTCTCATGCTGCAGTAAAATGCTGTTGTTCACGATCAAAGGTTCTGCGTTTTCTGCCTAAGCAACTGGACGAAGTTTCTTTAAATACAGCTTTCCCTTTTCTCTGTAGTGCCCCGTTTTCAAGTAGTAATATTTTGATCTGTTTACTTTTTACCCTAAATCATAATATTGTGATGAATACATCGTATCCCCAAAACGTCTGCAGTCTTTTCATGAGAACAATTTAGAAAGTATAATCGCATATCTCTCCGACTCGAGTCTCTTTGACATCGTCCACTGCTCGGCTAGCCACCGGAAATGCGTTTTCGACGACCGCTCAAGAACGGCTCGCGAAAGGTAAAAGCCTACTCACAAGAGTGCATGGCATTGTTTGGCTACCGGCCAGCAGTTCATCAAAAGCAATGAACATCTGCTGTTACTTTGGGGTCAGGCTGGGAACAGTGGATACGCGTATAGGGCATCTGCATTTTTCAGATTGACATGGTTTGTTAAATACAGTCGTCCAACAATCAATATCGACCGCCGACCGCGCGGGCAACGTCGCAGTCTAATCTTGACGCAAGTATAATCAACGGTGATCTTTTAATTTCAAAATTCAATCGCGGCAGATTGAAGTACTAGAGACCGAGAACGCGAAGTCACAGACAGAGGTTAGAGCGACACAAATGCACTCCGTTCATCTATCATTTCTAGCGGCGACGTTTGCGGGTTTAGTTTAGGCGTGTACTCCACAAATGAGGTCGGCTGTACACATAGGATCGAGGGCAGGTGCGCCCGGTGGAGACCTACGTGGACGGCGTGTTTGGTAGACGGATCACGTTGAAATCTGCGCCCGAAAACAAAAAGCAGGTCGGCTTTCATTGCAGAGTCCGGCCGGTGCGGCGACCACGAAACATCGACTTGTGGTCTTTTTAATCTGCTCGCTTGTTCCCACTGTCTTTGCATGCAGCGCATGCGTTGGCCCATATTGCGTGTGCCTTAGGTGGGATCGTAATAATAGACGAATGCCGTGACAACTGGCCGCAGCGTCTGACGTTGTCTGCGGCGCATGTCATTAAGGTATACGCTCTCATGACGACCTGTTCTTCCTTTGCGCAGCTCCTAACTCGACCGAAAAACAGGGTATATGGTAATTAAGATAATGTTATCTTCTGTATTAACGCCGATTCATTTTTTTTTTTTTTTGGGGGGGGGGGGGGGGGGGGGGGGGGGGGGGGCTCAGCTAAACAACCAAGCACATTATCTGATGAGACTTGTAAAGTTAAAGTACACTGACAAAAATTATCCGTCTTCTTTCGTTTCTCATTTGTGAGAATGAGCAAGCAGTTTGTCATCACGTTGATTCTCGAATAGTGCTTTATTAATTGAAGCTCTCTTAAACGTCACACTGTAAACAGAAAAGAGTAAGAAAGGGAGTAAGTTGGTCTTCAGAGTACTTCGTTTAGAGGACAGTTAACTCTCTTTTTAGTCCCATATAGGCGTATTGGCGTTTAGAGTGCAGGAACGGTTTGTTTGCGCAATTTGAGCTGCTGACGATTTATTTTGTAACGAAAGTGGCGGATAGTAATAGGTCAGATATCACATCCGTGATTAGAGACAGAGAGCATAAATCTTATTGAACATTTAACCCCCAGTCCGGGGCCGGGATTGAGCACGCGTATCTCAGTGAAGGACACAGCATCGATTTACAGCACGTGTAGTGCTTTGCGATGCAGAAACTCGTGCCTGCACGTGCGCTTTTGCATTTGGCCCTCGCCAAAGTAAGCCCTGCCTAAGTTCGGCTCGACATGTCGCCGTCCGGGTAAGGAGATAAACCTGCAATAGCTGACATGACGCGTGCGCCTAATAATACACGGCCGCGGAAAGGTTGGAGTTCTTTATTGACTGTGATTATGATTAAGAACCTCATTCAAAGCAGATAAGACTTGCCTGTCGTGTTGGCACACTCATATATTACTGCTGAGAGCTCATTAATTCTTGCATTGCACCAGTCCCTCCTTTCTGCTCATAATATTTGATTTAAATCGAAGTTGTTCTACATTCTGCGACGCTGCACTCTGTTTGTCTAATCGATCTCCACTTATGTCATTACTTTTGACGAGTCATATTCTTTCTGAATTTTTTATGGGCGCTTCGATGCGGTCTATTGCACAGTTTACTTTTTTTTTAACTTAATTAAAGGCCTCTCCTAAATGCAGTAAGTTTTGGCGCGGGCTCAGTTCACGAGTGTGTCACTATCTTGTTGCCTTAACGCATCCGGAGGTGCTATAGTGCTACATAAGAGTTTCTTGGACATCAGTTGTCTGTAAAACTAAGAAACAGACTAATGAGCCTTACTCAGACGTGTTCTACGCCCACAAAAAGACAAGTAATCTTATCGAAACGTTGACAAGCAGCCTAAGTCTTTCCCCTTCCTTGTTCACTTTGTGATTATCGATCTCCCAGTATGTCATGTTCTGGGTGTAAATGAATAAGGAGTACTGGTCGACCTGCATAAAGCAATCACGACCTCGGGTCTGCCGCTGAAGGATGCTTCGCAGCAGCAAATATGACAACTCGCACCAAAAAGCGTGTGCATTCAAGTCTTTTAGTGGTTTTCTTTTTTTTAAGTCTTATGTGATAATCTTTAGCACCACTCTGAAATAAGAGTGCATCACAAAAAGAAAGTTACGAACAATCTCACTCAGTATAACCTGCAACACGCCGGCACTGGCTGCTCCCGTGATTGCGCGTGGCTGTAAATCAATGTGCCATGACTCTCAGTTCTAGTCACGCTAGCACACTGCAGGGCAAAAAATTACGATGAAAAAAATTCGACTCAGTTGATTCAGAGGAGAAGAGTAACGTGGTTGAGACTGTAAAATGAGCCTGCCAAGATGGTGCTGCTCAGTATGTTCCGATCTGGATAGCGCGCCTAGGCCTTCGCTGCAACAACAGATGGAGGTTGTATCCACCTGCAAAAACCTCCTTTCGCACAATATAAAGCGCTTAGCAGTGCTAAACTGCCATCAATTCTGAAAAATTAGCTCCTGTGTGTTCAGAATCACACTGAACCCAATGATACATCACCAAGAGAGTGTAGTAGATTTAGCTCCTCGTTCTTTATTTGTGTCCAATCTTTAATCAAACGGAATTGCTGAAAACGTATATTTCGTTAAAGTGATATGCCTCAGTATTACTTGATAAATTGGCGGTGAGCGAGGGGGACCTAAATCAGCGAGCGACTCAAGTGCAATACTTACTTCAAAGGTATTAAAAATGAGCATTTTAAACGACATCTCTCTACTCCTTGCTTGCTGATCACGATTCGCAGATTTATTTCAAGCCGAAGCTGCCGAATTTTTTGTGAACGCGAATTGTTAAAGTTACCGAGCGATGGAAGAGCTCCAATAGAGGAAAATCAATCTGACGCCGTCCCCTGGAAATCGTCCCAAAGGCCGTGCGCAGGTTTAGCCTGGAAACAAGAACATTTTCCTTCGGCTTTTTCTGGAGTGAAACTTCATGTCACCTTCAAAACCGAAAGAGACTTCAACTGCATTCCTCACTTTGCAGTAGTCCGACGATTCCTACGCTAAAGAAGCGCGAGGCATCGGGCACCCAGTTGCACTTGGGAACGCTACGAACTTTTAAAGCTCCACTTCCCTCATCCCCCGGCAACACCATGGAACACGCGTCCCAAGGATGAAAAGCCTGAATCCTTCGGTCCTCTGCTATTCAGCCAGAGATCACGACCCGGCATCATCGCTCACGTGCAAGCGAGCATGCGTACGAGACTGCCTATGCGTAGTACGTGCGGTTTATAGCGGTACACACTCTGAATCTTGGTTTCGTGCCACGCGGTAAACACAAACTCAAATACAAAACAAAACTAGGCGCCTCTGTGCTCAAAGCCAGGAACCCGGAGGGTTGTCTGTAATTCGACGTGCCGGGCCAGGGTACCCTCGACCGGCAGCCAATGCAAAATCGCACTCGGCGCCGATGCAGTTTCGGCGCGGTGTTTGCGGCGCGCCAAGAGAAAAGCACGATGAATAATGCACGGCTCTACCTCCTCCGCCTCCCCTTGGCTCCGGCGAAGTTTGGCTGCAGCAAGAGAGCGCCCGCGGCGCCTCTGCTGCCTCCTTTATCTCGGGACTGGGTTCGAGTAGCCTATACCTTTTGTTGCCGCCTCGTATGCGGATTCTACCCCCCCCCCCTCCCTCTATTTTCTCCACCCTCTCGCTCATGTGTTCTCCCGCAGGAAGCCAGGCTTTTACACTATCCATCCCTTTCTTTCAACTCTGACCGCTTTTTTCGCCTCTTCCTTCCCTTTGAGTTGCCGTGTTGTGAGCCTTTCCAATAGAGCCTTCCACTATGTTTCCCTACGTTGTCCTGCATCCATCGCCGGTGTTTCCGGGGCCCATATAGATGAACTCGAAGACGTTCTTTTCTCTTGCCCGAGCAGGACAGGAGAGGATAAAAGAAATACCTTTCAGCCCCCCCCCCCCTTTCACAAAACTTCGGAAGAAGTCGTTGTCTTCTTTTTTTCTTTCCGCGGTTAGAGTGCCGTCTATTCGCTTCTTTTCCTTTGGCCCTTTTAGGCTGCACGACTGAGATGTGCGGAATCGATACTAGAAAGAATAAGCGTTTTATTTATATATATGTATCATATGACATTACTTTTATAGTATTTCGCGCATTTTAACAGAACTTACGCACACCTGCACACATAGCGCACACACACTCGCACGAACAGGCACGGAGGCACGGAGATTACGGAACACTGAAGGTGAATTCTCCTCCGCGACACGGCAAAAAGCGCTCAGTACCAGCGAGAATTGAGCCCCTCTCGAAAATCAAAAGATGGCCTGACGCTGCGTATAGTCAATCATAACCTCCTCTCCCAAATACTGATTACACGGCAGTGGTGGGCCGAAGGATGCAGCCATCGAGAGATTTGCAGCGACTTCAATTCGCGAACTTAGTCACCACATCGAGAGGTCTGTGTATGGTGGGGCTTATCAGGGCACTATACGCTATTTTGTTCAGTTGGGCTCATTTCGCGCTAAAAACTAAGAAAAAAAATGGCTGAGGCTTAGCTAAGGTTAAGCCTAGTCAGATGCGAAGCATATTGATGGCTAGGCTTGGTAATACATGGCTTTCCTTGGTTGACGTTCATCCCGCTCTTCATCGGTCTCGGTGGCACGCTGAAGCTTTCGCTTCTCGTTCAAATCAGCCCTGCTTCTAGGCGGCATCCCAACACCTGGCCGCCTCGTAAGTGCCTGGAGAGCGAGGCAAGCTCAGCTTTATACCGCTGCTGTAGCGTCACGTGGTCAGCTGCAGCGCCTCTGATGTGGAGCCTCCACCGCCGCGGCCGACCGCGCGAGCCGGCAGCCCATCTCTCCTCTGCTGTGACGTCATGTTGTCACGTGGTGTCACGTGGTCACGCTAAAGGTCAATGGTAGCTCCACCGCCGCGCTCGACGGGCTGTAGTGTAGCTCTAGTAATATGCTTCGCATAAAAGCAGTGTGGTAGGTAGTATTGCTGTTTAGGATCTAGTGGAGGCATCACTGACGTGGCTCATAGACATCACTTCCGCATAAAGGAACTATGCCGCTGGTCTTTGCGCCGGTAAGTCCGCATAATATGAAAAGAACAATTCGTCGTGTGATTAAGAAAAAACAGAAAGACGTCTGCATTTCTCGCTTCTTTTCGCTTTGTCATTTTTTTTTTGCATAGCCCTCTCGCAAGTCTTACTTCCGCGTCATTTCGTCCTCTCTCGTAATCTGTTTCCACCGCACCTCTTCGTAAATATTGTTACGCGAGCGGCCCACGGCCATGGCTTTTCTCCTAACGAGTTCCGCACTCAGGAAAAGTACGAAAGTGAAAAAAAAAAGAAGTAAGCCCAAAAAAATAAAACGCTGAACCCTTCCAATCTTTCCCGCTTGTTTCAAACTTCCATTCCCTTACATCCCTATTAAGCGAGCAGGGCGGAAAACCGTCCCGGTCCGTCCCTGGCTTCCCGAAGACTTTCAACTACTTCCACCGCAGGCAAAGGCAGGGCTGCTCTTTTTGCAAGGCGCAGATTCCGGCCTCGCAATGCGCAGCGTTTCTTCCGCGCTGTCATTTACTCTTCGTCGCAAATTATTTTTCTGCCTCATTGCACCCACGCTCGTGCCATTCGCTCGCCTTCCCTCACCGCCCCCTTCCTCCCTGCCTTTGCCTTTCCCGGCGTCTCCTCCGCCCGTTCCCTTCTTCCCTCGTTTGCCTCCTCCCCATCCCGACCTCCCGGATATCTTAAATGGATTCTTGACGACGCAATCCCGCATTACAGAAACGCAAACAGTGCCCGATGAAAACCCATAAAGCTGAGTCGAGTCGAGCCGAAGGCAGCAGCGGACTCAGAAGTAACAAAGAAGAAACGAAGCTCGAATGAGAGGGGCGCGGTAAGACTGCTCTGGAAGCAAGATTCGACCCCCCCCCCCCCCCCCCCCCCCTGCTTGCTCCGGCTGTGAGAGAACCAAAATGCGAGCCGTGCTGCTCGTTCGATGCGCTTGCCTCATGCCGAGTAAGAAAGAAATAGGAAGAAAGGAACGCAGCGGAAATAACGGTGAAACGAAGAATGAAAGAAGCGCCCAGTAAGGGAAATTTAAAATCAAGGGCGAGAGGTAAAAAAGGGACAAAAAACGAAACAAGAGAGACGGGAGGACCGAAGTGTAGCGAGTGTGGGTTTGACGCCGCGGCGCGCAAATGGAAGCTGGGAATAAATTATTTCGTTGACACAAATTTCGTGTCAGGCCTTCTACACTCGACTTCTTGTTTCTTCGCGTGCCGTACAGCCGAGGGAGAGCGCGAGAATGAGACGCCTAGCTCGGTTCAACGAGGTATACGCGGAGCAAAACAGAATAAATGGCGCGAGGCGCTTGACTAATTACTTCGATCTTTATGGCGCGAGGTGGGGAGCCGTGATTTCCCGTCTTTTTTTTTTTTTCCTGCGAACGAAACACGTAAGCAGCATTTTATCTTGCAAAACCAGTTTAGCTTCTTGTTCCCGTCTTTATAGGCTTGCGTAATTAGGGGAAAGATTTATTCAACCCGCTTCTTCTTCCTGCGAAGCAGGTGCAATTCTTTTTTTTTTTCTCGTCTCCCTTTTCACCTGGAGGAGTAGCAGGTGCAGAGCACGCAAGATTTCTAGGGCGTCGTATAATAATATACAGGCTAATCGTAGCAGCTGGAGGTAGTGCTTCCTGGCAAGCAGCTTTTAAAGTTGGCGTCTTTATTTTCGTCCGCTAGGTGGTTCTACCTGTTTTTGGCAAGGGCCTGTTCTGCGCGAGCCAGCTCGCTGCAGCGAGATTTCTTCATCAAAATTACAAAATATTTTGAAAGCAACGCGTGGAAGTAGTTTTCTAAAGTAGGTTTGACTTGGAGATCCAGGCTAAATTACCGTAAGCACACTAAAAAAAAAAACAGCAGAAAAGTTTCCGCCGTCCGAACAAATTTTTGTAGAATTGGCCCTGAAGCTATAGTAACAAGAAAACTGTTTTTATTGCTTCGCTCTCCGTTGTAGCGACAAAACTACCGGAAAAGGCTGCAATACTACAGAGAAATACTGCAGTACTACAGAAAAAAATTGCAGCCCTACAGAAAAACGTGTCGTTACGAAAGAACGCCCAAGCATTTTTTCGGAATTTCGACACAATTCTCTCATTTTTTTTTAATGGAGTGAGCATACTCCATGCGTTGTTTTTCTACTCGTCCTTCTTATTAGCGAGGCACGTGCGTTTAAATAAAATGAAAAATGATTAACCTAAACTTGAATGCAAACTTTCTCGAATGAAGCTCGCACTGGAGTCTAGGCTTCGTTTTCAAGTAGGACAAAAATATAGCTGCCCAAAGGAGCGTACGCCCCACAGCCGCTGGGTTGTTATCTTGTTTATTTAAAAAATTACACCATTAATCATTACTGCGAGGAATAAAACGAGAAGCGCCTCGAGAGAGCTGGTAACTTTAATATTCTCGGCGGAATTAGCGCAGCAGTGAGGACAACACGGAACAAGTTCTCGCAAGTGATATTTCTCAAAAAAAGCAAAAAAAAAAGGAAGTGACTTTTTTTTCCCTTCGACGCTGGCAAAGCAAAAATGAACATAAGTTCTAGCCAAGAAATTCACCTGGGCCTGTGATATAGTTTACCCCGTTATGAGCTCCTTTGAAACTCGTTAAAGTGAGCAAACCATGCGCCACTGTTTTCTAATGGGACGTTTCCTTAGCCAAGCGGTCGGCGAGTTTTCTTTCTTGCTTTTTCTTTCCTTCTTTCTCGCCTGCTTTCTTTCTTTCCTTCTTTATTTCTTTTTCTCTCTTTCTCTCTTTCTCTCCCTTTCTCTTTTTCTTCCCCTCTCTCTCTCTTCCTTTCCCTCTCTCATCCTCTCTCTCTTTTTTCTTTTCTTTTTTCTTTATTCCTTCCTTTCTTTTCTTTCTGCGCTAGCGCGTAGTGAAAATCACGCTTTGCTGCCGCGTTCGTCCCGGAAATGCGTTCTCCCGTCTTTCTCTCACTCTCACTTGAGCAAAGCGAGCAGCCAGCCTCTTCCTTAAGCGATTCATTTTATTGGGGTTTCACTTTCAGGAAACGCGGCGAGCTCGTGGCCCTGAGTTTTCATGTACTCACCCCCCCCCCCCCCCCCCCCCGCCCTTCCTCCCGGCATACCCCGCTAAAACTGCGCGAGTTAGAAAAATGAGTGTATCAGACGCACCTGCGTCGTCGTCGTGAATTCGCCGGGTGATTAAGTCTTGGCGTCTAATGAGGCGCTCGCTTGCCGGGTAATCTTGCAGAAGACGCGAAAGCGTTTTGTGCCGCTCATTAGTCTAAGCCGTGCACGCGCGAGTGTGAAATACGTCCTCACGCTTGTCTCCTTTGCTCGTGCCGCTAAAATGTCGCGTGAAGAAGAAAAAAAAAGTAGTGGGAATTGGGAATAGGACGGAAGGAAAAAAATCGGGAAGATTTTTCTGAAGAGGCAAGCGTTGGTTAGTTCCGAGCGATGGTGTGGGTGTTGCAGCTGATATTGCGCGAATGGAAACAGAAGACGTGTGCTTAGCTGCAGCACTAAGAAAGAACAAAGCTCCACTTATGGGGCTTAATAACTGTATAATGAGAATACTAAAGAACCAGCTTTTTCTAGTGCGGTAGCACTAGTAGGTGAATTTTTCAATTTCGGGCATACGTACCCCCTATGCCAAAAGTAACCGAGCAACAGGTTTTTGCTTCTAAACCGTACAACGCAGCCATTAGGGCACCCCTAAACACCGATAGGTGTCAAAGCGTAAGGAAAAGGGTTCACCTCACTTTAGACAGATTCAGAGCTGAAGGGCTGCCATATGTGCTTCGCTATGCGGCTGACAAACAAACCACCGTTGCACGGTTACTTTTGGCAAAGTTGGAGTACGTGTCTGAAGCCTCTTTGTAGGAGGCGGCCCACCTGCCCTCCGGGTTGTGCGCAACCTTTCAGGTCACCTGGATGAAGGCCCGTGTGAAGGATACACCTGGGGAAGGCCTTCAAGGTAAACTCCATCAGGGTAAAAGCCTTTGTGGTAAAGGCCTTTTTTTAATTCATTTAGGCCAAAGATTTTAATGATAAATATCTTATGGTAAAGGCCTTAAGGGTGAAGACCTTCATGAGGAATGGCCAAAGGTCTTTATGTTTAGGGCCTTTAGGTCAAACGCCTTTAGCACGTAAGGACCTTGAGTGCCCACCGTAACTGGCGCTGCTGCACGATATTCCGCGCTTAGCAATGCTAAACAGTTTGCTATTTTTTTGCAACCTTAGCTTCCAAAGCTGCATGAATTGAAAGAGTGATATAAAGCCGTCTTTTCTAAAAGTAACCGATCAACTGGTTTGGATTCTTAGCGGTGTACCAAGGCTCTTATGGCACCCTTAAGCTCTAGATATCTGTGTAGGGTAAGTAGAACCTTTGTCCTTACCTTTCGAGACCTTTTGGTTCGTAGGATCTCCGTAAGAGCTCTACAATACGTGTTGCTCCGTTACTTTTGCCAAAGGGGATACAGAATCATTACTGCAACGCCGAAGTATCTTTTTTTTTTAATTTCGAGCATGTACGTGAATGTGTGTGCGTATATTGGCATTGTGCATATATTGCCAATGCACATGTTCTTAGGAATGAGTGCCGTGCCTGTTAGCGCTACACTACCTTATATGTGTGTGTTTCAAGAAAAAAAATTCCTCAGCAAATGCGAGGTCGAGAGATCGTCGCCAGTCTCCACTAACGGCCACCAAGCAAGATCAACTAATCCACTTCTTACTCCAGCACATTATAAACGTTTCCCAATCCAAATCAGCTATGTCCACGAACGTTGAACGATATGCTACTGAAGGAATGCATGCGCCTTTTCTCTGCTCATAACCTCCTGCTTCTCGTGACGTAAAGCGTCACCGAGTTCGAATGTCGCGCCTTTCACTAATCTTAACGTTACAAGAGCTCTCATTAAATTTTTAGGCCACATTTTTCGTCTATTTCGTTTTCTACCTCATATTCTTCCTGCAAATCCCTCCAACCACGTCCCCCCCCCCATTTTTGTTAATGTCGCTGGCTTATCTTCCTACCTGTGCACGCATGCCATGACTGCAGTGCACGCTTACAAGGATGCGCAGCAAATGTAGACGTTAAATGCATTCCTGCATTCATAATAGGCTTTGTACGTGCTCCTAAATATTCTTTACATATATGTATTTTTTGCTGTTCCTTCATCCATACAAACTTCACTCTTTCAGCAGTTTCGTTTCTCCTCTTTATCGGCTTTGTTTTTTTCCTTAATGTGTGTAAGAAAGCCTCTGTCTTCGCTTTGAGATTTAAACCGCTTTTATTTCTTTTGAGCTATTTTTTTTCATCTCTTGGTATTTTTCGACTCGTTCACTACTTCCTGGAAGATCTTTCTGCACAACGCCCATAGCACAGCAAACAGAATTAAAAGATGTTAGGCGCGTATACGGTTGGAGCACGAGCTTAATACCTAACCATTTTGTTTTTGTGTGTGGAATGAGTAGCCGTTTATGCGTTTTTGTGCATAAAACTAACAGTGTGGCGACACGAGGCATGCTCCAGTTTAGGGTCACGGGCTAACTTCGTCGAAATTGAGTTTTTTTTTTTTAACTTTCAGCGAAAAGTCCCTACATATAAATCTCAAAGTGATAGTCTGTACAAGGCAGTTGTTAACTTTCGCCTCCGTCGATACGCGACGGCGCAGCCGGTATCGCGACAACGAATTCGTGGTCGGCAGACAAGCGTCATAACTAATGAGCCACCGTTGAGGTCAGAAATAGAAGGACTTAATCAATAATACACCCACGCTGCTGCCCACTGCAGATAGCTTTGCGGAAAGCATTACGTAAGCACTGTTTCCTAAAGTGGTGAGTTGTACAGGTGGCATTAATTGAGAAAGGAGATGCGTTTCAGCAAAATGCTTCCAATTCTGATATGAGACGTCATGGTCAAGCAACTTGCTTATCTTTTGACTTACAAAATGCGAGAAACTTTGCTTCCATTTTCAGTCCAATGCGCTTTTGAAATCACAGTCCCATATATATATATATATATATATATATATATATATATATCAAAAATGATTTCTTGGCAGCTGATTGATCAATATAAGATAAAGCGCCAGAAATTGAAAAACAGCAGGATTTAATTCACGACGTTTCTACTGGAGGACGAGCTTTAAATATATATATATATATATATATATATATAATTTAATTTTAACGGAACCCTATGTAGTTGCGTAAGTAATATAACAGAGCAGGTAAGTGCTTTAAGGATTGCGCCATAACAAGTACGGATGCAGTTCGAGCAAATCAGCTCCTTCAATTATGTGGCAACAGAGCCGGAATTGAAGGAAAAATTGGCAGCGGTTAAGCTCTGGTTAAACCTGGAGAATTGCGGAAGTAACGAGGAGAGAGAGAGAGGAGATGGAGAGCGCGCGTCAGCGGCGGCGACCCCAGCACGCTAGCTATGCGCCGCTACAGCGCATGCGCAATTGGCGAGCGCGGCGGCCGCACCTCTGAGTCACCCGCGCAGCTGCGGCGGCAGCGCGCCAGCTGTGCGCCGTGTCACGTCACTGCTCCTCGCGCATGCGCAGTATGGCCTTGCCTCAGCTCCGTGAAATGGCTTGGAGACTCGCGTAGTGTTGCTTTCGCAACGAAAACGGAAGGCGTTGTAACGTAGGCACTATTTCTGTCTGATGTGAGCAGCGTTAGATGACGATAGAAAATCAAGTCCGCACCTCTTACAGATGTTTTGCAACACATGGGCGACGAAGCATGAGAAGAACAGAAAGAAGTTGGTATGATTGACGTTATTTAATTTCGATTGACGTGAGAAGCGGTCTCCGCTCCTGCATTGAATGCAAAAGTTTTACTGCCGCCAACTGCACATAACCGCAACAAACACAGATCGTTGATAAGCCACGGACACGCTCGAATTGGCCGTCGGCAAATGGGTTCCGGCATGGTCGTTATTAACAATTTTGCAGAGCAGTTACAAGTTAGCAAAAGAAAAATGTAACTGCCTCAACGCCTGCACTAGCATGACCTATAAAGGCGAAGTTTTCTAAACGCAGTTATTAGGTTAGCAGCTCGCCAAGGGGCTTTTGGAGTGTCGCGTCTTTTTTGATGACGAAAAACAACAAGAAGGGAGTGCAAGAAAAAAAAAGCGCTCGGATTTTTTCGTCTTTCTCTTTTTTCGCTACGCGCATCTTGGGAAAGGGCGGAAGCTTTGTTGACATCCTCCAAGGGTATCTGGAAGCAATGTTTTTCCAGCCTTTCTCCCGACAAAGGCAAAAAAAGTTGAGGCTGCACTAAGAAAGTGCACCCTCAGCCCAGCATTGCATGTTAGAGAAATGTGTTAGATAACGGCGCAGCCTGCCGTGAGGAGAAGCATGCACACAGGAATGAAAACTGGATGGGAATATGCTTCCACTATCCGCATTTTTTATCTCTTAAAGTGCATGCAACCTAAATTACTTACTTATTTTGACACCTCTGTGAGGTAGCCATGGGCGACTGGATGAGTTTTCCGGCAATTACAAGCACTCTCTTACATTTATCCCCATATCCCTCTCGATTGCATCCGGGCTTTCCCGGGTTCATGGAGCGAGTTCCTTTAAAGCTCGGCTCCCATCTTGGAGAACCACAGCTGAGAAGTCAAAAGCGCTCCGCTTCTTATCAGCGCGAAACAGAGCAGCGCCCTTTCCGAGTCCGCCTCAGTCGCGAGTCGCGCCGTCGGCGACGGACCCCCGCGGCGCTGGCCCGCAAAACACTGCCAGTTTCCGCATCCAGCCCAGGGCTGCTGGCGCGAAACACAGGCCTAATGAAATTAGCGCCCCGGCTGATCTAATACAGGGGTCGACACGGCGGCTCGGCCCCTAGTATCGATATCTGCTTGCAGCAGCGAAAGGTCGCGCAGCCTGGCGCTGTATAAACACGCCGTCAGGACGTCAAGAGCCGTTAGCCACTCCCAGGCCAAGCGCCTCTTGCCGCCGCTTGCGACGCCGCCTCCCCTCCTCCTCCGTCACCTCTCCCCTCCCTCTCGGCTCGTCGTCGTCCTCCGCCCCATTAATTCCGCTGATGTGTGCATCCTGCTCCAACAGAGTCGCGACTTGGACGGACGCAAGCCGCGGGCGCTACGCTCGCCAAACTCGCCTTCCAGCCCGCTCTCCATCCCCTCCGTCCTCCATGTCCAGCAGAATCTCCCTCGCTCTGCGTGTCCCGAGGCGAGGACCGATCGCAACTGCCGAAGGCCATGCTTCTGCTGGAAGAAGGGGCGTGATGCTGCTGCCGCCTAACCGCCGACAGGCACGAGTGCCGAGGTCGAAGTACGGCCCTGACGCGTGCGAGCGCTTAGTCGAGTGCAATAGCTGTAGTGATACCCGAGTCTGTTGTCATTGCATGCGTTTCTGCCGCCGACGACGCGTCTGGCACTCGCTTCCGTTGACACTACGAGCCCTCGCGTTGATTATTTTCTATCACGTCCGGTGGCCGAGATCATTCTGATGTCACCTTTATTTTTTTCCTTTCTCAGGTTTCCTTTCTTTTCCTGGACAATCCAAAGACACGTCAACTTCTAATATTTTAGCTGGATACACGGTTGAACAATTGCAAGGAGTGTAGATTCGCGTCTGATTGTCTTCTGTGGTGACGAGGGAATTGGAGTACTTACTAGCACAGCTTCCGCCCTCACCGTTCGATACGTTTCATGAAGCACTCGCGGTAATACAGGACGTCCTACGTCCGTCGGTGTAGACAAGGCGTGCGCTGCTGAACACTCTCAATGTTCGGTTACAATGCACACAAATAGCCCCGAAAGCAGAAGATTAGACAGCCGTCGCCGTAACATCCAGCCGTCGCCCTGTTGGTAGAGCATCGGACTAGAAATTCGGAGGTAGTGAGTTCGAATCCCATCGGTGGCATATGGTTGTTTTTCTTCTGCTTTTCTTAACAATTATCCTTAAATTTCTGTTTTTCTTAACATTTATCCTTAAATAATTACCCATTAATTTATTTATCTCATTCATCAATATCCACATATTAAAAAAAAACATCATCTATAGTTCTTGGTTTCGTGGACTGCTGACTTCCATCATGTTTGTCATAACAAGCCCCTCTTTTCCTTCTTTTTTAATAAAATGACGCGTCTGGGGGGGGGGAGGGAACAGAATACTTTGCTTGGCATAGCAGTACGCTGACAAAGAAAACACGTTGCACTCTAGTGAACAAACTTGCACTGATGAGACGACTTCCAGAACAAATACAGGAACCGTCTTTGCTCTGCTTGAACGTTAACAGCTTCTTTACCCCAACAATCAAGCCAACCGCTAACACCGATAGCCGCCGATCATCCCACACGATTGACGTGTGTTATCTTTGATGCCCTGTAACCGAAAGTCGGCAGAAGAGAGTACCATAACCGGGTCGACTACTTTCGCTTATTTTCATACTGACCGTATTAAAACCTTCCTTTCCTCCCCCCTTCCTTCTCTTGAAGTTGCGTGGAATGTTTGGACCGCGCCTTAACTTGATTGAATACGGCCTCACAGTGGCCGCTGAGGTGGTCCTCAACTCTCTGTTGCTCCCTTATTTAGAACCTCCTAATACCACAAGGGCGCCGGGCAGTTTAAGCAGCCTAACAGCTCTTTTCCGCCAGAGGCCCTATTCTCCCCACCTTCCGGCCCTCCACGTGCACGGGCTTTAGCGTAAGGCTCACTGCTTCCGGTTTCATCACGCTCCGCACTGCCACTTCGTCATACAGTTTCCGCGCCAGTTCTCTCGCCGGATGCTCCCCGGGGCAAGTTTGATGGACACCTTAAAGGCGCCGTGTTTTCTCTGTGCATGAATTCCGACATGAAGTGTATCCGCTAACCACTGTTAACTGTGGGCTTCCGCCCCTCTAGGGCGCGGTAATTAGCAGTGCTTTCGCATCCGAGACGGAGTGTATAATGACTGCGCCCGCTTCTTTGAGTGTGGGTGCTTCATAATCTTTGCAAGCACGTTCAGTAAATCAAAAGCCTACTTCACCTACGTTGATGCATGTCGGGCCTCATTTGCCTTACGGTCTACTCCCCGCTGTGACGCCACAAACGGTCATTCGATCTAAGTTAGAAAAAAAAGAAATGAGTTCAAGCGCTCATTACCCCTGACTTTTTAGCGAACGGAAGCAGAGCCATTCTTTTTTACATTTCAATTCAGCTGGGCCAAGGTACTGTTTTGCTTCTTGAGAGCGACTGGCTTGAGTGGCCAACTGCGACTGTGCCCCTCTCCCGTTCACTCTTCTCCTTTTAAATCTCCTCATCCCTCTTTCCCAGTGCAGGGTAGCCAACATCTTTATTTCCCTCTGTCTCTATGTACTGCTGGGCTTTGCAGCGGAACCACTGGTAAATTCGCAGAGTTCTCCGAGCTTTAAAAGCTGGATTAACGGAGACCGCTTTATGCACTTTTTGGCTCATGACAGAATCCAGCCCGTAAACAAAGTAGGCGACGCGTGGAAAAGGCGGCCTTTAATCTTTCCGTTGCGTGCAAAGTGAAGCCGCTTGGACTGTTTTTGCGGGCTTTCTGTTTTTCCTTTTATTTTTATGTATTTTTTAAGTAAGTGTGCGCTTACGCCGCGCTACACACTCCGGAACCCTCCACTACGGCACCTCTTTCTCTCCCTTCTTTCACTCCTACCTTCCTTCCTTCCCTCACGGCATGGTTTAGGCGTACACCAAGAAGTGAGACAGTTACTGCGCCACTTCATTTACTCAGAAACCACTAATTGCACTAATTATTAGTTGGCTACCAGAAAAACCCCCAGAATGGACTCGAGAAAAAAAAGTTTCAAGCGTCCCTGCTTGGATTCTCTGCTGTCATCTTGAAAGAGGGGAAAAAAACGTAAAAGGGACGCAAGCACATATAGTGGCCGTCTGAAAAGGCACACTTCTATTGAAACAAAGCTTTGTTAACATACTCCATCCCTAAAGTATCGGCTTTTCATCCTTCCTTTTGTGTCGCTAACAGGCCGCACTTACTACGATTACAGCTACTCTGTACGAAGCGATTTTTCGGGTAATAAATTCCGCGGAGGACGGAGGCCAAGAGCGTATCGTGATCCCCGCAAACCCGGTGGGAACGTGAGGCTCAGAGCGGGGCTTGCGACACTGGATTAGCGCGGGTGGAGCGGGAAGGCGGATGAATTAGGGGATTAACCCCGTTCTCTGAAACTGTTGCCCCGGATCGAAGCATCCCGAGACGAAGGTGAGCTCCTTCTTTCCACGCGACGCGCTGGTCCCTGGCGGGCCAATTATCGACTTTGCCGGCAGCGTTGTCTCGCTCGCTGCCGCCGCCGCCGCTGCCTATAGGCGGCGCTGCCTTTTTGTGTGGCTGAACAGAGAGACCCAGTCGAGACAATAGAGCACGGATGGGCCAGTTGTGGGCGATGCGTGCGCTATAAGGCACAGCTCAAACAGGCCAACACAAAAGCACGCAGAAAAATGTTGAAATGCGCGTTCACCAGCCGATGCACTAGTTTCAACTTCAGCTTTAAAATCTAAACAGAAAGGTGTAAAAAGGGAGTAATCTGTCCTGCACTCTCTTTTATAGAAGGTACAGCGCTAGAGGACAGTTCACTCTCTCTTTAGTACTCCATAATGGTGTATTCATGTTCAGAGAGTGTGTGTAAAGGGGACGCGTAACAAATTATGTAACAAGAGAATGTTTTCGGGGGATTCAGCTGCTGATTTATTTAACTGTAACAATGACAACAAGTCACGTGGGCTAAATCTTTCCAGTGACCCACTGACAACTGAGGCATTATATGACCTACTCTAGTAAAATGGCAGTTTGGGCGAGTTGGTTAAGCATCTGTCCTGTGTCCTTGCGCTGTTTTATTACAAGATGACCTACTCATCAAGCCAATGGGTTGTGCCCTAGTAGTTATGTGGCCCATTTAAATGGATCATATCGGCTAAGAGCAGTGTGACCAATGAAAATGTGCCATGCAACCTTGCTATATTGTGACGTCATTTCATGGAGACAGCGAGCACGTGATCGTGGGAAAGAGGGTAGGCTGGATATAACGTCCGACGATGTGAAAGCAAAAATACGGTCTTTCCTGCCTAAGTGAGTCTATCAACTCTCATTTGCAGCAACACCTGTATGCAAGACTTTTCCCCAGGATAAAACACGCTGGCGTAGCCGTCGAGCTCTTTCGTTGAAGACAGCTCCCACGTTCACCTGCTGGAGATAGTTATTGTAGCGATTGTTACGTAAATGCTCTTTATTTATTCGACACATTCGCATCGGCTCCATCAGCTGTTGACGGCTGTCAACTACTCCGTCCTTTCACTGCTTTGCGGCCCGCGCACGAAATTTGTGCTTATGAGAACAGGCGGTCACGCATGCTTTTGATACACGGCTACTGAGGAAAACATTTTTTTATTCCAGGCTACTTTAGCTCGCAGCCTGGAATTTAGAATAGCACTACGGTATAGTCTCACGGATAAGTACAAACGCGTCCTTTGAATTTTTTTAAACATACATTGGCTGCGGAAGAAATCAGAGTTCTTATTCGCTGCACCGGTGCCTTTAGAATTTTAGCAGCAACCTACCCATAATCGCAAACCAAAGGGAAACTTGGAACCCAATGAAACTGTTCTTTTCGGCATGGCACTTGACTTGAGTCCCTTAAAAAGCCGAGGCGCGAAACGTGGAGGGTGAAACAAGCGCAGGGCCAAATGTCAGGAAACAATGTGTTCTTTGCGGATATTCAGAGACTTTCACTGCTCAAGGTAAAGACGCTGCTTATTGCTTTACCTGCGACTGCGCTTATTTGACAGTCTTAGCATCCTCAGATCACAGTTACCTCTTCCGCGTAAACCAATCTTTGGAAGAACTTATTCGCAAAGTAGAGATAGCGTTTTAAGTCGCGTCGCGAAGGGGGAGCTGGCTTGAGTGTGATTTCAAAGCCGGAAGTATAGAGATCAAACCAGCGCTCAAGCAGACGAAATGTTCATGTTTTTCTCGAAAAACCTGGCAGGTCGCTGTTTTTTAAAGTTTATTTGTATTATACGCACCGTATTATAGTACTCTACATTTTTTGTACTAAAGGCGTCGCTCTTGAAAAAAAACCTTCATCAGTACGCATCATCCCGCTCTATACGGCCCCGCACATCCGTCTAGAGCCTGAACGTAAGCTTAAACTTCGTTTGACTGTAAAGGGAACTGCTCAGCCAGCACGGATCAGTCGTCGGAGGACGAGATTTTTGTGCCTGTTCATAAGTAGAAGAACTAAGTTTGAGCAAAGATGTGAACGTACTTCTTAGAACTCTAGGACCAACGGTAAACAAGCTAACGCAAAAAAAAAAAAAACATGCACGAGGTAAGCACGGGAGTCGAGCACTAGGAGTTCCTGCTTCTCGTTTTTCAGTGGACCCTGTAGTTGAGATAGCCCATAATCCGACAGGCAGCATAGCTATGCGCCGCATCGTAAGATGAAATTGCAACCTTCCCGCCGCGCGCTTGTGAAGTTCTTGAGATCTGACGAGGAGACAAGTTTGGTTTGGTTTATTAGAGTTTGAAGTCCCAAAGCGACTCAGGCTATGAAGGACGCCGTAGTGAAAGGCTTCGGAACTTTCGACCACCTGGGGTTCTTTAACATACGCTGACATCGCACAGTACACGGGCCTCTACAATTTCGCCTCCATTGAAATTCAGCCGCCGCGGCCGGGATCGAACCCGCGTCTTTCGGCCTAGTAGCATAACCACTGAGCCACCGTGGAGGGGTAGAATGAGGCAAGCAAAAACATAAAACAGACATTAACGTGTGGGGTAGAGCTTCATAATCTGCTCGGTTGACACATGTGCTCCTAAAGCATGTGAAATGCGTTTTTTTTTTTTTTTTTTTTGCACAAGAAGCAGTTGGCACGCGAATTTTGCAACTTCATGGTAAACTGTATTCACCCAAAACATCTGTTGGCCTTTTATTTCTATTCGGTCTGCGATTTTCCAAAGTCAGTATTTACCGGCTTAAACTAAGTGATAGGAGAATGGGCGCCAACTCCGCTGTGGTTTTCATTTTCATCTCGATCCTTACGAGCGAGATACGTAGATCTGAGGAGTTGCATATCGGATGGCGGAGTAAACGTTCTCGATTACGTTAACTGTTTGTTTGGAGGCTGTTTAAGCCTACTCTCGGTGGGCGTTCAGGACTCAGCTACGCTTGACAACTTGCGGTATGGTCCGCGGTTTTGTTTCTTTTAGAGCGCAGCTCTTTGGCGTCCGTTCCTGGGTTCGCGTCGTCGTCGGCGTCGGCGTCGGCCTCGTAACCAGCTCCGCCCCCAATGTCATGCTTTTCAATTGGTCGAAATGCTCGTGACGTCACAGTGCGCGAATTTCAAATGGGGCCAATTGTACTTTGGCTAGTAACCATGCAACCAATCAAAGGGATCGTATAGTGATGCTGCAACTAAGTTGGACTGAGTTTAGTTAATTGGTTAATTGATCAATTAGCCTAATTAATATAGAGGAGAATGAAGAGGTCAGAAGAAAAGAAAAGAAAGACGCGCGGCCGCAGCGACAACAGCGTCCGCGGAAGGAGACGCTGCTGAAAAAAAAAACATAAGTACGAAGCCGCGTTCCCACCACCACCACGCACTTCCCCACTCAGTAGTTGTTGTTGTGACTGAGAGAAGGATGAAAAGGAAATTGCACGGGCCTGCTACTGGCTCTAGCCAAGCCACCACCGCTGCCAACGTGCAGATAGAGGAGAGGTAAGAGATCAGAGGAAAGAGAAAAAGGCAAGAAAAGACGCGCGTCGCAGCAACAACTGCGTCCGCCGGAGCGGACGCTGCTGAAAAAATCAGATAAGCGGCCGAAACCGCGCTCGCCGAAGCCCACTCAGTAAGACGTTGCTCGTTTCATATACGTTGTGTCGAACATCCTAGACAGTTCCAACAATTGACAGGTTAATGACAGAACACGATGGATAGAAATGCAATAATGTGAATATGAAATAGCCTAATTAACCTTTCTAGTTAGACCGCATAAATCTATAAAACCGAGAACGAAATTGGTCGAGTTGGGGAATCGAACCAGGGTCTCCGGAGTGCGATACGAGCACGCTAGCCACTCCGTAATGCCAGCTGAATGGTTTGGAATGAACAAAGGCGCGTCTAGCTAATACGGCGTCTTCGTTCACTCCCATCTTCCCCCTTCCCCTTACGGCGAGGTGCAGGTGTCCACCCAGATATGCGAGAGAGATACATTTCCTTTCCTCAAAAAATAAATTTACCGTCCAGCAAGGCGTAAAGCCGAATTGCCGATGGCGTTCTGTGGACTCCCTGGCAGCGTTGCAAGACGCTGTCGCGTTCCACTCTTACAGGCGAAGCTTAACATGTTAACCACACATCAGTAACACACGCAGACAGCCAATGGACGCGTCATTCGCTGGCAGCACTTGATTCATCATTCACAACCACATTCTTAACGTACGCTGCATGTTGAAACCTGGATGGATCCCGAAGAGCCTCTCGAAATCATAGATTTCCTATACTGCTGTGGTGCTCGCAGAGACCACAACAGAGCGGCGGGAGTCGCTATCTACTTGCGCACAGGTCTCTCTGCAATACCAGTCGAAATGTTTGGCACGTCACATGAACTTGGCGAACTGTGCGCCGCAAAGTTGCCCAACGGCTTGCTGGTAGTAGCTGCCTACTTCGCCCCTACCGCACTCACGAAAGACGTCGTGCACTTCCTGCAACTCGCATTAACCGTCCATCGATCCACACCGATGTTAGTAGTGGGGGACTTTAATGTTGACATAAAGACAAACAGCAATTTCCTAACACTTATGCCGGAGAACATCCCGTTCCTCTCGCTCGTAACGCGTCCCACGGCTGTGACAACCTCGCGAGGCACTTGTATAGATCTCGTCTTTGAGAATCAAGCATTGGTGTACCAAGTCGAACATATATCAGTCTATTTCTCCGACCACAAAGCTTCATTCATGACTGTCAAGAACTGTTAGTGGAATCTTTGTTAAAGGAATACGTGTGAAAAATAAAAAAAAACTCTGTGATAGCGCATACATGTGTTGCTTGATTTCTTTGCCTCAATCTATCGAAAAGGTGAAACAGCTTTTTGCTGCGCTCAAATTTCGCATTAGGAAGTAACGTAATCGTCGGTAATTTTTTTTCATTCAGAAGATTTGTATTTGCGAAATCCGAGTGTTGACTTCGGGTTTTGCGACCAAATCGACATGTGCATTTGGAGGGAAGAGGACATCGCGGTAAAAGTGTGTGCCAAGAAAGGAAAACTAGACCGCTGCGAACGTAGGTCCAAATGTCGTAGTGCATGGTGCTGTCAGCGTTCGTCTGCACCAATTTTAATTCGTACTAACACTGTGAGAAAATTTCCAGCCTCATCTCATTAAGAAATTTCGAACTGGATTGCTTTGCTGCAAAACAAAGACGTTGTTCCCGCCGCTCGCCGATAATTGAACGCAGTTGATTTCCTAAGCAGGCCGCCGCGGTTGCTCAGTGGTTATGGTGCTCGGCTGCTGACCCAAACGACGCGGGTTCGATCCCGGCCGCGGCGGTTGAATTTCTTTGGAGGAGAAATTCTAGAGGCCCGTGTACTGTGCGGTGTCAGTGCACGTTAAAGAACCCCAGGTGGTCAAAATTTCCGGAGCCCTTCACTACGGCGTCTCTCATAGCCTCAGTCGCTTTGGGACGTTAAACCCCATAAACCAAACCAACCATTTCCTAAGCGCCGAGAACGCCGCCACACAACTGAAGATCTGTAACTTGATCTTCAATGACACCTTTAGCAAGATCTATCTGAAGATCTTGTGCACAGGAAACGCATCTGAACTCATCTGGTTCTAATCGTGTATTTGCGGACGCATTTCTTTTTCACTGTACACAAAAGTCAGAGAATGTTTCACAAGTAGGAATTATTAGCAAATCAAACGCAATCATGCAGAACATCTTCGCCTGTAGCATTGCTCATCGAGCTCAGTGATTGCGCAGTACTGACGCACTTCAACAGTTCGAGAAAGTATTGATTTCAAGAGGCGTAAGCTCCTGCCACGAAGCACATTGAGCGAAACCATTAACCGGTTTAAATTTTTTCTGCTCGGCAGTCCTTAACACACAATGGTTTAAGCATTGTGCGCGGCGGAAAAACATCGAAAACATTCGAAACAGCCTGCGGCAGCCACCGCGTATCGCTGGAACTCATCGACATTTACAGCGAATCTAATTTCGCTGGGCAGCAAAAGAAGGGGGACGTGAAGGTTGGGGGGGGGGGGGGGTGCATATAGCGGATTAGAAATTCATAAATGGGCTGGTTACATACTGGCACTCCGTTTGAAGCGAGTTTAGTGGCGTCACGAGTGTTGCAAAAAGAATGGCAAACAAAAAAGGCAAAAACAGAGTATAATTCTTTTCCCATCCTCGAACGTTTCGAAGGGCGGAGAGAGAGGCGACGCCAGCCCAAGAGTGGAATATAATAGCATGCACCGAAGGGCTCTCTCGTGCTCAGCCAAGCGGAGAGGAGAGACGAGACAAGACAATAACTCTCCCTTTCCACGTCTTCCTTTCTACTCCATGCGCCTCACAGTCGCTCTTTTTCTTTTTTTTTTCGCTCTCTCTTTCTCCCACTTTTGTTTTTTAACATAGAGGTACACGCGCACGGGTCTGCGTGCCCTACAAGGCCTTCAAAACAAAAGCGAAAAGTAACCAAAATGGCGGCGCATAAAGAATGAAGCCTATTCTCCACTGGGCCGCTGTACTCTCTTTTTACCCGATTATGATATCTTATTTGCCGTTTTGCGCGTTTCAGAAGTCGCCTTACCCGGGGATTAGTTTTTCCCCACTCGCGTTAAGGCTCTAAAAATGCATGAGCGCCCCCAAAGTGGAACCGATATTTTCGTGCATTTTATTTTTTTTTTTATATCAAAGCTGTTTCCCGCACTTTTCTTTCTTTCTTTTTCTGTCCATCCTCCTCTTTTTTCCTCTCTATCGAAAGTCGAATATTTCTGCGTATTCGCCTCCTTCGCTGGCTTCTCTCTCGGCTAGCTAGCACGCCGCCTTCGTTCTCTCTTGTTCTCTCTTTCGCCCGCGTTTAATATACTGAAATATGTCCCTGCGAGCACGTTACGCTTTCCAGCGTCGCCAATTTGCGCGCAAGCGCGCGACGCGGCGCATACGGCTGACGGCTTAAATTTGTTGAGCGCGGGCCAAGCGACGTCGAAAAACGCGGAGATTCTGCGCCTAAGCGGAGGGAGGACGCTTTTCTGGCCGCCGTCGGGTTCGCACGCGCGCGTCGCCGCCGCGTTTGTTTTTTGTTTTGTTTTTCTCGCTGTTTCCAGGAGGCTTGTTTCGAAGCGAGCCGGCAGTATGGTCGTTGATTGCACCTCTGGGATGGCGACGAGTAACGAGCGAGGTGAAGCTTCAGTGATGAAAAGCCGCGCACAGCCGCTCTCCTGGTTGAGCTGGTTAGCCGCGAGTTGGGAGAAAGAGTAAGAACAAAAGACGAAAGTTGGAGCGCTGGGGGGGGGGGGAAGTGAGGAGTACAAACGCGTTGCGTGTAACAGTTAACGCGGAAAAGCAGTTCGTCTGGAAGGCTACAGGGAAGAAAGATGAGAGGAGAGTAGCTGAGATGATGGCTACAGTGAAACGCAGTGTATTTAATGATATCGTTAGAGCTTAATCACATCCTCCTATTATTATTCTGCATAAAAGCGGCAATGAAGCTATCAGGTAAGGACAGCTGTGCGACGACTTCGACTTTGAGTGAGTGAGTGAGTGAGTGAGTGAGTGAGTGAGTGAGTGAGTGAGTGAGTGAGTGAGTGAGTGAGTGAGTGAGTGAGTGAGTGAGTGAGTGAGTGAGTGAGTGAATGAGTGAGTGAGTGAGTGAGTGAGTGAGTGAGTGAGTGAGTGAGTGAGTGAGTGAGTGAGTGAGTGAGTGAGTGAGCGCCGTCATCGTGCGCCTATACCTTTGTACGATACTACTCAATTCCTCACTAAGAAAACAAATTCAAGCGGCGGGAGAATTTCGTAGATATACAGTATTTTGAATATTATTAGCCTCTGTATTGATTTGATTCGTTTAATTCTTAACGAAATAAACTTTCAAAATAGATACCTTTTACTAAGCGGGCCAGCGGCCAGTGGAGCGGACGAGAGTGGACGCCTCTGCGCATGCGCAGAACGCTCAGGAGGCCAGCGGGTTTACGGCGCTGCGCACTCGCCCAGTCGTCTGGTCATCCCAGCGAGCGGGGTTTCGGCTTGTCTTGACCATCACAGTGCCAAACGTTTTTTTTTTGTCTCTCTAACACGACATACTTACTATTAGATTATAAGGACCACTAATGGTAAAGAATATACTAGGAACACCAATATTGTCTCTATTTAGCAATTTTAATATAATAAAAGCCAGCGTGTTTCATATTCGTTTCAGCATAACTCGACTTTTCACCAATAGCTGGGGCCGCACAGTGCTCCGCCCTACGCTCATTCGGGCGTTTTAGACGCCGCGCTAAAGTTATTTACTCGCGCTACGTTCCGCTGGCGCGCCGCTGGGGAGCTCCTAGCGGAGCAGAGCGTAAAATATCCTCAGCTAATAGTCTATAATAATACTTTCTGTGGTGTTTTTACAGATTTATTGTCGTTTCTGCACCGCAGTAAACTTCCGGTGATGTATTCATGTCATGTTTGTATAAATTGCAGTACTACCTTAAGATACGTGAGAGAATACACATATATATGTTCGCCACCACTTGCCCAAAGCACTCTAGGTGACATGCATAAAAAAAAAAACAAGAAGGTGCGAAATTTGGGGAACACCACGGTTCCTCTTCCAGCGGAGTAACTTTGAACATAAAAGACCGGTGAAGCGGAGATGGCAAATTAAGAGGCCATTGCAGACACACGAAGAATGTACAGGATCAGCATGCATATATCAACGAACACATGACTGCTTTCTTGCGAGAAACGTCCGTTCGCAGCCTTACTCAAAGCAAGCTGCGCGACTTTAAAATTAAATCCTCAACGCGCAGCCTAAGGCTATGGCCAGAACTGCAGAATTCGGCAATTGTGACTTGTTCTCCAGAAAGCCCCTGCGATGCAAATGAGATGCTTTCATGCCCTAAACATCTTCCAAACTGAGAACGTCTTCCTATATAGATGAGAAAGGCGGATACGAAGCAATTTAGGCGTTTCGGCGAGGTGATCGTAAATACCCAAATAGCCCTGCAAACAACCGGCACAGACACGTCTATACTAAAACTGCAAAACGAAATCTAACTAAGGAAGCGGAGCCGACATGTCGAGACAGTCGCTGTCACATCCCCGAAGAAGCGAGGGCCGCCCGCCGGCACTAGCTACTTATCCAGCGAAGAAGTCAAACAAACAAACGAATGAACGAACAAATAAACAAAGCGACGTAGTGCGAAGAAGCGGTCTCTTTCAGAGCGCAACGAAGCGTTTCGAGAGAAGTAATGTCTCAGCGTTTTCAGAGCTGGAGCGCAAAAAGGGAGAAGACCCACGAAGCGCGCCAGCCCCCTTCAGCTACCCACAGACTCACGCCACAGTCGGTGAGAAAAGAGACCCCAACTGCCCCCCCCCCCCCTCCCCCCCTCCCCTCCTCCACCCTGCTCCTTCTTGTGGCCTGCACAGGCCGAATCGTGCCTCCGTATACCTATGCGCGCGATCCCTCGCTCCGACAGCGGCAAGACGTGCAAGCCCAAGCCCAGAGCGTGCTTTAGAGCGGCCGCTAGGCACGCACGGACACTCGTAGCCTGCTTCATCGCGTTTACGCGAGCCATAAAACACGTTTCCTTTTTTTTTTTTTAGAGTGAAGCATGGATGGACGGTGGCGAACTCAGTATCTACGCGCCTCCCCCTCTCCCCTGTTCTGCACTCACGACGCGTATACCCCTCCCCCACCTCTTTGCTCACTCTGCCACTGAACCATTACCCAGATGGAAAAAAAAACGAAACAAGAGAAACGACAGGAATAAAACTTTTGAAAAAACAGCGCCCACTCATATAACGCAGTACTCTCGTCGCTATCTCTTTAGCGACTGTGTGTGGACGCGTGCACGGGTGTTGGTATGCCTTTTCTTTTTTTTTTTACTGCCGTCGTGGTTTGCTTCGCCTTTCTTCATTCGTTTATTTCTTTTGCGCGTACATATTTCTTTCGTGCGGCATTCTAGTCGCGTAATAATGAAAACAAAAAAAGTGCGTTTCATAGAATTTAGCTATTTTTCGTCGGCACGCCTTTAAATGGCGCGAAACCGCACTGGAGCGCCACTTTTATTTCCAAGTGAAGCCCGACGATGGAGAGAACGAAGGAACGGTGGAAAGCAGGCGACAAATAAGAAGGTATACGAGAAGCGAGAATATCATTGTCATGGACGATCGCGCACTTGCTCCTCGGTCATAAATAAAACGGGAAACGCTGAAATAAAATTAAAAGAAAGGAAGCATATCAGCACAACAAAAGGAAGTGGCGGCAGAAGAGAGAGATGAAGTTGCGCGCATTTCGCAAGCGGAAGACAGCGGGGGAAAAGGCGGGCTTTTATAAAGACAGAACGGACGAAAACTCTAATAGAACGGCGGATCCTTCTAATGGCGTTATTTAGTCGTATTGCCGGGAGCAAACTCCGGACGCTCTCTGTATAGACAGCTCTCGCATTTTCCATCTCGCTTTGTTTTCCTGAATGCACTTTTTTTTTTTTTCCTGCTCCACCGCTGTGTAATGCCTGTAAGCCCCCTCTCGTACGACTCCCTGCTTCTGCCCGTGTAAAACCAACCTCCTTCTCTTTCCTTTTCGCTCTCCTCCTCAACATCGGAGCAGCCGTTATGCTGAATGGGACGACGAGTCTCGCGGCGCTGGCTCGCGCACTCGTGAACGTCCTCTTATACATTCCACCCGCGCGGTTCATCCAGTGTGGCAATCCCCTCCATCTCGGGATGACGACTGGTCCTTCTCGTGGGACGAGCCAACCGCGGAGGAGGACTTGATGGTCGCGCGAGGTTCTCGAGATTGAAGGAACCAGGTTTAAACGCGCCCGACTTTACTGCCCTGCCCTGACAATAAACGGCGCTCGCACGCCAGCTCGCTCCCTTCTGTCCGCCGAGACGGTCGCGTGCGGTGCGGAATTGAGATTACGCGCGCACGGAAAGAAAGAAGAAATGAACAAGGAAGAAGATGTAACTAAGCGGAAAGAAAGGCAGTAAGCCGTAATCTTGAATACTTTTGAGAGAAACCAGGGTTTTGCGCAGTAAAACAGATGGAGCTCAGGGCTTAGTGGGCGCAAAACAATCCTTGCCACGACGGGGCCGTTTTGGAAGTAAATCTGTCTCATAAAGTTGCTCCCTCGCGCAGGTCTGAGGCAGCTTCCGCAGAATTTTTTAACGCCCTAAAAAAAAAGAAAAAGCAGCAATTTGGTATGCTGCGCGAGTTTGATATCGTTGAGTAGATGTGACGTAAATGCTCATTCCTCGCTGTTTCCTTGATTTGTTTCCTTAAGAAAGCTAGTAAATACAAAGAATTCTGCATTTAAACCAATCGTGCAAGTAGCACAGATAATTTAGGATAGCTTTGTACATTGTAGAGTAAGAGCCCAGCGAGGTACAGTTGAAGCTACTTAACCACGAAGCTAAGCAGAGCGATTGCCCTGAGGAAGGTAAACACGCCCCGTGCTCAAAGACATGCGGCAGCCATCTATAACGTCCGTTTTATTGACTCAGAAGCTCGTTGCCTTCTTACCTTTCCCTTTAACTTGTTTCACTCTTTCTTTGCGAGAAATTGGACGGCATACAAAAGACCTTTACGGCCATCTTTTTTTTTCTCCGGAACGGCTCATTTAGTTCCCGCCGCCGCCGCCGCCGCTGCCTTCTCCTCACCCTCGCGTTCCTCGCTGTCAGTATAGATGTGCCACTCCGCGTTACCACACAAAGGACGTCGTTTCCACTGGGCTACTTTGACGGGACCCGGAGCGCCTTGGCGGCCCCACATGTACACGTATAAATAAGCGTGTCTCCGTTTCGCCCCCTTGCTCTCGGCCTCGGCACATACGTTGCGACAGCGAGGTACTAAACCCGCGTAACCCCGCGAGAGTTTACGTAACGACGCCACCAAGAGAGAGAGAGAAAAAGAAGAGGAAAAAAAATTAGAGAAGAGGGGCCCCTTCTAAGCGCTCTCATTCCGCGAGCGAACCGCCCGTCAAAACGACTTAGCGGTATACGGGAAAGGGAGCGAAGCGGGCGCCGAGAAATGCCCACGGGCAGTTTCTACATGAAAGCAATTGAAGAGAACGACCGAACCATTTGCGCGCACACTACACCTGGCTGGCTGGCCCGTTGGTTCTTGCCCAGAAGAAGTAGAAGCCCGAGGATGGGGGAAAGAAAAAAAGAAACAGCCAGGCGAGCCGGAGCTCCAACGGGGCGGAACCAATTCGCAGCAGAGCGACGGCGGGCGTAGGAAACCGCGTCAAGAGTCGCGTAGAATGCCTCCACGAAACGGAGTCCTCCTGCGCCAGCGGCGCAAGAACTGGACGGCTTCTGCAGCTCCGCGCAGAGTAGGGAAGAACGAGGCGAGTGGAAAGGGTGAAATAAAGAGGGGAGAGGAAAAGGCAAAATTAGGCAGAAACAGAGAGAATGAAGGGAGTAGAAAGAATAGGAGCGAGGGAAAACGGGGTCGTTTGCAGAAATGGGGGCGAACTTCTGATTGCAAACTTGCACGGCGGTTTCCCGTGTTCTCTTTAATGAAGAGCTCGCTACGGTGCGAGCGAGAATGTTGCGACACGGGGCTAAGCGAACAGAGCGCGCCCAGCGCAAGAAAGTAGCTGGTGCGCTCAGGGCCCAGGAATTTTTACACAAGAGAACTCGCTGTCTCCTTTATTTTTTTTTTATTTTTTGTTCTTCTTCTTAGGACACCGCGCTAGGCTTTTCAAGCAGCACTGCCTTTGTGCAGCGCCCTAGCCAAACGAGAAACATCAACGATCTGTGTCTTTCTTTTCCCGGCACTCTAATAGAAAGGAGAAAAAAAGGGAGTATAAGTTGTCCTCTAGTACACACCCTTTAGTAAAAGGATGTGCGCTAAAGGACAGTTTTACACCCTTTTTACTCCCATATAGCCGTATTCGTGTTTAGAGTGTAGCTGGATTAGCTGAATGAGGTCACCGTTGCAATAAGGTGGTGTCAAGTCCTGCACGTATACGAGAATGCAGATAAGGGCTGTGAATTTTAATAAGCACGCGTAATCAAAGCACCAGAGTAAGAAGTTATAAATACCTCGATTTGCCAAAATTCATGCTTCAAGCAGAAGAAGAAACGATAAGTAAGCAGAAGCGTAGGATCGTGAACTTCCTGTAATCTCTCCGCTAGCCCTCTATTTGTTGTTTCCGCAAATAACGAAGTGCGGAAGGCTAACTAGCCAACACCAATTTAATTTTAACGTTGTCTTGTATAACCTCGCTCTCACGTGAAAGGGTCATCAAAGATAGAGCCTTTGCAACACTTGCGCAATATATAAAAGGATTTTATTTTCTCGTAAGTCTCGCGGAAATGGGGCTTGGTTCGTATGTACTCGGCCATAAACGCCGTTTAAATTGTTTTTAAAACATGTCCTCGCTTTTCAACAGAACAATTTCCATAGAAAGAGTCTCCTTCGAAAATAAAAACTTACGACTGAAAAACATAATATTTTTTTTACCCTCAGGACCGTACAGACATTGCAGAGGGTAGTTGGCAGAAAAAAACTACAGCAATGTTAGAAAAGAAAACGGTACAAAAATGATTAACCCTGCATATACAACGGTAGCTAAAACAATAAATACATTAGGGCAAAACAAAACTGTCAGAGTTTATACAACGCTAGCCAAAACTTTACGAAAGTTTTTACGTCAGTAATAGATACTATTTCATTAGGAAGATCGTTCCGTTTTTTAGAAGTAAGGGGAACAAATGAACTTAAGAAACAAACTGTTTTGCATAATGGGATGACAACTTTTTGGTGTTGATCAATGCGACGCGATATCTAATAGGGTCTATGAAAGAAATTATTGTTTAGGCTGG
The DNA here is from genome assembly GCF_055824585.1 of Amblyomma mixtum. Lineage (NCBI taxonomy): Eukaryota > Metazoa > Arthropoda > Arachnida > Ixodida > Ixodidae > Amblyomma > Amblyomma mixtum. The sequence goes on from NC_143017.1 coordinate 139,660,060, forward strand.
AATGTTAATGTAACTTGTGAAATCGGATTAAGCGTCTTGAAGCCAATGACCGAAGACTCGGATGAGTTTTCTTTCCCGATATACTTGCTCCTCGGTTATTGTTAGAAAGAATAAAACAAGCGGAATTATTTTGAACACGTTCAAGCGAAGTAATTAAGTAGTCATTACTAGGATATGTTTCTGGATATTTATTATTTGTTTATTTAGTCACACTGTTGGGCAGTACAGGCCCATACAGGAGTGGGTTGACGAAGATGCAAGCACAGAAAGCCAACAATTCCAAATTCAAAAATTCAAGGGAATTCAAAAACAAACATTCACAGAGTTTCAGAATCAGAACAGTCGGTGTACAGTGCGAGACGAAACCTGGCATCAAGCCGAGGCCAGGGGCATCTGCAATTTCTTGATTAGCTTAGCTTCGCTCCACTAAGTTAAAAGTCTTTAAATTTCGCTCCACTAAGTTAAAAGTCTTTAAATTAAAAAAAAACTTTGTACTTTTATTTACCGTTAACTTTCATGTCGTGTACAGATGAGCTCAGCAACCGTTGCAATGCACACGCTATGTTTGGAGCTCACTGCACAAGGCCAGTTGCGTACGTAGGCGCCTACGAGTTATAACTGAAGCTGCAGAGTAAAGGTGGATGACTCCCTTTTTTGTCCCCGCCCGTTGGCAATTGTCGATCGCTATTCGTTGCTGTGATATAAGTGGAAGCTAGCACTCGGTCCGCTGTTCTTGTGTGCGTGTCAGCTGGAGCACAGATGTACATGGTTATGCTTAGTAAAAAGAGCCTATACTGGCGTTGAACAGCATCGACCAGCATGTGCTGAATGGACGCGCAGCTTCAAGCAGACTGTTGATTCATATGAATAGTTGCGAAAATCTGGCTTTCACGTTATTTTTCCCGCCTATACGTTCTAACTGGCACTTACTGTAAGCTTCGAGGAGATTTTAAAAACAACCATAGCTGCCGAAGAATGTTATATCCAATCACGCTGATTGCACCCCGTCATACGATAATGGACTTCATTTCTTGCCCGCAGTGATTCGTCGAAGTGTGCGCATTGAGTAATCCCATTTTAGTGTTTTCCAGTCATAGTTTGATTTTCTTCTCTATCATGTTTATGATTTTTTTTCCTTCAGCTCGTAAGAAAAAAAAAAACGTCTAAGACATACACACGTTTTTGGTCGGCGGTATCAAATGGTCAAAACACGTCTGTCCAAGAGCATCTTGCGTAGGTCCTCAGAATTCTAATAAGGGGGCTTAAAATTTTTATTGCGAAAGCAATACTACGCCAGGTCTAACCGTTCGTCGCGTGGTCCGTGGACCCCCCTGCTCCTCGAGGAGCCGCCGCCGCTCCTAACAGATGGTGTGACGTCAGCCTCTCCGTTGCTATGGCGATGCGTGACGTCAGCTTGCTCTCTTCACCGCTGCCAGGAGGAGCCGGTCGTGCCGCGCTCCTCGAGGAGTCTCGCCGTGGAAGTCACCGACGAAGTGTCTATATCTGAATCTAGTTGCTCTACTGCTTCTGAACAGTTTTAACTCTAAGGCGACAGCCAAGCAAGCTAGGCTTACTTGGCTTACCTGGCAACCGCTTACCCGAGTTACTCGGGTGAGCTCGGGTAAGTTCGCAAGAGCGTCGCGCCAGCTGCGCGAGAGGGTTCTCGGGAAGAAAGGCATGAATCGCACAAAGCTTGCGGGTGGTTGTGATAGAAACAGCCACCTGCCTGTGCAGTGAAAAATGTCTTAACCGCTGCGCCACTGCACTGGCAGTGGTATGAGGACTCAACGCCATCTATGAATGCTAAATAGAGAGTGAAAAATTCCGCATACATGTGCATTCACCATCGACTAGTATCGCGTCGTGCTCTTGATGCGGAGCTTAATCGCCCCCTCCAGTTGAAGAATGAACACCTGCTTTCGCACGTGTTCTCGGTTTAACTGCGTTAAACCCCAGCAATTTTTTGTTGTTCTTGAGCACTTCGTTCTTCAAAATTAACTTAATTATTGTCATTAGCATGAAAACAAAACGATAGAAAAAAGACTTTTACCCCAGACAACCTTCTTGAAAGCACGTAACCGTTACTTTCTCTCGGTTGCATTTTGTGCGGCCACTGCCCTCTCCTGAAAATCTCAGCGCCATCGCGCGCCGCGATAAGCAGAGACATCAATTCAAACATGGAAGATCATCGCATAACGATCCAAAAACACGGCGCACAAATCACACCTGCGCCGCACCTCGCTAAAATAAGCAACAAACAAACCCCAAAATCCATAAAGACGCGCAATGTTTCCCCTTTTGCATTGCGATTTATCGCTGATGACTCAGCAACGTTCCGCGCCACTCGTCCATGAATATTCACGAGCGAGAATGCATAACTACGCAGGAGCGGAGGGAAGAAGCCCCATCGATCATATTCTGGACGAGCATGGCGCGTGTTCGAGTTTGCGGTTCGCGGCCTGCTGCCGCCGTCTCGACTAATACCTTCGCGCATATTCTTCGCGCGCCGGCCGACCGCGGCAGGAGCTGTAAAAGTACGCAACCACAGCAAGGCGCTAGAGACGCGCGCGCACACTGCAGTGGCGGTTGCGCAAGCATCGCCGTCATCGGCGGCCGTAACATCAACACGCTTTATTTGCCCCGTTGCTCTGGTGACGACGAACGCACGGCGAGAGACGGATGCCCAGCGTGTGTGTTTCGATTATGTGCATATATTGAGGTATGCGTGCGCTGAAGCCCAGCGGCTTTTGCCCGAGGTTCGAGCGCTCGACATCGTGCCAGCCCTCAGCCCGCGGGACGAACGAGTCAGTGTGTCGTGCGCAGCACAGTACGCTTCGGTACTCGTTCCCGAAAAAACTGTGCGGCGTCGTTCGTTATTACAACAATGGCGCAGTCTTTTCAATAAATTAGGAAAAGTGTTGATGCTGCGGTTAATTTAAGAAGTAGAGGGTAAATGAAACCGTTGTACTATTCGGAGTTGGCTATTTCTCTGTGTCGTGCCTTCTCAGTAAAACACAATATGAGACGGTCGACACGCTACATGAAAACATAGAGACGAGAGAGCTGCGTTGTCTCGAGCCCGGAACTGTACAGGAACCCGCGTAGCCACGGCTAACGATCGCATATAGAGACATGACAATTATTTTTGCGGCTACTTCATCCTTGTAACTTGCACGCAGAAAAGGAATATTTATTTGATTTGGATTGGTTTGATAATGACGGTCATTTAGGTGAATTCGTCTCTCCGCTACGGCTTGCCTCAGAGCCCAGCATCGAGTTTGCTTCAGCACGTAAGAAATCAATAAAAAAATAAATAAATCAGTCAATCAATTAATGCCAAATAAAAACTTCTATCTAGAGGGATTCTTTGGAGAGTGGCAATTTATTGCGTCAAGAAAATGTTTCTAGCTTTCCATGAACGCCGTTCAAGGCAGAAGCTGTTCCTATTGAAAATGCTAGAGAAATAAGCAAAAAATAAAAGCGCCGCCGAATTACGTGAGCCACTCTAAGAGAAAGTAAAGCGTACCTCAGATAATATACGTGGGAATACTGTCAGTTGAATGGGGAGAAAGCAAATGCTCGGTTAAGACACGGACAGATTTTTACAAACAGAACAAGCGGACGGAGATTGCTTATAAATTGGTGCTCGCAAGAAATATGGCGCCGAAAATCCATATCAAACTGAGATGACAACGATGCCAAAAAAAAATGGAAGATTTAGCGGGTTTGGCCAATGTGAATTAGTGCGCTAACACTTCGTTTTCGATTTGAGGCTAGGTTTTTAAAGTTGAGCAGGCTTCATATGAACAGGGTGAGCTCACGGGCTAGTTGGTTGGAACAGAGATCCCTTGGTCACGTGTGCTGAGGGTGTAGTCTACTCGATCCCTCTTTCTTGTGGGAAGGCGTACATCGGCCAAACAGGCCGATGTGTTAATGAAAGATTAATGGAACATCGTAGGGATCTATCTGGTTCATCACTCAGGAACTTGCCAGTGCACTGTAAGAATTGCAAACTTAAACTAGGTTCTAATGAACAATGCACCCCTATGTTCAAAAGAACAACCATCCTGAAGAAATGCCCCTACCAGCTGACTCGCGAAATAATAGAAGCAGCCAAGATTTGTAACCTCAAGAGTGAATGCGTTAGTACACCTTCTGTTTCACTTTCAAACAAAGAGACAGCGTTCCTGTCTGGTTTTAGGTGATTTTGACCTGGTTTTTTCCGGTAGTTCTTCCTTCGTTTTTACTTTTGCTTTTACTCTCCTTTTTGTACCTCCGTTTTATCTCTTTTAGTCTTCGTGTTAGCACTTTTTACATCTCATTTGCCACCACTTTTTTAGCCGTGTTAGTTGTTGGCTCTCATGCACTTCAAATGGGTTTCGCCTCGGTCATCATTATGCTTAGTTACCGCGATTTGAGCTTTTACCACTTTTAAAAACGATTTCTGCCCACTGTTTGTTACGCAGAAAAAAAGGGCAAGTGAAAGAATTTCTTCTCGCTGCTTCTTGTAATCTTTCTTCTTTTTGCGGTCTTGGTCACCTGTCTACTGTATGCTTAACTCTTGAATATTTTTTCTTGCTTGTGGCTTGACACGTGCAGTGATTTTAGGTTTTACCCTAGTGGGCGGTTCTTTGAGGGTATATATGTAGAGGTTGGCGCCTTTTCTCAAATAAAGTTGCAGACAGCGCTCGTGTGTGTATTTCCTCGTCTTGTGTCTTTGTGTAGCATGCGCTGTTGAAGAAATTATTACTTCATATGAAGATCGGCGAAATCAAGCTTACGCCCCGTCTTGGCTGGTGGTGACCGCTGATCCGGATCATGAGAGGGAAATAACTAGAAGATTAAGAATGGGTTGGAGCGCGCATGGCGGGTTCTCTCAGATCATGAATGGCAGTTTACCAATATCCCTCAAGAGGAAAGTATAAACAGCTGTATCTTACCGATACTCAACTATGGGGCAGAAACGTGGAGGTAACAAAGAGGGTCCAGCCTAAGGACAACGCAGCGAGTTATGGAAAGAAAAATTATAGGTGTAACGTTACGAGATCGGAAGCAGGCAGAGTGGGTGAGAGAACCAACACGGGTCAATGATATCCTAGTTCAAATCAAGAGGAAGAAATGGGCTTGGGCCGGGCATGTAATGCGAAGTCAAAATAACCGCTGGTCCTTAAGGGTAACAGAGTGGATTCCAACGGAAAGCAAACGTAGCAGGGGGCGGCAGAAAGTTAGGCGGGCGGATGAGATTAGGAAGTTTGCGGGGATACAGTGACCGCAACTGGCGAAGGACAGGGTTAATTGGAGAGACATGGGGCAGGCCTTTGCCCTGCAGTGGGCGTAGTCAGGCTGATGATGATGATGAGTGTAGTGGAGGTAAGGGTACATGAGGAATTGTTCATTCTCGACTTTACATTCATAGAACCCTGGGAGTCCTCATGACACTCCTGGCGCAGTGGTGCAGCGGCGGTTAAAATAAGCGCCACTGCCCTGTGATGATGGCAGGTGCTGCCACCGGTGGGGCTTGTGAGACCCAGGTTGCTCTTCCCGAGCAACCTCTCGCGACCATTCATAACCGTTTCGGCCTTGGTGGCGTCAATTGACACCACAACACAAATATTCCGCTCGCACCTCAGTAACGCAAAAAAATACCATTAATTTTTAGTAGGACAATTCCTCCGGGATCCCTGTTGCTATCAACATCACTAGTGATTTGCGCATTTTCATTGTGCTGTGCGGTCTAAGGAAGAAGATGAATCAGCTCGGCAGACACGACTGAAGAAGCCGAGGTATTTTAAATTTGTAGACTTTTGTATCACTACTGATTCGTTCTTTTCACTAAGATTTTTAAATGTTTTCTGGAATGCCTATTTAGGCTCTTATCCGCGTCATAAATATTATTGAGGTTTAGGTTTATTGGCGTTTAACGTCCCAAAGCGACTGAAGGCTATGAGGGACGCCGTAGTGAAGGGCTCCGGATAATTTCGACCACCTGGGGTTCTTTAACGTGCACTGACATCGCACAGTACACGGGCCTCTGGAATTTTGCCTCCATCGAAATTCAGCCGCCGCAGCCGGGATCGAACCCGCGTCTTTCGGGCCAGCAGCCGAGTGCCGTAACCACTGTGCCACCGCGGCGGGACTAAATATTTTTGAAGGCGTAGAGGTTTCACTGCAACACGTTTTGACATCTGCGATTTTGACACCACCAGGGCTCAACGACTGCCAGCGGTGGCCAATCAGTAATGATAGATAATCTTTCTAGAAGAACTTCTATTAGTCGTTTTGCGGATGCACCTGTACTAATAAGTTTGTTCGTCTGCCGACATTCCTAGCGGGAAATCGACGAAATCTTGAAATTGCTTTTTGATCAGCTGGAAAAGGGAAATTTTCGATATCTTAGAAAGTGAATGTTGTCATCGAGCCTCCAATGGGGGTGTTGGTGAACGGCAACCTGGGGGATAAAGGAACAGTGAGAATAAATGGACGCCTGACTTTGCGCTTTTATTTCTTTTTTTTCTACCACTCCCTCCCTCCTATGAGCGTCGGCAGTGAGCTGCAAGAAGCCACCGGGGCTTTCACACTGCAACTCGCGCACCGCCGCTCGTGCAACACTTGTGGCGCACCCTCGACGTTGGGAACAACGCAGCGTGTTCGCCAACTTTCTCGTGAGACGCGTATGATGTATGCTCATAAACAGCTTCTGCTCTCTCCCCGGACGAGAGATATCATCGACGATATCATATGGATATCCAAGAGATATCCTATGGTTGAGATGGAATTTCTTGTCGCCTCTACACAACAGCGTTTGGTGAATATGCAGACAATGCAGATTATCCTCCATTTTTTGAGCAGCTTGTTTGAAAACAGGCGCAAGCCAAATGCACTGTGCCTCGTGCACTGAGAACTTAGATGTGCTGGGTTCCGCGCTGAGCGTTACTGAAGCGCTTCATGAAGCTCGATAGAAGAGAACTTTACAGATTTGGGGAAACCCTTCGTATTGTCCACAGACGCCTTCCAGGAAGGCTATGAAAAGTTTTGAACGTGTGTGTCGTGACGTATTATAAGGTGGAATACACACCTGTCAGCGACAAGAACGGAGAGAAATAATGCATAATGCAAGGTAAACAAGAGAGAGCGGCGTCTTTTGTGGAAACTCCATAAAAAGATTCATAAATCCCTTAAGTGAGAAAAGCTGCTTGAAAGTTCTCCACACTGTAAAATAATATTTTTTGTCGCTTTCTACTTTGTTGTGAACTGCGGTAACCAAAGCGATCCTTTTCGCATTTTCACACACTGAGCTCTGATATTCTATCTTGACACCATACCTCTAAATCAATTGTTACTTGAAGCAAGAACTGTAAATTAGCCGCCGCAGTGGCTCAGTGGTTATGGTGCTCGGCTGCTGACCCGAAAGACGCGGGTTCGATCCCGGCCGCGGCGGTTGAATTTCTTTGGAGGAGAAATTCTAGAGGCCCGTGTACTGTGCGATGTCAGTGGAACCCCAGGTGGTCGAAATTTCCGGAGCCCTCCACTACGGCGTCTCTCATAGCCTTAGTCGCTTTGGGACGTTAAACCCCATAAACCAAACCAAGAACTGTAAATTTGTACTGTGTGGTTACGGGGTCTTAGACATTGTAAAACACGGAGCGAAAAAAATCCACAACCGAAATAAAATAATTCAGGTTCGGAAGGGTTAATTGAACTGCCACCTGTCAATTTAGGCAGGGTGGGAACGCATAAACGAAACGGCGAGTGGGGCCTAAGAATTAAGTCGCATCTCCAAGTAACGGCAAGCTTACAGCTTTTCTTCTTTGCTACTTTCAGCTGTGCTTTACTGTTGAGCTGCCTGAATATTGCTCGATACTTAGCTTAAGGAATCCGTTTAATTCTTCCAATAGTCTCCTCAGTGGTCCTTGTCGGCAGAAGAGACTCCGGGGATTCCAAAGTCTTCGGAACACTTCGACTGCCAGAAATAAATCGGCCACAGTTACCGGAAGGAAGAGTGAAGGTTCTGTGAGAATGTGACAGAAGCCAGCCTTGTAAGCAGCAGCTAGGATTACTTGATATATTACATCCAATAGCGAAAAGAATGCGCTTTAAGTTTCACGCTTTCTGTCTTTGGTACCGTTTGCTTAGAGGTTCGCTAAATGAAGCCGTCTGTTAGGAACGGAATTTTCATTAAGCTTTAACTGTGATTGAACCGAAGGGCACTATGTGTGTGTTTAAAACATAACCTTCACTACAGAGGGATCAGCTTATGACGAAATCACACCAGTAAACTATAGTTTCATACCCAACAATTCTGGACAACAATTCTCAGCGGGAAACTGTCCGTGAACAGATTTTTTTCATATATTGTAAAATTTCAGTATAACAATCAATATATCCGCAGGCCGCCCTACGACACTCTAGCTTTTTTTTATATATATTAACGTTTTTGCAATCGTCAACAGCGTTTCCCATCGGTTTTCTATTGCAGTTTTAACTGCTCGATGCGATCGATGAAAACACGTTAAAAGGATGATTTTGATACACATCAAAAGAATGGGCTATTACCTTCACTATTTCCATAACAGCCTCATACAATTTTTCAAAATTCAAATTTTTTTGCCCGAAAATGTTGGCCATGTACACACTCTAATGTCACACCCATAACTATGAGAGAGTTATCAGCGGAAATTACTTAAATTAAATTATGTCTCCGTATTAAGTTCGACCACGTGCTATGACGTCACACAGCACCCGAGTGGCTTTCACATTTCACCTCCATCGAAATACGGCCGCCGCGGTCGGTGTTCGATACCGCAGCTTTATGCTGTGTCATAGACAGTCAACCACCGAAAACCAAATTTTCAGTTGAGCCAGAAGTTGTCTCACTGGGGGCTTCAATACGTAGTCGCAGAAGCTTTGCTCTAAAACTAAAGAAAGTAATCAGATAGAGAGGGTAGTGTCGTGGATAAGTTTACTCATCGACGCTCGTGCGGGTTTTAATGAGACTAACTGTATACTTCTGACATCTACACTTCCATTGCTTTCTCGCTCACTTGACCTGAATTTTTTGTATCGTCTATGGCCTTTATCGCACACCCGAAATATCTGCGAGGTTATGCTATCCTGAATGTTTCCGTGAGCCATTCACTGCATAGTGACAGTGTAGCTCATTGTAGAGCTCTAGCTCATTGTATTCGGCGGAAATGACGTAATTTCACGAATTAAATTCCACGCGAACACCGAAAAATGACTTGCTGCTACCTAGAGGCTTACGGATGAGAGATCTGGGCTTCTTCATTCTGTTAGAACGTTACTGGCCTAAAATAACTAACATAACGCCCTGTTACGTCACTAGAACGTATTCACGCCCCGTGTCCAACTATACGCAACAACGCAAATGTACTCATACAAAAGACCAAAGTGAAAGCGAACGGAACGAAACTGAATCGCGAATTCGAACTTCCAGACAGGCAAAGCCAGCTTTTCCTCTTCAATGACGCACTCATTCAGACACGAAGTCTTCTACGACCCTCTCCTATAGGCGCTGAACGGAACATATTGCCCGTTTCCAGCCCATCCCCCGTCTCGTAAAACAAGTAACGAGAGAAGCTCAGAGAACGTCGACAATGCAATTTGGGCACATCATCGCCACCCGCGCCGAAAGCCAGCTGCGGAAGGGAACAGAAGCAAGAGCCGAAACGAAAGAGAAGGAGGAGGGGGCACCGGTCATTATTCCGGGGCTATCAACATTTCCATTTCAATAGGTCTCTCCACGACTGCGCGCTACTTATGTAAACGATCATGCGCTCCCGCTTTTATGCACATACGATGCGCAATCATATTTCCCGCAGCCTTCGACGGCGCTCCAGACGGCGAGTGAAAAGCGACACGCCCCCGGCCATCACGACGGCGGCGCGCCGGTCCTCAAAACGCATCAGTGTCTGCCTCAGGAACGCGCTCTCTCTCTCTCTCCATCTGCCTTTCTCCCTTTGAGCGGGCCAGCAGAAGGCATCTTCTCGGCAAAGCGCTAACCGGCGCGACCATCGAGGCGGCAGAAGTCAAACGCGCGGAAAAATCTTAGCGAGTGGCGGGATGCGTCGGGTGAGGACGGAGAGGAGGGTGTGTGTAACGAAGACGGTGACCGAGAAGGAAACGTAGTAGCAGCAGCAGCAACGGTAGCAGCAGCGACGCTCTCCTCGCGAGATGCAAGCGCACCACAAAGGAATGCCCATCACTCGAAACTGTCTCCTTTCAGATCCGTGAGCAGCGCGCGATGGTAATGCGTGAGGCAGCAACGCCTTATGGCGCGCCTCCTCTCATCTTCTTTCTTTCTCTCTCTCACTCGTTCACACAGAGACGTTCGCGGGAGAGGTGCTCTTCCACCGGCCGCCTCACGTGCTGCTCGCTCTAAGAAGCAACGGAACCCCGGGATGTAACGACGTTCCTCGTATGAGACGAAGTAGGGAAGAGGCGACCAAGCGAAGGAGGAAGAGGGGGGGGGGGGGGGGGGGGGCTGATACACACTGTTCCTCGCGAGGAAGGAAGAGAAAGGGGGAATAATTGTGACAAAGGGCGCTGCGGTGGATCGCGCTGGCGGCGGCAGAAAAGCTCCTCCCGCTCGAGAAAATGGCCGTCGGCCATCGAAGGAGTGCCGGACGGTCGCAGTGGCACGCGGCGAGCCGGGGCTTCTGGCCCCGCTACGGATGGCTTCTCGCAAGGCGCCAAGCCGACACACCGCCGTCGTCGCCAACGGCGCGCCGGAGAGCTGACCCCGATTGCCCGTTTCGAGTGAGCTCCTTCCCCACCAACTCCCGCCACCTCACACCATCTCTTGGTCTGTTCGGCTCCTCGCTAGTCGGTGGCTTCCATCCCCGTTCCCCCCACTCCCTTTTCGAGATGGGTTCTCTGGAGCGTAGTCGCTGGCCATTAATTCACCTCATCACGGGAGGCTCGTCCGAGCGAGGCGACTTCGGGAAAGGTGCTCCTTTCTTGTTAGCGCTGGTCGCGTTTGCCTCAGCGCGAGCCTTTTGCCACTCGGTCTTTGTCCGGTCTCTCTTCTGCCGCGTTATCCGCACTCCTTCCTCTCCCTCGCCCACCCTTAGGCCACTGGCGAAGAAGGGTGACCGAGCGCTCGTGCGCGACCAGCCGTGACTCTACGCGTCGCCAAGAAGTGCTCGTATAGGTCTGTCTGGAAGCCACTTACATTTCCGAGTACGCCGCACCACCGAGCAGCTCGGGAGCGTCGTTCACGGTCCCATCGATTCTCGACTCTTACTCTCGCAGTTACTTCTTTTCTCTCCTTCTTCTGATGTTGCAGGGACAACTCTGGTTCTTGTCCGAGTCACTTTTCGGAGCGTGCCACCGTTGCAGAGACATTATTGGAGGTATACGAGCAGCACTCGTTATTCCTTAAAGCACAGATATTTTCATTATGCCTAAAACAACCGCTGTGCTTAGACCTAACTGGGCACACATACACCGCCGCTTTCTTCGAAATTATTTCCATTTTTCATACGCACGTATTTCCCCTATTTCGCTCTAATATACTCCCGGGTAATCGATGAGAGACCATAGCGGCGAATCACCTGGGTATAAGGAGCATCTTAGGCCCCGTTTCCTTAATCGCAGTGAGTGGGTGATGACTCATCGTGTTGCCCTCAGCACTGCCACTTAAGCAACAGGTCCCGTCTTCAACCCAGCCGGCAGATGGTGCTCGCAGTTCCCTGGTAAATAACTACCAGGCGTAGCCCCGAACAAATGACTGTCATTACTGCTTCCAGGGACTCCTATTGCTTGCGTTTTATGGCCTTTACCAGACACGCGCGTTTTTTCCCCTTGGAAGGGAGCAATGTTGCGTGCGTTGGAGCAACACCATTGCGTGACCCCACAGAAAATGAAAGATGCCGATACCAAGGGGCAACGTTGAGGCAAACACCGAGTTTCTCTTCCCAGGCGAGCATTAGTCTCCCCGCGTGAAGGGAACGCACGTGCTGTTCCCTCTTCGCACAGCCGAATAGCGTGGTTGGGAAATTCGAATTCCCAACGCTGTACGCGTTGAACTCGATTCCAAGCGAACCGCTCGAACAATGCAGTCACGCCACCGCCACAGAAAGCTTTAGGACTTACTAAACTTCGGATCCTCGGCGAATGAAATATTGAAAATGCATTAGTACTTCTTTTAAGATAAAAAAATGCGTGTTCCACCTAAGGCTTTCCACAATTTTTAAAAATAGCATTTTGAGTTATAAGATCGCTTTAAGCATAGCATTGTCAGCAGTGCAGTGCAGCAGAATACAGCTAAGACTTGCCAACTAAAGGTTGGTTAGCGAACATTGAATATTTAATTTTCTAACTATTACTCACGTTAAAGATTTCAGAGCACGTTAAAGAACCCCAGGCGGTCGAAATTTCCGGAGCCCTTGACTGCGGCGTCCCTCAGAGCCTAAGTCGCTTCTTAATTATTGAGAAGCGTGCAGCTTACCGTACCCATATCAGTTTTCATTATTTCGAAAACGCGGTTACCCTCGGCGCTGTGGCCCAACAGATTATGGCTATTTCGACAAGCTGCGCGCACTGCAGGAGTTCCTTTGTCTTCAAGCTTCTCGAAAGTGCGCGCATTTTTCCGCGATGCCGCCAAATTTGTTGGGACGCAGCACCGCACAAGGAGGGGAGGAGGAGACGTCATGCCGAAAGCCCACGGCGTTTCCACCTGAGTCTCAGATGTAAAGCAAACTATGAAATCTGCTCCCAGTGGCCTGATGGCAATAAGTTGTCTCTTTCGAACCACCGTGATTTTAACCGACGTACAAAATCTCGCCCCAAAACACTTCGATTGCACAAACTGTGAAGTGTGTGGTAAACATCACAGAACTGGCTTGCGTGCGTATTTCATTTCAAACAATCTCCCATGTATCATTGCATTCCATGTAACATTACATGTTCCATGTCACTGCAGCGATATACACGACTCACAACTGGCGTGGTACGCAAAGGTAGCTCCATTATAAAACGGACAACATGGTGAGGTTTAAAGCAATGATTTTTCTGTTAAGTACTAGTGAAAGGCGCATGTTTTTCATCGTTTTACATAGTTTTCATTAATATGAATTACACAAAAATGAGACTTCGAAATTGAGCGCAGAAATCCCTACATACCGAGTTATTATGCTCAGGCTCAGCATTCCTTTTAAAATTGCAGCCAACTATATATATATATATTTTTCTTCTGCTTTTCTAATCAATTACCTTTAATCGACAACATATTCAGTAATATTCTTACTTGATCAACACCAGGAAATATAAATTAATTAAAAAAATCCCCTGTGCTCCTTGGTTTCTGTGGCTGTTGGCTTCTCTCATATATATATATATATATATATATATATATATATATATATATATATATATATATATATATATATATATAATTCTAGAGGCCCGTGTACTGTGCGATTTCAGAGCACGTTAAAGAACCCCAGGCGGTCGAAATTTCCGGAGCCCTTGACTGCGGCCTCCGTCAGAGCCTAAGTCGCTTTGGGACGTTAAACATCCATAAAGCTAACCAAGCAGTCTGCAAAATTTTGTTTCCGACTGCACACCACCGTATGCTGTGATGTCTGTCGCAGCGGTCTTCACACACGTAGCGAATAGGAGTAGCCAGTACTTCCTCTGCGCGCCAACGTTCCCGTCGCTGATTTATTCAAAGGGAAGATGCGGTCCGTCGTTAAGCAAGCAAACTGGACGACCCTATTCGCGTGAAAAATGGAACAGGAGTCCGACAAGACCGGAGCTGTCAGCTAAAGTAAACAGTCGATTAAAGAAAACCAACAAAGTGCCTAGAAGAGCATTGCATATATTTTTACTTGCCGTAAATATTTCTAAATGGTATCAGTCGCTTTGGTCTCCTGCTGCTATGAAAAAGATCAAGGTTTCCATCCTGACCACGGTGGATGCGTTTTGATGGAGGCGCAAAACAAAAACGTCTGTACATTACTTGCCAGGTCACTCGTAGAGCTGCGTTAAGGACGTAAAAATTCATCTATCATTGCATCCACTCAAAATGCAGCTGACGTAACGGCCATTCTCACATATCTGTCGGACACACCTAAGGCGCAATAAGCAATAATACTGCGCCGTATTGGCGTCAATAGTAAAACAGCACGCTTCGAACGTTAAGTTTCCTAAGAATAAAAATAGGCTATACAGACCGGTACGCAATAATGCCAGGTGCGGTTCGTGTGTGCAACAGCGACCGCAATTAGACAGCAACGCGTGGTAACTTAAGCGGATACTCAGCTGGCTTTCGTTGAATATTCGCACATGATAGTCATTAAGGTTTCGACCTGATATAAACGACATCGCTTTGTGTTTTGAGTATCATCGCTGGTATAAACACCTTCCTTAATACACGAGCGTGATTAAATATATAATTACATCATAGGAGCATTATACTTAATACGTATTTCGGCTGCTGACCCGCAAGACACGAGTTCGATCCCGGCAGTGGGGGTCGAATTTCGATGGAGGCGAAATTCTAGAGGCCCGTGTACTGTGCGATGTCAGTGCACATCTAAGAAGCCGAGGTGGTCAAAATTTCCGGAGTTCTTCACTACGGCGTCCCTCATCGCCTGAGTTGCTTTGGAACTTTAAACCCCATAAATCAACCAACCAACATATTTCGCGCTTAGGCAGATTATTCAAATTATGTTGGTCAAAAGTTTACGTTTACATCTGCCTATATTTGCGAACTCTTGTGTGTACCCTTGAAGGAATTAATGATTCAGCCATGATACGAAAAAGTTTACGTTTGCATCTGCCCATATTGGCGAACTCTTGGATCTGCCCTTGAAAGAATTAAAGATTTAACCAGTCAGTCTTTTACACCTGTGTTCTTTTGTTGCAGTCTGAAGAATAAGTTGAATCTGCCTAAATAAACCGCATGGAGCGAAGGATCTCCAGATTTTGGTGGCGTAGACAGCCAGCGATCAAACACCTCTTCACGCCGCGTTTAACCCTAGTGTGGACTGCCTTTCCCCGTGACTTTCAACAGCTTATTTAGAGATGACGGGATTTATACAAAACATATACCAGCAGAGGCTGAAAATACCCTGCCCGAGTTTGCAGGGAAAAAAAAGTATTGTTTCGTTCCCATTCCTTTATTGAACGCTCTGTAGTCTAGAAAAAAAAAAAAAGAAAGAGGGGAAGGGGCAGACATGAAGAACAGCAGCACACAAAGCCAAGCTGTACATTACATTTTATTTCCTTGCCTTTTCTTTTAATTCCCGGCTGTCCTCCGACCCCTCTCAATTCTCATCGAAACATGTCCTGTCAGCAGCACTCGCGCACGAGAGGAGCTCACCTCCCGACGTGTCATCTCTTCGCCTCTTCTCGCGCAGGCAAGCTTGGACCCCGACATACTCCGCAATAAAAGCTAGCACACTTCCAGCGAGGATCGGCTCAGTCTGTCCATCCACGCACGCGGACGCGTCAAAGGCGCCTTATGTTTCTACTTACACCCGCGCCATCTTCAACGTCGTCCTGTCAAGCGAACTCTCCCCTCTGCTCCACGACACCAGATACGAACGACCCCGACACCCCCGCTCTCCACTGCCTGACTACGCGACCCTCGCGATGCAGACACGAGTGCCAGGGACTCGCACAAGCTAAGGAAACAAAAGAAAGCGAAGAACAATCTCTTCTTCTTCCCTCTCCCGGCTCAGTCCGTGTCGTCTTCCGCGAGGCGCGAGAACAAGCGACTTCTTTCGAGACGAGCGTGCGAGTGTGTCGCGAGTGTGTCGCGCGCGAGCCCGTTCCTCCTCAGCTGGCTCGCGCTGTCGAGCCTCGAAAAAACCTGGTACATAATGGAGGGCGCGGTCTCGGTGCTGCGGCTGCAGAGGACGAGACGGCTTCGGCGACGCAAAAACAGCGCAGCGGCAGGAGTTCGTGTGTGTGTGTGTGTGCGGCGCCCTCGCCCCTCTCGCCCTTCTCCCTTTCGAATCCTTTGCCCCAGTGCCCTCCCCCCTCCAGAATCATTTGCCCCGCAATAAAGTGCGCGAGGCTGCCTCTCCGCGCACCACTAAACACGGGTCCTCACAAAGAAATAAGACACATACGGCGGCGAGAAACTGGCGACGCGTGCATTGCAGATACACAGCGCTGGTGGCGGCACATACTTACGCGCAAAGGAGAGAGACAAAAGGAGTTCCTATGGCCTCAGTGAGTGAAAGGATAAAGAAAGAGGGGACGACGAGGTATTCCGAAGGAAGAGATTTCTATAAGGCAAAGCGTTATCCCGTCATTTGTCAAAGTTGCCGGCTGAGGAACCTCGCCGACTCCCCGCTGTTTCCGAGGGCTTGATGTATTTCCGCGGGCTTTCACTTTGTCGTCTTCTTCGCCCCTTTACTCCCCTTTGAACTCTTTGCTTTTCCTATGTCCGCCCCTCGACTCTTTTTTCCACTTTTTTTTTTCTCTGTCAGGTTTTCGTCCTCAATGTCTTCGTCCTCATACCTCCTCTCGCGAGCGACGTTCCAGCCTGATGCTCACTTTTCCAACCTTGCGCCGGATACTTCGCGCGTTTCCTTTTAAATTTTTTTTATTTTTTTTTACAATGTTTAGTACCTTCGAAACGACTGAGAAGTTTGACTTCTCGCACTCTGTCACTTTATGTACTCCGCGTACTTTCTTTGTGTGGCACTGCGACTTCATATTTCCGACTTATCTCTGCGTGTGGGTTTTCGCGCTACCTTTTGCTTCTTTCGCGACCCATTGCGTCTCCATAAACTATACGGGGCGTCTTGCTACGAGTTCTGTCGCTTCGAAGTCTTCGATCTATCGCGCCGCGAGTGAGGATCGAGTAGGATGGATGCTCTGGTGATTCCCTCGTCGACCAACGACACTCGCGCTTCCACAGTTCTGTGCAGCGCAGGACAAATCACAATTGCTGTCTGGTCAGTATAAGAGTCCAGCGTTTTTAAACGCTGCAGCACTCGGAATCGCCTTTTGTAATTATCGCAGAAAGATGTGCAATTAGGACAGTCGTTTTGTTAATCGTTTGTCTGCCCCAGAGTTGAACACCGAGTGCGCATTTCTACCGAAAAATGCAAGCTTTCGTTTTTGTGCTAAAGGAGCGCAAACAGAACAAGGACGACAGAAGGTCACGTACAACACGAGTGCTCCTTCCGTCGTCCTTGTCTTGTTTGCGCTGTTCTAGAACGAGTACCTACCAACCAGCCCAGGCTTCTACTTTCCTTTTTGTTAGACACCTGGCGTCATTAGTTGCAAAAGAGACATCGTGGCAGCTCACATTCCGTGCTTGCTAATCAGTGTGGTTCTTCATCTTTCCGCCCTGGTTTTATAGCAATGACTTACATGACGAATGCTCGAGTTTGACGTAACCTGCGAGCCCGAGTCATATTCCGGTCCCCTCAGCAAGCAACGCCTCCTATCGTTTAAGAATCGTGCTGCGTGGGCGCCGTTTAATTCGCTCAGTTTCTCCAATGCTGCACACAATTGTCGACGCAGCCAGGCAGCAACACGAGGGACGAGTCAACCAAGCAAGCCAGCAACAGCCTTTGTCGGTGGGGCGCGAGGCCGCTGTCTGAACAATGTGTTACGAAAATCCGCGGCAAACTGGGAAGGGACGCAAGAAATATTGAAGAAAAAAAAAACAACGAAATAAAAGTTGGAACCGGAGGAAGAACGCCCCCGCGGCCCTACGTCCTCCAGCTCTGGAGAGGCCGTCGTTTGCACAACTGTCGCCGGGACGAAGGCGAAGCTCTTGGAGCCGCCGCCTCCACTCCCCCCAACATTGCAGACCTTGTCTGTCTGGAATCCGGGAAACTCGTGTTTGAAGAAGAGTCGCAAAAGCACGCATGCGCATGAAATGAAGGAATAAGACGCGTTTGGAACAGAAGGGGCAGAAGAAATCAAAGAAGTCGGCAGCGATTTCTCATCCGTTATATCCTTTTTTCGAATGCTCCTGTTCATTTTCTTGTGGCTGCTGTTCTTCTAGTTTTCGTGTCATTCTTGATTTGCTCTTCTTTGTTTTCACGAAGTCGCTGAAAATTCATGAAACTGGCAGAGAAACAGAGGTTCGATTTAAGCCCTTTTCTCAAAAAAAAAAAAAAAGTAAAGGCTCGCCTTTCTACTCACACATTCTAAACCGGTGTAGTTGTTTTAGTTATTACATCTCTTCTCGTTGCTTGCTTTCTCTCCAAGCAGAGCGTCGTGCTAAGAAAAATATCGTTGAAGACAAGCGACCGAGCCGTCCTGACGTCAACCGGCTATAATCATAGTTGAGGCCAGCGCAGATATCGATTATGATAACCGCAGTACAAAGTTTTCTGCCCTCGAAGTGCTCAGAAAAGTAAGCTCAAACCGGAAAAGAAGGTAAAACCAAAACGCGACCGAGGCGCGAGTGTTTTCTGAGCGATAACATGACCTGCGTTACCCCCAGTCGCTAAGAAGTTTCGTGAGATATAAGCCCGCTTTCTGCACGAATCGCAACCAGGCTCTGCATAAGTTGGACGGGTGCGTCAATTTTGGAAGCTCTGCTTTCCTTAAAGGGTGCCGAGGTAATGTTTTGCGCAAACGCCCTTTTATCGAGCGATTGATTTGCAGGCTTAGGCACTTGGAGGATGCAGGGAGGGGGGAGGGGGGGGAGAGGAAACAGAGTGCCTCTGCTTTGCAGACGCCGACCGAAGCAGCGTTTTTCTCAAGTGCATTGATCTGAATCTCAATGTGAGTGAGTCACGACATCCGCCACACGTGCGGGTTAAAAACTTGAAGGAAAGAGAAGAAAAGAAGAAAGTGAGGCACAGAAGGGGAGAGATACGGTTACAGAAAAAAAAAATTCAAAAGCACGTATAGAGTCCAAGAGTAGACCCTGCCATTTGCCCGATCCATTCATTAGCAGCCAGCGACGGTAGCAAAGTGCCTGTATCACATTAGCGGGCACAGTGATCGATTTATTAAAAGCTTTGAGCCACTTAATTACTCATGTCTTCGTTTGCCCACTTCACTGTCGAAGCCCGTTTCTCTTTTTACTGGACACACACCTCTCCCTCTCTCTCCCGAACGCTTGTCGTGTTTTGTCAAAGTAATGCGAACTTCTCCCGGTGGCGTTTTAATCGAGCCGCTTTTAACCTTTTTCTCTCTCTTTCTCTTGTTCTCCTTCTTCCCCATTCCCTCCCTCTACACCCTCAAGCATCGACCGATAGCTCCTGCTCACACGGGACCCGTGTCCCGAAGTCACGCAAGCAGGAAATTAGAAATCCAAATTCCCTCTTCGTTCCTTCCTCAACGGCTTCTGCTCCAGGACCGTTCGTCAGCTTTTCCTCTGTTTATTCTTTACTGTTTGCCGGGAGGCCAGCGCCACTTCTTTTTGTTTACTTGCGCGCCCGCTCGCGGTCTGGCGCTGTCGCCGAGCGTGCGAGGCTTCTCAGCCTATTACAGGCCCGAGCCGGCAGCTGCGGTGGCGAGTCACTCCAAGCGGTACACAGAGATGAACTCAGCACGCCAAGCAAGGAAGGCGTACAGGCAGCTTTCTTCACTGGCTTCTGTTCTGCGAAGCTCGCTTTGAGACAAAAAAAAATAAAATAGAAACAAAGGCAGTGCAAGGAGAATTAGAACAAAGCTCGAACTTTGCTTCGGGAGAGAAGGACGGCGACTTCGTTTCCGCCCGGTTCCTGCACTACTTTACCCCTCTTTCCGAGCGGCGTCAATAAACAAACATTGACGTCCCAAATGAATCCGCGGGAAATGAAAGCTCGGGTAGGAGCAGTGTATGCACTGCCCCCTGTATACACCCGGGTGCCACGCAGCAAAGCCCGTAGGCCGCGTTCAGTGCATACGCGCGGCTGTGCCCTTTGTTTGCCGGGCAGCAATAGCGTGACATCGCGCGCGCCCGCGAGAGCACGCGGCGTTCGCGAGTCGTGGCAGGAGCGCGCGCGCGGAAATTAACAGCTGCATTCTCTTCCGAGGCTCGCTCATATCGGCAGACTCGGCGCGCTTTTCCGGCGCCGGAAGATCGTTAAGGCTGTTTCAAAGTTCAATAACAACAGCAGCGAGCCGGAGCGCGCGCCCAACGTGACCTAGTTTTAGTCGCCGACGCTATTCGGCGCGTTGAAACTAACCAGCGCGAACGGTGGCGGGCACGTTAAGTTGAAAGGCCTCGCGAGTGCGATCCTGCTGCGCCGAGAATCGTTTAAGCAATATACTGCTGCAGTCGAAATGGTGAATGCCGACAGCCGACTAAGCAAACGGGATAATGATAATGATTGAGTGGCCGTTTTAGAACGTTGAAGCAGTTGTTGATTAGTCTCACTACGGAATTCTGCTAGAGGACGGCTGTTCGCTTCCCTTTTTGCTTCACTGCCGCTAAAAGCGTTGAGTCTTCATTGTTTCAGACAATCGGATTCGCAGATAGCCGGATAATAAACTGCCCGGTTAGGAGAATAACGTAAAGCTTGCCAGAAGTTGGCAATACATCTGTCTTTCTCTCGGAGAAAGGAAGGGAACAAAAAAAGTAACAGACACACCAAATTACATTGTGTTGGCAATGCGACAGTATTAGAAGCTGTTGAAGCGTTGGCAGTAAGTGATATCACTTGCACATCTGATGACGTTACTTCCGTCCAGCCAATGGATGAATTTCACGGCCGACGACATATTTTTCCCGGTTAGGCTTTCAATTCAGCGTCACACAGCGTTCTTTCAATAAGGTAAACCACTACGAGGCAGGAAATCTGAGACTTCGAACATAGCCACTTATTGCAGCTATTTGTGAAAAGGCAAGTTTTGGATTACTCATTTGGAAAGAAAGGGGAAAGGCGTTCGGTAAAATGAAAGCCACAAACCTCCTATCTGCCTCTTGCTTTCGGTTGCGGAGAGAGTTTTTTCTTTTTTTCTGAACCATGAGCTGTCCATGAACCGCCTTTTATTCAGATCATATAGTGTTCCCGAAAATGTCAAGAGAGGCCATTGTCGGAGCCACAGATCGTTGACCTTTCTGTGGTAGCTGTTGAAGTACCGAGCGCTCTTTTTATCTTGCGTGCTTTTTTTAAGCTCCGGAAGAATGAATACTGGGTTCAGTGGTCGGAACGCCGTTACCGTAAAACATTAAAAGGCTCATGTAAAGCCGAAAAACAGACATGGCCGCTCATTTTGTCCTTCACTGTCCAAAAAAAGAAGAGGCGAGATCATAGGCTCACTGCATAGTTTCGCAGCTAAGCATATGTATGTACAGGGTTGGTCAAAAGTTTCCAGGTCACAGGGTCTGCTTTTAGTCCGGAAGTTACAACACCCTCGAAACCGAAAATCTTTGTAGATGGTAGGAGAAGCAGCATGCTCACCTCTGAGAACTTTGATAGCTTTAATGGTATCTTAAGTGCCGGGATATAAGGCCCAAAAGCAGACTTTCTGGCCTGGGAACTTTTGATCGACCCACTGCGTCTTGCAGAAAGAAAGCCCCTGTTGTGAGGTTTTGGTTCTACTAGATACGGCAAAAAAAAAAAATTGAGCAGCAAAGAAAATTCAGTCAAGCATTCTGTTACACGTAGTTAAGTAGTTCCCAAACGCTGTTACATGGACAAATGCGCTGAAAGTTAATTATTGCATAATTTAAACTACGTTGCAAGTTCAGCAGGATGCAATATTTTTTATCGCAAATTTCATTTTTTTTTAAATTTTCTCAAAGGTGCTATCTGCTTAGAGATACGACGGCAGCTCCCGTCTGGTGCAGATGAACCTTCAAATTATAAGGCACTTCGAAAGAAGAAAAATGGATATAGCATTTTTTTTTTACACTATAACCGGCACCCGTGCTGCTGAACTGCATTTGGTATCAGTGTGGTGCCCAGCTCAACAGGGCCGATAAGGCGACAGAATTTCGAGATTCCGGCCACGGCGGCCGCGTTTCCATGGAGGCGAAGCGCTAAAGGCGCCCGTGTGCTGTGCGACGTCAGTGCACTTTAAAGACCCCCAGGTGGTCGAAATTATTCCGGAGACCTCCATTATGGCACCTCTTTCCTCCTTTCTTCTCTAATTCGTTTATCACTTCCCTTACGGTGCGGTTGAGGTTTTCACCGAGATGTAAGACAGATACAGGACCATTCCTTTTCCTCAAAAACCAATTTTCATTTTTCATTTTCGTTTTTGTGGAAGAATTAAAAAAAAATCAGTCATTAGCCTTACAGCTGTATCTTACCGGTACTCACCTATGGGGCAGAAACGTGGAGGCTAACAAAGAGGATTCAGCTTAAGTTACAACACAGCGAGCTACGGAAAGAAAAAATGATAGGTGTAACATTAAGAAATCCGAAGCGGGCGGAGTGGATGAAAGAACAAAAGCGGGTTACTGACATCCTAGTTGAAATCAGGAGGAAGAAGTGGGCTTGGGCAGGGCATGTAATGCGAAGGCAAGATAACCGGTGGTCCTTAAGGGTAACGCAGTGTATTCAAAGAGAAGACAAGTGTAGCAGGGGGCGGCAGAAAGTTAGTTGGGCGGATGAGATTAAGAAATTTGCAGGAATACGGTGGCCGCAACTGGCGAAGGACAGGGTTGATTGCAGAGATATGGGAGATGCCTTTGCCCTGCAATGGGCGTAGTCAGGCTGATGATGATGATGATGACCCTGCTTTCCTACCGTGCACGGAGAAATAAGGCTGCCAACGTTACCGTAACCTCGAAGACCTCGACACAAGTCAGGTAAAAACACGCACATAAAAAGACGGCCGTAGCAACAATGACGTGGCTTTGCACAGCCCGCATCTCGGCGCGCGCAGGCGGTCCGGTGGGCACACAAATGGCGGCCACTGTCTCCGACATTCTGGCGCCAGGAGGCAGCAGCAGCGTCGTGATTAAGAACGGGCTGGCGCGCGGCCCCAATCTCGAGCATTGGATTACTGAGCGCCCAGCGAGGGGAGCAGGCATTAGCAGCCGGCGCGCGCGGCGCTCTGTTTTCGCTCGACAAACAGCGCGGCCGGGCGCAGGCGGGCTACCGCCGGGGCGCGACATTCACGGACACCAATGAGCGCCAAAGAAGTCCCTGAATTCATGTCTGTTTGAGGGCGGCAAACAGAGGCGTGCGCCGCGCTTCTTCGCGTGCACAGACACACGTGCTTGCAAAAGGAGGAGACGGAGTAAGCGGAGAACGAGGGGCTAAGAGGGACGCGCACGCACTAGCAACAGCGCTCTGACCATGGGACACGATGCATATGCGTCTTGAAACTCTAGCCAGCTAGCCACGCCGAGATGTGTCCAAGGGGAGCAGACACTTTAATCAATAGCGGAGGGACGGCGGATGAAGTCTAACGGTCTGCGTTGGAATGGCGACACCAACGGGGAGCCCAAATTGGCATTGGTGCGCTTGCGCTTCTTGGAGCGTGTGTGTGTGTCTTATAGCCCCTTGCCTGTTTCGCCCCTCCTAAAGCGTCACGCACGATCTTCTCGTCATCCATCGTTTCAGTATTAGTGTTGGCACAGAGCCCAAGAGATATCTGATGAATACTAAACTATGTCCCGCCCAGCGTTGTCACTTCAAATCACATAAACTTCCATCCGGTTAATGATGGACAAATTAGACTTAACGCAGCGGCAGAGGACTTTAAATTTCAAAAGCAATGAACATTAAACGCAGAAAAAAAAAGTTGCTGGCCCGTACAGCGTTAGGGGAGTTCCTACCGACAGAAACATGCGAAGATTTCTTTTGAAAGTCGTGCTGTTACGGCCAAGCTAATACCACTGCAGAGCTCCCCACAAAAAATTCCCATCAGAAAAGGACTAAGGCTTGCGTATTTATTTTTTTTATCTAATCTTACCT
The DNA here is from genome assembly GCF_055824585.1 of Amblyomma mixtum. Classification (NCBI taxonomy): domain Eukaryota; kingdom Metazoa; phylum Arthropoda; class Arachnida; order Ixodida; family Ixodidae; genus Amblyomma; species Amblyomma mixtum. Next base: position 139,683,867 of record NC_143017.1, read on the forward strand.
CAAGCAGGCTGTATAATCTTACTGACGAAAATAACCCAAACATCATTTCTATAGCGCCGTATAATACTCGAGCACGTTCAAGCGCTTAGTTTCTTTCTCATAGCCGCATAAGCCGTACGCCCGTGCGAAATAGAGACTGGTATCACTTCATTAAGGCGCATTTGCCGAAAAAAACACGTCCGTCAGTGCCGAGGTCAACCAAAACTGCGGGCTTCCGCCGACGCACGCGTATGCGGTGAAAGGGGCTCACCGCGAAAAGCATTGCCTCCATCCAGCTTCGTGAAAGGCGGCCCGGCCCCTAATCCGTTTTCCCAAAACGGCTCTTTGCCAGCGCATCATATATATTACATACACTAGCTCCATTTCGGCCCACTAATTGTAACAAACGAGCGCGATAGCACCGCGGCAGGATTTTGAGGTTAGCTCGGGGGGCCAAGAAGTGCAAAGCGGCATTTCTTGCCTGCGGCTACATGACGCGTCAGCAAGACGGGGGCCATCCTGCCCTTGGAAGCGGTTCTCATTTCTTCTCGCTCGCCTCGGGAACTGCTGTCTACGGCTCTTTTCTGGCCGGGGCAAAGAGTCGACGAAAACAGAGGATAAAGAAGACATACCGCATTTCGGAGTCTTAAAGCTTTCGGTCATTCGTTGCGATAACTTTTGGTTTTCTTGCATACTGTTTTCCCATTTCTTTGCTCTCTCTTGCGTAACAGATGTTTTTTTTTTTTAAAAAAAGAACCCAAATATTTTTTTCCTCCTTTTGTTCACTATTCTTTCCGTTCACGGCGCGGACCTTCTTAGCCTACAGAAATAAGCGTATCTTCTTAGCACTGAACTTAAACCTCTTGCACAAGAACCCTCGACTTGCGCAGAAAACGCTTGCAAAGCATCAGATCGTAGGAAGACGAGCGGCTACAAGAGCGACGCACACAGAAACAAAAACTTGCTCCCGAATCACAACCATAAGGAGCTACTTTTTCTGTTCCTGTCATATTGTCTACTTTGCTCGCAGACACAACTTCGCACCAGACTTGCACTCTACGCTGCGCTTGCAGTTCTTTAATTGGTAAAGACCTGATTTTCTTTTGAGTACCTTCCTCAAATCCTTCTGGCAACTTCCTCTCAGCCTGCTATACGCAAGCATGGAGCTAAAGAGAAGAGCTGTTCTCCAGGAGATGGACCAAAACAAATGGTAGGGTTTTGACGTAGTTAAGCCGAGCAGACGTGCGAAAGAATGTGTTTAACCTTGTTGGCTCGTGGTTTTGCTTTGCTGAGTCGTCGGCACGTTTAGCCACGATAGCAGTTCGATAGTAGTATTAGTTGATGAAGACGACGATGTGTTATGCACAGTGTGAGAGTGTGCTGCAATTTAACAACAACAACAACAATTTAACAAGAGGCGCGATCGGCTGCGGTCATAGCGTAGTGCTCTCCTGTAGTGGCCAGCGAAGGTGATTTGTTCGAGCCGTCACGGCATTATTTTATTTATTTATGGTTTGCCCACGGTCACCCTCAAGGCCAAGCTTCAGAAAAACCCGATCAGCCGGTTAGACCTCGTAAAGTTGCGCTCTCGCACTAAAATAGACACAACAAGTCTTAATGCGATAGTATTGGAAGCCTCGTGGGCCAAAATGTGCAGTCGGTCATAAAATTCGCCCATTGGCTGACGAGAAGTGGCGTAACCAGACCGGATAATTCTCATTGGCTGGGGAGAAGAACAACACCGGACGTGACGTCAATTCCGGTAAGGATATCAACAGCTGACGTTATCGTATTACCAACACACAATGTAATTAGCTAGGTGTCCCCGTGAATTTTTCTTAGTGTGTGTAGCAGACAGCTAGGGGTTAGGTCAATCTCAAGCAATGGCATCTATTTTACTTACCTTTTTTTGTTAGGAGTCTGATAGAGCGCGAAGCATCTTTATCAGTTGGATGTCAGTACCCGAGTCTCAAGGCAGCTTTCAACTCTTTCTGATTACATGTGCACGAACTGTTCATCTCGTATTCCATCCCAGCACGTATTCCGACTAAACAAATGTCTTTGCTTAAACTAAAAAAAACCGACAGCCTGCAGTTTCGACCACTTTTCTAACCTGTTCAGAAACGTCAGTCAGGAGAGAAATAAGTGAAGCACTAGGTTCGAGAGCTGATTTCTGTCACTTAAAACTGCCCGGGGATCGAGGTTGACTGGGAAAACCTAATCCCGCACTTCGCAATCACAGTTTGCCCGTGAGAGCGAAAAACAAAGTGGCTCTGACCCGAGACGCTCTCGTCGCCGAACAAAATTGCGTTGAAAGCCGGAAATGAAACGGCAAAACGACTTTGCGCTCAGGGCTGTTTCGAGAGCGAGGCACGACAGAAACGCACATAGAAATGCTGCAGCAAGAGCGAAGTGTGTATACCCTCTGACAAAATGAAGCGGCTCGAGGCACAACGAGCCGAGAGCCAAGTAAAAAAAAAACGGTGAAAGACTGGAAGGCTGTTCAGGAAGAGAAAGCGGGGAGGCCGCACATGGAAAAGGCACTTCGGCGACCGCACGAAAGCAATAACACCTCGGTATGGAAGCCCCAATCTTTTGTTTCCGGCGGCGGCTCTCTATTGTTTCGTTCGCTGGGGTCTGGTTATTTCAGACCTGTGTAAACGAGGGACTCGACAGCGCAGCAACAGCGATAGGGGGAGGAGAACAGGAACAAGAAGAGGCAGGCGCGGTACGGGTGCCGGTGGGGAGAGAGGGAGAGGCGTGGTACCTCTCTCCCGATAAGAGGAAGTCGTCTAGCGCCGCGCGGCTCACGCGACCGGTTGGCGAATGGACCCCTAGCTCGGACCCGTTTGGGTCGAGCACCTGCTCTTCCGAAGCAACAATAATCGGCCCGTTGTGTTCGTGTATGTATACGTGCGTACGTGCCCCCGGAGAAAGAGCGACAAAGGAGGGTAGCGCTGGACACGTGGGAAGAACAATAGAAAGGTATAGGAAGACGCAATGAAAGAAGAGCGCACGGCACGCTCGGATAGAGAGAAGGATCGACGGAAGAAGAGGACCCGCTGGCCAAGGTTTGCCGGCCGTGGGTCGATTGACCGGTCCGCCTAGCTGGGTGTGGGGGCGCGTTCCCGTGCTCCTGTCTTTCCCCTCCCGGCCGCGTGGCCTCCGCCGTCATGTTGACGCAGCGGGGGCTAAGTGAAAACGACGGGCACGGACGCGACACGCACGACGAGGCGTGCGCGCTCCGCCGTACACGGACGCGTGTGGCACGCACACACAGACACAAGGACGTGCGATTCACCGCATCGATCGCAGAGGCGGCGACGCCGACCGAGGACGGGCCCCATGACGATGGCGCGTAACGGGAATCCACAATGCGAATCCCCATTGCACTCCCGCGGCCAGCGGCGGTGCGCCGACGACCAAGAAGGCTCACGCGAGGCCCATACTGACACGGCAGCCCCCGAGGCGAACAGCACACCACCGGCCCCCTCCCTCACCCTCCGGTGTTCTCTAAGTGACCGCCATTATGCGGACTGCGGCCCCAAAACCATCGCGCACCCCAGGTCCCCCCTCCCCCTTTACCCGCAACGGGCACTCGAGGTGCACGTTAGGAGCACCGCGGCCGCCGTTTCCCTTTCATTATCCGCGGCGCGCGTGGCTTTATGGTTTCGGGCCGCTTATCGTGCTTGCTCTGCTGGCCGTCGCCGGCAGCGGCCGTCCCGAAAACGGCCGTCGAAACGGCTTCCCTTTCCACTTCTCTCGCAGCAGCAGCAGCAGCCGTGGTCTGCGCCCCGTCGCTCGTCCCGTCCATTCCATTCTGAGGCCGCCGCCGCTGCTCTACGGCGACGCATGAACGTGCGTGTACTTCGCTCTCTGCTCGATGCCCGGGCGCGCTTCTTTTTCTCCCCTTTTTTTTTTGTTCGTTGTTTTGTTTCTGGATTCCGTGGTGCTGAAAGGTGAATTGTGCCCGGAGCGGGAGGCGCGGGAATGCGCTCCCGAAAAGGGGTTACGAAGACGAAACGCAGTTGCTAGAGCAGAACCCCTTTCCCGACGCGGCCGACAAGCGCGCGCTGCCTGGCTCGCCTGTGACGCGCGCGTCCCTCTCTAGAAATGACCAGTGGTTTTGAGCGTTGTCTCATCCCGCGCTCAGTCCCGACATTCGTAGTGTAGCAGGTTTTTTTTTTTCTTTTTCTATCTCTCTTCTGGCGGAAGCGAGTCTTCCGTCCACGTTTCGCCTTTTTTGAGGCAGGACGGTCTAGAACAAACAGACCGTGCTGGAACCAAAGCCGCTGCGGTCGTCTTCCCTTTTGTTTTTGTGCTCTATTAACATTTCTTTCTTTCATTTTCACCGAAGGTAAAGCGTCCTGTGAATGTACTCACACAGAAGATTGTTTTTGTTCATTCCGATCCTCCAGAGTTCTTTCTTTCGGGTTTTTTTTTCCCCCGTTGTTCAGCTGCTCAGCAGAGAAACTCGGCCACTCGTAAAATCTCGCCATAAAACCAACTGTCTCGCATACTGCGCTGTCCAGATAGCGGGCCGTTAAACACGTAATAACGGAAGCTGCAGCGACTTCGCAACCGCAGTCACGGTGAACTTCCAGCCGCGGCTTTCGGCGAAAGTAAGTGGCCGCGGTCGAAAAGCTCGTTCCGCAGTTTTTGTCTAACCTCCTACCTTTCGTGAAGAATGTATTTTACTTTTCTACCTTTTAGTCATCGTCCTTCAAATGACCCTGAGTTCTGGTACGCTTTTGTTGCGTAACATCACCTGTTACGTATGTCCCAAATGCATGCTGTTGGCTGGTTGAAAATGTAGTGATAGAGCGGCATGGGTCTCTTTCCCAGCGACGATGCAGCGAGGTAGCTTGAGTGAGGCGGCTTCCTGATTTCCTTCAGTGCTGACCTCAGTGACCGGTGCGACAGTGATATAGACGTCAACACGAAACTGAGGACAGTTGCAGACATCATAGCGCACAACTTTTTGTCACTGCTACGCATTGATTTAGCACTTTCCGTAAAAAAGGAGAAAGACAGAAGAAACCGAAAAGAACACGACAAAACCTGCATCCCTTCAATCTCAAGAGTGACCGCAGTCCCAGCTGCAAATTGTTCAGCCAGAAGAGTTGATCGTTACATTTGTTTTCGTATTTCCATCCATTCCCTACTGAAAAATGCATAGAGGTTCGAATGAGTGAGCAAATAGGGTTGTGGCACATTTGGTTTCATTTTATAGGATTAACGCCCCCAAGCGACTCAAGCTTTGAGGAACGCCGTAGTGGAGGGCTCCGGATAATTTCGACCTCCTGGGGCTGTTAACGTGTACTGACAACTCACAGTATACGGGCCTCTAGCAATATGCTTCCATCGAAATGCGATCGCCGCGGGCGGGATCGAACCCACGACTTTCGTGTGTTTTGCAATCTCAATGAACGTTACTGAACTCCAGGCAGTAGAAATTATCCGGAGCCATCCACTACGACGTTCCTCAAAGCCTGAGTCGCTTTGGGACGTTAATGCTAAGAAGCCAAACCAAATGTGTCATAATGCTATTTGCTGATCCATTAAAACATACAAATTTTTCAATAGGGTTCTTTTCCTATTTCCCCCTCTCTCTGTCTTTCCTTTTTTCTCTATGTTGGTTGGAATAATTTTTGCTCCCTTTTTCATCTCTTTTCTTACCTCTTCAATCATCATTACTTATATTTCTCTGCTTCCTTCATCTCTTCTTATATTAACGCACTCACACCATACGAACAACAGAACCAGCATTACGACTCTGGAACGGGTAGTATTTGCTTTCGCTTTCTATTCGTTGCCACGTGCAACTGGTACTAAGCTCCACCGTCCAGGCAAATAAAGCGACAACCGCATTTTGAAGAAAAACGGCGGCAGACAGCAAACGGTCTCTCCGCGTCCATTTCTCTAGCACGTGGCGAGAGAAGCTGCTTTTTGTCGTTTTCCTTAACTCACTAACGGTCACATTTTGCTCCGAAACTGGTGCTACAACGCTAATTTACTGTCCGTGCTGCCATCTGTCGACAAACAAAAAAAAAATGCTTTCGACGGCGTGACAAGCTGGACTCGTCATGAGCCAGAAATGAGTGCTTATGACGAGCCTGGCTCGTCCCTGCTAGTGGTTTAAAGGGGTAGGGGAACAAATAACGGTGTTTCTTGTCCGTTTTGTTTTCTCGCTTTTTTTTGCCGTTACAGCCTAGCGGTTCCTGCTCCCCTCCTCGTACTGAAGCTTCATTTCTTCCAGCCGCATCTGTCTTCCCCGTATGCCTTCATTACTCATCGTGGCGGAGCAGAGAGCCAAATGCTTTCATCTTTTTTGAAAGTGAAAGATAAATCCCAGCTGCTGAGGCCACACAACCGTAGGCGGGAAATTGAAAAATGGCAATGTATACCGGTACTTCAGTGCACATACGACAAACGGACCCGCTTGGAGCGACGCGAAGCCGCCCGCTACAAAGCTCTTCCCATCAGTGTTGTTACTTCGCTGAGGTAAACTGCTGTAATTTACCGTCGTGCCCTCCGTTTTGCAGCGTAGTCGTTATTGGCACATTTTTCTCTTAATCTCTTTTTTTTCTTTTAATCGGAAGATGCCAATGAGTAATTACTCCCTTATTAAATATCACACTCCACCTTTCCCCTAAACATTTGACCAATCGCTTTTACGCAGGCTAGTTCACCGCATTCAGAAACAGATAAGTCAGAAATGAAGTTTTGATAAGAGAATGAGGTGGAAGTGTCATAATAATGTTTCATTCATGTACCACATTGGGCTCAACCGCTGTAGCTTAGCGCCAAGGATTTACCACTAATGAGCCTCTCCTTACAAGCTGGCTTTTCTGCTTAAATTGTGTGCACAGCAACGAAGTTGGCTTGTCAAAAGCGTATTGTGAGCGGACATCGCTTGCTTGAATTTTTTTTTTTTTCAACCAACTAGCCCGACAACACGTTCTACTTAATCATATTTCTTCTTCAGCGGGCCCATCTTTATGTGTTATAAATTCAACCAACTAGCCCGACAACACGTTCTACTACATCGCTTGCTGTTAGGGCAAGGCTGCCAAAAACTAAATGTCTCGGATAATCAGTTAATATAATTTGAATCCTGTTTCCGTTGTTTTATTCATCTGTACAGAGTGCACTTGCAGTTATTCTTCGTAGTGACGTTGCTCTTTTCACTCACACATACGAACAAAATCTGCTGTGCCTTGAGCTGCTATTTTCCACTGTGCCCTCGCTGCCGTTTACAGCCAGGACAGCACCAGGTGCGTGACATATTTTGTGATCATTTTCTACTGCCGCTAGACGTCTGTTCATAACGTTACTAAGGAAGTTTTTCTGCTAACGTGTTCGACTTTCTAGCTTACTAAAAGGCCAAAATATGCAGGTTCGGATAGTGCCTTCTTTATTCCTCTCAGTCTCACTACTGCTTTCTCCTTTCTCTCCCCCGTTATTTTCTTTACAGTTATTTACGGGCCCCTTTTCATTCATCGCAGTGTTTTATCTTCGACAGGAGGGCATTCGCACTAACCCAGAAACATGCGCCAGTTTTACGTTAGTAGCACCGCGGACGACTGAGGTGAGATTGAAAATAGGTGAGGAGGCAACTAGTGCAGGCCAAGAGATATGAACGAAACACGAATACCCTAGACTGGCTCGCTTAAAAGTGTATTGCACTGTGTCTTGTCAGGCAGGGACGCCATAGAGAAGAACGGAAAAGTGAAAACGATCTGGTCGATAGCGGTCATATAACTGTGTGGTTATGCTCACCTACGGACAGCGTAATCACGCATCGTAAATGAACACTAACCACAATATTATTTGCCCCTTTTTTTAATAAAGCCTCTCAGATTTTGCATTCGCTTCTGTATTGCGCCTCTTGGGCTTCGTGCGTTCGCGACGGTACTCGTAGCGTTAGATAAGCTCCGAAAAGTTCTCCAAAGCTTTTTATTTATTTGGATAGCTGCCTTATTGTCTATTGCACTCTTCTTCACTCGCCTTCCTTTGCTACCCAGTGCGATTCATAACTGCATGATCTTGAATCCTTGGCTTACACATTCCTCCTTGGCTGACCATATTTGGTTGACCAGACGCCTCTTTTTTTTTTTCTCTCATTTATCGCGCCGTTAAAGCGCCCTATCCTGAGATGACAACACCCTGCCTGAAATGCTTCCTTCTTAAAACAAAGAAATCGCTACTTTAGGGCAGAGTCGAATTTTTTCAGGGCTCCTTCACCTAATAGAAAAACCATTAAGCTACGCCAGGTATCAGTCATTGGTCTTAGATAGACGCTCTTGGTGACGGCTGCATCACGGCGCAAGCTTGGCCACGCATTTGTTCAAGCGCAGTTGGATCATGATGTGATTTGGTCATAAGCCAGCGGACGCCTTACATAAGTGTTTCATTCATTAGGAAGCCGAGCACCTGGCAGGGACATGCCTTTATTATTTAAAAAAAAATCGGTGGGTTACAGGTAGCGCCGGAATTAGAACCCACTAACTTCCAGATAGAAGCAATAATTGCTCTCTATGTAAGGAAAAGTTAAGCTTCTAGATGAGATTGTACCTTCCTACAGCGCGAAGCAGTGCAGGTAAGGAGTAGAAGTCAGTCAGCCATTGAAAGTACTAAGCAGCAGCTAATGTGGTTCCCCCAGTACGCAGTGTCAAGGAGTGGCCTGCATAAACGGCACTCTTCCTTTTGTTTCTTTACTTTTTAGTGATGTTTCACGATGTTTCAAACAAGCCCTGCGCCCTGCTGTCGTAAAAACACGCTGCACGCTTTGAAATTGGAAACTGAAGCTACGAGAATATAGTGTTCAATTTCTTTTAAATTGACAATACTGCACTCGTAAGCACCAAGTGCAGCGACAAAAGCTAGGTTAGAAATTTTTCGAGGGCACAGGCTCTGAGTTTTCCTCAATTTTAGGTTCCAAACGCATGTCTCATAGTCTTAAAGTAGAACAGGCATTCAGGAAAAAAAAAAAGTAATGGATACACATTTCTAGGTCCTCTGAAGGGCCTGGAGACAGTGAAGCTGTACTTAAATGGTAACATTAACAGACATAGAACATAGTGGACTGCCAAAAAAGAACTAGAAATAAAATGTCTCACCTGCAAAATAACAACGACAAATAAATCATCCAGGGAAGCTATAGGGTCCTCATACGCAACACTGCATTCCATTGGGTTCACATAAGATAAAGGATAGATAGGCTTCATCTCTTTAGTCATGCTTAATGCCATTTATGTCGTGCTTGCACTGTAAACAGAAAGTGACAAGCAATAAGGAGCAAAGAATGCGCGGAACAAAAAAAAAAAAAAAAATTAGCCGAGACAGCAAATCAATATGCCCGGCGCGGATATATGGGCGCCTAAACGGGTTTCAGTTAGGTTTGTGAAACATAACTCCAAGGTGCGCTCCGAGAAAAAAAAAGAAAAAAAAAGAGGGGAACGGAAAAGTTCGAGCGGCGGTATCGATGCGCGCATCGCTGTCCGTCCCTTTTCGGGTTTCGTCGAACTAGCTGGGAAATTTTGTACGATAAAACGAAACGCACAACTTGTTGGCAGTAAACTGTCCGTGAGCTAACGAAGCAACAAAAGCATGCGCTCATGGCATTCCCGCATGTATTGACACAGATTAGATAAAGCTACTCTGCATGAATATTTGTGAGTAATGTATTGCACAAACTGTGCTCGGTATTTGGAGAAAAAGAATGTCATGGTACTGTACTTCCCTAGAAAAATGAGCATAATCTTTCCGGTTTAAAGCACAAGAATTATTGAAAAGACGACGTAGATAACAACTAGCTCGCTTGTCATTGTAGTAAATAAATTAGAAAACTCATTAAAGACATGACGTGCAAACCAGCAAACCTCAGTGGTGTACAAGTTGAATTACAGAACTGCATATGCTTATAGTCCCATTTCATGTACTGGCCTAAAGTCGGAGATTTATTTTCATTCATTTATTCTTGAAAATGATCAGAAAATATAGCTTGAACCATGATAAATAACAGTACTTATAAATGTACAAATGTGTAGTAAATAAAGGAGTTGTTACGAGATGTGGTAACACAGCCTGAGAAAGTTAGCGTCGGCTGAAAATGAGCATAGACTACGGGTCAAGGCATTTCCGACGTACTTCGCCCAAGTCACGACGGTGAAAAAAAAATGCGAACGCTTCCCGTGCTATTCGAATGCATTTGAAGTCGAAAACATGACCTTCGCTAAGGAATCATTCAGCCACGGTTCGAACAAGCGGACACGCATCGCTTGGTTTCGCTTTCGTTTCAAGCTCCACACGCGTTTTCACCCAATTCGCCCGTATGTGCTCGCTGCTGTGAGCGCCGGCTCGGTTCAAACATTCTCAGTAACACGCTGCGTTCAAGCGCGGTGTAATAGAACGAGAAATTAAATTTTTTAAAAAAGTTCGCGACTGTCTTGGAGCAGTGATCTGAGACAGTGACAAGTCGGGTGCTGCGGGGCACAAAACGAACACGAGGTCTCACCGGGGCTGATGAGAAGCAACGTGGCCCACAAGAGCAGCACCGCCCAGTATCCGATGCCGGGTCTCGACCGCATGTCGTCCAAGTCCGTGGGGGTCCTCAGGGGCTGTTGTCACCGGGCGCACCGAAAGCACTCTGCCAAGTCCGGAGCATGTCGCCGCGTCGCCTCAACCCACCCCCGTCGCGACGGAGGGGAAATCGGATTGGTTCGCGCGCAGCCTTCTTCCTGTCTGCCAACACCGGAACAACTCCGCTTCCCGGAGTCTACGGGGCAGCGAAGATCAGAGCGCGCCCGGCAGCGAAGATCAGAGCGCGCCCGGCAGCGAAGCCCAACCGCGGGACCGGAACACCTGTAGTGGTGGCAGCGGCGAGCGCGCGAACGCCGACACACGCGGCGTTCTCAGCGGACCGAACCCTGCCGTGTGCCGCCTCCATCGGTCGGGCGCGTGTGCGCCCGCCGCCGAAATCGTCGTCGACCGTGCCTGCCCTCTTTCTCCGCCTTCTATTACTCCTTGCTCTCTCTCTCTTTCCCGCCACCTCCTTTCTCTCTTACCGCCCGCCCTTCGCTTCTATTTTCGGTTCTTCTTTTGGGACCTCTCGCCCGTAGCCTCCCTCAGTACCCTTCCCACCGACCGTTGCCTTTTCTATTCGGCCTTTCAGACCCTCTTCCTGGCCTGTTTTCCCCAAACGAGGGACCCAGGCTCCCCCTGGTATCTGTTGGCGGAGGAGAAATGCCTCGCGGTTTCGCCCCACGTCCGCCAGAGCTCCGGCTCGCTCGTTCGTGCGTACGTCCTTTCATTCGACTCCGGAACTTCGTTTGCCTGCGCCTCCGCCCGTGTTCTCCTTTATTTGGCCGCGTTCCATTAGTCCGTGCTCTATTCGCTCTCATCTTTCTTTCTTTTCTTTCTCTCTTTCGCTCCTTTTTTTTATGCGGCGTTTTTGAACCCACCGAATTCGTTTCTGGGACGAAGTTCATTTCTGGCCCTTGCCGCTGGCGGGAGAAGGATCCTCAGCTGCTCTTCTACGCTTATTCGCCGCGTTATAAAGAAAGGAAGGGTGTATGCATAGAATCTAATCAATGGATTCGTTCATGTGTGGCTTGTCTCCTGCATATCTACGAGCATATTTCTTTTTCCCTTGGAGAGGCTCACATATATGTTCGCCAAGTTCCTTCTCTCTTACTAACGAAGCGGTTTCACAGAATCGGAAGTATGCAGGCGAGTTCGAAGCCCGCACCTCGATAACTTAGAGTCTGTAATATTTTGCATTTTTAAACTCCTCGCACTGACGCACAGCTTCAGTTTCAATGTGCAACCCTGTTTTTGTGTTTGGTTGTTCTGAATGCACACATTGAAGTAATGCTCTTTAACAGTGCTTGGTTCCAGAATAATATTTCACGCCCATGGGAGATATACCCGGCTGAGCACGTGACTATAGCTATGCCTACTTCCACGTACATACATACGTCAGCGCGGAGCTACTCTTGCTCTTGTCCTGCAAGTACACTCTAAGCAAGAATACGCCTATAAGGGAGTAAAATGAGAGTAGACTCCTCTAGCGGACTCCTTTTTTATAAATGTGAGTGCTCCAGAGGACCGCTTACTCCCTTTTCACTCCTTTCCGTTTAGGGTGTATCATTGATGCTTGTATGGATATGCGTTTGCATTTTAGAGCGACACTTGTATAGAAGTCTTTCTACAAGGGTAAGCCACGTCAGCGCTAAAAGGAAGAAGGAACAAATACGTCCTCGTTGTAAAAGTGAACAAAGCGAAGAATACAAAACGCAGGGAAGAGACCAAGGGCTACTAGCGCTGACTCGCTCCTGAACGTTCAAAGCAAGGCATCGAGTAAACAAAATACGCTCATTGCGAAAACCCAGGCATCACGAACAAAAAGAAATAAAAAACAGGAAAAACACAGGCTAACAACACGTGGCATGCCGATGAACGTATGCAACTCCTTCTCATGCCATGTGGGAGAAGGCTGACTAAAAACCGGTTTTTCAATCTTGCGCTGCGCAACGCTTGCACGAGCTCGCGAGATCCCTGATCACGGTGCTTGCAAACCACGCGCGCGTCCAACCTTGGTGATCAACCACTTGCAACAATGCTCCACATAATTTGAACGGAGCTCTCCTTTCAAGCACCGCTCGCGTTCCCTAGGCGCTCTTTCAGGCAACGATCAGTTTGACCTAAGTAAACTTTGTTGCAAGAGAGCGGAGTTGCATACAGGATGCCAACGATTCACTGAACGTATTCTGAGGTCTGCCGTGCCCCGCATCTCGATCTACTAGCTTCCTCATTTAGCGCTCGCTAATGATGCAGCAGCTGAGGACATGGAGAAGAAAGGCAGGGCATGCAATGCGGAGGAATGATGACCGATTCCCTCTTAGGGTAGTGGAGTGGATTCCAGGATGAGTTAACTGTAGCAGGGGACGGTAGGAAGTCAAGTGGGCGGGTTACATTAAGAAGTTTGCGGGTTTTAGGGTCTCCGCAGCCGGCGCACGACAGGGTTAATTGGAGGTGAACGGGAGACTCTTTTGCCTTGCAGTGAACTCAGCTAGTCGGGTGATGATGATAACTATGAAACGAAGTCGCCGTCCTATGGCGTAAACGTAAGCTAATAATTAAGTTATTTAGGGGAAATTAAGAACGGCAGAGAACTTAGTACTTCAGGCTAATTAAAAAGAATAGGAGGAGCGGTGCGCACAACACCCATGTTTTATTAAGGAGAGTAAGTTAATACAGTGAGACGAATTTTGGCAACTGAATGATCGTCCTCTTGCATACGTGTCGAATGTTGCTATAAACTAACCTTGTCATTCCAAGAGACCATCCACCGTCGTTAGCATCCCATCGAACTTTCACAGTAACTTCTTATAGTTGATGAAAAATTCGTGCGTGCATGCACGTGTGTGCGTGTGCACGTGTGTGCGTGTGCACGTGTGTGCGTGTGCACGTGTGTGCATGTGTGTGCGTGTGCCCGGAGCATGTAGGAGGGGAGGCATGTTGGAGGGGAGGAGCATATCGGTGAGGAGGCATTTGCAGCCTCCCCCACCTCCAGCAGGATCGGAGCAGACTGGGGGACAACAACAGCTAAAAATTCATCCCCCACCTACAAGCCTAGCTACACCCTTCACAAGGCTGCACCCACCGGTAGCATGGCGAAATCAAACTCAAAGACGCAATAGGCAGAAGGCGATCATGTAAAAGTGAAATATACAACAAATGATGGTAACGCAGACTCATCACACCACATCGAAGGGAGGAAGTAAGGAAAAACTTTATGTACTCTATTGCTTTTTTTCTGCGTTCTTGGGGAGTCTTCAGGGACGTTCTCTTTAGTTGTATCCCCAGGAATCTTTGCTGTTAACGTCTTCCACCTCTAATCAATGGTCGGTTGCCCGCAAGTCAAGGGCTCCGCTGGCCACTGCCGCCCGTTGAGCTGCGCTGTACCAGACCTTGTTGGTCTTCACAGCGGTCGCTGGACAACAGAGTCTCCCATTGCTTCGCACTCGGGTTTTGTATTTGGGGGACCACGTCTATGTTTTGGTGGACCCATGTGATGTGATACAGAGCGGGTTTTTCGTCGCACCAGGGATATTTGTCCGCGCATATCGTAGGGTGCATTTTGTTTAGTATATGTAGGTGTTGTGTCCCCTTATTGCTTTTGTGTGTGTAACGACCACTCGCATCCTCCTCCTAACGACCACTCGCATCCTCCTCCTAACGACCACTTGCCCTTCGTCGCACGCTGTCGCCAGATGCCCCCCCATGGTGCGCCCCCGCATCCTCCTCCTGTTTTGGGAAGCCACTCCCTCCCGTGGACGCTTCTCCGCTCCCTCCTTTCTTCGGGCGGCCAGTTCGGCTCCTGCCTCGGTCGACGCTGGTCGCACCCTCATCGGCTTTAAATAAACGAAGTCTTAAAGTACCGTGTGCGTCTTTCGCTGCATTCAACACAGCGACCGGACACGACAGTGGCGACGAGAAAGTGGATTCGACCCGCGCTACGCAACGCTATTGACAAGCCATGGCTACGCGAGGGTTTCCCAATCAGATACCAGAGTTCAACGGCTCATCGTGGTCATCGTGGGTTGGACGCCTTCAGTTCTACTTTGAAGCTAACAACATCACAGACCCAGCCTTGAAGAGGGCCAACCTGCTGACGCTGTGCGGGGAGCAGACCTACGATACTGTCTGCGCCCTTATTCAGCCAAGCACACCAGCGGCAGTGTCTTACGACGACATCGTAAAAGCGCTGCAAAAGCACTACGACCCAAGGCCATCCGAGGTCTACAGCCGGGCTCGCTTCCAACGACGAGATCAACTGGGAGGAGAAACTGTGAGCGCCTACGTAGCCGCGCTCAAGAAGCTCGCTGCCGACTGCAATTTTGGAACGCTGTCGACAACAGCTACCGGGCAGGAGGGAGACGCAGCTTCTTCTGCTAACACCACCATGCTTCCCTTGGACGTGATGTTACGCGACAGATTTGTGTGCGGACTGAGTGACGAGTCACTGCAGCAGCGCCTGTTCGCTGAGAAGGACCTCACATTCAGCAAAGCTTACGACATCGCCGTTCGAGCGGAGAGCGCCGGTCACCAGCAGAGAGGGATTCGCCGGAACACCGAGCCGGTACACCAGACAAGCAACCAGGTGCGCAAGCCTTCTGTTGTTGTAAAATCGGTCAAAAAGGCACAACGCTGCTGGCGGTGTGACGACCAACACAACCCCCAGGGATGTCGATTCCAGTCAGCCACGTGTAATTTTTGCCACAAGCGAGGGCATATCGAAAGAGCATGCATTACGAAACGGAGACTTGCCAAGATAAAGTCACCTTCCCAGCCTAATCACAGCGTCAACGCCTCAGAGAATACGCCGCTATCTGATCTCCATGGAACAACATCAGCAACACCATCTGTGTTGTACGACCTGAACACCATGAATCTCGGCACGCGACCGAAGATTTTTACAGAAGTAAGCGTACATCACCAGCTGATTAAGTTCGAGGTGGACTCCGGCGCAGCCTGTACTCTGATCAGTGAGGACACGTTCCGAACTTCATGGCCATCTGACGCACCCGCCCTGCAACAAGACGACACGCACCTGCGAACGTGGTCAGGACAGAATCTGCCACTATTGGGCTCTGCCAACGTGCAGGTTAACTACAACGGCCAGACCCATACGCTACCTCTGCTTGTTGTGAAGGGCACAGGATCAAGCCTTCTAGGGAGAAACTGGTTTTCTCCACTAGGCGTGATGATATGCGGCATACACCAGACGCCGAGCCAGAACATGGTTGAGCAACTGCAAGAGAAATACGAAAGAGTATTCTCGGAAGAGATTCCAGGAAACGAAGGGCCCCCGGTCACACTGGAGTTGTTGGACAACGCGCAACCCAAATTTCTGAAGGCCAGGCCGGTGCCGTTTGCTCTCCGAGATTCAGTTGAAAAAGAGTTGGACAAACTGGAGCAGCAAGGTGTCATCGAGCCGACGCAGCATTCAGAATGGGCCACACCACTTGTCGTAGTTCGCAAGAAGAACGGAACCATACGCCTCTGCGGAGACTACCGGAGCACCGTCAATCTTGCGACTAAAGCGTCCTCTTACCCGCTACCGACACCTGAAGAAGTATTCAGTGTACTACGTGGCGCAAGAGTCTTCAGCACATTGGACCTCACCCAGGCGTATCAGCAGCTGAAGGTGAGCGAGTCAACTGCTGAATTATTGGCAATTAACACACTGAAAGGCTTGTACAAAGTCAAGCGACTGCCTTTTGGCGTAGCTGCAGCCCCGGCCATATTTCAAAAATTCATGGAGACAGTGCTTCAGGGCATCCCAGGAGTTTGTGTCTACCTTGACGATGTCATCATCAGTGGCACTTCCACTGAAGAGCATGCAGTGCGCCTAGAGCTCGTTCTCGAAAGGCTAGCAAACGCTAATTTGTGCATAAGCAAATCGAAGTGCTGTTTTGCGGTGCCAGAGGTGCAATTTCTGGGACACCGAATTAATGCGGAAGGCATTCACCCTACCGAGGACAAAGTGCGAGCGATCACAGAAGCACGAGCTCCAACAAACAAGCAGGAGCTACAGGCTTTTCTCGGACTCTTGACGTTCTACGACCGGTTCTTGGAACAAAGAGCTACCGTGGCCAACGACTTATACCAACTCCTTCGGAAAGATGTGACATGGACATGGTCGCCACGCCATCAGCGGTCATTCGATGCCCTGAAAGACCTGATTCGAAGATGTACAGTCCTCCGCCACTACGACGAAAGGAAGCCTCTGCTTTTGGCTTGCGACGCATCACCGTACGGAGTCGGCGCGGTTCTATCGCAAACTGACGAGCAAGGAAGGGAAGCTCCCATCGCCTTCGCCTCACGTACGTTGTCGCAAGCAGAACGCAACTACGCGCAACTTGACAAAGAAGGGCTAGCCATCGTCTACGCGGCGACACATTTTCACCAGTACATTGCCGGCCGGAAGGTGACCTTTATAACCGATCACCGACCGCTATTGGGCATTCTGGGACCACAAAGGCCTATGCCACCAACTTTGTCTCCGCGAATGACACGTTGGTGCATCAAACTCTCAGCGTACGACTACGCTCTGGTCTACCGCAATGGGAGTAAACATCAAAACGCCGATGCGCTAAGCCGTCTGCCACTAGACGCAACTGTTGACGAACCATTTCCACCAGGAGACGTTCTGATGTTCGAAGCACTGCCAGAACCTCCGCTTACAGCAGGCACAGTTGCAGCATCTACGCAGAAGTGCGCAGCTCTCCGGCTAGTTTACATGGCTGTTCAACAAGGCAACGTGCATAAACTCAAAGGGGACAACTTCGACGCTTACCGCAGGCGAGCTACAGAGTTGAGCACCCATCGCGGCTGCATCATATTTGGGTCCCGAGTTGTGATGCCGAGAGAACTACGCGCACAAGCTATGTCTCTCATCCACGCTGGACATCGGGGCATCGTTGCAATGAAAAAGTGTACCAGAAGCTACATGTGGTGGCCTGGCATTGACAACGACATCGAAACAGTGGTGCGAGAATGCAAGCCTTGCCAGAGCAGCCGGAGCGCCCCGCCGAAAGCTCCTGTCCCAGAATGGGAAAAGCCAGACACACCATGGCACACACTGCACATTGATTTTGCAGGATCAATTGAGGGCTGCACTTTCCTTGTGGTCGTAGATGCCTACACAAAGTGGCTTGAGATAAGGCAAATGGGACAGACGACTTCGGCAGCAGTCATTGACAACCTCCGATCACTATTTGCAACGTTCGGCCTGCCGCGCAAGGTAGTGTCGGACAACGGAACACCGTTTGTGTCTGCGGAGATCCTCAAGTTTTATCGCGACAACGGGATCTCATCAGTTACATCGGCCCCCTACCACCCAGCGACAAACGGACAAGCCGAGCGCTACGTAGCCGAGCTAAAACGCGCCCTTGAAAGAGATCAGACAGGCTCGCTGCAGCGCCGCCTTGCGCGCTTTCTCTTCAAGCAGCACACGACGGTTCAGAGCACAACAGGCGAGACCCCCTCGAAAATGATGTTCGAGCGTGAAATGCGAACCCAGCTCACAGCCATCCTCCCCGAGCCAAAGGCAGAGACGTTCCGGGAAGAAAAAGCAATTCCGCGCTGCGGCACGCTTAATGAGGGGCAGCGCGTCCTCGCCCGACAGTTTCTGAAAAAGCCACGCTGGGAGGAAGCTACAATTGTCAGACGCATAGGCCTGCGCTCTTGGCTCGTCAACATACATGGCACAGTAGCACGCCGACATCTCAACCAGCTGCGTAGATTTACGACGCCGTCTGAGAGCTGTCCGCCAGCGGAGAAAACACGTGCACCATCTTCCCACATAGCCTGGCACCTCTTCCCGGAAGAAGAGACTTCGCCCAGGACAGACCTAGGAGACACAGCGAACAACAGCCAGCCTACAAGTGTTTCTCCCCCGAGCGCACAAAGCCAGCGCGCCTCCACGCGTGAGCGCCGACCCCCTGCACGATACCAGGCAACTTTCTAAGGGGGAAGGAAGTGTTGTGTCCCCTTATTGCTTTTGTGTGTGTAACGACCACTCGCATCCTCCTCCTAACGACCACTCGCATCCTCCTCCTAACGACCACTTGCCCTTCGTCGCACGCTGTCGCCAGATGCCCCCCCATGGTGCGCCCCCGCATCCTCCTCCTGTTTTGGGAAGCCACTCCCTCCCGTGGACGCTTCTCCGCTCCCTCCTTTCTTCGGGCGGCCAGTTCGGCTCCTGCCTCGGTCGACGCTGGTCGCACCCTCATCGGCTTTAAATAAACGAAGTCTTAAAGTACCGTGTGCGTCTTTCGCTGCATTCAACACAGCGACCGGACACGACAGTAGGTTTGGGTAAGAGCCTGTCTGTAATTGTCTTCAAGTGACAGCTTCATTAATAAACAGATTCACACAGCGCTACGGAACGAGGACAAGAGGAAACAGTCTTTTAAAGGCTTTTAATGGTTTTTACCGTCTTAATTGTGGTGGTAAACGTTTCTTTGCTCTATTTTACAATATTTTTTTGCGGCTTCAGATGCAGTCTTCCATCTTCTCATCAGGGGAACCGTCCTAATTGTTTGGCCGGAGGTGATTCATGTGTGTTCTTTATTTTTCGTTTCTCTTTTATACGATTGCCACTTTTTGCAGTGTTATTTGTTGGTGTCGGTTTTTTTTTTCGCCTTTAGCCTGCTGACTGTCTGTTGCCCAGCAACTTTTTGTTTTTTCTTACCCCTTTTTCATCGGCGTTTCAACCCTGTCATCGTTGCTCTCGATAATGCTCCTGGCACTGCCGATGGTATTAGTAGAGGCAGTTATACAATTCCCATGCTTTTACGCCTTCTCGCCCTCTGAAATGTTTTATGTGGCCCAAATATTCCGTTTGCTTTGGCGTACTCATTTTCTCGCCTTTCTAAGCTATAGTTGTCGAAGGCTGTAGCTGGGTCATGCACATCCTGTATCTGTTGGTCCTTTTATCATTGTTTTAGTAATGCTATAGCATGATAGTGCATGCACTTCACATGAATCCATCCGAGCTGTGTAATGACTCGCCAAGCGTGTGAGGCGTTCCTTCGCTGTGTCCCTTGGCTGACAGTGTATCACGTGGTCCAGAAAAATGGTATAAATCTGGGCTGGTTTTTTCATGCAATAGAGATTTGGTAGTCAGCGCCCGTCCTGTGTTTTCGTGTTCCTTCTTGTCCACGTTCCGTAGCGCTGTGTGAATCCGTTTATTAAGCATAAACCAACTAGCCCACACCAGAATCCTCTTAAACAGCATCTTCTTTGTTGAAAGATCGAATGATTTTTTGTTTGTTTGTTTTTGCGTAGGTACAGCAATATTAATCTTTTAAAAAACAACAAAGGACACAATTTACTCAAAAAGACTACATGCTATACTCTGAGCAGATGCACTGGGTGACGACTGATACCCGCCTGCAGCTGTCGATGATTCGAAATTCTCCTTTCGGCGCTCTTCACGGCAAGTTCGGCTAGCATGGCATCAGCGCCTAACGGATATCCACGGTTAAAGTAATTTGCTTACAGTTTTTGGTTTATTGGGGTTTAACGTCCCAAAGCAATTTAGGCTACGGGGGACGCCGTAGTGAAGGGCTCCGGAAATTTCGACCACCTGGGGTTCTTTAACGTGCACTGACATCGCCCAGCACACGGGCCTCTAGAATTTCGCCTTCATCGAAATTCGGCCGCCGCGGCCGGGATCGCACCCGCGTCTTCCGGGCCAGCAGCCGAGCGCCATAACCACTGAGCCACCGCGGCGTGGCAATTTGCTTGCAGTGGCGGCTGGAATATGCTCAAACCTTATGCGCTAAGAATATCATTTGTTCATTAAAACTTGATGTGGGCGAGTTGGTTAAATCAGCGTGAAATGTAAAACAGCGCTAAAAACACGAGGACAACGAAGAAACGTAGAAACAAAGACGGCTAGTCTTGCCGTTTCTCCGTTTATTCGTCGTCGTGTTATTTTTATTGCTGCTTAAAATTTCGCGGTTCTTTCCATATAGCATGCTTTGCCACGATTTATTTTTGACACATGCCCCTCACTTCTTTTTTTCTTTTTCGCAGCCGACATAAGGTTGAATTAACCTAGACAAGTGGCGCCTAATTTTCAGGCCATCGAAGGCCTACTGGCACTCAAGTCCTGAATTCTTGGACATCAATTTTAATTGTGAGGCAACTGTGGAATATTCTAAGGTACTGTTACAGAAACATTGGAGCAAATGGTCCATTTTATCGAAGCGTCGCAAAATCTTCCTTCTAAAGTTTGTCTATCACTTGCATCGAGTAGTTAAGACTGCCACGGAAACCAATGGAGAATGTTTTGGCGAAAGAAAACGCATTATATAAAAAAAATGCAAGCCCGCCGACGGGTTAGGCTGTTGTTATAGTGAAATCTTATTGTTATAGTGAAATCTTACGACATATGAAAGAATTGAGTTCATAAACAATTTTTCGTTCAAAATGCGCCTGTCCAGAATTTGTGAGTATGTTCAGATATCATTCAGAGATGACTAAAGACAGTGACGGTGACTACGTCAGTGTGGTGGAGGCCACGTCAGCTCTGAAAAGCATTTGGCGGGCCCCAACAAGGGTCTCCCTGTCCTTTTTAATATTCGATGTCAAGCTGCCCCCCAAAAACACTACCGGGTACTCCTGGGAGCCAACATCGCCCCCTAATCGTATGCCCTGCTTCAGGCACAAACTGAATCAGAAATGATTTCAACCATTTCTTTGGCTCCGTTTAATCTGCACTTGTTCGTACTTGTACGCTGGGTGCATCTGGCGCCACCGTGCGCCTGCTTTTTGAATGCGAAACTCAACTTATTATGGGAAACGACGTGAGAAAAAAAAAAGCGGGGCGTCTCACCTAATCGAACACTAACAGAATAAAAACCCCAGCGCTAAGACCTACACCGGCTGCCTACTCTGCACTGTTCTCTTCATTTGTATCCTTCGCTTCTCGATTGTAGCTTCACATGTTCGTTAAAGCATGCGTTTACTACATGTTGGCTGTTTTCGTTTCGTTTCTGTAGAGCCGCACTTCCAGCGAGGTATAGAAATGGGAAGTGATGATCGTGGTCCACTTTCCCGTTATACACACGCTCGCCCCCTATGGCCAGCGGACGCTTTGCGGGTTCTTCGCACACGTGGGAATGGAAAGGTGGGGGTGAGAGAGTAAGTGAGGGGGAGAATGGCCCCGCAGTTCGCGGCCTTCGTCAGCCGGCGAGATCACGCACCGTAGTGCGGCTATAGTACGGCCGACCAGCCGTGTCGAGAGCGTCTTTGGAGTGTGCCGCGCGTGCGGGGTTGACGGAGGCGCGGCCGTTCCGAGAGCTCGCCTCCCTCGCACGCGCTCGCGTGACTGCTCACCCGCCGCCGGGGCAATCTACGAACGCCCGTGAACCGCACTCGGCGGGCTACTTCCAATCGTTTCATACCGCTCGGTGCTTTCTCTCTCTTCTTTCTTTCCTATCCCCCTCTTTCTCTTTCAATGTCTCCCTCCACCTGCTATTTCCATAGTGTTCGTGGGCGGCTCCTTTGAACGCGCTTCGGCGTAATAGTGGCAATGTTGGCCTCTTTAAACGGGTGTTTCAACCCGTGTTATGGTATATAGAGCGCAAGAAAGAAGCGCCAAGTCCGGCTATACGTGGCACGAAGTTCGAGCATCTAATAGCGCTGCTTTTAAAGTGACACCGAAAGGTAGTTCCATGCAGTTTTTGTTCTCAGTAAAAATTAATTATTTGGTTCTTTCTGGGTACGTAAACGTTTCCCAGGCAGCAGAAATGAAACATTTATGGCTGAGAAAATTGAATTTATAAATTCCGTGCCCCCCCCCCCCCCCCCCCCTGATTTGAACTCATTACGTCCACACTGAGAAGGACTGACTGACCCGTTTTGAAGTGAATGGCGGATTTACATAGCCTCTGTGATCCGCACCGAAAATTCGGCGTCGACGCACGCAGTTTAATTGCGAAATCGGCCAGTGATGTCGATACCTGTATTTCGGTTTTAGTGTTTACTAACCTATAAAAGCCCCATTTTTTATAAGAGCGGTCACTGTCTTAGAATACCATAGTCTACCTGCATAGACCAACTTCAATTTTTTCTCAGCGTTCCTCGCGAGCGGTACTACATTGCGATCGGATGCTTCGACGCTTGAAGCACGTGTACTTCACAGCCTGCGGCTAACTTATTCACTCAGTTTTCTTTTTTAACTTTGGAAACTTTGTCCTTAGTCTACAACTACTCCAGATTGCCCGCCCATGCAGGAGCAGTTCTACAGCCTGGCACTATGTATACCTTGCTACCTTAATAATACCAAATAAGTAGGTTATGCTCGTAAAAGAAATAAAAGTAAACGCATCCTGCCCGCACCGCGATAGGCACAACTGGCTTAAAGCAAATGCACTCATTCGAGTCAAAATAACGGTACCTGTTCAAAAGGAGCGTAAAATTAAAATATTTTTGTCACAAAAGTTGTAAGTTACCGTCGGGGAGAATCATGAAACCTCATAATTTTCGCTCGCCTCCTCTAATAATTTGGTCATTAATTCTTACTCAGTACTCGACGCTCCTATGTAACAGGAATAACAGGACGGCAACCAGACTTAGTTGCAACAGCGCTCAGCGTTCCTAAGCCACAGAACGGCAGCCAGACACAGTCGCAACTAGGCACACGGGTTTCACCCATTAGGAGTGCACATAACCCGGCATCGACATACTGCCCGAAGCACGCGCATGCGGTCAGTACGCAACGCGGCGCCGAAATACGGGTCCAACCACCGGTTAAACTGACACTCCATGACTCAACCGAACGTTTCTGCTCCAACGAGCTTTCGCCGAGCGGTTTCAAATTGCGTACCCGTAACAATCTAATCGCGGCTCAACTTCATTATACCCATTCCCGGCGCGTCCGTTGCACCCGTCGGGACCCGCTCCGGGCATCCGTTTTCTAATCTCGCGCCGACCACAACCGCCCCCATAACTACCACCACCCCTCCTTCAACTGTGCCCCCCCCCCCCCCCCCCCCCTGCCTCAAGAACAGATGCTGCTCTCTCTGCACGCTTACTCCTCTGCTTATCGCTCGTTGACGCTGGGGGCCAGCATTTTTTTTATTCCTTCTTTATATTCATCGAGTTCCTTTTGAAAAAAATAAAAAATTTAATTCCGCAACAACCCGGGGCGACTTCCCTCAAGCTATCGGCCTTACGCAGAGTGCGGAGGAGCTTTTGGAACGTGCGCGATTACACATCCTGTACTCAACGAGCGAAGCTGTCGCTCGAGCTATCGCACTGGCGCGACTGTTGACTGCGTGTGACTCCAGTGTGCTCGAGACGTTTAGGATACAAATACTTCATGCATTTAGGGCATAAATTGCGTATCTAATTATGGCAGTGGATGCCATTACTCACACACGCCGGAGTACTGGCCGAAATTAGAAGAGTCCAGGTTTTCAGGAGGAAAGAAACTGCCTCCCGTCATACAGGATGCCTTATCTAAATACCCTGAAAAAGAATAAAAGATCAAATACAATGAAATAAAAAGGGCGCTTTTTCCCTCCGCCTTTTGTCTCTATTTGTTTAAATATAATATAGTGAAGGACGGTGCATAATAACCGACAGCTTTCCAGGAGTCAGAACCCATCTTCTCTAGTGTTATTAGCTTCCATGACAACTTTAAGCAAAGGCTATATTCGCTACCTATACGCAACGCATTGTGTAAAAAAAAATAAAAAAAATTGGAGAGGACACTTAAGCTCCGCCTTAAGTGCACGACTTTACATTCATATAACGCGGGGAGGCGGGGCTTGTGCGACCCAGGTTGCTCTTCCCGAATAACCTCTCGCAAGCAATTATTAATTTAACTCCCAGCTGTCACCGTGGCCACTTTGCTCACAATCGGGTGGGCCGGTTGTGACGACACCACGAGGTCACGTGACCTATAGGTGGTCCGCCTGCCACCTAGGCTACTTTTCTGGGGATTTTTCGTGGATTTTTCACCCACGGTCAACGACGTTGAGGACAGACGCCGACGACGACTCTGGCTATTCTGCCACGTGGGCTCCTTAACGCTCACTCATTAAAAATAATTAAGGGCTGCGCTCCCGTCTGGTCACTTGATAGCAGTGAAGATCTTTATCTCAAGAGATTTTATCTCAAGAGTGCTGACTTTGGTAATCAATTAAAGCTGGTCAAGGTAACAACTGCAGAAAACGGAAAGACGTGCTAATTCGTGTGCATTTTCATTTGAAGTAACAACATAACACTTAACGGAATGGAAGAAATTTACAAGAAGCTAAGAGCTAAATTGTGCGTATACTCGACAAGAGAAGAGGTCAGGGTTAACTGGTGATCGAACATCGTGAAACAAGTCTGAAAGAACCAGGTGCATTCGAGCTTTCAGATGTATCAAACCTGAACGCTCAATATCCGCCTATTGTACGGTGTCGCTTTTTGGGCGTTCCTTCTCTTTTCAGTGTCAAGTTTCACGTTCTGCAGAAAGTCCGGCGTCGTTGGAGTCGTCGTCATCGGCGTTATGAGCGAAAAGGCAGCTGGCCCACCTGCCACCTTGGTCAGGTGACGTTGTGACGTCGTTACGCCCTAATGATAAGCAAGCTAAATACCTTAGGATTTCGAGGTCAATTCAACAGGTTTTTTGGTAATTACTTTTCCAATCGATAACAGCGTGTTGTAATTGACAATGAGTATAGTAGCAATAAAATAATAAAATACGGTGTACCTCAAGGGAGCACCTTAGGACCAATACTTTTTAGTTACTGACCTGGGCAGTTTACCACTGACTTCAAAAATTTATCAATATGCAGATGATACCGCGATAATTCTTGAGAAAGGATGTGTTCGTTTTCAAGAAGACATGCATAAAATCATGGACTGGTTTGGCAAAAATTTTATTTTCGTCAAACCTCAGAAAACAAAATTTTTATGTTTCAGAAATCCACATAAGCCGGTTACCCTCAATCGACCTTTATACGTGCACTCTTCTACTTGTGGCACTTGTAAATGTCGTACATGTGTGCCACTAAGACCTGAGTAAGTGGTTAAATATTTAGGCCTTTTTTTGAACCAACACTTGACTTGGAATAACTATATCGAGCACTTGAGGAAAAAGTTACGAAATACGGCGGCTTTAATTTACAACCTGCGGGGGAAATGTCCTCTTAATTTAAGTATTACAATATATAAAGCATTAGTGGAGTCTGCTTTACGCTATGGGGTCACTTTATATGGAACATGCTCAGAATACAAAATGCAGAAGATCGATACACTAACAAAGAGAATAGTAAATAGTATCAGTTACGGCACAGACTTACACAAAGCCTCCACAAAAAATAAATACTCCAAACCAGGCATACTCAAGGTACGCGAAATATTTCGGTTTCCGGTAGTTACGAGGCATTATTTTGCAAGTGATTTCAAAGTACCTGCACACAAAGAAGTCACTCTTAGGAAAACAGAAAGATACATTAAGCCAAGAGTTTTCACAAACTACGGGGAAAAAACTAGAAACTATTATGTCCCTGCGCTATTTAACGACCTTAACAACGACCTGTACAATATTGAACAAAGGAAAACAATGGTGAAAATTATTAGAAAGTGGCGCTTAGCAACAATGCAAGAATAACATTTTTTATGTCTTTGCAGGTGCGAACGGTTTCATTTTGCATACCACTTGTGTCTTGCTTTCATATATGTACTTGTCATGTATTACTGGCCTTTTCCTTTTTGTTCTCATTTTTCTCTTTTTTTTGTGACGAGTGGGACAGAATCCTGCTATCTTATCACTTCTTTCGATAGAAAATTTACTGAAGATGTATCCACCAACTCCCAGGTCAGCCAACAAGCGCTTTGTGCTTAGGCTGACCAGCAGAGATTTATGTGTATGAAAAAGTGATGAATAAATTGTATTGTATTGTATTGTATTGTATTGTATTGTATTGTATTGTATTGTATTGTATTGTATTGCATTGCATTGCATTGTATTGCATTGCATTGCATTGCATTGCATTGCATTGCATTGTATTGTATTGTATTGTATTGTATTGTATTGTATTGTATTGTATTGTATTGTATTGTATTGTATTGCAACCTGCCCACCAGCCCCACCAGCGGCTGTGTTTGAAACAGCCACTGGCCGGGGCAGTGGAGCATCGCTTAACCGCTGCACCACTGCGCCAGGAGGGGTATGAGGACCCCCAGGGATCTGTGAATGTAACGTAGAGAATGACCAACTTCGCATATAGTATAGGGGCATGTAGACAGAACCTAGGCGACAGAGGAGGAGTACTTGCATGGGAGGAATCTTCAATGCTATCGCACTGTACTCTTGAGAATAGGTTAAGTACTGTGTGATGGTGAAAGAAGGAACAGTGTGCGTGTCTGCGAAGTGATACGCAGAGAGGACCCCAGGCCACTGCATTTACAGACACGCATTTACATTACCGCGCTATGTTTCAAGGTAGAGCTCAGACTTCTTTTTTTTTTTTTGTCTCAGGATGTTCGATCGCCAACTAGCCTAAGAGTGACCAGCGTTCCCTAGCAAACACTAAACGTGGTTGCTATTTCAAGGCCGCCTGCTGGGAGTAAAGGTCCAAATATGGCGCGCCGCACGTTCTCTGAGGCTGAACCTTAATGTTTTATTTTTTATAGTTGAGGAGACCTTGTCCGTCGCAGCTCCTACCCCTTGGCCGTCCCTACAATTCTGTGCGTACATGCGTGAGTGATAGGAATGCAATGCTCTCTTGCAATGTTGTCTTGCTCTGACACTTTGCAACCAGAAAACAACAAGCAGAAGAAGAAGAGGAAGGGAAGGCAATGGTAGCATGCATATGCCTGTTACATAAACACTCAGGCGCTGCCCTTCTCTACATCTACGTAGCTCGTTTTTTATACTTGCCAACATACTCCTGACAAATCAAATAGGTATGCACCCTTGGAGAGTTTCATGCCTCACGCACTTTCCTTTTGTTTCTAGACTCTTCTCCTATGTCGTTCGTGTCATCTTACCGTTCTGATCAAATTTATCGTCCACCCTCAGCTCGCATCCGGTTCCCCCTGCCTTTCCCAAAAAGGTGAATTCCTCAAGCCTACTCTATTACCTCGCTTTTCTTTGCTTATCCCGTCTTTCTCTCTTATTGCTTGCGCACCGTTCCCATGTCAGCGCCTCTTTGAACAAAAGCCAATCATCGCCGCCGGCTGAGACACGCCGACACTTGATCCACGCCGTTTCCGCACAGCCAGCCGGCAAGTGGAACTGGTTGTGATGCACACCCTGTGAAAGCGCAGCCCGCATGTCGTTTCGTTCCGCGCCCCAGTCGTCGCTCAGCGCCGGCGCAGCCTCAGAGGAGGCCCGATAATTCTCGTCACGTCGCCTCTCCAGGTTTGTCGCCCCCTTTCAGCTGCAAACGGAACACCGCCGGTGCTGCCGCTACTTTGCTGCCGTTGTTGACGCATCTGGCGTTGTCACTTTGTTGCTTGGGGACTCAAGGTCTGGCGTATGATAGCGAGTGCCGCCCGACTGCGCCGATCCCATTTCTCTACTCTCTAATAACACCGTGACGCTAATGCGTTCGCCGACATGCCTCAGTGTGGTGACCCTCTTTGTATGCGATCCGAACATCATGACTGGCATGTCAGGTTTACGCATAAATTTGCCGTCATTCGTTCTTCCACATATACCTGAGCGTTATTTTTTCCCTCTCTGTCTACTGTTGTTGGAGCACATTCTTTATCTTGCCGCAAACATGTCGCTACCCCACTGTGTTTTCTTTCTCACGTGAAAACTTTCACTCATTCTAATCAACCAATCAACCAGTCAGGGAGTCAAGGAGTCAAGCAATCAGTCAGTCAGTCAAGCAATCAGTCAGTCAGTCAGTCAGTCAGTCAGTCAGTCAGTCGGTCAGTCGGTCAGTCGGTCAGTCGGTCAGTCGGTCAGTCGGTCGGTCGGTCGGTCGGTCGGTCGGTCGGTCGGTCGGTCGGTCGGTCGGTCGGTCCGTCGGTCCGTCGGTCCGTCGGTCGGTCGGTCGGTCGGTCGGTCGGTCGGTCGGTCGGTCCTTCGGTCCGTCGGTCGGTCGGTCGGTCGGTCGGTCGGTCGGTCGGTCGGTCGGTCGGTCGGTCGGTCGGTCGGTCAGTCGGTCAGTCAGTCAGTCAAACAATCAACCAGTCAGTCAGTCAAGCAATAAACCAGTCAGTCAGTCAGTCAAGCAATAAACCAATCAGTCAGTCAAGCAATAAACCAATCAGTCAGTCGGTCAGTCAGCCAAACGATGAATCAACCAATCAGTCGGTCAGTCAGTCCTATCGATCAACCGATCAATCAATTAATCAGTTATTCGTTTAATCGATTAATCAATAAATCAATCAATCAGCCATCAATCAATCAATACATAAATCAATCAATCGACCAATTAATCAATCCAAAATTCGTCTGTGTATTCCTTCTCTTAACCTATTTGTTTGCGCTGTTGAACTATCACGAATCGCTACCTACTCGCTCAATCTACCGTTCTTGTTACGCGATTCTGGGTCGATCGTTTGAATGCGTTAGAAGCCGGACGTTCGTTATCTGAGGTTGACCCCGTAAAGGACGTTACACCCGAGGTGATGCACTTACGTTCGATGTATCCGAGGCCAACACATTAAGGCCGTTTCATCCGAAGTCCAGACGCGAATGTTCATTATATACAAGGTGGCGTTATATCCGAGTTTAACAAAAAGGTCCTTATATCCGAAGTAGCGTATTAAGGTTCCTTATAGCCGAGGTTAACACACGAAAGATCGTTATATCCGAGGTGGCATACTAAGCTTCGTTATATCCGAGGTACTATACTAACAGAGTGGTTTCTTGGGCGAGTTGGTTTACCATATTGAAATATACCTGCGCTTAAAAGACACGGACAGAAAGAAAGAGACACACACACAAAGCGCTGGACTTACAACTGAATTTTTATTCGGGAAACACTGCTCTTTAAGCACACCAGCAGCTGATAAAAATGGAAGATGGTAACACCCGGATGATAAAAATTGACAACATAAAAATTGAGGTTGTCAATTTTTATCATCCGGGTGTTACCATCTTCCATTTTTATCAGCTGCTGGTGTGCTTAAAGAGCAGTGTTTCCCGAATAAAAATTCAGTTGTAAGTCCAGCGCTTTGTGTGTGTGTCTCTTTCTTTCTGTCCGTGTCTTTTAAGCGCAGGTATATTTCAATATGGTAAACCAACTCGCCCAAGAAACCACTCTGCTAAACTTCATTTCTTATACATCGGGCGCTTTTTTTCGTGTTCTTCTTTGCAACCATGTTCCGTCATACCTCTCCTAGCAACGGCGTGCTGCCATGCAAGATCCCTGTCCTTCTGCATCCGGAAGCGTGTGATACCGCAAGCGGTTAGGGCTCTCTTCGGTGGTTTCGAGCCCTCTATGGGGCATGGCATGCGGATGTGCAGGATTTTACGATCGGAGTGGAGGTGTCAAGCCCGTACATTCAGGGATCTCCTGCGGGTGCAGGTACTTGGCTCAACAAGTGCTCCTCGGGCCTTCAGAGTTCTTCGTGACTATCAGCGTACCGCTGACTGCACGGCAGAATTTTTGTGGCAACAAATTCTGCCTCATCTTCGTGCCTGCGTTCCTGCAAAGTCAGCGACGGAAGTGAAAGCAGTTCACACCCTGGACGACGTTCGCCTGCCTCAGGATGTGCAGCGGGTGCTCTCACTTGGCCCCAAGTTCGCCGTGGAACCACGGAAGACCGCGCCTGAGCTGCTGTCCCTTGTGCGCCAAGTAGCAAGGTTCGCTCCAACGTCCGAGAGTGAAAGATGCATATCAGAGGGAGTGGACGTTCTTTCAAGATGTAAGCCTGCGAAAACCAGTCTTCCAATAGGGCGGGTTATTTCAGTGCTGCGGGATGACTCTTTATGTTTACTTACTGCGGACAAGGACGGTGGTTTCGTTGTTTTAACGAAAGAGATGTTTGGTAAAAAAGCTTTGGAGGCTGTGAATTCAGTTTTTGAGAAACTTCCCCGTAATTCCTTACGCGGCTTGAAAGCAAAGGGGAGGAAACTATGTGAAAAACTGGAATTAACTAGACTCGTTTCAAGTATAGACAAGAGTGAATGCAATAGTCTAAAATTTATGTTTACGGCTAAGACCCACAAGCCTGGTTCTCCCCTGAGGGTTATCGTATCTGAGTCGGGAACATGGCAAAAGTCAATTGCTGAATTTCTTAAAGGCAAGCTCAACCTACTGAGCATCGATGATCCGTTTTTGGTAAAGGATTCCCAACAGATTATAACTTTTCTGGACAATCACAAAGACAGTCGGTTCATGGCATGCTCGTTCGATATAAAGGATCTATATTATTCCTTGCCACATCAGGAGTTGCTTCAATGCGTGGCTGATTGCATTGATCAGTTTGGAAGTGTAGCATTCCAAAATGAAACGGGAATGTGCGTGAGCAATTTTCTGGAAATGTTGTCCTTCTATTTGGCTGCCACGTGCGTCACTTGGAATGATGTGGTTTATCGGCAGAAGAAGGGAGTTTGCATAGGGTCGTGTATCGCGCCAGTTCTAAGTAACATTTTCCTTGCCCAATGTGACAGAAAGTTGGCTATCCTGTTGCGAGATCAAAAGAAAGTTGTTGGTGTTAAAGTGTTCCGGTTTGTGGATGACTTTTTAGTGGTCTTTAAACACCTTGACGGTATTTACGACTCTGCTGTGCAAGAGCTACTTGATGTTTTTAGAAAAACCCTTAATCCACTAATAATCACATATGAAGAAATGAACGAAGGCACGATACGCTTCCTCGATATCAAGCTGTCACTGGCGCCTGATGGGACATTTTGGATGTACCAGCCTAGGGGTAACAAAGGTTTGCTTCCGTTCAGCTCTGCACATTCAAAATTAGTGAAGAGGGCAATCGTGAGGTTATGTTTTCAAAATGCGTTGAAGAAATCTTGCCCGGAATTAGTCAAAGAAAGTTTTGAGCAGCAGGTGGTGAGGCTAAAGGAAGCAGGTTATCCGGATCAGGTTTTGGTGTCGGTGGCAAAAAGCATGCTCAAGAAATTTGGCAAAAAGGGTACGGTGCCTAGCAAGGAGGGAGCAAAACAAAAGGAGAAAACGGTGGTGATTCCGTACATTCATGGGGTGTCCCATAATCTTAAAAGAATTGCTTCGAAGGTAAAAACTAGGGTCGTTTTTTCAGCCCCGGACAAATTGGAAAACTTATGCAGAATAGTAACGTACCCAGAAAGAAAAGCTAAGGGGTGTAAAAAGAAACACCAAGTCCCCATGGTCGCATGCGCAGAAGGTGTGGTGTACAGGTTGCCGCTTACATGTGGCAAAGCATATGTAGGCCAAACGGGGCGATGTTTGAACGAGCGGCTCCGTGAACATCGGAAGAACATGGAACGGAAGGGCGATGGGAATTTGGTTGTTCATTGTCAAGAGTGTAAATGTGTACCTTCCTATAACGAGACGAAGATAGTAAGCAGGAACCGTGACCAAACGGCGCGTGAAATAATTGAAGCCATGAGCATAGCGGACAGTGGGGTTGCATGTGTGAGTAGCACGTCCCTTTCACTACTATCAAAGGAAAGGGCATTTTTACAAAAGGGAAGGTAGGACTGGACATGTGACGAGACAGTTGTCAATTTTTATCATCCGGGTGTTACCATCTTCCATTTTTATCAGCTGCTGGTGTGCTTAAAGAGCAGTGTTTCCCGAATAAAAATTCAGTTGTAAGTCCAGCGCTTTGTGTGTGTGTCTCTTTCTTTCTGTCCGTGTCTTTTAAGCGCAGGTATATTTCAGTACTATACTAAGTTTGCATAGGTAGTATACTACGTTCGTTCATAGCCGGGTGGGCAGGTTGTCACCTGCCACTGGCTGCTGACAGCGGTGGCAATTTTCACTTGCAGAGATCCTTCTAATGCTAACGCAATAATAAATCAGTCCGAAGGCGCACGATATGCCGGCACAGCAAGTAAGCGGGCTGGGCTGTCTGCACCGTTAATTGTCAAGCTTTCCTTTATCACCACTACTCCGTTCCTTCTTCTCCACCATTTTCATTCAGTCAGTGGAGCTATTTCAATGTACATTCATGAAAGTATGGCTCTAAAAACGGGGAGCTTACTGTATGTAGAAAGGCAAAGCGCATGGGCCTTGATTCTTTCAGGGCAATGCTTGATGAATGAGATTTCCGATTTACACACAAAGGATAAACTGCTGCCGGTTTACCGGTTTATGCATTAAGACTGTCGCATTGTTTTCTGCGGGGGCTACCAAAGGAACTGTTCTCAGCTTCGTATCGACTCCGGAGTAGTGAGCGGTACCCGAATATACATGACCAACTATGTGAATTTTCATCATATAAAGTTTTAGAGTTAGGACACAATAACCCTTATATTCTTAGGGGACCAAGACAAGTAAAGAGTCCCAAGCGCTCATGAGCAAAACCGAAGAACGCTCCAGAATTTGAATCGCTTTTCAACCAACAGCAAAGTTAAATGAGGACCGGCCAAGGCAACACGGCGATGTCTGTCCGAAGCGGGAACCACTCGCTCGACCACTAATTTTCTGCTGCGGCCGCACTGTTTCATGTTCGCGGCGAACTGATGATGCAGGAAAGCTTTCGCTTGACTTCAAGTCAATTTTATGAGGAAGTTCCAAAGGCAAAATTTTGCAAATCTTAAGAATGCGCCTTCGGTTTCTCAGCTACAAGCTTAGTGACTACAGTCTTCCTGGCTCAAAACGAGGACAAAATACTTGAATTTTCCGCAGTCAAGTGCCTTCTGTCTTTTTCTAATGGCTATCTTGTTTATAAAGGCCTAAATAGAATAATAATTGCGAGACATAAAGCTTAGAGTTAGTTTTGGGCCAAAATGGCGTTGCGAGCGATTAGATTAATTGAGAATTATACAGCCTCTTCTCTACAACTTCAGTAATCAGAGGAATGACCGTTTGTTGTTCATAACGTTTCATCATCACCATCATTATCAGCCCGACTGCGCCCAATGCGAGACAAAGGCTTCTCCCATACCTCTTTAATTAACCCTGTCCTGTGCCAGCTATACAAACTTTATATAGTTTCATTTCTATCTGAGACCACGACTCCTCCTTCGGTCAGCACAGCCATGGTTGATAAGTACTGCGCCAAACATTTAGTATTTGGGACACACCAAAGAGTCAGCCACTATAGTAAAGAAAGTTATTCAACATCTGCTGTATCGCTATGCCAGCTAAAAAGGAGAAAGCTAGTTCCCGATCGTACGCGCGGACACCGACCATGTTTCATCGTGCAAGACAGCAGTGGGCGGTGTGCAAGAAAGGCGAAAAATCATCGCTGAACATCCACTTTTCACGACCCCTTGTAAGTTATAGTAAGTGCTGTTCAAACGCTGTCATACACTGCAACAGGTCTCACAGGTTTTCTCGGGATCGTTAACACTCATAGTATATAATGGCCGAAGTATCTAGGATTAAAAACAAAGGCTTTATTTATACTTTTTGTTATTCAGCCGTTGGTTGAAGAACGTTGTTACACTTCTCTTACATGAGCATTTCATTCGTGAGAAGAAACCTCAAAATTGCATGCGGGTCAAACCTAAGTAGCGACGACCAAAGAGGTCGCTGAGACACGGCGACTTGCG
The DNA here is from genome assembly GCF_055824585.1 of Amblyomma mixtum. Taxonomy (NCBI): domain Eukaryota; kingdom Metazoa; phylum Arthropoda; class Arachnida; order Ixodida; family Ixodidae; genus Amblyomma; species Amblyomma mixtum. Next base: position 139,718,053 of record NC_143017.1, read on the forward strand.
AGACAGTAGCAGGTCCCACACACACGCCAATGTGATGTCACAGGAGTGGGTGCCAACCCGTATCGCGCGTGTCGCCTAAATAATATCGCCCAAAGAAGACAGTAACGTATCACATATTATCAACGTTTCATACGACATCACCTACGGGAGCCGCGGCGCCGTTTTACCGGCTTTAACGACGCCGCGGCTCCGTAAATACTGCAATGACAGAGAAAGCGCACTCGCCTCGCAGGGCTCGCAGAAGGCGGGGATATATATATATATCGCTCAGGAAACAAAAGAAACGGAACACGAAACCGTCATTTGCCGAGTCAGTCGGCAGTACGCGGCCATCGTCTAGCGCAATAATGCATTCGTCGGGCGCCATTACACACCACGGCGGAGAGGAGGGGCGGGTGAAACGGCGAGAGGGGAAGAGAGAAGAGGTTTCTAAGAACGGAAAACGGCGACTGCTGCTACGCTGGCCGGCGACGCTCTTCGTCGAGGCACGCATTATAACAATACGAGAAACGTCCCTAATTACCTCGTTACTTCTCTATTAGGCAATTATTCCGCATCTTTCTATGCACTTACTCGTCTTTCGATATGCGAAGCGTAGCAAGCTTTACTTTGTTTCGTTTGCTACGAAAAACAGTTTAGCGAAGGAGGAGGTGAGGGCGAACGAACAGCGGGGGCGGCAAGAAGAAGGGGTGAGGAGGCGAACGGGAGTCGAACGACGACGAAGTCGGAGCTATAGCGCATGCTTTGAGGGACAATTTACATTTCTACGGCGAAACCGCATGAAGACTGCCATTGCAGACCGCACAGTTTAGAGACTTCGCGTGCGCATAATTTTTCAGCAAATAATTCCGAGAACCGCTGAAGCCATTTAATCCAATAAGGTTCCACGCGCCACGTGTTTTGTCGTGTTTCCGTCGTTGTTGCTGTATTTGATTTTTCGTCTCTCTTTCTTTTTTTTTTATGACTAAATTTATTTTCCCCGTGTGCTGCGCAAACAGAACACGGGCTCAAAATTCCATTAGGAGTCCACCGATGACTCTTTCTCTACCCCTAGCGATGGAGCGCTGTCGATGTGCGCTCCTTGGATGGCGATGTCGTTGTATTCGTTTGTTTTGCCGCCGACTTCGCCAAGAAGCCAAGCGCTGTTCGCAGCTGCGGGCGTACCGAGGTGCGTGGCAGTAAACGTGCATAGCTATCGCCGATAATTTTCCCTTTGTTTAAGGGCTCGAATCGCACACCTGCTTCCGCGAGAAAAAAAAAAAAGAGGATATGGAACGAATCGTGCCGCCCCTCTTTATCTTACTCCCGTTCCGGGCCTCGTTTTACTTCTATTTTTTCGTTACTCGCATGCGTTTTAACACGACGAAGCTGGTACGTGGCGCGCCGACTCGTTCCCGTTTCGAATCCCCAGTCACGTGTTGGCGGGTTCCGAGCGCAGCGCCCACACGCGGCGGTCGATAATTATGCACGCCGCTACACAGGCGCGGCGAAATGAAATAACAACCACTATATACCCCCCCCCCCCCCTCAGCTATACATGTGGTACTAAAAGAAAGAAGGAAGGCACAGTTTTCGCCTGTCTCACCAACCAGTCTGCGCCGGGTAGTGTGTTCTACCGCAGTAGTTCAGTGCATTGCGTAGGAAAGCGCAGCTGGCGGAGCACAGAGATTCGAGCACAGAATCTCTGTGCTGCGCTAAGACTGGCTCTTCACCTATAACGAGCCGAATTCAGAACCAACGCCAGAGAAGTTTGCAACTGTTTTTGTCAGCCTGAGAGGTCAAGTTGTGGATGTTTTTTTTTTTTTTAACAAAATTTAGGTCAATACTGGAGAGCACTCTCCACCGATGCGGTAAGCTCCGCATGCCCCCAAAGTGAAAACCCTCGAAGTTCGTTCTTGTCCGTGTCGTTCTTTCTTAGTGTCCTGGTGTTTTTTGTGCGCTATTTGACGATGGAACTGTGAACGGTCGTCAAGAGTATGTAATGATTCGCTGGGCACAATTGCCCAACAATTCCTTGCGTGTCTGTTGCATGGGAGGCTTTGTGTCGAGTATGAGATGGTGATCACAATTGCTGATGATTGCTCATAAAGAGCGGAGGTATGGCGTGGTTCAGGCCCCGAATCTCTATCTGTCTTGTATTTTTATAACCTTGTCTTCGTGCTTTCATGCAACTCGACCAAGATTTTCAGCTACGACAGCAATTACATCTTGGGTTCGGAAAGTAGTCGGTGCTTTCTATTCTCACCGAGTTAACGCACAAAAGATTCTCGCCTTCAAGCTTTGCATACTTCAAAAAAAAAAAAAAAAACTTTTTGCTCGTACTTAGCACTGCATCTAGGAGTTTCAATGAGGACCAATTTTTGATTTTTACGGTGTTGGACCAAACAGCCGTCCTTCGAACTGGAAAGGCTATCCTGTAGCCTCCACACACTTAGCTTTTGCGTTGCTGCACAGAACAGAGCGCAACGAGTGTACTTCTTGCTCTGTGCCGTGCCGTCGCTAATTCTATTTAAACGGCTTAGAAAGGAGGTCTCACGCGGCCGTTTTCGCTCGCTTCAAATTTGCAGACACACACGCACCCATCCACAGTTATGCTATTTGCATATGTGGAGCTCTGTTTCCTGCGTGTTTTTTTCCTTTCTTTTTTCGTCACTGCGTTGTTCTCCAAGGGAAGCCACAATCGCTGCAAGCCGCGGATTGGCTGAAGTGAGAACAAAAAAAAAAAAAAGAAATTCTGAACAATGGCGTCACTAAATAATGAGATTTTGTACTGCAGTCCGCCAACGCGTTAGGACACGACCAGGAAAGAACAGTAGAACAGAATGTGAAAATTACGCATGCGTGCTTATCTCGTATTCCATTTACTGCACGCGCGTTACGACGACAATACGAGAGTTTAAGAAAAAATAAAAGAATAAAACACGGCCGGGTTCACTCGTCTGTCCCTGTTCTTATTCGAGTTTATTTAAAAGTTTTTTTTTGGACTGGCTGGCTGTGCGATCATCCACGCAAGACATTTCGTGCACGTCGCATACGAGGCAGATGAAAAGCGAACTTCATTTCCGTCTCCGGGGCTCTCCAATTTTGCACTTCTCTCGAGCGAAAATGGCTTCGCTGTGCAAAGGTCTAATTGAAGAATCTCGGCTAGTTAACTGAGCTTAATTAATCAAGTCCCGCGATGCGAGCGACAGCCGGCCTTATAGGAGAAGCCAACAACGCGTATACGCTTTCGCAATATCGAGAGAAAGAAAGGTATGCCGCTGACGCTGCTTTCTTTGTTTTTTTTTTCTTTTAGGTGAACAGCGTAGAAAAGAAGATAGCAAAAGCGCATAAGAGATTGAATTGTGCCCCGACAGTTCTTGCGATATATACGCAAAGCTTGCTTCCCTGGACTCCCTAGAAGGGATCTTTGTCGTTTTCCTACACCCACCTCTCTTCTTCTCCCTTTCCACCAAACAGTCAAGTCAGCTTTGTTTTCCCGGGAATCGACACTTAATGAATCGGGCAAGCAGAGTTCCGGCCGTTCGCGCATCTCGGCCCCAACACCACACCTCAAGAAAATCCACAGAGTCCAGTTTGCGCTGGCTCAGGGTCCAAACAGAATCAAACGATGATTTCCAATTAGACCCGAGGGGGTGTGGAAGGAGAGAGCGGGCGAAGAGAGCTACGTTGTTAGGAGGAGAGGTAGGGAGAAGGGAGGGGCACCGTCTCGGGGCAGCGGACCGAATCACCGATTCGCAAGAGGAAGTGAGACGCCATAGAATGCGGTAAAAAGAGAAATAGAAGGAGTGAGCGCTCAGGCCCCTTGCCGGAGTAGTACCACGGCGGCACCGCCGACGAGATCACAGGAGGGCGCGCGGCGCGACTTCTTCCCAAGTTTCTCCCCGGGCGGCGGCGTCGTGCCCGAAGCCTCCTCACAAAACCCGCCGCCTCGGCCGTTGAAGCCCGGAGCGCACGCGAGCGCGCTCACGGCTGGCAGCTCTAATCAGCACAGCGCGCTGTTGATTCAGCTGATTGCCACCCCACGGAAAAACCGGGAGAGCACCTGGGACCCGCCTTGTTTCTACGCCCGAGCTCAGCGCTGCCGTGGAATGTTCTAATGAGATTCCGCGCCTTGTTAAGAAACTCCCTCCCGCGTCTCCCCGGCGCCTTCTTTTCCTTACCCCGAGCGCCCTTTCTTTCCCCTCTTCTGGCAGCGCACTTCGGTTTTGTCGCTGACTGCACACGCAAAGCGCGCGGAGAGAGTTAAAATTACAGTTTCCGGCATTGCGTCACGCACAGCCGAGAAGAAAGGGCTGCGGGCCGCGAAAAGTAAAGGAGAAACAGGAGCGACGAAGTAAGGGGAAACTTTTGAACGTGAGACTCGCCAGACGCTGACGCGAGCGGGTCCGAGCCGCGCTTCTCGGCTTGCAACGACATAAGGCAGGGAGCAGCTCAGAGCAGCTGCGATTTGCATCTGTTAACTGTTCACGCCTTCCACCGCTCCCCTCCCCATCTCCCTTTTTCTTATGCGTCGACGGGAGTCTTCCCTTATTTCCCTCCTTAGTCGGGACTCCGGGAGGAGCATCTTCTTATATGGGGTCGCTAATGTTTCTTTCTCGTTTCCCCGCGGCGATTTCTTGTCGGCCCTGCCTTGCGGGATTTGGCTGAGGCGGCCCTCGCATTTCGTTCCCCGAATCGCCAAAGATTCTAATGAACACTGAGCGCCAGCCTGCGCCGCTCAGTGAGGCGCGGTGTAAGACGCTCGAGGGAGACAAGCGGTTGCTCAAGCCCCGGGAATACACTGCGAGCAGCGGCGATTGCGTTGTACTACAACCAGCGCTGCCTTCCATCGTCATTTAGAGCCCAACACAAGGGTCACGTTGAACAGACGCTTGTGGTCGCGTTCTTCACGACTCCTGCCTTGTGCAATATTCAAGTCTGCCCGCCACCCCGAACAAGCCCTGAAACTTTAAATGAGCCAGAAAACGTCTCCGCGGCTGACGGGTTATCCTACCCGTAAGGTTCAACTGGCGGGGAATGGCGAATTAGTAGACTGTGTCTGAGACGAGAAAGCGCTCATATTTCGCGCCAGCTATTCGTGTTAACGCATTTCGCTAGACGGACACACGTGCCATGCAAACCGCACTCTGCGCTTTTGGTTCGAATGTACAATGAGATGAAAACGAGTGCGAAAGGCAGCCAGTTCTTTAATGCACGATATCAGTACCCTCTGGCCTTTTATTGCCCATACGATTCATTTCAAGACTACCGTTCTTTTGCGCAATGAAATCACTGCATACAGGGTCCAAAGAAATACACGCATAAACAAAAAGAATAGAAGTGGGCAGCCAGTTATGCATTCACACGAATAAGTGTCTAATCATTGATGGAGCGTTTTGTTTCGGTGTGGGAGTTAAAAAAAAAGCGTTAATATCTTAGCATTAAGGTTAGCAATGACTGCACAGCTTATAACTGAGAAAATAATTTTGATGCAGTGTGAACCACACTGATAGCGTACAACAAGCTATCGACGTCAACGGTGCCGCTTCGTTTAAAACGCTTGCTTATTCACATTATCATAGCTTCGAAGAGGTGTTACAGTACAAGCAACGACCCTGGTTTCTGCCCCAACATGCATAACGTGTTGCGACTTTCTGCCGTTTTTTCTGCGGTGCGACCAGTTAGGGAAATACTGCATGGATCGTATAGCCAGCAGCACGCGTGCGAAGTCCTGATGCAAATAGAAGCAATATAAAAAAGGGACTGGTCCATGAAATTCAATTCAGTTCAATTATTTCACCACATATATACATGGTTGGAGCTCTTGGGCAAAAAGCTGCTCGGGGCAGCTTGACGAGGCCCAAGAGACCGTAACAAGGTAGAGCAGTGCCGATACATGATTGAAGTATAACAAAAGAAAAAACAATATTATATGCATTAATGTATACAAGGAAAACACGGCTAGTGTTACAATATAAAAACTGACTGTGTATCTCGTAAGAAAAGAACAGTAGCGCAACCAAGTCGAACACAAGAGATGACCACACAGGACTAGCGCTAACACTAGTCCTGTGTGGTCCTCTCTTGTGTTCGTCTTGGTTGCGCTGCTGTTCTTTTCTTACAACATGCACCATCTAGCCCAACAAAAAGTTCTTCTAAACCATCTGTGTATCTCATATACTGAAACATAATACATATTCAAAAAGACCGTCGTAAAAGACATAATTACGCAATGGACGTCAGTATTGGATAACAAAACACAATGTGATCAAATGATGGACAGACATTTTAGGATTTTATTGTGCGTTTAGTAGTAGTAGTAGTAGTAGTAGTAGTAGTAGTAGTAGTAGTAGTAGTAGTAGTAGTAGTAGTAGTAGTAGTAGTAGTAGTAGTAGTAGTAGTAGTAGTAAAAGACCTTTAATCGACCATTATTTACAGGCTGAGCATGTCGACCGCCTGGGTGACCAGAAGTCGCTGTTCTTCCTCCCCTTCAGCGCCAAGCCAGTCGAGCCAGGTGGTGATGGATAGAGAGGGTGGGGGGTAGGAACCCGACTGCTGAGCAGCCGGGCAATAGAAGAGGCAGTGGGCCAGGTCCGCATATTTGCAGGGGCAGTTGGGACAGGAAGGGTCCGACCGATATCGATAAAGAGGCGGAACGGGGTGATAAGAGCATTCATTTGGATGTGCCAAAGAAGGCGAGACTCCTGCACCGTGAGTGATGGATGAGGGGGAGGGTAAAGGCGTTTGTCGAGGCGGAGCTCTTGTTCCCTCAAGTCGATTCTTGTGGGCCTAGCGGCAAATTTCTACTTGTTTAGCAGTGAGGGGAGGTTATGTTTCAATGACTGGTTCTCATAATTTGTTCGGAAACGAGGAACGTGCCAGTTTTCTGCGTTTCGTGTAGATACGACTGGTTCGTGGCGTTGTAGTGAAGCGGCGGCAATTAAAAAGTCACGAAATGAATTAGGCAAAGAGAAGTATGTACGCAAAATCCGGAAATCGCATAATGAAAAGACAGGAATGACCTTATAGGTTGCGAAAAGCAGGCCAGTATGTGCTAAGTGTTCATGATTCCCGATGTATCGTATAATTCTTTTCTGGATTGTAAAGATTTTTTGTTTATTTCTATTGGTTGTGGTGCTCCAGACAAGGTTACAATAGTTGATATGTGAAACAAATAAGGCATGGTATATTTGGAGTTTAACGCGTGTTGGAAGGAAAGTGTGGCAACGCGAGACAACTCCAGCTACTGAGGAGATTTTTTTTGCGTATATTAGCAACATGCAAGTTCCAGCTTAATGCGCTGCTAAATGTGACTCCAAGTATTTTAAGTGATTGTTTGATATCAATATTCTGTGCTTCATAGGTTATGACATGATTAGATAGAAACGTCTTATTTTTCGCTCTAAATACCATTATTTTAGTTTTGATGGGGTTTATTTTCAGTCCATTGGATTGTGACCAGGAGGATAAATTATTAAGAAAGTCTTCACATTGCCTAATTAACACGTCTGCATCCGGACCAGCCATAAGTATAGAACAGTCGTCAGCGTATATGACAAATTTTGCTGATTCACTAATGAGGACAATGTCATTAATAAAAATATTAAACCATGTAATTCTTTGTAATCAACGGCCGTTCGCAACTGGACAGCAACTGAGTAAGGAAGGAACACGTTAACAACGCGCACGACGTATTTTTCAGGCTCAGCTACTTAATATTCCCTTTGCCTGTGAGTAAACGGCGCTCATATGTTCCAAGAAGCAGTATGTTTACGGAAACATTACTAACTCGCGACGAGAAATTTCATAAAGGGCGCGCAAGTCGCTTAAGATGAGCTTTTCTGCCCGGGTTTCTCCTCATATGCATGCAAATTACGGAGTCGCGCTTGAAGTCACAGAGAACCAAAATTTATCATAAAAACCTCTCTAGCTATTCTGTTTCGCTGCACCCTGCAACCGCAGCACACTACACTGATTGCGGCGCAACGCATAAACGATCCAGCTGTCGGATATCATAACGGTACAGAATAAAAGAAAATCGTATGTAATAATAAAGAGAACGTTTCGGCAGCATAGTATAACTGACCCGACCGTGCTGTCTCTACAGCCTCAGAGAACACATTTTTCAAATTTGTATACACCGGTTCAGTGATGGTTTTATATAAAATGGGCGTGCTACGCCATAACATAGCCAAAGTATATTTGATTCAAAGCATGCCCCGATTATCTTCCAAGACTCCGCGGCTATTGTTAAGCTAACAAGTAGCATAACTGCATTATTAAGGCGAAAGCATTTAATGCCTCATCGTTGTCGACAGAAGCTTGTCAGCAGAGGTGTCACGCTTTTGACGGGTGTACACTGAGATATGTGAGACAGTTACTGCGTAATTTCCTTTTCTCATATGCAATTTTCATTTTCTTTATTACGGCCCCTTTTTCCCTTTCTTCTTTCACTCCCACTTCCTCCCTTCCTGTACGGTGCTGTTCAGGTGTCCACCGATGATGATGATGAAAACGTTTATTAAAGCCACAGTGACTTAGATTAAGAGAAGGCTGATCGGGCCCCTAGTCCGGGACGCCGTTGGTAAAAGCCGCTGCCCGTGCTCTGGCGACCAGGGCTCGTTGTTCCTCGAGGTCCGAGCTGGACAGGGCCGCCTCCCAGCCCTCCCGCGTTGGCTGATTTATGATGTCAATGCTGTTATTTTTCTGACAAGCCCATACCACATGATATAAGTTTTCCTACTGGCCACAAAATTTGTACTGTGCCGAAAAGGACTCGAGCTCAATGGCGTGAAGCGTATCTGGATTATTGAAAGACATAGTTTGTAGCCTGCGAAGGTGACATTCTTCTGATTTACTAAGACCCTTAGCGGGCCTCGGGAGTGTCTGCCTTTTAAGGCGCAAATGTTGTAATATTTCTGAATATGTTGTTAACGGAGAGGGGGAGCCTGAATCAGGAAGGGAGGACGTAGAAGGATTCCGGGGAAGAAAAGCTCGGGCCGAAGCATGTGCGCGCTCGTTTCCTTCAACTCCCTGGTGACCTGGTACCCATATTAATTCCTTCCGTTCAGCTGAAGTCCTACATTGACTAAGAATTTTGCAGGCTAGCGGCGTGATTCTGCCCCGCATATAGTTTCTATAAGCTGCCTGGGAATCTGTAACTATGTATTTCGATGCGGAGTGCGTTGCGGCTAGGCTATCGCTACTTCCTCCATAGCCTGTGTATCTCCGTTACGAACTGAAAGCCCGTACACGACTTGCATTTGGTGCACCACTGAGATTGTTGATATGCCTTGTACAGGACCCGCAGCGTCCACGAAGAAGGCTCCTTCTTCTGTTGAATAGCACTCGTTCCTCTTCTTGCTCCTCGCCACTCGTCTAGCATGATGATGCTCCGGATGCATGTTTTTGGGAAGCGTAAGGAATTTGCTCTTCCACTCTTTAGGTATATCTTGTCTCCCAGCCACTTGCTGCAGAAAGCTAATGTTTAAATCTTCTAAGACCCTGCGGCCGGTCGTAGTTGTGGCCAGTCGCATTACCTGGCTTGTAAGATGGGCGCTAATCAATTCATCAGCCGTGTTGTGTACCTCTAGTTTTAGCAGACGCTGCGTAGATGCTTTCATGGGTACTTCAATAAAACTTGCATTGGGCCTAGTTGGTGCATGATATTGTGAGGGTGTAGGTTGCGCAACCAAGGGACGAACCACGAAGAAAGACAGAGACACACACAAGCGCACTAACAACTGTTTACTTCTTCCTGGGAACGCATACTTATACACCTGGCCACGCACGCTCAAATGCAATCTTTAACCACAATAGTCATGCCAAGAGCTGTTAACGCAGACGCGAACGCAAAAAATTGATTTCGGCTACGTACAGAGCCACGGACGTGTCACTGATACAGTCTACAGCGTTTTCCTTTATGTGGAAAGCTTCCAAAGCTAGCCGCGCGTGTTCATTTCTGCTTTTTCCTAGTATCACGGTCTCGTCAAATCGCGGTGCGCAATTGCGGCAAGAACTAAGATGGGACACAAGGTGTGCCCCTTTGTCTGTGTTGTTCCTAACTTTATTCGCATGCTCCCTGAGCCGCTCGTTTATGCATCGCCCTGTCTGCCCGATGTAGGTCTTACCACATGAAAGAGGGAACGAGTATACCACCCCGGTGGCGCAAGGGATGTAGGAAGTCCTGTGCCTGATTAGGCATCCACTCCTATCACCGCACGTGCGGGCGCACAGCTTCGCCAGTTTATTCGGCGCAGAAAACGCCAGAGGGACACCATGCCTGCCTGCAACTCTCTTGAGGTGATGAGGCACCTTATGCAGATATGGCACCACCACAGGCCTGAACGCTTCGCGTTCACTCGTCCCTCTCATAGGACGTCCCTCTCATAGGACTCGTCCCTCTCAAACTCACTGCACTCTTTCTGGCGCGGAACCTGTGCCTCATTTGCCATAGCGGCATCTCTTCAGGGCTAGAACCGGCCTTCTCACTCCCTTACTTAATGCCTGCACCTTCTACCAAATCATCTCCGGTGTCTTTATTACGGCTGGCAGTGCTGCAACTCCTTTTCTACGCTTCCAAATCGACAGATACTGCCCCTGCAGCTGCCGAGCTGGCATTTCTCTCTGGGCTCAAACCTGCCCTTTCCTTACTCTCCTGAGTATTTTACGTGTCCCTAGCTGACCAAGCGGGGTTCCTAGGCTGGTCGCTGACACTCAAATGGGAGCGCTGCCCACTGCCATAACTTCGAACTTTGTGATTCGCCTCTACACGGATGCCGAAATATCTGTAAAGAGCGCTTTTTGCTGTCACATAGTTGCTGAACTCCTCGTCAAACAGACGCCCTAATACCTCGCTAACATCACATGGGAGGATGGCCACCAACATCGTTGACCAGTATCCTTGGTCTAGATCTTCCTCTGCGCAAATCTGCTCTAAATTTGCGATGAAAGTTTTGAAACTTTCGCCTCTTCGAAAAACTCTCAATCGAGCTCTCGTTCTTTCCCAATTCAGCAGCTGAACTTTACGCGTGAGCTCCTGCAGCTCTTGTTCGGGTAGTTTCTCTCGCTCAGCCCGTCTCTGACTACACTTCACCTCGCGAAGTTTTCGCCTTTCTTCTTTCTCCACGCGGAGGCTTTGCTGCGGAATAGTTTCACACTTCTCGCCTGCCTCCTTGTTGAGAAGAAGTACCACTTGCTGGGGACAACTACCCGACCTCTTGCTCAACTCTTCTAACTTACGGAGCTCAATCTCCCGCTGCAGAATCGTTTCACCCATCTCATCTGCCTCCTTGTTGAGAAGAGGTACCACTTGCTGGGGACAACCGCCCGACCTCTTGCTCAACTCTTCTAACTTACGGAGCTCAATCTTCCGCTGCAGAATCGTTTCACCCATCTCATCTGCCTCCTTGTTGAGAAGAGGTACCACTTGCTGGGGACAACCGCCCGACCTCTTGCTCAACTCTTCTAACTTACGGAGCTCAATCTCCCGCTGCAGAATCGTTTCACCCATCTCATCTGCCTCCTTGTTGAGAAGAGGTACCACTTGCTGGGGACAACCGCCTGACCTCTTGCTCAACTCCATTTCTAACTTACTGAGCTCAACCTTTAGCTTCAGTAATTTTGCTTCATTCTCACGTTCGCGCTCACGCCTCTTTTCCTCCCTTTCCTGCTCTTTCTGCTGTCTAAGCTGCTCTTATCTTTTTGTTCGATGGGGCTCCACGCTTCACTGAGCTCCTCATCATCTGCCCCCAAATCAGTAATAGCCTGAATGATCACGGGTTCTCGTGCCAAACCCCTTGTATCAATCCCCAATTCCTCACACAACAGCAACAGGTCCGGCTTCTGCAGTTTCTGTAGGTCCATGATAGTTATGAGTCTGGGCTATTTCCAAAACAACTATGCAAAAATACCAAACCTCTAGGATTTAAGCACAGGTGTCTACCAGGTCAAAATTTTAACCCTCTTTTAGAACCTGGTCCACATCAGAGGAAAAGCCAAGCACTCACCCACACACGTGATCGTGATCATGTCCCGAGACAGCTGCACTCTCGCTGGTCGACCGTTGTTGCCGCTTGTAGCTTCAGGTCCCCATCGCTGATCCACAGTTGTTGGGTCTTCGTATCCCACCGCTGTTCACCAGTTGTTGGATCTTCGGATCCCACCGCTGGCAACCAGTTGTTATAGCTCAGGTAGCGTGGCCAGTTGTTGCGTCTCCCTGGGGGTCGTCCGGGATGAGGAACAGTCTGAAGCTTCGAAAGTTGGGGATACGAAAGCAAGCAGGTTTAATGGCACTTTTTTTAAGACACTTATTTACATAATGAAGATTTGAAAAGAAGAGCAAAGAATAAAAAATTAAGAGTTCAAAGCGTCGAGCGACTGGATGAGCCTTTTACTCAGGGCCCAGAGCGTTCGTGCTCACTTTGGGCGCAGGTTAAATAGCCCAAGGCTCCGCCCTTTCACCAGGCGGCAATTCATCGCGACAGAAAGATCGGCACTACACAACACAGCAAACGAAGACACCTGTTGTAGCGTCCACCCGTGGGAACTGGCGAGGAGGAAACGTAAGCCTGCAGCTCTTTCGCACTGCGATGCAACAATACTGTTAGCAGCTCGTGTCCACCGAACACAGGTGTGGCATGATGGCGCCGCGGCCGCAGCTGCGCTGGCTTCCTCTGATTCGTTCCGGGTCTTCTCAGACGAGGTGCATCCTTTCTTCCCCTGTCGTCGGTCCATCGACGGTCGCTTCTAGAAGGGGAGGTCGTTTACGCCGAGCCGAGTGTGGGAAGAGTTTCATCGGCCACTTCCCAGAAAGTCATCCTTTTCGGTGGGGTCATCGTGGGGTCAAACGACCTTTCGAAATTTCCGCTGTTGAATCCGCCACCGTTATCATCGCGGGTCTCAAGTTGGGTCGTAACAATGCACCCTCCTAAGCACCACTTCGTCGAAGGCCTTCTCAGTTTCTCTTTCTTTTGTTTCGAGCGCACACCTCTTACTTTCCTTCTCGATTTTTTTATCGCAGACGAGACGACGTTTCTCGTGTACTGTGTCAAGACTTGCTCTTTGCCATCATCCCCCCCCCCCCCCCCCCCCCCCCAACCAGAAAGCACATACGCGCAGACTGACACACAAAAAAGGATAAAATTCACCGGGCTAAGCAACGCCCACCAGCGATTCGTGATTTAACGGCGGCAGCGCAACTATTTACATTTTCAGCGAGCCACCGAGTAGCGCAAATAACCGAGGCGGTATAGAGCGCGGGGATTTGTCTGCCGGGCGACACAGGCCTCGGAAAGCGCGCGGAAAAACGCTCCTCGCGTTGATCCGCCACTTAGCGCCGCGGATGCTCGGCGCACCCTTTGATCATTAGCGTTTCTGACGCGCTGCTAATGCCTCGAGGTGGAAGCTACATCACAAGGGCAGCCCGAGCGCTTATACGCTCTGTGATCACCGTAGCAATCATCGTTGGAGACTACACTTGCTCCACCTAAAAGGAGGGACTGGAAACGGTGCTCTGACACTCGTTTTAACTTTATATATTACTGCTAAAATTTGTCAGGAAAGCGCTCGTTGTTTTAAACAATGCAAGCGTCTTCGTTCCAGGTGGTAATCGTAACGCACCGTGTTAGGCTCGTCAAGGAGGGAAGGCTATAGTGTGGGCCAGTGCAGCGAGTGTTTGTTATCTCGACTGTCGGGAGATCGGCCGTTAGCGGTCGTCGACGAACCACCGTTTCAGTAGCGATCGAATTCACTTAGTAAATTAGTATGTGCCGTGACTGCGCGCACTTAGGAGTCGGGAGAGGCGACTTAGTAAACACCGTATTGATAGACGCTCCATCTGCTTGTTTGTTTATTTATTTCGATACCTTCAGGGCCCCTGGGGGCATTACAGAAGGGAGTGAAATGCATATATATATATAGGTTGCGAGAGCCTGAAATACTTGACTGCCTAAAGGAGTATATACCGGAGTACACGCTTCATTAAAGGAAACATATTTATTTTACTCGACGTTTAGATCGAAAGACCGATCTTTTTCAAGGGTCTCTTGAAATATGCATATATAACATAGGAATTGCGGTCATACAGAAAAATACAGAGAGAAAAAGTAGAAACAACCACAATAACGCGGCACACTGCAGATTACTGGGAGTAAACATATCCTTCAAGAGCAAATCTGAACAAAACAGAGTCGGTAATTGTGGCGATTGAGATGGGCAGGTGGTCCCATTCGTTGCTTGTCTTGGGAATAAATGAGTGAAATTATGTGTTCATGCGACAAAAGGGGATGCCTACTTTACGAGGGTGGCCTCTACGGGATGAAATGTATTCAGGTTCGGAGAGAAGCGCTTCTTTAAGATGGCGATTGAGATGATAAATTTTGCGAAAGAGATAAGCGAGACGCTTTTCTTCGTAAGGAAAGAAGTGGAAGGTTCAAAGTGGATTTAATGTTTGATACACTGGATAAACGAGAGTAGTTGTGAGGTATGAATCTTGCACTGCGATTTTGCCCAGACTCTAACGTTTGAGTGTGACATTCAAGACCAGGATCCCACATCGAGCATGCATACTCCAGTTTTGGGCGTACGAGTGATTTATAGAGTAAAAGTTTTAAGGACGACGGTGCCATAGTGAAATTTCGCCTTAAATATTCAAGCATGCGATTGGCATGCGATTGCATTGCTGAAAATGACGTGTATGTGTTTTCCAGGAAAGATTGTTGGTTATATAAACGCCTAATTATTTGTAAGATGTTACATGTTCTAGGGAAAGACCTTCGATCTGGTAGTCAAAAAGGTCAGTGAAAACAGGAGGTGTGCTGCGGGAAATTCGCATTGCTTTGCACTTATTAAGGTTGAGGCACATTTTCCAGGTGTTACATCAGTCGGATATATTGTTAATGTCAGACTAAAGTTGGGCGGAGTCAGAGATAGAAGAAATCCTTCCGTAAATTATGCAGTCATCGGCGAACAATCTAATAGAAAAGTTAATGTGGTCAGGCAAGTCTTTAATGCAGATAAGTAATGGTCCCAGCACAGAACCCTGTGGTACACTGGAGTAAACTGGAGAGGCAGAAGAATCAGCGTTATTGGCATATACAAACTGTGTTCTGTTGAGCAGAAAATTGTCGATCGATGCTAAAAGATTGGAATCAATGTTAAGCCTGCTAAACATCAAACAAAGTAATTGATGGTTAACGAGATCAAACGCTTTAGAGAAATCTAGAGCTATGCAGGCGACGTAGGATCCAGAGTCTATGGAAGCAACAGGGTCATCAGTTAAGTATATGAGCTGTGACTCACATGAAAAAGATTTGCGAAACCCGTGATGATGTGGCGTAAAGAATGAGTTAATTTCAAGAAACTTAATCAGGTTGGAATAGATTATATGTTGGAAGATTTTGCATGGAACGCTAGTTAAGGAAATTGGTCTATAGTTAGTGGTGAAAGCGCATCGCCGGACTTGAATAACGGTACTACCTTGCCCATCTTCTAATCGTTTGGTAAGAATGAAGAGTGCAAAGACTGAGTAAAAAGTTTAGAAAAGATTATGGATGAGTAAACATCGGTACTCTTCAGAAACTTCGAGTTAATACCATTTACGCCCGAGGATGACGACAGTTTTAAGTTCCTGATTATGTTCTGCACAAAGGCCGAGTCAATAAGTACAGTGTCCATTAGAGGAAAACTCAATTCATCGATAACAGGTAGGGAAACGGACTGCAGTCGCGAAAAGATATTTGAAAATACTGCATTAAGTACATCGCAACATTTTTCACTACATTTTTAGCAACATTTTCATTTTCGCAACATTTTTAGGAATAACAACACCATTTTCATCGAATAAAGTTATTATGTCGGATTTTGAGCCACTAATAGTGTTTCAGAATATTTTTAGGATCTGTAACCAGCAAAGAAGGCAGGGTCTTTTGAAAAAAAATTCTTGCTTAGGGCTCTTCATTGCACTTTTGTATAGAGAGTTAGCTATCAGGTAGGCAACATAGTCATCGTGCCTACTGCTAAATTTTACTTTGCGAAACAATATCTTCTTTTTATTTAGCAGCCGTTTTAAAGAAATGTTGAACCACAGGGATCGCTGCCTCCTCGATATGACACGTAGGGGTGTGTATTTATCTGTTAGTGAATTGACTTTTTGCTGCGAAAGCAACACTACGCGAGTCGCCGAGCCAGTTCGCTCGTGATCAAATCGATGCAATATTTATAGGTTACTCCAAAGCATTTGACATGGTCTGCCATAATAAGCTTCTTCGTAAACTACGCACCATGTTTAACGGCAATAAGTTACTGGACTGGATAACCGACTACTTATACTTAAGATCCCAGTTCGTCACTTTTAACCATGCACAGTCATCGTCAGTCACTGTAATTTCAAGTGTGCCCCAAGGATCGGTGCTTGGGCCTCTACTTTTTATAATTTTTATTAATGATGTAGCTAATGTTACTAACGACACCGCAGTGAAGTTACGCCTATATGCCGATGACTGTGTGCTTTACCGCAACGTTGCTAACGCCGATGATCAACATGAACTAAACAAAGTGTTTTCATTGTTCTGTGAATAGAGTAATGCATAGCAAATGAAAATTAATTTCATTAAAACAGTTGCAATGACCTTTGGTAACAAAAAGAATCCGCTGCATTTCTCTCACAGTAATAACGGTAACTGCTTGACCCATGCCAGCGAGTTCAGATACCTCGGCCTTATATTTTCGCATAACTTAAAATGGAATGCTCACGTAAATAACATATCTGGGAAAGCACTTCGCAAACTTGGCTATCTCAAACGAACTTTAAAAAATTCCACGAAGGAATGTAAATTAACTGCTTACAAATCACTAGTTCGACCCATCCTGGAGTACGCCTCAATTGTCTGGTCCCCTCATTACGCGCGCGACATTGACCGTTTAGAATGAGTTAAAAAGAAAGCAATACGATTCATCTTCGGCCGGTATGATCGCAAGTTTTCACCTTCTTCCAATATGCACAGTTTATCTTGACAAACTTTAGATCATAAGCGCACACGTGAACGCATCATTATGCTGCACAAGATCGTTCACACGTCATCTGGCATTCAGGCACCCTTCACATTTGTGTCCTCAAGCGCACATGCAGCCCGACGGAACCACCTATTAAACATTGTTCCCTTCAAACTACGTATAGATTGTTTTAAATTTTCGTTTTTCCCTCTAACTATAGAAATTTGGAATCGATTGGACGTCTCACTTCGTTTATTGCCAATTGAAGAGTTTTTGTTCAGTTGCCTGACAATTTGACCTGTTGATCTGTTTTTAATACTTCTGTATTATCTATTTCTATGCTACCCATGTTATTTGTTTTTACTCATGTACTTCCCCACTCCTGCTATGTCTCTCCTCAGAGACAGCAGTATTTATAAATAAATAAAATAAAAAGCTGATGAAAGGCCATACTGCGCATGCGCGAGAAGCAGTGACGTCACACGACGCACAGCTGGCGCGCCGCCGCCGTCGCTGCGCGGGTGACTCAGAGGTGCCGCCACCGCATTCAACAGTTCGGCATGCGCAGTAGCGGTGCATAGCCAGCGTGCCGGGGCCGCCGGTGCTGCCGCGCGCTCTTCATCGCCTCTCTCTCTCTCCTCGTTGCTTTCGCAATCCTCCAGGTTTAACCACAGCTAAACCACTGCCAATTTTTTTTAAGCAAAGACCAGTTTTCTTCGAGAGTACGTGAAAAAAAAGATTGGTAGGTATCCATCCAAAAATGGTCCGAGTTCTCTGTTTATCGAAACAAAGTCTGCCTTCTTGTAATTTCTTTTGAACTTTGGCACTGGCGCGGAGCGACTCATGGCTCCTGCAAACGAGAATAGAATAATTCAGTGGCCACTGAGACCCGGTGGAAAAGTGAGTGAATGAACGACATCGGGGGAAGAAGTCAGAATCAGGTCTAGGATATCGGAACTAGTTGGAGTGGTTCGTGTTGGTTGCGTTATGATTAGGGCCCGGAAATTTAGGCACTAAAGAACCCCGATATAGGCAGGCATCTAGGCTCTAAAAAATACTGAAATAGGCGCTATAAAGCAAAAATAGGCGCGTTGAATAATACTCTTTGTTCATAAGCACAAGATTTGTAAGTCAAGCACTGAGCGTACGCAGCCCTCAACTGAAGCAATAAAGCGCATTCTCAGGTTTTCGAACCTGAAGCTCCTTCGGTTTTCGCTAAGCATGGCTTTGTACTTTAAAAGGCTTCTTTTGGCATCACACGAACTTAGTGGAGTGAACCTAAAACATGAGAGTTGATAAAGGCTTAGGCCTTCAGGTGATGTGGCCGCATCGTCTCTGCGTAGAAAGACTGATTTGGGAAATTGTTTCTAGGCATCTATTTTTTCTACCAATTGTTGCATCTTCGTGGAAGCAATAGCGCCCTTTCCTTGAAGTCCCCGAAGGGCTGCGGTACTTCTGTCACTGCCTTCAACGATTCATTTATTGAGAGCCCAGTTTTTCCAACTTTGTCATCCTTTCCGTCAGTGTTGAGAAGTTTGCACTAATGTATGTCAGGTCTCTTTCCAAACTCCCCTCTTGCTACACTTCGAAATAAACACTTCGTTACACTACGTTCAAGTTACAATTCGAGAAAAACGTTCGGCAATACCCGCGCCTTTTGTACGTGCATCTGTGCGCGCCTTTCACCATACATAGACAGATGTCTCAAAATTGAAAAATGGCACCGAGGACCGAAGTGCCGGATTTAGGCATTTATAGGCAAAAAGTACGGTTAAATAGGTAGTATTTCCTAAAAAATAACAAAAAAGGCAGGCAATTGCAAAAATCCGCCATTTAGGCATTTACAGGCATGTTTAGGCAAATGCCTAAATTTCCGGGCCCTAGTTATGATCTGCGAGAACTTGAAACCAGCGCACACATTTAGAAATGCTGCGGTTTCAGATGACTGGTCTGAGGCAAATGGAACGGGGACGGACCAACTTATTTTAGGGTAATTAAAATCACCCAGTAGGAAAATAAGTGAATTTGGGAATCTGACGACGATATCATTTAATACGTCGTGAAGATCGGTGCAAAATGAAGAAGGGGCAGTAGGGGGCGATAGGGGGGTGGTAGCATGTGCAGAAAACCACGTCGCGGTGGTTAATGCGTATACATGCGCACACCGTTTCTAAGGAGGAGACAATGGGGTTATTAAAACTCTGAATATCGTCTGCAATGGCAATTAGGACACCTCCCCCATATCTAAGAGCATGGTCACATCGATATATGTCAAAGGACATTTCGCAGTTACAAAAGTTCGTTGTTAGAAATGTTCGCGTTGCGCAAAGTCCCAGTGATTATGCAAACATCGGCGTTACACGTGTCAATGACGGAGCACAGGTCATCACGTTTGTTCACTAGACTTCGAATGTTTGAAAAATAGAAAACAAATGTCACTTGCAGAATCACAAGCACAGTTTGATTACTAAGGTAAAGGCGAGTCTTTTTCAGGCGATGCAGGCACGACAGCGTTGATGTGCGCAGACGTATCAATAGTATTATTATATTCGCATTCACGGACACTGTCTGTCGAAGCGAGGTAGATAAAGCATTTTTTGCTGATGAACAGCTTGTTGCATCGAATTGAGATCTGCTGACCGCTGACTTTACCCAAATCATATAGTTTTTTTCGTGATGTGCGAGTAGCCGGAGAGTATAGTCTTCGTAAACATTGACGCCTGACGATTTTAGTTGTGACCGATCGGAAAAAAATGGCTTCTTTGATTTTGAAGCTCGAAAACTTGGCTATCATCGGACGACACTTGTTCGGTGCAAACTTGCCCAACCTATGCGCTCGAGTAATGGCTTCCTCACCTAGCTGCATGTTTAAGGATGATAAAGTAGCGTCGCGAACTTTTTTTCTCGAATCCGCCCATGATTCCGACTGCTGATCAGGAAAACCGTAGAACAGCAGGTTTTCACGCACTGATCTGTCTTCGAGTTCGCCTAAACGTCTAAGGGCGGTCGTTTTGGTGTGAGCAGCGTCCGATACTGCACGGGCAATACCATTTTAAGAGCAGGAATGTGAAGCAGCAATGTTAGCTTCAGCAGCCGTTAGTCGGTCATGAAACTTGCTCACTCGCTGTTCGAGATTTAATTGCATTTATTTCGCTCATCTGGGACAGGACTTCTGAGTGCTTTTGTCCATTTTGCCATTCAGTGCTTTCAGTAGAGCGACAACATCGTTGTGACTCTTGCTAGGATCATCCTTGGGAAGCCCGGGGTTTAGTTCGATATCCCCACCCAAAATAAGAAACTTCAACACATTCAGACATTCAGTGCCAGTGCTACACAAAGTATTTGTGCATTGAAAGAGCAGCGGGTTTACATTGTTTGTGCGATCACAGAATAAGGAAGGATTCGGACTAACCTGCATTAGAAAGCAGAAGTTTTGGCGCGTCCGCATAGCTGCTGCTCTCTCACGCCCACTGAGGAACCAGGCCTGCAGTATGTATGTACTATCGGGGACAAAAGTGGTATACTCCACGCGGCGGGATCTGGAGCAACGGAAACTGCGGCTTTTTGGCGAGCTAAAGCACGAAACATTGAAACGAGCCAAGCGACATGCCTCCTGGTAACAAAGGCCACGCATTGACTGTCTCCATCCCAGATGCCGCCTGTAGATGGCGTTGCAACGCAGTTTTCCGTTGCTCCGGCTCCCGCCGCGTGGAGTATACCACTTTTGTCCCCGATAGTACGTGGTTAAACCATGTTAAACGTACTCCTGGGACATGATGCTTCCGTCGATGGTGCTTTCGTTCAGGATGAGGGCGACGTGAACCGACACGCTTCGGGTGGTAGCGCCAGGCAGCGCTGATCCGTCGTCGGTGATGCTGTAGAAAGCGTAGAAACTGGACAACGCCCATCTGTCGGTAGAGATGTTCTGCGCATGCGCCGCAGATCCGGCGGGATCGGTGAAATGAAATATGGCGAAGGACAGCTGGATCCGCGGGCCAGTAATATCTGCATTAGAAAGCAGAAGTTATGAGCTTGGACTCGCGTGACGTTGAGCCCGTTTATGAATCCTTCGTGCATGGACCGTATCTGCGGTGTGGTTATGCGACGACAGTCGCAGCAGGACCCTGCACCCCACAAGAGAACACATCGCTATAAATTTAAACATTTGCAGGTAGTCCGCGATCCCTGTCTTGTTTTATGCCGCATGACGAAGTGCCGAATTATACTCTTACGAGCAATCTCCAACTTCTCCGTACACGGTATTCTAGCATCAGCGTGTCGCTGAAATCTGTGCTGGTATGAAGCAGTATACTACTTCATGGATAACTGCCTCATATAGCAACTACGTCACAGACGACTTCTCAGAAACAACAGCCAACAGCAGTAATAATCCTTGCCCGAAACCGGAGTCGCCTTGGTAGCACAAAGAATGAGGCCGAAACTTAGAGAAACGACATAATTCCAGAACGTTTCTATTTGGGTTTTTTTTTTACTTCAGACAGCAAAGTAATAAGGAGAGAGTCACGGATATGGCTATGCTATTCTTCTAGATTAAGCAAGGAGCGCATTCCTTGGCAAGCTCTTATCTCCAGCACAGCCCAGCAGGTCTGTTACAACAAGCCGGCTAGGAGTTTCTTTGTACTCGTATTAACTGTTCACAGCCTTCCGTGGGTCTCGGATGCGAAGAGTTCATCGCATCAAACGCATCTGCTCACCAAACGGAACCCTAAAACAATCTCACTAACTCGCCTCCGAGGAACCAAGATCAGGCTTATTTCGAGTCCCTTGTACACAGTGCCTTGCATTTTCTCATTTGCCCCAACGGCTGCAACATGCTTGCCAGGCAATAAAGGCGTGAGGCCCCCGTTATCTGGCACGCCCAATGGCAGGAATATCCGGGACAGCACCTCAGGTGCATATACTATACTGCGCCACAAACGGGTGCAGGTGTACGAGTTTTTTCTGATCTCTGTATGCATCCTCACGTATACATAGGCCATCTGCAGTCGTGCAGCATAAACAAAAAGCCTATAAGAAATGGAGGATGTGGCGTGTACGCAAAAGTACAGTGCCGGATCGTATACTAGAACGGCCGGGAGGTCGGAACAGGGGAGAGATAACTCTGCCGGGAAAGACGCGAGAGAGAAAGACCACAGGATCGCGGCCAGCGCATACGGCAATTGCTGCCGAGCAAACGACGTCCTTCCCGCCATATCTGCACGGCGATTTGAGCGCGAAAAAAACAATACCGTGAGTGGTCGGGGCGCAGAATGACAAAGAATGTACTTACACTGCGAAATAAAATGCGTATAAGAACCAGGATCATGAGGAGGAACGAAGGGGAAAAAAAAGGAAAGTTCTTATAGGGAAACGAAAAGAACAGGAAGAAGCACTGGTGGATGAAGAGAAAGAGGAAGGCAGTCTCGCGTTTCTGTGCCCGGCAGGACCTTGTCTGCGCGTGCTTATCTCTACCCGGAGCCCGCGGCGTCTGAATTGCATTTGACCAGAGGATGGCTCATTTCCTCTTGATTACTTCTTCTCCCGTGGTAGCGCCAAGAAATGGGACACGGGAGAGGACTCCCCGCGTCTCCCTATTTCGCGTCTTTCCTTTTTTTCTTCGTATCATCCGATGTTTCAGTGCGCTTATTGTTTTCATCTTTTCTTTTCGTTAATTTTGTGCTACGCGCTGCAGGGTAGGGATCGCTCTGAACGTGGCTGCGTGTGAGCGCTTTCCTGCGACTCACAACGAAAGCACTTCTACAGTAAAAGCAGCAGCAGCAGTCGTCATTACTGCTGCTCAGGGAGAAAGATAAAGTGGACTGCCATCCCAAGCAATTGATAATTTTCGTGTCCCCTCCCTCCTCTTTTTTTTTTCCTGTCTTCCTGCCCGTTCAGCCAACCTGTCCGAACTCCATCAACCCGCCCGCTGCTATACGGCCAGAGCGGCTCATTAGACGTGAGGGGGAGCGAGATAGTGAGGGATAGGGTTCTTGGAAAACAAGGAAGAAACGAAGAGAACAAAAGATACGTGGTACACAGGGACGCAAAGAAGGTAGTGGTTTGCTGAGTATTTGGGGCCCTGAATTGGCTGCATACATGTGCACGCGCACGAACGAAGTACGCACAGCCGAAGACGTGAGCATCCGCAAAGTCATATACAACTTGGGTCCCTTTCGTTCTCTGTGAACTGTCCTACCACAGAAACTGCAGTGGCAGCGTTATTGTTTGTTAGCTCTGCTCCTACAGCAGCTTGAACAGAAGTCATTGTGAGCACGAACGGTTTCTGTTGCTACGTCGAAGTTATGCATACTGATTATGCAGACCGTGGACAGAACGTACGCCGGGGAAAAGGCTATTCAGAGGGCTCGTGCAAAAGCTAAATAAAATGTTTCTGAGATACAACAGAACAAGAAAAAAACTGAGAAAAAAGAGAAATTTACAAAGACAAAGCCGCTCGGAGTGGTAGACACCGCTATTTTCCAACATGAAGCTGGGGTGAGCGGTGATAAAGTGCTTGGGCTTGCTGTCACGTCGTTAAAGAAAAAGCGAGAATGGATGTGGGCATTAGGACTACAAATTGACCTGTCGCCTGTCTGGCTCAATTTTTATTCTTCGCTTAGAGCAATTACACAACAGCTGTACGGCCCTCCACAGCAGAACTCTAGAAATACACGGTTCACACCAAAACGGGTGACAGCTAAGTGATGTTGTATACGTGACAATTAGCAACATTCGGAGGAGAGAAAGAAAAGAGAGAAGGTTGGTGGCACCGTTTGAATGTATGTTCAGCTGGGAAGGAGAACAGGATCGACAATGCAAGGTTGAAGAAAAACTGCGACGCTCATTAACCGCCATTGTAAGTATCAGACAAACACCTCACAAATCTCGATGAGTACAGGTGCAACACTGGCATTTGAGCTGTAGTTGGGCAGCGCTTGTGGTGTCTGTTCTTTCTACGGCCGTCGTCTTTTTGCGCAGTTTTTGGCAAGAAGCTGAGGAGTAAGGTGCGGACATAAGTAAACGGATTCTGTTCTAAGTGCAGTCAGGCCTTCGGTCATCATCATCATTAGCCTGACTAAGTCACTGCAGGACAAAGGCCTCTCCCGTACCTATCCAATTAACCCGTTCTGTGCCAATTCTGTACCAACTGCGGCCACCTTTCCTCGCAAACTTCTTTATCTTATCCGCCCACCGAACTTTCAGCCTTCTCTTGGTATCCAGTCTGTTAGCCTTAACGACCATTGGTTATCGTGCCTTCGCTGTACAGTCAGGGACAAAAGTCTCCGGACCACGTGTTCCTCTAACGAGGCCGATAGCTCTGCTATTAGTCGGCGGCTGGAGACCACACTTGTGGAGGTAAAAGTTAAATTTTTGTTCTTTCATCTCCACAAGTGCGGTCTCCAGCCGCTGTCTGATAGTAGAGCTATAAGCTTCGTTTGAGGAACACGTGGTCCGGAGACTTTTGTCCCCGACTGTACATACACTGCCGAAACCCATTTCTTCCCGTTGATTTCGAATAGGATGTCATTAACCCGCGCTTCTTCTCTGACCCACTCTGGCCTCTTCCTGTCTCGTAACGTTACACCTACCGTTTCCCTTTTCATAGCTCACAGCGTTGGCCTCAACCAAACAACATTGTTTGTTCCTAAGAAAACACGCTATAGTGGCCACCCCCAGTATGTACAGCCGGCCAAATCTTTAGCTGGCGTGCGCGATGGCCGCGTTTTTCATTCACCTGCAGCTTATGACGGTGAAAACTTGCAAAAATATTAAATATAAGCGCAGGCTCACGAAACCCGTGCTTAATATTGAACTCTCCGCAAGTTTTGCTTCGTCGTAAACCAAAGGAGCGCAGAAAAAGCGGCCGACGCGCACGCCAGTTAAAGATTTGGCCGGCTGTACATATTCGTTGACGATAATTTCAATTACCCAAAGCGTAAAATGAGTTACAAGGAAACTGCCTGCTCCGTTTACGTTTGCATGCACGTACACCTCAAAGGAGCGTAGCAAAGCTGCATTTGCGTGCCAAATGCACATCGATCGCCTTCTTGGTCGTTACGGGTCATGTGGCTCAACAATATTAGCGTAGCTTATCGGCAGCGGCGCTGTTGAAATTAATCTTATGAGACTTAGACTCATAGCCTATATTTCATTAGTATGACAGTAACTGTGTCAAAATAAAAATATGCGTGTGGATTGCTGCAGGAGGAGACAGTGTACCGTATTTTCCTGAGTGCCGAGCGCTGGCTACACGTGTTTAAATGTTAAAACTTTACGCCGTGTGGACCATTTACAGACGCGGACTATGCAGTAGATATTATTTTTTTTAATCGCACGCTATAACATGTCAGCTTGACTCAGTTTTCAGCATGTTTTTCTTTATTATTATTGTCGCACTTGCGCAGTACTTATGTTCCCATCTGAAGTATCACTGCAAAACGCTTACGTTCTGGGCATATTTCGGGCTGAACACGCGATACATGGCGATAACATGTGGTTAAAAATTGTCTTGATGTAAGCATGTGCAGTTAAAGTATTTCATCGTAATTTTTTGCCTTCCTGGTGGCAGCGGCTTTGGGAGCTGCGGCACGCACAGTTTGTGCGTTCTATAGACATGTGTTTTGCCCTCTGTACGCATCATTTATGGCACAGCTTCCATGATGCATTCGAGGAATTAATACCGTGCGTCTTGACCCTGTACGGTGATAATAAAAGCACCGTAGAAATAAAACACGCTTAGCACAAACACGTAACCTCGCTAAGACCACAAGCGGCAGGTTCATTGTGCTGCTGGTGACCTTGTCCTGAAGGTAGGTAGGATAACAGCAAAGTGTTACAGGCGTCTGCTCTCGAGGAAACTGAAAATTACAACGGCGAAGACAGCGCAACAGTTTATCAGTAATGACATAATGGCAGAACTTTCTTGTTACAACCGCCAAGATGATACTGTTCATATGACTGAAACAGGACGGGGTAAATATTTAGCGGATATGTGAAATGACAATGAGCGACAAGACGAGGGTAGAGAAATGAGGGGTTCGTTATGACATGCGTGCTAAGAAGTGAACAGTCACCGAAACCAGGAAAAACATAGGGGAATGTTTTTATGCTTTTTCTTATTTATGGCTTGATGGAAGTTAGTAGTATAACCATTTTGTGACTGAAAAATAACTAATAACTGAGCTCATATCGGCGCGCCTGTTGAGTGCTCTCTGCCCGCCATCCATGGAGGAAGATAAAAAAATAATAAATTTTCCTTCCTCCAAGCCGCCATCTGTCCCATTCGGGAGCTGAGAAAAGAGTACGTAGCACTCGCACCGCTCTGCGACGCGCGCTCGTATATGAGTGGCACGCGTTCTTTATGGCCGCGCAGTTTCGCTTTCGACCGTGCGCGGCCCCATAATTCATTGCGCTGCAGTGGCGACGAGAATAGTATTTTCTAAGGTCTAAAAAACTGGTATCAATATTGCTTATCGTGGGCTACAAGCCTCTGAAAAAAAAAAAACCTAATGGTAATAGATATAAAGTTAGCTATTTAATATTAGTTAATCAACCTGTCAATTAGCACGTCTTAACTGCATTCTCATATACTACACTGCTGACAATGCTATGACGATAAAAGCGGTCTTCCAACTAAAAAAAAAAACTGT
This sequence comes from Amblyomma mixtum, assembly GCF_055824585.1. Classification (NCBI taxonomy): domain Eukaryota; kingdom Metazoa; phylum Arthropoda; class Arachnida; order Ixodida; family Ixodidae; genus Amblyomma; species Amblyomma mixtum. Next base: position 139,744,677 of record NC_143017.1, read on the forward strand.
TTTTTAAAAGTTGCTGACAGTCTCAAGTGAAACAAAGTGTCCGACATGTTCGAGAAGTATCTTTGAGTATATCTTGGCAAAAGCATTTCCTTCATCTTCTCCAGTGCATTCTGCAAATTGTTTACCTCCTTGAAAGCGTTCACGAGGTCCTGTAAGATTTCCCCGACCTTAACGATCACCTGCAAAACCGGATGGGCAATTTTTATAGGCAGGATATAAAAAATCAAAGTTCTTGAGCTGACGCCGGAGTCCTCTCGCTTTCGCCCGCGTTTCTGGGTTATTGCTTGCTTTCCATAATCTCCTCTGCTGTTCTCACGAGGCAAGCGTAGTTGTCTCTCATGGCTTTCAGTCACTGCTCTGCCGGCCCATCTAGTTGTTTACCAAAGCTTGAGCGTCTTGAGTCTAGCAACATAGACGATCGGCAAATCCGCTCTAAAGTTGCGTGACGCATTGTACTAGATTATATATGTGAGGTTGTACGAAATTTCCAGAGTTCCAAAGAAATCAGAGGACCCTGTTTTCTACTAGAAATAAACAGACGTCAACAAACATCAGGCTTAATTAGTGTGCATAGCAGTGGACGCAGAATATCGTGTTGTTAAGCTGTTTGCATTCAGCTTCGACACCAGAAACGTGACCAGACGCGGTGGGCGCACCGTGGAAGCAAACAGAGTTTACTGACGCTCACGAAACGAAGGACACTATGAGGAAACGCTCCACTGCGGAAAAGCTAGTTTCGATAGCGAACCTCATTTCGGGTCAACAAGAATGTTCACTGGTCTGTACTTTTCTTCACAGAAGCGCCGAAGGACAACAGAGCTGTTCGTGGTAACCACCTTCACTCGCTTCGCCGCATATCAGATATGTTTTCCCTTCAATGCGCCCGACAATGGAGATCATCGCAGCTTACAGGTACGCTCGTTCTGTACTCTATTAAGTTGCTAACGTATGTTGCATTTTTAGGGCCAGAGTCCAAGTGATTTTGCAAAACTGGATCATGCTTCTTCAGAGGGCTCAGAGGGTTAACGACCTCTTAGAAGAGGCCTTTCTTTGCGCTCCGTTCGCTTTCGTCGGAGCCCCTAAATAGCCTGCCGTCCTTTGCAAGCAAAACCACGTCTACAATGCGTCGCAGTGCTTCCCTATTTCGCTGTGTTTTTTTTCTTCCAGAGTAGCTCGCCTGTGGTGTTGTTCATCAAAGACTTCGGAAATCGGCTTACATGTTCCGTATGCGTTCTAGGATCTGAGGGCGCCGTACTATCAGGATACAGCTTTGAGACTTTTCTTGCTGCCTCAACTTGTCTAGTCCCCTCTTCCACGTTCTTCTAACCTGTGGGTACGAAGTCTGAACCAGAATGCCCCTTAAACTCGACACTTCACGGTGGGAAAGCAATATTGCAAGAATAGCAAAACGCAGTTTTTTGGCGTTGTACTCATGCCAGGAGAGCTTCCCATACCACACTGGGCAGAACTTTCGCATGCTATATTTCCTAACTGAGACTGTGAGTAGGCATTGAGGTTAGGTTGAAATGCACCCCCCCCCCCCCCCCCCCCGAATTTTTTCGAACTGTCACCGACCGCAGCACGGCACAAAGTACAGGCGCGGACAAAAGTAAACGGAGCACGCAACTGTCTTCGAATATTTTTCACGCGTCACCTAATTGAAATTTCCAGCAGTGGTGCGCGCATGCTGGTAGAGGAGGTTGTTGGGCTTTCTTGTAGACAAACAACGCTTCTTCATTACCAATGGAGAAAGCGTGATTGCACTTCGAACGCAATGGCGTGCTCCGTTTACTTATGGCCGCGCCTGTACATATCGCGACTTCTGCTAACATAGTTTTGTTTTGCCCGGATCGTCTATCTTTCCGTGTGTAAAGTTTACTATCTGTAATTGTGCAAGATGCTTTTTTTATTATATAGAGTGAATTTTGCTTAGATGCGTAGATTTAATGGAGACATACGAGCATCTAAATATCTTGTTGCGAGGTTTTGTGTATACATACAGTGACTTTGTTTCCAGTGACACTTTTTTGTCCTTTATCAAGTTGTATCTTCGCATTTCTAATACTCCATTTTATCTTCGCACTTCGAATGTATATTTTGCAGAACTCCTCGTTTATACATGTGCTCGACGTTGCGACTAAAATATCGGTGCAATTACTCACAATATATGACCAGTGACAGCCGCTGCTGCGCAGTATACACTGGAACGAAGGACAGCGTCATTGAGATTTTCCCCTGGCCGTTGCATATGTACAAAAACCTAAAGGTTCTTAAACGACAAAGATTCCTTAAAATATTTGTCCTCTACTTGCTCACTTCATGGCCTTTACCTTTTTCATTATCTGCGGCTTGCACTGCTTTGCTGGTTTCGGACTGATACGAGTATAGTTCTAGACTTCGTGTGATATTTATTAAATACGCAAAAACAGCATTGGTATCAGTTATGTCTACCACGATTTTTAAGACATACGAATACATTCTTTTATTTTAAAAAAATGCATATTTCACTTGTCTAGACAGTGCGCAGCGTTATCTAATACACAGTGGCATTGTCAGTGGCAACGCAGTTATTATTCTTGCGTTTGATCCCTCCATAAATTCTATGAGGAGGCCATGTTGCAACATGAGCCCCCCCCTCCCGAACAAAATTTCTGGCTACGCCACTGACCCCCCCCCCCCCCCCCTTTCCCCTATAATTATGGCATGTCTTCAGACTCGTTGGTAAGCAATGGTCCCGACAGGTCGTCATCCTAAGCACGGCTCATTGCTCTTGTTGGAAAGCTGCAGGACTCCGGCGTCTTCATGACGAATTTCGTCAGTACACTGGCACTCATCCTCCGCGAACATGGCTCCTCTCCTGCGGAGCTAGTTGTCCATTGGCTGGTGTGTGTGGGACACCTAACGGCCTGTAACATGAAAACAGTCTGCTCGGCACATTCTAAAGATGGCGCGAAAACTCACTCAGTTTTACTATTTTTTACTTTTTATGGCTAGGGTTCAAGGCTGTCGCCGTACGCTCTCTCCGCAGTGTTTTTTTTGTTGTTGTTGTTCCTTCATGCGGATTTGTAGGCATGTGCAAAACAGAAGGCGCTGCGGAAAGCGTTGTGCAGACGACGCGACGCCAAGGCTACGCCCAACCTCCTCCCGTCAGTCAGAACGATGCACCAATGGAGTGCCTTTAGCGAAAGTAACCCCCATGACGTCAACGGGGTTCAGAGTAGTGGGGCGGGGACGTTTTTGTTGAAGGAAAGAACGAATTAACAGGCTTTGATTTGAATTTTTGCAGCTTTTCGGGGCGCGCATGGCTCTAGTATTTTGCAGAGGCTATCTTCGATGCCTCATCTATGCAGTGGGCTTGTTTTTCAAAAATGTCCGGACCCTGGTCAGTGGCCCTTTAAGCGCAGATGTGACGTCACTCGCTCCTCGCGCATGCGCAGCTTGGCTCATCCACACTAACGCGAAACTGCTCATCCACGGCTGGTGTAGTTCAGGCTACAGTATAGTATGCGCTAGAGGACAGTTTACTCCCTTTTTACTCCTTTCTGTTTAGAGTGTAGTGCCGAAAGACTTCAGCTGGCATTCAAGACCATATTGAAGGTTACAAGGCACGTTCGGTGACACTTATAATAAGCACGAACTACTCCAAAAGGCGAATTTCGGCACACAACCGATGAATAATTACTGAAATTAATCCACAGGCGCATCATACAAACGGGATGCGTAAACAGAAGAGCGAGAAAGGCGAATGATAAAGTCGCCGGAGTAATGTGCAGCAGAGGTGGCTTCCGAAACTGCCGAACAGAGGGGAGGATCATCGAGTAACGACTGCAAAACATTTGTGTGCGACTCGAATTTTCAAGCTTACAAAAAGCTAAGCAAAGGTAAACAAAACTGAACAATGGCAAACGTGTTATTCGCATTTAGCTGAACCAGTTAAGTAAATCGGGGCCTTTTTTCTCGAGAACGCGTACGATGTGCTCATAAACAGGTTATGCTTTCTCCTTGGCAGATATCTGCGCCGCATAGAACGAGGCGCAGTTTCTTGTCGCCTGTACAGAATATTTGATCAAGATGCAGACACTACAGATTACCGTATTTACTCGACTCCAACGCGCCCTCGATTGTAAAGCGCACCCGTTTTTCAAGGTCAGGAAAAAGAGAAGTGCAATGACATCGATTGATTGTAACGTGCACCAGACTTTTTATGCTTCTAAGCCTTTATGTCCGGCATCAAAAAAATGTGATGTAACGGCCTTCCCTGAATTCTCTCCTTCCGCCATGATGCCCAAGAAGTACCAAGCCACAGTTTTTGTGATGCTGATAAAACTAGGACGTTGCTGGCATATTTTCATTTTCGTACTCGACTGCAACGGTCATGTCCTTTTAGAGTTTTTCCGGAAACAAAGTGCCTGTTTGAATAAAGTAAATACGGTATCTTCCATATTATGAACTCTATTGCAAGCACCTGCTTTGAGATGAGGTGCGAGCCATATGTGTTGTGCCTCGTGCCCGCTGAGCACTTCAATGCGCTGGGCTCTGCGCAAACCGTTACTGAAGCTCGTCATGAAGTCAACAGAAGAGGCCGTTATAGATATGGAGAAAGCCTTCATCTTGTTCAAAGTTGCTTTCCAGGACGGCGGCGCAAGTTTTTGAACATGCATGTTGTTGACATGACGTATTATCAGCTGAAACACTGGCCTGTCTGTGACAAGAACAAGGAAAAATGATACACAACGCAAGGTGAACCAGAGAGAGTAGCAGCTTTTTTGGCAAGTGCAAGATCCATCTATTCCTTACAAAGCAAAAACTACCTTAGCGTTCTTCATACTGCAAACAACTCATTGTTTTGTTCACTTGTGTTCTGAATTGCGGTAACCAAAGAAGTCCCTTTTGCATTTTACTCCCACTGAGCGCTGATGTTCTATTTTGATGTCATACTTCTAAACCCATTAATACTATATATGGTGCCACAAGATTTCAATTTTTACTGTGTGGTTATGAGACATTAGACTGTAAAAATATACAGCAGAAAATCTGCGACCAAAATAAAAATCCAGGGCAAAAAGGGTTAACAGCAGATCACTTTTTTTCACGAAGGAAGTCTGTGCGGCGACCGCTGCAAACGTAAGTTGAATCGACTATATGCAACGCTCCTGAAGAACCTAAACGTCTGCTCCGACAAAAAAAAAAAAAATCTTCAGCCCATTGTCAGCAGTGGAAATGATGACAGGAAGAAAGAAAAAGCCGGCATTTTTAAAAACACAGGAACTGGAATGAAATTTCTGAATTAAGGTTCGAAGTTTTCTGCTGTACACTCTGTAGCTTTATTTAGTTCAGATGTTCATCGGAATATGATCTAACAGTTGGCAGGGAACACTTAGCCCACCAAAAAAGTGTTTTGGCTCCCTAAAGGATATTGTTTGGCAATAAGATCAGCATGGGTGGCATGCAAATGCTTTACTAGAAGCACACACTGTAGTCCACCATGTTTTATTTATTGAAATCCGTTTTCTGAAAACAAACATGTTGCACTGGCACGGGAATAAACAAAACAAGGCTCAGATGCATTACTGCTACAACGCAGAGTGAACATAGCACAAGAACCTCAGACCTGCAGATGCCAGGAAAAAAAAAAAAGTGAACAACGGAACAGTCACGACCAAGCTGACATCAGGTGAGGTTTCTTTTAATGCACAGGTAAACCTGTGAAACAGACAACAACAAAAAGGGAAAGGAGATGATGAAGGATTGCATGGTACACTTGGGCACGTAAAAAAGCAATCCTCCAATCCTTCACACTCCCTTATAGCCTCAACATACAAAAGCAAGTGCTCTAATTGATTCACTGTGCCGCTAAAAAATCTTGTATGCCGAAACTCATGCTGGAACCCTCGACATAAATAAGTTGCATGCGTGTGTTTGCCAAATGCTGCTGACAAACTGAGAGAACTCCTCTGACCATTTGGCAGCATTCCAAGGGTTACAGTCATCAAAAGCACATATCAAACGCACTCACACCCGCCTCTACACACTGCACAAGTACGAAGCACTCAGTAGTACACTGTAAAAATGCACTCCTGCTGTGGGCCACCACAAAAGTATGAAAACCACCAACTCCATCCAGGCCACTTTTACACAAAGCACCATCACCCCATAAGCCTTTCCTGGAGGATGGCACAAACTCCACAATTTTGCCTTCCTGATGTCGAGTCAACAAGCGTACAGTTTAAGCAATATTCGGCAAAACCGAAAAACTTAGAGCATCATGTGTCAGCCTCACTCACCACATACTTCTATTTAGTTCCCACCTACTTTATTCGGATAGCCAGGTAGTATGAACATACTTTGAATATGCTACCTAGGCACAAGCCATTCATTCAATACAAATAATGAGAGAAAAAAGAGTACAGAAATTTACACAGAGACAACATTAAACAGGCCACTATGTCATCTTCACAGTCTACATCTTTAGCCACCACCTCTCTGTGTTATCAACAAAACAAACTCACGCCAGCACAAATTAGAGCAATGACTAGATGCCAGCCCTCCATTGGATGCAAATACAAAAGTCACCCCCCCCCCCCCCCTAGAGAAACGAACATTGCAAAATATGGTGTGACAAGTGGGAACTTAGATGCAATGTGCAACCGCACTAAACAGGTACTATGCCTCTTACTCTGTAACTGTGTCACACTTCCTAGACAGGTTAATGAAGCCACAGCCCTTTACATAAACACGACGCTCTGAGTGCCACAATAAGAAATTCTTCTACAATAATGCACTTAACAGGTCATCACCTCTTGGCACAAGAAAAAAAAAAAAGCGATTTTAGCAGATGGGTGCTGTTGTCCTCCAATGAAGTGCAAACTTGCTTGACACAAGCATGGGCAAAAAAAAAAAAAAAACATAACGCAGTCGTGCCCTCAATGAGTAGACATAACTGCAAAGGCCCAACAAGCAATGAGGTCTCAATCAGCAGAAACCACTAGCACACACCCGAGTTTCCTTTCAAATTCGAGACAAGGTGTCGTGATGTGGCGAAAAGAACACCTTTCCCCACCAAAAAATGGCAAACATACAAGAGCTTTTTGATAAGCGTAGAGAGGGCGGTTTGCATGTGAGGAGGCACGTGAAACGAGCAGAAGCCACGCCCATCAGCTCCCTTTTCCGTTCAACTTCAAACAGTCTGTGCGTGTGCTGAGGATATCGATCCCTGTTGCCACTTGCAGCAGCAGAAAGGTGCTTCGTCGCATGTTACTCAAAGCACTTTGTCTAAGTCCAACAATCTTGTTAAGCCTAGCTGTCTCGTACATCCAGTTGGTTCCCACTACAGCTGGGTAATCTGTATCACTTGGGTGCCTCACTTTTTCTTCATAGACATGCTGAAAAAAAAAAAAAAAGATCCATACGGTTAGAATGCAAGGGAGCAAACATAGTCGAAAAATGGAGAAAAAAATTACCTTTTGTTCAGAACTCTTATTCGAGCTAGCTTTGCCAAACTCAAAATAATGCGAGATACAGTCAAGCCCACTTATAACAATATTCAAGTGCCATGGAAATACCATTGTTATAACCAATAATTGTTATAACAGGGTTGTGCCAAAAAAGAGAAAAGATGACAAACTTCATAGCATTTATTGACAGTAAATACCCGGACGGGTTTGATTGTTCTAATGCCTGTAAAAGCTCGTTAATTCGAACCTAAGGGGTCTGGAAAAATGTTCACCGTTCACCGATGACCAAAGCACCCCCATCACTGCACCGGCAGGTGCTTCGCGCACCTCCATGTCACAGGAATCAAGCCGGCTTTTTGGAAGCTATTCTTATGAGAAATTCAAGAAGTATGCAGAACCAAGGGTGCGGTGACAGCTGACAAGAGAAAAACCGCGCTGGCTGCATGCACGCGCACTGCACTGACTGATTAGGGGTACGCACAGCGTGCGTAGCCAATGCAGCAATGCAGCAGCTCTCCTGATGCGATGACGCCTGCCTCTTTTGCTTTCGTGGCGTTGCTGCGCCAGCTTAGTCCATTGGTCAGCCCCACACACGCACGCTTTTGTGTTGTAAGCATGGTTTTGCTGGTGTGGTTGTAGCATTTCTTTTCTTTTTCTGTAATGGTTGACACTCAATTACCAGATTTAATTGTTATAACCAATAATGTGCCTTGACAGCATTGCTATAAGCAGTTTATTTTACCATAGAACACATGGCAAAGCTGATGGTGCCATGACGAACCATTGTTATATCCGATATATTGTTAAAACCAGTATTGTTATAAGTGGACTTGACTGTATTAAGGTGACAACACAATTTTTCACTTTATGCAGTATGTGCCAGTGTTCCAAATGCATTATAACTAAAAACAAGAGCTGTGCAAAAAGGACAGGACAAGAGAGAAGAAGCACACAGGACGAGTGCACACTAACAACCGGTTTATTGCACCAACGCCTCCTTCTTTCAACAACAAAGCGCATGCGCACCAACCATACAAAGCCAAAAAGTGTGTTCATTCAAGAAAAAAAATTCATTTAAAAAGAAGTCACACACCAAATGGCACTCGTTCATGGAGTTCCGGACCCACCATCAGCGCTAACTGCTGCCCTTCAGCAGACGATCCAAGCCCAGGTCCCTGCCACCTCTGCATCAGCGAGCTGTGCTGCACCTCTTACGTATGCCGCAGTTCTGGCCAAATCACCATCCTATCCCTTGGGCCCTTTCCAAGACGCCGTTCAAGCCTCACCACCTTCAATGCCTCAGCCCATTTTCTCATATCGGGCTATCATGGCACAATCGTCACCTTGCTTCGTGCTAGCGGTCTCTCACTAAAGTCGTCCGTGGTGCACCTGCGACGACAGGCCCATTTGCTTTGCTTGAGGCATTGCTGGACACGTGGCTTGCCACCGTCGCAGTTGTTCTTATTCACCTGCTGACATCTTGCTACCCTCTACGTACGGGTGTCATGTGCAGCAACACCAAGTACAAGCTGACCCACTGCCTCCTGCCTTCTCAACTGACCACCAGGCTGTCACCTCTCGCTGCTCCCCTTCTCTGCAATGCTGTTCCATCTTCCCTATGCGCCATTGCACCAGTCCTCCCGAAGCAGAAAACTGGTGAGCCCCGTTCCTGAAGCAAGATCTACGCCCTCTGCGAAATCTACAAGGCCCCCGACATCACCCATAAATGTCATCGATGTTTTTGTCGAAGGTGTTGCGACATGCACTCTTGTGGTCACCGGTGCTGCTGTGTCAATTATGGACGTGAAATTCTGCCAACAAAAATATTGCTTTCTGGAGTTTCTCTTCACCCTGCCAACAGCCAGCAAGTCTTGCAGCAGCAGCACTTGCAGCGCGCATCACACGAGTCGTTACAGAAGTCATCTTGTACACAGTTCAGTCTTTGATCCTATCCTCTTGCTCACATGACATCATTCTGGGATGGGACTTGCTGTCTGAGCACTTCACCGTCATCAATTGTGCCCAAGCCGAAGCTGCCTTCACTGCCCTGACCAACCTTCTCCTGAGTACCAGTCCAAAGTACATCTTTCTCGCAATGTTGAGCTCCCTGTCAGCTCCCCCGTCCTTGAATCCCTCTCGAGTGCCCCACCACATGACCAACTTGACATACCTGCACTGTTTACTCCCTTGCAGTCAATCCTTCACCGCAAGAACCTGTCACTTTCCTTCGCTGTCCTCACGGTGGCCTCCAAAACGACAGCCATGCTCATCAGCAACCCATTGCCATCTCCTGTAAACCTGATTCAGGGTGAATGCATTGGGTTCACTGAATCGGCTGAAAGTCCCTGATGAACATGAAACTGGTCTTCCTCCATCACTCAACACTCTTACTTTTGCCCCGTCACTTGGGCTGCCATCTGACACCCTGTATTGCGCGATCGATCAAGGTCTCAATTCAATGTACCGTGGCCAGCTGTTCGACCTTTTGCATCAATTTTGTTCATCTCGGTCGTTCTTCAGATGTCAACCATAGCATCAATACTGGCTCTCATTCAACCCTGCGACAGCACCCATACCGTATGTCAGCAATGGCGTGTCATGTCGTCGAACAGCCCTTGGTCATCCCCGGTCATGCTGGTTCTAAAGAAAGATGGCTCCATCAGATTCTGCGTGGATAATCAACGCCTGAACACAGTAACCGGGAAAAACGCCTCACCTCTGTCATATATAGATGACGGCCTCGACTGCCTACAAGGTGCGGAATTTTTTTGTCCCTCGATCTACGTTCTGGGTATTGGCAAGTCCCGATGGCTAAATGCAGCCGCGAAAAAAAAAACAAGGTTTTATGACACCTGACGGATTATACGAATTTAACGTCATGCCGTTTGGGCTTTGCAATGGCCCCACAACATTCTAATGCATGATGTGATAACGTCTTGCGTGGCCAGCGCTGGAAGATGCGTCTTTGCTACCTCAACGAAGTCGCCGTGCTCTCGGCAGACTTCTCCACACATTTGACTCGCCTGCGCCAAGTGCAAGAATCACTGCAAGAAATGCCACTTTGGAGCTCACCAACTGACCATACTTGATCATGCCATATCCAAAGCTGGCATCCTTCTGGATACGGCAAGACTCTGCCCGGTTGCCCACTTTCTGAAACCGTCTACGCACAAAGAACTGCAGAGTTGCATTGGCCTATCTTCCCATTTTCTTAAATCACAGGCTCAGCTTAATAATCTCGAATTGAGACAATACATCTTTAGGCTTTGCCTTTTTCACAAATTTTATCATTTACCACTTGACGTTTCAGTCATCTTGCCAGCACATTGCTTATCAGGCCACATCAGCCATCACAAAGCCATCAACCCTCCTCCAGCACAGACCACGGCTCATCTTCGGTTCTTCGTCAAAACTGCTCTGGACTGAAACACTCTGCCAATCAACTCTGCACGCCACTCCAATCCATTTCAATTCAAGGCCGCCATCGAATCATTCTTCAAATGAACACTTTGCCCATTCCTCATGTAATACCCCATTCCTGGGGCATATGAGGTGCTGATAATAAATAAATAAAAACCAGGTTCTGAGGAACCCCCGGGCTCCTTGGAGTGCTCCCTGGGCTCCCCAAGCACCTAAATCCATGCATATCTCAACTCTCACTTTTCCTTTAACCCACTCTGCTTTGGGATTAGGGCCACAGTAATTGCTTAGTGCGGACTTTTTTGTTATACGGCCAAATATTATTAACTGAGTTTGAGCACCTTTCGAGGGGCTACACATCTGCATGATCATCCTGTATGCATGTTATAGGCATGAAGAGATGGAAGCCAAGACAGACAGGTTTCCTCAGCACCTTCTGAAAGCTGCTGGGGCTTCCCAAGGCGAAAAAAGGATTGAAGACCACCGTCCTAAGGGATCACTGGCTATCCGTTCCGCAACATTCCGAGCCCTGCCCACATCTATTCCCTCTCCGTGATACACCTCTCTTTCCTTTAGTGCAGAACTGTGCGGCAGGAAGAAGTGCAAAGTGAACCAGCTAGGAGGCGCACCTTCGCCGAGCAGTGGGCGGCTTCTGTTAGGAGGCCTCGGTGACCTCGGTGACGGTGATGCCGTTCTGCTGCAGGTGCGCCTTCAGCAGCTGGTTGGTGGCCCGCAGCTGGTCGCACTGCTGCCGCAGCAGCTCCAGGTCCAGGGCCAGCCGCTCGTTCTCCTTGAGCAGCTCGGGGAGACGCGCGCTGCTCGCCCGCAGCTCCTGGATGTAGTCGCACGCCTTGGCCAGGATGCCCCCCTTGCTGTGCAGGTGCACCGACTGCTGCACAGAAACGGGGGGCCCCAACAACAGGGCATCGCAGACCCGCACGGAGGATGCCCCGCTCTTGGGCAGGTGACATGGCAGCCACACTCAAAAGAAGATAACAGGTGGGGGGGGTGCACATAAAAGGTATGACAAGATTCAGTGACGCTGCTGTTTGGGCTCATTGGTTGGCCATTTGTTAATGAAGAACAGCACACTGCAAACACAGGAACATCAAAGACAGGAAGACGAAGACAACTGCCGAGTCTTAGTCGACCTGTCTTGCACATCCCTAAGTTTCAAGTCTGCTGTGTTCTTCATTAACGTAAGACGGGTTGAAACTAGGCATGTGCAAATAGTAATTTTCTTCAAATAATTTTCAAGTGAATATTTGAAAATTTCAAAATCATGTATTTTTCGAGCACACAATGCCTAATCCATGAAAAAATGAGAATTCATTCATTTAAGATGTGATGACTTTTTTCAAAAAATGGCCATTGAAAATGGGTGAAGCCGACCTATATGCAGTGCCATTGTATCTGTGGGGGGTGAGGTCTCTATGTGGGGCCTCCAACTGCTGCTCTTAATTGCTATCGCGCCATTGTGCAGCTGTTGCTTTTAAGCAGTGACTCCATGACACCTGCTTGGTCATGCACAGCGTGCCCAGCGCTACCCTGAATCAGGCGTCGGACAGGGGCACCCATCTCCATGTGTCTCATGCTAGCTCCCCTTCCTGTGCGTGCTGCCGTGCTTGTTTAGCAAATTTTATGCAATGCAGAGTGGCTGCGGGAACTGCAGTCAGCTCAGGCTCATTCCACGGAAGTCAAGGAAGCAGTGCATTCTCCGATTGGAGTGATTTATCATAACATGACCCACTTCCGCGGAGAGCCAGTGCGCATGTGCAGATCGCCCTGAGGACATGACAAGGCACCAGGCATCGGGCAGATGTTTGCACGCCTGCCCCGTAGGGACCAATCAGTGCGTGCGCACTGGTGGTGCACAGAGGCGAATCGTGCTATGCTAAATCTCTCAGCTGATGCACGCTGCGTGCTGGTTACGGTGTGTGTGCAACGCGGGTAGCACTCCAGCAGACACCTGGTAGGTACAATCTGCGCACCAGGCGTCCGCCCGCTCGTGTCTGACGCTGCGAGCATGTGCACGCCGGCTCAAGCATACACGCGGGAGGCACAGACATACGGTGCCAGCCCAAAGAAGGTGCGCTGAACCGAAACCACATGTAGCAAGAGAGCCAGAAACGTTATTCGCTCTCAATGATTACGTCCACATTTTGAACTGAACACCAAACATTCAGATCGAATCAAATGTCGAATACTTTACTATTCACTTGAATGTTTGAAATTACTGAATATTTGCACATGCCCAGTTGCGACTGAGCTGCTCAGTACACAACATGCAAAATGTAAGCTCGAAAGGAACGCAACACACATACTCCCATACGCTTCGTGCTCCTTTCGAGCCGACCTCTCACACAACACAAAAAACAACACCAACAATCAGTTTCATTCTGGACATGGAAATGCAGTTGTATCTTGATAACTAAAACTCGAAAGGGACTGAACATTTGGTTCAATCAAGGACAGCCCAATCAGGCACCTCTCCATACATGTGTTGTTTGGTGGACAAAAAGAGTAAACATTTGAATCCCTGTGACCCCACTGCATTAGCCAATTTATAGATGTGTGCCGACAGCCAACATGCACCTTTCCTCGTCTTGCCATATTCTCTGGTGTTAAATCGAACATAGCCAGTTGACCAGCTTAGCATATATGCAGAGAGCCAAGTAAAAAGACTATCCGGCAGGTAAAGTTGGTATAACTTTACGAATGATGTATTTGATGCACCCAAACCGTTCCGTTCCACAGCTTTCACCATCAAGTTGAGGAGACCCCAATGAAAAACAGCACTGTGTACTCTGTGTAGTTCAAAAGTTAGGCAAATAGCCGCCACGACCCAACATGTACCAGTACTGAGCCTAAAAGGCAAAGGAACCACAGCGTGTAATGCCCATGACTTTCAAGATGAGCAGAGCTCCTGATAAAGAAATAGCGCAAAAGGAACATGAGAGACGGAACGAAAAGGACGCAAACAAGCATCGTTCCCTTTCCATCCCTTGTGTTCCTTTTTTGCTATTTTTTCATCGCGAACCAATGCTCCGCCGTAAATAAACCCTCCATTTTAGACTAGAATCCTGACATACAACTTTCAGTGCAGATGGCTGAAACAGCTTTACAGTAAAAGCTCATGAATTCGACCCCCGTTAATCAAACAACCCAGATAACTCAAATGTCAGCTCGGTCCCGGCCAGAGCCCATGCAAGTCTATGACATTGCTTGCTCCCTAATTTGGATGCTGCGGGTCTCACGCCAGTTAATTCGAACGAGCTCCTGAAGGGTGGCCACGTCCAGGTATGACCCGCCCGGCAAGAGGTCATGAAAACAGCCTTACTTGTAGCCCGAATTCCATGCAACAGAGTGGCCCGCACACCTCTGATGCATGCGCAACGGCAGGCGTGGCAATGAACGAACAGCCCAATCTCCAAAAACAGTTCAACCACTTAGTTTTGGTTCTGCATTTCCTAAGCGTTGCGCCAGTAGGCAAACCAACCAAGCCCAGCTGCAAATCGCTTCGGACACTCACTAGCATTGCTGGTGTTTCTTCCAGCAATTTCTTTTTCCTGCCACTTCGGCACCATTGCGCGTTTCTTTCGCTTCTGTTTACGTAGTTCCACCCTTCAAGTGCGTCGAAACTGCGCGCTTGTCATGTGCCGCTTCACTGCTTGTGGGGTGAAGCCTCCTGAAGCATATGAGGGGTGTGAAGCTTTAACAGTGGAGCTCCACAGCACTGCACCATTAAGGATGCTGGGAAGGCCCTTACAGTTTCGCAGCAGTTCTGCTTTGATGTTACTGACAGTATGCACGCAATAAAGCAGTGATGGAAGTGTGAAAAACGATCGCTGTTGCACTGTTCTCATTTCACAAGCAAGCAACCATGGTCCAGTGTTTCCTCAAATAAATTTACCAAGCTGCAAGTCTTTTGGGGTTAGTCGAAAACTCAAACGATTTTCCCAGTCCTTTGAAGTTCGAATCAGTGAGCTTTTACTGTATAATCCACGTACTGTACGATAGCAAAACTTACAATTCTGGCAATTGTTCTAGGCATCATGCGCCAAACGTTTATAGAACATCCAAATAAGACAAGACTCCACATGGCTTTTGAGGAGGCCAGATCCCTCAAGCAAAGAAGTGCCAACAAATCTTCATTTACACCTTCCAGTGCTAAAAGAAATAAATTATTCCCTTTCCTTGTACACTGTCACCCAGACAAGTCCACAATTTTTAAATAAATCCCACTGTAAATATTGCACACAATACAGTCAACGACCGAATATTCGGACGACCAAATTTTCGGACATCTTCGTGGCCCCGCCACGAGCCCCATAGAATCAATGTATAAGGACATCTGAAATTTCGGACGCTCGAACCCCCTCGAACGTTCGTCTGCAGCACGCAAAACTGCGGCAACTACAGTGAACACGCTACCGCGCTACACAAGCAACAAATGGCTGGAGCCGGCGATATTGATGCCGATGTAGATAGCGAGAGATCGCAGCCGAGAAAAAAGTTGATGATGATGATGACTGCAGCCTCGGGCTTTATCCATGGACGGCACTTGGAAGCTCCTGTGCGCGTGCATGGCCTCCGCGATCAAGCGCGCCGTTGCTTACAGCTGGAGCTGATCGCGGAGGCCACGGCGCGTGCATTTAGAAGGCTATTCCCGCCTGGGTCATGGAAAGTTCGGATGCGGTCCTTACACGCATTTATACGGTAATGTGTAGTGGAACCTCGTTAATTCAAACTGCAGGAGAGATCGAAAACTTGATGAAACAAAACGAAATTCTCCGTTTCTCGGTTCTTACTGTTTCGCCATCTTCACGTTCTCGTTCCGGACCCATGTGCACCGTCCTGTGGGCGCAGCGGCGTGTTCGCTTTCCCGTTTAGACTCTGTCCCACCCCGTGCGTTCATCGGCGACATGCCGAGGGCAGCACAGCCAGACCGAGCTCATGAAAGCGGTCGCCGCCCGTCCTCCGTGCACATGTCGCATGGCAAAATATAGCCATGAGGAGCTTTAGAATGACTGCAATACAACTTGCCGCTTCCTCCGGCATACTGGTAATAAGTTCGCAATTTTTTTGGTGAAATTTGATTTTCCGGACTGCCCAATTTTTCGGTCATTTTTGCGGTCCCTAGAGAGTCCGAAAAAGCGGTCGTCGACTGTAATACCTTGTTGACAACTTAGCCACTGACATGACATGAAACATCCACATACACCATGTCACCAACAAGTCTGTTAATAAACTCTGTTACTACTGAAGCTAATGAACTCCCATGCAGTCGCTGTCAGAGTACACCTCCTTAACGTGCAACCATACCACGCTTGCTTTACCAATTCATCTGATTCCCTTCCAAGTAAAGCTGCCATGTTCATAGCCTACAACTACTCCTGCGTCACTGGTACAACCACTCTAAGACACCATTTAAGCCTGCTATCCCTTCATTTAACCCACGCCTCTAATTTATAAACCGACAACTGCTTTCCCACCAGATTCAAAAAGACTGATTTTGCAACCAGCCCACCATCTACGCACCACCTCCCTTGGATCATTGCAGAAAAAAATTTTACTCTACTTGTGCACGAGCAAACACGGTTAGGCACGCTACGCATTTTTTCCCCCATTCTTCGTGGAAAAACTGTGTCTACCAGCAGATCTGCATGCTTCATTACTGCCTTTGAGTGCACTGCCACATGGAAAGAGCTCGCACTGTTGTCTTACCTCCTGCGGGATTGTTTCGTCTTGTTCCTGTGGCAGCACATGGTGCAGCACATTCTGTACAGAAGTGCGCACGCGTGGATAAGTACATAAATGACGCCCTCTTTGTAATGCCAACAGGCCTATGTTGCAGCCTTCAGGCCACAAAAACATTCACCCCTTTTATTTTTGCACAAAATTCACACTGCATTAAGGCTGAACACCCACAACCCACACCAACTCAGTTCACACAGCCTGCAATATGTTACAGCTACAGTAGATGCGCGACAATTTAAACTGGATGATAATTTGCACTTTCAGCTAATTCTGACAATTTCAAAATTTTGGTTCGCCGGCTATGCTTCTAGCAATGCCCCCGCCCATTGAAAACGGCCATAACTTCAACACACACATTCATGCACGCATGCCCGCACGCACACGCATGCCTCTCCAAAAGACTGTTTCCGAAAGAAAAAAAAAAAAAGGAGAGAGAGAAGGTTGGAAAGGATAGGGAGACATTCAAGACGGCCACATTCAGGATTCACACGACGAAAGTACTTTACCTGTCCAGATTTGTTCAGGTCACTTGAGCAGTCAGGAATGATTTTAGAAAGCTTCACTATCCAGTTATTGATCTTGTCCCTCCTCCGCCTCTCCACTGCAAAAAACATAAAAGCAGAAACACCATCAGGAGAATACAAGCTGCACCGTCCAACTGTAAGAAATCACACTGTTCTGGGTAATCAGACCCAACGAAAAAAGCAAAAAGAGGATGAACGCATTACAGGAAAATTTCTACCAAATCACATGCACGTAAGGCAGTCCCTACAGAAGCCCTGTTGAATTTAGGACCAATCCAGCACCATCATTTCGCAACACGACTGAAGCAAACTATGGTCGAAAGATGGTTTGGTTTATGGTTTATGGGGTTTAACGTCCCAAAGCGACTAAGACTATGAGAGACGCCGTAGTGGAGGGCTCCGGAAATTTCGACCACCTGAGGTTCTTTAACGTGCACTGACATCGCACAGTACACGGGCCTCGAATTTCTCCTCCAAAGAAATTCAGCCGCCGCGGCCGGGATCGAACCCGCGTCTTTCGGGTCAGAAGCCGAGCACCATAACCACTGAGCCACCGTGGCGGCTCTATTTTTTTTTATTCATTTGTAGTTCCCAGAAGTCCTAATTTTCTCTCCTGTTATTGGCTGTGCCCTGGCTTGCTATGGTCGAAAGAGTCTGCAAGCAAGCCAGGGCACAGCCAATAACAGGAGAGAAAATTAGGACTTCTGGGAACTACAAATGAATAAAAAAAAAATTGCATCATATTAGTTCTCAACTTTCTTGAAGCCCCGTGTCAAACTGCCGACACCAGAGTGAGCAACAACCCATGCTCGTTTATATGCACAACAGCTTTGTTGGTGCCTCTTAAAAGCTGACAGTGCTTGACTGATGTGTCACAAGAACTGGCACCAACAAAAGGCTCACATGATGAGATAAAAGTCAGTAAAGCTTGTCACATGTGTCATAACACAGCCACAACATTCCCTCCTTAAGCTCAATGGTGCTGCACAAACCTTTAACTGCAGTATATTTTTTTTATTTTAAAAGATCAGAGTGAAATGACGACACACAAAGCGATAAGGACAAGGAACAAGGCGCAGAACTAGCAACTACCGTATTTACTCGCGTAATAGGCGCACTCGCATAATAGGCGCACCCCGAACTTGGCACTGTGATCAATACTGTATTTACACGATTGCGAGCCGACGCCTCGCCACCCCCCGTTTCCCAATCTTTATTTTAACGAAGTTTTTGCTGAACTGACTACTAGTCCCTACTAGTGCTGCTGCCGTTGCAGCTGCTGCGGACCCACAGCACGTACAACGACATTGCGTAGAACAGCCGCACACAGTTTTCAGGGATGCTCACTTTAAACGTCTGTTTGGAAAGCTTCATCTCCAGCCGGAAACGTTCCCGACTTAGGCCCGCGAAAACCTCGGCGCTTGGAGTCGCGTACGAAAATTTAGGACGCCGCAGTCGCAACTGCTGCACTTCTCGGCCACGTCGTATTTTCCGACCTGCCGCACGCTTGCCGCGTTCAAGAGCAAACTCCCAGCTGTGTAGCTGTTAAGGTGCTTGCCCGTCGACCTAAAACATCAAAGCTCCGCGGCAAAGCCATAAACCAGGATAACTATCGCGCTACCCCAAATCCCGGCACTTGACAGCAACAACAACAACAAAAAAAACGAGCTGGAGATGCTGATGGCGATATAGATAGCGAAAGCTCGCAGCGGAGGAAAACGATGATGATGATGATGATGAGCTTGGCCTTGGGCGGCGTCTGGAAGCTCCTGTGCGCGTGTGTGGCCTCCGCAATCAAGCGCCCGTTGTGCGCAGCCGGAGCCGATCGCGGAGGCCTCGGCGCGAGCATTCCGAAAGTTTCGGTGCGGCCCTTACACGGACTTTTTTTTTTTTTTACATTTTCTTCGCGAAAACGGGGTGCGGCGCGTGCACGAGTGCGTTTACGCGGTGTGTTCAATTTTGCGAGTCGAAAAATTTCCGGAAATTTTACCCCGCGTAATAGGCGCACCCCGAACTTCGAGCCGGATTTTCTGGAAAAAAAGTGCGCCTATTATGCGAGTAAATACGGTAATATTTTGCAGAAAAAAACCTCATTTTTAAAGAAGCTCTTCTCGCATGTCAAGCAGGTCACAAAACCCGTGGTAACAGTTAATCAAAAGCAGCTATCAGTAAAAGCAAATTCTTTCGCACGCAGAGTCAAGGTCATGCTGCTGAAGCATTTGTCGCCTGTCTTTTTTATGTGATATGATTCCACAAGCTCCCGGGTTATTCTATCTTGGTGCTACACCTACGTCATCCACAGTACAGCATCCCACTGTTATGCGGTAGGGTGTACAGGTGCCGTCAAAAGTAAATGGAAGGCAATATTAACGAAAAAAATTTTATCCTTGCCCACTCAGTTCATGCACCCTTGAATACATATGTGCAGACTAATAATTGTGATTGTGCGAATTGCACTGTGCACCAACAAACAGGGACCATTATGCTTTAGATTTAAAGAAATTAAAGTTTTTTGACAAAGTCGCCTTCCATTTACTTTTGACGGCGACTGTACATATAGGACAGATGGGCAAGTGCCTCCACAAACGATTACGGGAGTACTTTCAATCCCTCTCCAGTTGGCAGTTCAGAAACTGTGCTGAAAACTGCTTGGTTCATGCACGGGGTGCACGTTATTCGTAGATGGCACAGTGGTGATATTCAAGCACCCAGAAAAGATAACCCGGGGAGCTTGCGGAACCGTATCACCTAAAAAGAGAGGCGACACGTGCCAGCAGCAGAACCTCGACTCTGCATGAGAAAGAACTTGCTTTTACTGCAAACTGCTTTCGATTAACCGCTACCACGTGTTTTGTGACCCGCTTGCATGCAAAAAAGAGTGTCTTTAAAAATGAGGTTTCTTCTGAAAAAAATCTTGGCTGATAGTTCAGCGCCTTGCTGTGTCCTTCTCTCTCCATGTGTTGTTGCGTGCTGGTCCCTTACAATGGATGCCTACCGACTTGCCCAAATAGCCGCTCTACCTGCAGTTAAGCAGCCCAGGGACAAGTGAATGAAAGACCATTTGGAAGGCATGGACAACAGAAGTTACACAATGGAGCAGAGAAGATCCCGACTCAGGTCTGCACAGTTGTTGACAATAATGTGATGCAAGTGCAGCCAAAAATGAAATATTCCTCATATGTACACAGCAAGATGCTTCCTGTTGTGCTGCTCATTCCTTCTCAGACCATTCCCTTTCTCCCCCTGCCTGTGGTGTCAGGAGGTTCTATAGTCGTATACAACTCAAGAAAGAACGAAGCGGCAAGTGAAAACCAAAGGAGAAGACCCTCCAGATTTTCACGATGAGGTTAATCTATGCTAATCACCTGTAAAGCTAGAGGGCCCTTTTGCCAAACATATGGATCAATTTTTCATGAATCTGTGGTTAATCCGTGGTTAATCCTCTGTCACACTGGCATTACAGGGGATTAGCCAACTACTAATCACGGCATCCAAAAAAAAGGGTCCACTCCATTGGCTGAAGGGCCTTGCAACTTTGTTCTTGAGTTCATTCGACTCTAGTATGGGACACCAGAACCTTTCTGGTGTCCTGGAACGCCACTTTCACGGAAAAAGAAAATGGGGCCTACCACTTACTCATGAAGTAAGCCAGTTGATATGACCCAGGGGCTGCCAAATTAATGAAACTTAATGGCCTCCTAGACAGTTTTCTTTTGGCCCCAGTAACATTGAAGTCTCAATAAATGCACAAACACTTTGGTAAGCTTGTTTGACTCATAATAAGTGCTGCTTGGGTACTGCAGGGGAGAAGTCGCTATTTTACACACAGCGTGGTAGTGCTAAATACAAGTAATCATAACTGCCTTGGAAAGAAAAGTAGTACAGTGAAAGCTCGTTAATTCGAACCTCAATAATTCGAATTTCGGATAATTCGAACTAGTACACTGCTTGGTCCGGCCAAGCTCCATAGAGATCTGTGTATAAAAAAGCCCATTAATTCGAAAGCGAGTCGGTTCCGCTACGGATAATTCGAACTACGCGCCGTCGCGCCTGTGCGGCTTGGCGCACAGCACGTGCCCCCTCCCCCAAAAAAGCATCTCCGCATAGTTAGAGGCTGCCCAAGTCCTAAACGGGGACAGAAGATGGAACCAGGTAAAACCGTGGATGAGTGTTTAAAGCCTACAAGGGCGCCATCGCCGGCGCGGCGGCCGGCAGCACCGGAGGGTAGGGGTTGGCGGCGGTGGCGGCAGCTGCCTATCCTCTTTTCCGCGCAACCTCCAGAACTTGCAACTAAATACTCGTTAATTCGAGCCCTGTTAATTCGGAAATACGGATAAGTACTGTCGGTGCGGTCCCAGCCAATGCCCGTGAAAGGCTATGACTTCGAACGGGCGCTACAAATTATGGGCGAGAAACTTTTTTTTTTTTTGCTTTGCGAGTGTCGTCCATCCTTCCACCCATCAGTCGCCAACGGAAGCACGCGGTCCGACGCGATTATGACGCCGGCTTTTAGCATCGTTCGCTGCAAAAGGCGTTTGCTGCTGCTATCGCGCGTCCCAATGATTGAGTGGCAGTAGACGGCGTCCGCCCCAATCGCCCATGGCACGATAAGGCAAACGTACTGAAAACGAGGCTTGCGCAACCGGACAAGCGTTCGCACTCTGCCAAGTTCGCTTCCCCACTTGCTAGAGCTAACGCCAAAAGTGAACACACTGTGATGTTATCGCTGGGCAGCATCTTGGCGCGCCGCCAAGAAATGCGTTGTGGACCGTGACGGCGCGAAACGGAGGGACACATTTTTTTTTTTTTAAATTCTTTGGCAAAAGTTGGGGATGGGTGGGTTCATTATGCGAGTGGGTTCGTTGCGCGAGTAAATACGGTACATATACCGTAATGCAGATGGTTCTTGCCGGTTTTTTCGCGGCCATTCGATAATTCGAACTTTTTTCCCGGTCCTGTGAAGTTCGAATTAACGAGCTTTTACTGTATAACTGTTTCCAACAAAGGACTGGTAAATAAGCCCTGCCTTGGTGAAAAAGTTATGTTGCTTCTTGTTAAGGGTGAACTGTCTGTACGTCCCACTTAGTTCCCACAGAAGCTCTCTAGAATTCCATTCCCCAGCATATGACTTCCCTACTTCAATCCACATGGGCCTAGTTTTTACTGCCTATCCCCCAGTCATCCCTTAAGGGGGGACACTGGTCTTGAAAAAAAAATTTTTATTAATGAAGTCACAGTTACGAAATCTTCAGGGAATATGTATTTTTGTGTGCTGATTCTAAATATGTCATTTAATTTAATGTAAAACAATTCCTTGAGCACTTATGCACTTTTTATGCTAGTATTTTGCGGAGAGTTTTGAAGAAAATTTGCTGCGGGAAACTCGCTGAAATGTGTGCCATTGGGTTCTCTTGACACCAAGGAATACAATAAGGGTAAAATTGTCTTTCTGCCTATCATAGAACTTAAGTTATAGAGTTTTGAAGTTGTCACTTCAGAAATGAGAAGGAAAGTGTGTATTCCTGTTTCTGAAGTGGCAGCTTCAGTACCCTATAACTCAAGTTCTATGAGAGCCAGGAAGACAATTTTGCCCTTATTGCATTCCTTGGTATCAAGAGAACCAATGGCATACATTTCTGCGAGTTTCCTGCAGCGAATTTTCTTCAAAACTCTCTGCAAAATACTTGCATATAAAGTGCATAAGTTCTCAAGGAATTGTTTTACATGAAATTAAATGACATATCTAAAATCAGCACACAAAAATACATGTGCCCTGAAAATTTCATCACTATGACTAAATTAATAAAATTTTCTTTTCAAGACCAGTGTCCCCCCTTAAATACAAGTGGTTCACAGGCTTTTCAGCAGTGGACCCAAAAAAAAAAAAAGGGAGAGGATTACGCAAGTACATGAATTAAAACTAACGGCAGTGAGCAGCCAAAATACAAATAAAAAACACCCTTTTATTTATGCTAAGCAACTGGTGTCTGAGCAACTCAAAACCAATTCCACAATTGTAAGTTGATGCCAGTGGGTACTACACATGGTAGACGAAAGCCTGGAACAGGGTGCTGAGCGTGGCAGCCAATGGGTTTGCAGCGAGAGTGGAGAGAAGTTGGCCTCCCACCTTCGTTGTGTGTGGCCCTCCTCCTCTCGTCCCTGGCAGTTCTGTTCCCCTCAGACTTGCCGCTGAAGGCATGCGCACGGGGTGCCAACGCCCTCGGTGCTGTCTGAAGGACGTCCTGGGGCGACATCATCACATAGAACTGGCCTGCAGAAGAAAATGAGGCAAGGCAACTGAGGGACCAGCACAGCCAGGCACGAAGTAAGTGTAGGTCAACAAATTACCGCTCAACGAGGGCGCCAAACGAGCGGGTTTCGCAGAAACAAAAGTAAAAAGAAAGGAACAGAACTTTCATGTAAGGGAACACAGCGTAACTGTCAAGTACATGCGGCATTTTCAGTCATCAAGACTCCATTAGGGACAACTTCACTGGGTGTACCCTAGAAATAGCTTTAATGAGTTAAGTCGGAGAATGATAAAACGAGATAATTTGTGACCTGGAGCAAGAATAAATAAAGTGTGAGACACAAGAATCACAAATATGGGAAAGATTATATGGCTGCTGTGTTTTCGCATGCAGCAACTCTAATTATGGCAGCCAACTTCGCGATCGTGTTATTCACATCACGAGTTTGATTGCTCTGGCATAAAACGTGAATTCTTTTAATCACTAATTTCTCAACTGAAAAAATGATGTTGGTGTCACAGGATGATGTTCCAAGGATGGAATTTGTACGACAACCTTAAAAGACAGAATTGATCACGAGTTGAGTTTATGAAAGGGGACTTCATGATTTCTCGAAGTGAGCCCAGAATCAAGCCTTCTTCTTGGCTGAAAGTTGTAACAGAATTATTAACTGTCCAGTATGTTCCAAACCTCCTACTTGCATACTGACTGCAAAAATGAAAAAAGTTCTGACGCCCCCACCAGCTTTCACATAACACAACAGAGCCTGCACGTTGCATTAGTTATGTTGGCCAAGCCAATGTTGAACACGCACTAAACCTATCATAGTAAGAACCTCTTAATACATGATGCCCCCCCGCTAGTTTCTACAAAGATGCCATGGGTGACAGCAACATAAGCACAGAGATCACAGAAACACAAGCGCCGAAAGTGAGGTTGCATTTCTTCTAATAAGGCTTCCAAAAAAGCAGCAAGAGCAGAGAATATGAAATTAAATTATTCAGCATCTGTTAAGTTGTGGTAGTCACCTGGTCCATGGGATATTATCAAACTTCAAGATGGCATTTTTAAACAACGACAGAAGTATCTGAATGGCTTTACTCTTGTGGAGCATGAATTAGTTTCTCCTTGTGTTTTTGAAGTGTGTGAGATTCAAATTCTGACATGAACAAGGAAATATTTCTTATTCCAACACAAGGCCCATAGTATTGCCGCTTTGAACCACAAAGCAAAACAAGTGACAGTATTCCTAAGACCAAGCAGAAAGAAAACAGCTTTCAGGATATGTAAGGCATCTACTATGGATGACCGACATGGCTATCAACAAGTTTTTGATGTCCCAAGCACTTGAAAGCACTTAAGGGGGGACGAGGGTCTTAAAACAGACCTTTTTCTTTGTGGCTAGAATGTCATGAAATTTTCTACACAGATGCGTTTTTCTCTTCTGATTTCAAATATGTAGTCGTAATTGAGCTGGTGGTCTTAGATCAAAAGTTATCTTAAATTCTAGTGTGTAATTAGGTAATTTCTTACGCAACTTTAATGAACTTTCTCATTGCATTTTGTTGCTTTTAATTACATGAATTGATAGCCAGCAAATTCCCATACCCGATGACATTCTTACATTTTTGGTTTAGGCCACTTATAAATAGCAATTTACAATTAGCTTAACGAGTTGCCGTGTAAAATAGTGTGACCTTTTACTCTCGACATAGTATGTCAGGATGACATGCCTTTAGAGAAAAACGAAGAATGTCATCAGGTATGGAAACTGTCTGGCTATCAGTTCATGTAAATAAAAGCAACAAATTGCAATGATAAAGTTCATTAAAGCTGCGTAAGAAATTACCTAATTACATTCTGGACTTCGCAAGATCTAAGACCACCAGCTCAATTATGACTGCATATTTGGAATCAGAAGAGAAAAATGCATCTGTGTGCAAAATTTCATGAGATTCTAGCCATAAATAAAGAAGTTAGTTTTAAGACCCTCGTCCCCCCTTAAAAAACAGTGCCTTAACATCAGAGAGAAAATAGTTCCTAGTCCCTCCTTGCATCTTTTGTGCGCCAGTTTTTCCTGCAGGGGGGTTCGATTAGTGTCGCCATGCAGATGCACATGCTTGGAGGCACACCCGCCAGTGCATTTTTTAACCGCTGTCACAGAGAATTATAGGGTGCACCTACTTAGTCAACAAATCTCTAGCATGGCAACATTTTTCTTTTTTTATAACTTTTTTTTCACCTCTGACATGTGACATCATTCAAACTGCTGATACATTGCCATTGTTTTCATCCCTTTGAAGACAAAGAATTTTCATCTACGCCTTACATTTCTCCCTGCTCCTCTCATTACTCCCGCATTTCAACTTTCGCTTGGTCAGATCGAGAGTTCACCTAAAAAGTGGGCCTCTCATCTTTCATGCCCACCCCTCAAGTAACGGCACCCTTTCCTATGGTCCTTGACGCATTCGAAACAACTGAATTAATGAATTTGGCCGTCTGCTCACTCATGTCAACCGACAGCTTCCACTACTGCATCCACTCCTTCCGCAGCGGGACTTGGGACACTGACCTCCTTCGGCTGTGGGGCTGGACCCACCGTTGGCTGTGGTGGCAGCGAAGGGGCTCGAGATTATGGCCTGGGCCACTTGCTGGCCGACCAGTGCTGCGGTGGTGACCACCTGTCCGCCGGCCGCCTCTGCTGCCTCCGACGGTGCTGCCGCCACCTGGACCACTCGGTAGGTGACCCCGCCCTGGCCATTTTCGGTCCGAAACTGGTACTGGATGCCAGGGTCCAGAAGGGCCTGTGGCGCCACGCTGGCTATGGCGGCTGCCGCGGCCTGGCTGTCCACTTCCACGTCTTCCGTCACCGCAGACACAACTGCAGAGTGTGCAAGTGGTGCATGGGCATCCATCCATGCTTTGAGCGTGTTAGTGCCATAAGGCGCGACAGCAACACATTACCTTCCACACACTTGAAACAAACACCCATGATAACAATGATTTCTCATGTTTCCCAGCATACCAGCTACTTTGCCCAATTTGTTGCCAAGCACCTTTTAATTTCTTTTGCAGACAGAGAACAAGTTTCATGACGACTGTGCTGTACACATGCTAGCAAAGCACCACTTTTGGAAAAAAAAAACAAAAAACAAACTAGCATTATACAGTTAGTGCCTCGTGCTCAAAGGCTGCAGGGGTACTGCCTGGCACGTTCATGGTGGGTTTTGTACGCAACTTCACAATCCCTGTTGAAGCTTAACAGGCAAACTGCATGTGCCACCTAAGAGTCGTGTTGGTGTGTAGTGAAACTACAGTGCCCCTCTTCGTCTTTCTTTTTTGTGAGGCCTCAGTCAGCATGGATACAACAGAAGTACAATCACAGAGGCCTGTACACACTTGACAAAGACCGTAATACTTAGACTCTATTTAGCGAAAGGCACCAAAACGAGACATGCGAAAAATTTAATCCTCACTAGTAACCTTCCTAAATTCTTACAATCACCATTGCACGAAGGTCAAACTGAGGAAAACGGATGGTATTCAAGTTTTGAAATCAACCTAGTTGTTAAGCTCGCAGTTCAATTAAAAGAGAAGTATGAAAGTTTCATAATTTCTTTTAATTTTTCTTTTGTTATAATTTTTACCGGGAGCATTCTGCCAACTTTCAACTTTTGCAGGATTTTCGATACATAACTGTTAAGTATGGTTAAAGCTCCTAGCTTTTCACACTTCCACAAAAAAATCATGGATTTGACAATTTTCAGTGAAATTGTGTGTCGACAGCCAGATTATCTTTTCAGAGCGAGAGCTCCACTACGGCATGTTTCACGAAGGCCATCGTGTGTTGCAGTTTGACCATCAGCCGGAGGAGCGCTGGAGGTGTGGCTGTGACATCAGACCACGAGACTCGTTGCAGCTGCAGCCACCGTGCCGCTGCTCCGACCATCGCTTCGCCAGATGTGATCATGTGATTATGCACGTGACTCGGCGTTCGCTTAAGGAGGCGACACCACTCTCGCATGCAGTTTCGCCATGGACGAGAGTGCGGGCTGACAGTGTGCCTGAAATGCCAGTGAGGCGTTTCAAGCGTCTAACCAAGCATAGCCAAGAGTAATAGAGCTTTTGTGCTGTCTAACTAGGTTTAGAAGAGTTAAAGCACTGCCAATTTTAAGGTTATTTTTGCTTCGGACATCAGCACTAATGATAGAGCAATGGAAATGTAATTATTCATTCATCTAAATGCACTCGAAAGCTAGAACCTGGTAATGAATCGAGTTCTGATAGTGCCGTGAAATGATTGCCCCTTCATCCACTTGAGCAAAATAGCACATCGTGTGGCATCTTTGGCGAGAATGGGTTCACACTCTTCTATGAGAAGTGTCAAGACACCGGCCCCTCTTGAAAACGATATTAGCAGCAGTGGCAAAAACTGTTACTGTTGAGTAACACCCCGCATCAATTCGGGGGAGCTCCCTCTTGTTGCAAACCAAAATTTTGTTAAGCTGCATCCCACTTGCAGGAATGGTTACCACAGTAGGTGTAGAGTCATGCACCAGCATCACCACAAAGACATTTCAGTTACTCTGGGGGCCCTGTGTCAAACATGAACCATTCTTCAAGTGAAGAGAATATCGAGCCCTACCTGGCACTTAACTGCAACAGCCACCTTCCATTTGAACAAAGGTAACGTCAGAGCCAGAAGAAATGCAAACAAGACAATTGTAACAAAGCAAAATGAGGTCTTAGTCAAGGGAGACATCATATTAGCACACATGACTTTTACTTCAATGGAAACAAGACCAATGCATAGAGATGTTAATGGGCCCGGCTGTTTCCTCTCCAAATGGTTCGGTTTTCGTGTTCTTTGTTTCGCGTTGCAGTCATCTTGTTTGCGTTTCATTTGACAATGACAGTACGTAGGAGTGTGTGGGGCGCGCTTCAGAAATAAATTCACATACTTATGTTACACGTGCTATGTTTCCTGTAAAATATTACCGATTCCTTGTTTTGAATTCACGGAATTTAAACTTTTCCTCTTTAGGAAATTATGGCCCCTAAGAATGGTAGGTAGAGTACGAAGTACAATTCCAGCGGAAGGAACTACACTGATCCGTGATAATAGTCGGCAATCTCGCAACTAAATACACCTTCGAGAAAGGACATTTAAATTTCTCGCTTTGCACCCTTATCAGCGATCTCTGCCAAAAGTTCAGCATTTACATTATGACCAAATTCCCCCTTTTCTTCACCAAGCAATGCTGTACAATCTCCCTCACTTTCTGCTTGCTAAAGACAACTTCCCTCTTCATGGTTTGGTTTTGGAATACTCTAGCTGGTTTCAAGCACCTTAAAAGTTCTTTTTTTAATTTTTAATTTCCCTGCGATCAGCACTGCTAAGCCCCAGGACTGCTAAGCCCGACTTTCTGGACTGACATCAAACTACTCATTGTTTTCAAGAAGCAAAACATTCACTGCATACCACACCTTAATAGCAGCAACAACAGAAAATACTGCCTTGCTTACATAGCAGTTTTGTGCACTTCAGCACACAACAAAGCCAGTTATCTGCACTTAACGCATTAGTGGTGTCACTGCAAATAGGTCCCCTGCCCCTATCCCAGTGAGAAAGTCCTAATTCAAGGCCTCTTTTTGGTGATCAGCAAACGAGACAAGCTGATTAGATTACATAGCCATCAATGAGCCAGTGAAAACGGAAGTTACCCACTCGCTGCATGTTTCAGACATTTTGTCAATACAAGAAGAGCAATGAGTGTCACCAAACTTGGGCAAAATTTCCCACAGTAGAGCAAAGCCAAGTTGCAGAGCACTAAACTGTCTTTTGCATTACAGTACTCCCCAAACCACTGCATATAATGCACTCCAGTGACCGCATGCACCTAAAGTTATTTTATGCCCATACAGCCTAACGAAAATGTGCTTATGAGCATAGACCTACAGTGTAAGCCTTAAAAAAAAACAAGGAGGTGCTTTTAGCTGATGTTCACTACCGTAACAACAAACCACAATTCACAAGTAGAGTACATTACTTTACACAATCTTGGCCAAAAATATATTTTAAAAACATTGCACAGAAACAGCAATTACTTGAGTTGCCCATACACGAGTATTCGAAAGACCTAAAGGCATTGACTAGCTTCAAACCAAAGTTATAAACCATGAAATTTTCACCACATGCATGCACTGCTGATTGGCTGAGAACACAGTGGCACATCATGCAGTTTGAATGTGACATTTTGAGTGGATTTGCATAGAAGAAGGATAAGCGCGTGTAGGAATGCAGAACAGCAAGTCTTTTGTTATGCACTATGCTTAAAAAACACTAACGGAACAATGGACAGTAGGCAGCTTACCATCAGAATGTATCTGCGATGCATCATCTGATGCTGAATCATTATTCTTGTCTTGGGAACTACAAGAGACAAAACAAATAGACAAAGAAATAGTTGTTTTCCACCCAAAACGCTGGCAATTGTGCACACATGGAGAGCTGGAATAAAACACTAAAGATTACAGGCATTTGTAAACTCTCAAATCCTGCTACACATAACCACGCACAAAAAGAGGCCCAAAGAACATCATCTTTCGAACGATCGGCTAGAAAAAGGGTGCTGTCAAAACTGTCAAACCGCAAAAAAAAAAAAAAAAATGGAAATGTATGAGCGGCCAATAACAAAACCTAAATTGGCTGTAAGGCAAGGAATCTCATGCGTTTTTTTTTTTTTTTATCGTTCGAAGCTGCGCATGTTCAATCGCGCAAAGAAAAGCGCGAGCAGTTCGTAGATGCGCGTTCTGAAACTACTCTCCTCACCCTCGCCTAGACGTGGCCAAACGTAGGCAGCCTACACCCCATTTTGATCGGAAGACGCTTCGATCACACACATGGGAAGAAGTAAACTGCGAAGAATTCTTGCGCCGGGCATTCGCCCCCGTTCAATGTGGTTGGCCTGTCTGCCTTGGAAAGACACCGATGGCCAAGATACGCCGGCCACATTCCCCGCTGATATACAGATGGCGTAAGCACTACATGCGTTACCGCACGAGGCCTTCGCACAGTCGCAATCGGAATTCAGAATACACAAGAAGGCTACTGTACGCGTTTGCGACCGCGGAGACCGCAAAGGGCATCGTAAAATTTATGGGTCGAAAGTGGTGGAGTGAATGCCATCAGTAAGTCGCATCGCTGCCTAAAATGAAGCGCTGAGGGCGTTGCATAAGAGCATCAGCGTTCCTAACACGCCGTCGAAGATCCAGGCTGATCACTCCCCGCAATGAAAGCGGGTTCACAAATGCATCCTACTCATGAAATATCCGCAATGTTCAGATATATAATAGTACGAGGATTACAAGCAGAAGCGCCGCAAGCAGAAAGTACCGCCGTCCACTGTAACCCTCAATGCGGTTAAATTTGTCTGGCAAGTGGTTTCCACGTAACTTTCGTGCGACGATTAAGATTTCGACGCTAATCTTGTAGCACTGTCTTGCCTGCGAAGGCAACAGGCGAAAAGTGTGTTCACTCATTCCACGACCAGGCGGTCTTCCGCTATCAAGGGGCACTTCCCAGATTGCTACTGCGCTGTTGTCGCCAGAGACGGATTGCCCTATCCGTCCTACAAGAGCGCTGCGTTGACTAAAATTTCGCTTACTTGCTGTCCAGTGCTTGATCCAGCATATCCATGTGGTTAGGAATGAATGTTTTGAATTTGCCAGGAAGCGAGTGATCACGGGGCCAAACAACAGGTCATGTGAGCCCAAAACCTAGACATGTGACAATATGGCGACCTTTCGGCGTCTTCCTCGCAAATTGCGGTACTAGTGTTCCTCCGCGTTGATTTTGTCGGCTTCAAAAGGTTGATGCTTTATTTATTCCAGCTCAAGATTAGCTTGTTAACTTTTAAAAAGGATGCATTACATTGCAAGCACTTTATTATTCCAAACTAACAACTTCTTGTGAGGAACTACATTTTGTTGCACTCAAGTTACTCAACACTAATACGCGAAGTAAAAATAACAAAACTACAGTTTCGCAATGGTTGCATTTACTGGCTCAAAAAATGTTTCTGAAATCTAAATAATAATTGAATATTACTAAGTATATGTTTATATGCTGCAATATTTTTGAAGAAATCAGTGCTTTTGTCTTTGACTTTTGAGGTCAAAACAATTTTTTTGTTCTCTCAATGACCAATCATGCCATTCCGGAAGTTGTCGCAGCTATTTGACTGAACGTCATTTCCAGCAAACACGTTACCAGCCGACTGGTGCCGACTGTGTGCTTGGTTCACACTTGCCGAGCTGGAAGTAGTTTTCCTGAAGCAGAATTTTTTAATCACTGGTACTTCAGTGCTGTGAAAATGCTTGACCTTTTTACGATATTCAGCAAAAGTGGGATTGTGTTATGGTGTTTCCAAGGGACGACGCAGTTCTTCACTCCGTCGGTAAACGCTTTGATACGCACCGTTATATTACAGGTAAGTTCCATATGTCGTTGAAGAAACCCCACGTGAAAGTGTTATCTAATTATGCAGCGCCCCATTTTGTTATGAGTACTGCCCTTGCTGTTCTGTCTAGAACATTAAAGACCCCTTTGTTCACTTCGAGATCGAGAGGATTAAGTAACTGCGCAAATGCAGGCTGTAGATTTGCATATTATGGTTTTGAGGTTTCACCGGCCTCTTGTACTGCTTGCTCACTGCGAACTGTGTTCTAACCCGAAGAAACTTCCGTGCAGGAGCGAGGCGGTGACAACTCTTTCACCCACGAGAACCTCGTTCTCAAGTATAAACTGGACAACGAATTTGAACTCGTCTTCGTTGTGAGTACACATCGCTTTTCTGGAACCTTGCTCTCTTCACAACGGGAAATGATGGACACAAGACAAGGCAGTACGACTGCGAATACCGTAATTGTTAACTTTCGGGCCACGTAAGGACAATCTTACGTTTTTTTTTTCATCTCTTGTCAGTCAAGTGCTGCGGCGGCTCATGTCCGATAGCATTTGTTTTGAGTGCTCGAACGTGCAGCTGCGATGGTACTACGATGGTAGTTCTTTTTACTTGTGTAAGCTTTAATGAGTGCAGTAAAAATGAACAAAGGGAAGACTTAAGCCAACTGTGGACGCATAAAGTGCAGTCGTGTATGAAAAGGAAAATGTTTTAGAGGCATAATTGTCTTGCTTTTAACCCAAGAGTAAGGCGATGCCAATTCGCCAGCGACAAACACCTCTCATTGGACACCATCGCAAGAGGTCTGATCATGCACACGAAGGGTTGTGCGAGTTTGATGCTAACCTTGGATCTCGTGCCACACGCAATGTTGTGTATTTTTCCGGTCTGTGCCTGTCAGTTACTCTATGGTGTTATGTATTGCATGCAAACACGGTATTTTTCCATCTGCATCGGCTGTGCACTCTCAGGGACCGATTTTTTTGTGTAAAAGTGAACTTTCCCTCAGCTAGTTTGTGCACAGTGTGTTCAAAGTCATCAAAACTGAGTTGTAATTAGTCTGCTCCTCATCATGATGCAGAGGAACTGCAGCTGACAAATAAACTCCACAGAGTAAAGATGACACGTACACAAAGCTGAAGGTATGAAATCCAAGGTTCGACGGAACCCCATCTGGCGAGGGGAAATTCGTAGCGATTTGACAAGAACAACATTGTAACCGATTTGACAAGAACATACATTGTAACCGCCTTTTGGCGAGTGTATTTTTTTGTCATATCGCTCTTTGGATATGCATGGTGAAAACATAACCTTTGTAACTTTTGCAGTTGATGAACTGTAATCTTCAAATAGCATAGTGTGGTGTGCTGTGTTGTGTGTCCGTGCCTGTTAAACAACCCCCAGATGTTTGAATTAACCCTCCACTATGGTGCTTCTTTCTCTCTCTCCCTTCTTTCTCTCTCCCTTCTTTCTCTCTCCCTTCTTTCTCTCTCCCTTCTTTCATTCCCTCCTTCACCCCTTCTGTTATGTCACATTTGGGTGTCCACGGAGAAGATTTCTTATTTACTGTGTCTTTCCTTTCCTCAAAATGAACTTTCATTTTTCATATCCAAGAGCCCAAAACAACCTCTCCTTCAGTATTAAGCTCTGGTAACACTAAGACTCTCCGTCCTGTATTTTGTTGCATAGAGCCATGCTTTTAGCATCGTTCTCAACCATAGTATTTAGGTATTCGTTTTTGTAATTAGCTCAAGGAAACAAGATTTGGCGTTGAAGCGTTGCCATTCAGAGGTAGTTTTTAGTAGAAGCTGTAGTGCTGGGAGCTGATGATTGCAATGTACCCTGATTTTTTTTCAGCTAAATTTAATGCCAATAAAACTTGCATTTGCACCCAAAACTAATGAGACCCACTGCGGTGGCTCAGTAACTTTGGCATTGGGCTGATGATCCCAAGATCATGGGTTTGATCCTGGTCGCCACGGCCGTATTTCAGTAGAGGTTAAATACAATAATGACCGATTGCTGTGTGATGTCAGCGCACTTTGAAGAACCCCAGGTGGTCTACATTCATCCTGAGCCTTCTACTATGGTTTCCCATTGGCCAGTAGCCCATTTGTTGTGTTGGAATGTTAAATCTCACAATTTATGTACAAAGCTAATGTACTGCAAAGCATGTAATATGAAAACACATCAGTAGAAGTGTTGGCTACTTCTACTTTGTTTCATATATACTGTGCGAAATTGCCGATGCTGGTACACCTAATCTTTCTGGCTATGTCCACTGCTGAAAAGTTGGCCATCATGCGTCCAGAGACGGGAATGGGGTGAAAGAACAGAGAGAGAGTTGCTGTAGTTGAGGTGTTTGGATTATTTTCAAATCCTAAGGACTAATTGACGTTGGCCTATATTGATTGCATATTGTGTTCTAATGACGCAGACAGTGCTTTCAGTGAAAACACAGCTTTTATGAGCTTTAAAAGGTAAAAAAAATGTAATACAGGTGTCGCCACCATCATTCGTTTCAGCAAGCAAACTATGGTGCATAAAACCAGTTTTTTGCACATGGATTTCTGATGTTCTGCTACACCATTGTTCACTTCCAAATGGTACTCGCGGAATCCTTTTCCTTACATCATGAGTTTAAACCAAGTGACAGAAAAATTTTAAAAACCAATTTTTGCCGGCGATAAATACATCTTTTGCTGCTTGGCATGGATCAGCATATCGAGAAAGAGCCACAGTATCGAACCTGGGGCCCCATGCTTAGCAGCTGATCGTCATAGCTACTGTACCACAGTGACTGGTTTTATTATTATTTTTTCTTTTATGTAAAGGTGTTGTGGAACTTTCTCAAAGTACTTTAGGGTTGCTAAGAGTTCAATTGTTTCAGTGCACAGAGCGTATGATTGCATTTTCTACTTGCACATCCTTCGTATGAAACCGTATTTATGCTGAAGTCCGTAACATGTGCTTCGTTTTGATCATTGTTAAATAGGGGTGTGCGAATATCAAATTTTTCGAATACGAATCGAATACGAATATTTGATTCCGAATATCGAATCGAATATCGAATAATCAAGGACAGACGCATTTAACCACTACAAAACATTTATTTGAGCACCCAAGAACATCACAGTTCAACTATCGATGATTAAATGAACACAAAAGGTATGTGTGGCTGCACAAAAAGTATCAAAGTCTCGAACATTATTCTTAGAAGAGTGGAAATATCAGAAAGGATGGCTAGTACACAGCATTGATTAAGGCTAGCTTGCCATCAGCACAAAAGCGTGTTGCTGGGATGAACATAAAAGTTTGTCGTGAAGGAAAACCCGCTGCTCCACATGATGGTCAGGCAGAAGCAGTCCCTTCTAGCTGGAACGACGCCTCCAGCCACAGAAAATGCCCTCTCACTTGGCACTGACCTAGCACGTATTGCAAGGTACTTCGTGCACAGCTCTGACTATAGCAGCTTCGCAGGTATAGCCGCAAAAAAGCTGAGCATCGCAGTGAGCTACGGCATGGCCCTTGGAGGAAGGAAAAAATTCTAAGGAAAAATTTTCCTTCATCCATGCGCATTGCTCTGGGCGCCGCCATGTTGTTATGTCTCGGTCGATAGGGATTGCGGACCGAAATGAACGCCGGTGCTCACAATGAATATTCGGCTAGATACGAATATTCGCATTGGTTCTAATATTCGAAAGAACACGAATACTTGGATTTCGAATCGAATACGAATACTAAAAGTATAGTATTCGAAATATATTCGAAAATTTCGAATATTCGCACACCCCTATTGTTAAACTGCTAACAGCTTACTTATAATTATTGGGCTTTCTAAGGTGCTATTTCAGAATATATGTTATTGCCACAACCGGTTCTTCTGTTTGTGCAACATCATTGCAAATCACTTTGACTCAAAAGTCATTTGCAAATTTGGTGCCTTCCCTCTTGCTTTGTACAGGTTGCCTATCAAAAGGTCCTCCAGCTGTCGTATGTAGACAAGTTCCTCGATGACGTGCACTTGGAGTTCAGGGACAAGTACAAGGCATGCCTGGAGTCTAGCAGTTTTTTCAACAACTTCAACTTCAGCTCAGAGTTTCAAGAGGTGGGTAGGCAACACAGTGTTGGCTGTCACTTTGGGATTAAAGCACTGCAGAGGGGCCACAGACTATAGTATGTAATCACTGTGCTGGTTAATAACCACAGCGATGATTTTGCAGTGAAATTTGGCAGCTGAACAAGGGAACGATGTTTCTCAGGAAAACATGAGTTTCAAAAGAAAAAAAAACATAATAGTTTGTACCAGTGGCTTTGGGAAGTAAACCCAAATTGGTGGAGTGCCCATAACTCTTTTCAAGCTGCGTGTGCATACTGCAGAAAAAATTTTTCTTGCTTGCATTGTTTTATATGGTTAATAAACTTTAGTGACCTCCTAGTACTGCTACTTTTTTTAGCTATCACTGTTTTATTTTTTTTTATGTTTACGTGGCCCCTGTTAGCAGTTTTTGCATTTTTGTTTTTGATCTATTTTGACTTCACCTGTTCTTCAGCCCCTCCTCCCTGCAGTGCTTTCTGTGGGCCTTGATGGTGCCAGTTGATTGATTAATTAATTGGCCGAGAACTGCAGTGTTGACACGGGTGGCTCTGTCCTTCGGACTCAGGTGTTGCGCAATGCCGAGGAGTATGGAAAAATGCTGGCCACCCAGCAGAAGAAGATGCGGACGTTTGAAGAGTCCCTCAAGTCAAAGAAGACTGTGGCGTCCATGATCGAGAACAAGAAGGATGCCAAGCCCACAGCTGCAAAGGGCAAGGAGGCTGCTAAGAAGAAGGCTGAAGGTGAGATAACTGGCCATGTTATACACTCTTGCTGCTTACATAAAAAAAAAGTAAAAACAGGCCGCACTTTGTTGCCAAGATTATGTGTAAGCATGAAATGTTTTTAAATGCTTTCTTTGGGTTGTGTGTTGAGCCAATAGGCAATACATGGAGGACTTTTCCCATGCTGTATCTAACATCATGTGTGCTCCTCTTGTAGTACCTGCAGGTATGTCTTCCATTGCTCAACCATTTAGTGTGTTAGTAGTACATTAGTTCTCACTCTACTGGCCACTGCTTTGGTCACATCATTTAGAACCTTCTTTGATACTATCTTAACACTCTCGTTTTTATTCCACCATGCATTCAAGTTTAGATTTCTGTTCAGCTGTATTTTGTAGCCTCCCAAATGCTGCCTTTGGACATGGCGCACTCTTACTTCATCCTGGTTTCGGGAGCTCAGTTCAGTTTGATAGCATATTTGTACCGATCACTTTCAATTAGAATTTGAAGGACTGTTTGGCATCTAAGCTCCTGCTACATGTAGAGTTTGCATTGGAATCCTGGGCAAACTGGGGTCATGGAGAATATCGAGAACCACTCACGTTTAGCATTTGGAAAACATTTGCGATTTCACTTTGTTTTTCTATATTTATTGTGCAGGCTTGGCAGTGATGTTTAGGCCACCTAGGTTAAACTTCGTGTTTTGTGAAAAAATAAGTGTGGAACTTGGCAAAACAGTTTTTTTGAGCAGTTTCTAGTGATCTAGTGAATGCCATGTGCTGCCGTAAAGCCATAGCTGTTGGCATTGTTTTCCGCAGCGGGTGCAGGTCATTGCTGGAATTAGTAGTTGCATAACCTACCCTTTCCTCTGGGCTAGTCAAGAATCTTCTCTAGCTGATATTTTATTGACGTGATCACATAGGATGTAGTGAACTTGAAGTAATATATGATGCGGATAAGGCAGTGCATAAGTGACTGGTTTTATGGTGTAGCTGTTGGTGTGGCCCGTGTATTGTGCGATGTCAGTGCACGTTAAAGAACCCCAGGTCGTCAAAATTTCCAGAGACCTTCACTACGGCGTCCCTCACAGCCTAAGTTGCTTTGGGACGTTAAACCCCAATAAACCAAACCAAACCAATCACTGGAAGTGCATAGTTTGGCATCAGATTGTGCTAGGGCATGTCGACGCAAATGTCTTGGGTTTCGCAGAGTTGCTACTGTGAATGTGCCGCAGTCAAGCTGCTGAAAGACTGCTAATAGTATCGTAATGCGCACTAATGTCAGGTGTCACTTGAGTTGAAGTTGTGACCAACTGTATATAGCGCTACGTTGTGCAAGTTGCTGTCGACTAGCAGTCACACTTGTGCCAGAGGGAAGGGACAGGTATCGCGCATGTACGCTGAACAGTGAGGTGAATGTGCAGAAAGAGCAAGGATGACCATCAGACGGCACTTCTTTACAACGAGCCATGGCAATAGCTGAATTTTGCGATTTACACAACTAGTGTAAATGTCAACTTTGTGTTTTGTTGAGAGAAGGCAGGTTTTAAATGTATAACTGCTATGTGATCACTGCTATTTAGAGCAAGACCGTTATTTACTGCGCGCTGCCCTTCTTGTTTTTATATCTCTTCACACTAAGGGTTATGTCTACATCCAAAAAGAATACATGGGGTGGTTGTGTGGGGAAAATTTTCTTTTGGGTTGTGAGACGACTTTTCCTTGCATGTTTCTTTTCTTTAACAGCACCCAAGAAAGAAGCTCCAGTAGTGAAGGAGGTCACTGCGAATGGTGATGCTGGTGGAGACCCCAATGATGACGACATTGCAAAGAATAGGCAAAAGCTCTTTGAGAAGATGCAAGGCAAAAAGAAAACCGAGAAGGGGTAATGGCATATGAGACCTTGTCTGCTCTGTAGATTTCACTGGTTGTTGGCTGTCATGGCTGTTTGCCTTGTTTGCTGTGGGGCACATACTGTATATAGTTTGATAGCCTGGCTACATCACATCTGCTTTTACTGGTTTTCCTCTTTGCAGGCATGTATAAAATGTCTCCGTTTTTGTTTTGCAGTTCTGATACACATGTCGCGTTGTGTTTTAAGTAAGTTTGTGAAGTTCAGTTGGATCTTGTGTTCTAAAGGGTTATTACAAACCCTTTTCATTTCCACATGTCGCCTTTTGGCCAGGTAATATGTGCAATCAACTAGACAAAAATAAAATACTTAACAGGCATGCTACAGTCGTTCCCGGATATATCAAACTCAAAGGGGATTGTTAAATAGTTTGATATGTTGATAATTTAAAGGGACACTGAGGAGAGCACTATTAATATATTTTTTATAGCAAAATCCGATAGTTCGGCATGTCATGGCTTTGTTGCCACTTGGCCGGCAGCGAAAAATGCATTTATTTCTAAGAAATTTGGATTCGAAGTTGAAAAGGTTTTTCCCGCCGCTGTGATTCAAACTTGAGATTCGGCTATGACGACAGAGGACTAAGGGACGTGACACATGACGTGACATGACGTGATGCAGACTCCGTGATTTCTGGCGGCCAGCAGTGCGGCCTAGCAGCAGCCGAAAAGAAAGCTACCGCCGGCCGCACGTTGAAGGCATCTATCGGCTATTGCAGCCGTCGCTACAGTCGCTTCGCTTACGTTTGCACCGGCGTTTTGCGAGCGTTACGATGGATCTCGTTCTCGAAGTCGTCAACGAAGTTCTCGCAAATAGACACCTTTAGCATACCGTGTACCTTGATACCGCTAGCGGAATACCGGGAGCCCGCCTAACGCCGGCGAGCAGGCGCTGATTGGTCCCGATGCTTCAGGCGAGCGCGTAGCTGCCCGGCACGTGGCGCCATCTGGCGACGTCAAGGAGATTTGTGCATGCATTGGCTGCGCCTCAGTGATTTGTGCTTCTCGTGTCCTAGCGTTGCTAGAACCATTGGTTCTAGCAACACTGTTTTGTTATATGACGTCATGGCGCTTGTACTTGCGAGTTTGGCCTGTGGCGGCGATACCTGTATTTTGGTTCTTGCTCTTTTCTACGTTACAAGAGCTTTGTTGTCAGTATGAGTGGCGTTTTTGTAATCAGGAGCTGGTATTCTGTCGATACAAGCCAACTTCAATTTCTCCTCAGTGTCCCTTTAATATATAAAACGTGAATATCAATAAGCTTATCTGTAACCTAGAAGCAAGAATACTCTTGATCCTCGTTAGTAATGCAGTTCTTGCAATGGCATTCCGCCCACTGGCGCGTAAGCAACGCACTGCTCGTTAGGCATCCCTAGGCTTAGCCTGCTTCGCAACAAAGCCACAGTAGACGGCGCTTGGAAACTAGCCACCGCCTTCTATAAGGGGTCTAATCCTGCTGTCAGTATACTGTAAACAGAATATAATCGTAATGACTTTGACAGCGAAACGAGCGAAGCACGCCTGGCGAATGGCGCTGCTAGGCTGTGGTCAGTTGAATTGGCTTCCCCTCATGACTAGCTGTGCAAAGAATGCTGCCTTTTCCACATGACAGTGGTGTCTCATGGAAAATTAGTACTAGAGACCGAAAAGTGCCTTCAAGCACACCCCATGGTTTTACTGCACACTTTTGCTGCCAGCCAGTTCCCAGTGCCGTGCAGCCAAAGAAAAAGTGATTGTGTGAGTGGGGAGTGCCCTTAGGAGAAGCACCACTTGTAGGAGTGTGGCACACCATTTGGTGCATTGAATGTTCCGGTGAACAGGAGTTCAACAGTTGGGACCAGCACTGCAATATTTTTTGGCAAGATTTTCTGGAGGATTTCTGACTGTTCGGTATTATACAGTAATCTGATATATCTGGGATCAACTTTGATGGTTCACAGATTCATATGAATGGAGACAACAGTCATCGAAACCAAGGAAAGCACAGGGGAACGTAACTTTACTTTGTAGGTTAATGCTGCTTAGGATGCAGGAATTGCTGCATACTAGAAGAAATGTCAAAGGTCCTGTGATAGTTGATTTGCATACCCCCTCTTCCTAACAACTCATCCTGTCTCAGTCTTCCATTTCTCTGTAACAACCAATAATCTGTCTTCCATTTTCTAGCCCACAAGACTGGCTTTAGTGTTACTCTTTGCATCTGTATCGGTTTTGGAAGAGAAAAGAGTCAGTCCTGAAGGGGCAACAGGGCATTTAGTGTTTTTGCTTCAATACCAGGCAGCATTTCTCCATTCACTACATTTGTTTGTTTGCTTTCCCGACCCGTGTTCAAGATTGTGTTTGTAGGCCTTAGCTCGTTGTACTTAACAATGTTCATGTTCTTATTTCTGCCACATTTTGGATTGCAGTGCCAAGAGCCCTGCTGCTGCCAAGGACAAATCAAAGAAGCCCCGCATCTGGGACAATGGAGGCAAATCTTCAGATCTCAAGACACTCGATTATAGTGGAGGGGCACCACCGGAGGGCGAAGAGAATGGCCGCTCGGAGGAGCTCCTTACTGCTGAGTCGGTGAGTATGTAGTGTATGCTGCCCTAATTAAGGCTGACTTGACGTTGTAAAAGCCCCGAGCAAAGATGCATTGAACACAAGTTTTGGATCTGCAGCTGGCTCTCGATAGTTCAAACTTGAAGGGGACTGAAAATGCTCGAATTATGCTAAGCTCAAATCAGCTGCTAGTTAACAGTGCACATTTTATTTGAACAAATTTTCTGTCCCCTTTAAGTTGGAATTATAGATAGTTCACTGTAGTTGCTATCTTCTTAGTAAGGTAAAGTGAGGTGCACTCGGTAGGCAACATTAGGTAGGCGGCATAGAAGCACGTGCTGAGTTACAAGAGCTGCGCTACATCGCATATCATCGTCATTGATGGCATTGAGCATCCATCTTCAGCCTTTTTGCCACCATCCTCTAGTAAGCATTCAGCTTGCTTAGAGGCAAGGTAGAACGTGCGTTCAATCCAGGCATGAAGACTCGGTGTCAGAGGGATTTTTTATGACTTTATTCATCTCTTTCGTCTTTTTACAGTCGAATCTCGCTTCATCGAAATTCACAGGAGCCATG
Organism: Amblyomma mixtum; assembly: GCF_055824585.1. Classification (NCBI taxonomy): domain Eukaryota; kingdom Metazoa; phylum Arthropoda; class Arachnida; order Ixodida; family Ixodidae; genus Amblyomma; species Amblyomma mixtum. The sequence continues at coordinate 139,786,402 of NC_143017.1, forward strand.
AAAAATTTAGTTGAAGTCGAAGCTTCATTGTCTTGAAATTGGACTAGAACATTGACAGATTGGACTTGGATACTTCATTAGCGGTGTTTATTTTTCAAAAACCTCTCGGCTTCGGTCTCTTGCTGTTTCAAAAGTGCCGCCGTGGCGCAATTTTCTTGGTACTCAGGAAATCTCTGACATTGGACATATTCACGTAATAAACACACCGACTGCATTCTCTATAAAAACTTTTTTTTGTTTTTCACATGCGTTATAAAAGCACCAATGCTTTCGTCCTGCGAGACCCCATACTGAGACCACACTGCCTGGAGGCATTTCGGCGTGGACTAGACGCGCGTGTGCTTGCGTCACTTTGTTTTCACCGGTTTCCACTGACATGATAGCTTCACACTGAAATGAATGTGGAACTGATTTTCATTATGCCTTCATCAGCGAAGCATCAACCACTGCAGTTCGCAAGCATGAGTCTGAGCCATAGGCAAAACTGTCACAGGCAGTCGTGCGCCACATCGCACCTTTATGCACATATGTGTGCACATAATTTCGGTCCCATAGGGAATGTCAGCGGCAAATTCTTTTCAGCAGCTGTTTCTGGTGAAACCTTAAGAGATACAAGTATTTATGTATGCACAATAAAAAAAGGCCGCTTACTCTGAAAAATTTCGTTGAAGCAGAACCTCGCTCTGAAAGTTGTTCGCTCTGGGGAAATACCGTATAAATGAGTATAAGGGCCGAACTTTTTTTTCTAGGTTCGAGGGCCAATTTTCGGGGTGCGGCCTATGCACAGGATGTGCGAAAAAAAAAAAAAATTTAAATGAGAACACACCAATCGGGGGATGGGCGGCATTTATTTTACGTTCAGTCGTCACTCGCGGAGTATTTTGACTCCGAGCTGGTGCTGTACTCTGGTGCACGCTCATCCCACAAGAAGCTCTACAGCATGTGCGTTGTCAACACGTAGCGTTGTTCCACACTTCCACCACATAGAGGAGCAGCTTTTCTTCCAGTTCGGGAAACTCGCACGGCTTGCCTCGGAAAGCGCGCTTTTTCCAGCTTGTGTTTCTCAGTACATCCTTTTGCTTGCACCATCATCGGACACACTTCTCGGCCACATCGAATTTCCTACCCGCCGCCCGCTTGCCGTGTTTGAGAGCTACTTCCGGCCATGTAGCTATTGAAGTGCTTGCCTGTCATGCTAAAACTGCAACGCTCGACAGCAGCACGCAAACGCCACATTTACTGTGAACTAACACGCTAACACACCGCAAAAAGCTTGAGCTGGTGATACTGATGCCGATGTGAATAGCGGGAGGTCGTGGTGGAGGAGAAGGTTGACGACGATGATGATGACCCGCTGCCCTGGGCATCATCCATGGACGGCACTTGGAAGCTCCTGTGTGCGTGTGCGGCCTCTGCGATGAAGCGCAATAGTATTGTTCGCAGCTGCAGCTGATCGCAGAGGCCATGGCACGTGCATTCAGAAGGCTATTCCCGCGTTGGTCATGGAAAGTTCGGGTGCGGCCCTCACACGGACATTTTTTTTAAAAATATTTTCTTTGGGAAAACGGGGTGCGGCCCATACATGAGTGCAGCCCTTGCACACGTTTATATGGTAATTGCATTGCCTTGTATGGCTTGCTGACGGGGAATTGAAAATACTTCGTTGTGACGGAAACTTAGCTGTCGTGGCGTTCGTTGTAGCGGAGCTTAACTGCACAACTGTAGCCGCAGAAAGTGGAGGAGCAATAAGGGAGTAATTACTCATTGACATCCACCCGAGCGCAGCCATACGGCTACAAGGGAATGGATAAAATGTCTCGTTTATTCAAAACCTTTCCTTTGTAGCCGTATGGCTGCGCTCGGGTGGATGTCAATGAGTAATTACTCCCTTATTACAAATCTACTCCACCTTGGGGGATTCCCCTATACATTTGACCAAAGTGGAGGAGCAAGCCGGAATTTCCAGGTGCATTTACAACACCACTTTTTGACTTGTTATTCATCACCAAAACATGGTACTTAGCACTGTAGAGTTGTCTGGACGATGAACATGGTGTGCCATGTTTTAGTGTTAGTGCAGTTTGCAGGACTGTGTGTATCCCATATAGAGTAAAACCTCCTTAATTCAGGCTTCAAGGGAATGGATAAAATGTCTCGTTTATTCAAAAGTCAAATTATCGAATGGCTCCTAAAGTACTGTCAAAAGCCTTTTGCATTTTACAAAAAACTGGCCAATGGTCATCTGCTTTTGAGATGAAAATTGCACAGCAATGGACATATCTCACAGTTTGGTCAAGCACTTTACTGCATGCACACTTCCAGAAGCGTTGAAGCAGAACTGCGCCTTAATATAAGGGCCTCGTGACCTGTTTCATAGTGCGTCGCTGTAGCAGTAGAGCCTTTTTACGAGTTATGGCATTGCGTGCACTTAATCACATAAACAGGGAACAGCGCACGAGAAGCGCACAGTTTTGGTGCATAGCAAGAGTGAAAGAACCACATAGACAGAATCAAGAGAAACTTGGATTGGCAAATGCGGCACAAGTTGGCAGGCTATCATTTCAGGCTTACTTGAATTACTGTACATAATTTATCTTTCAAAGTTTGTGGCTGCAGAAATTTATGAAATGTAATCACGATTTCAAATCAGCTGATTTCAAATGATTGAAATTTTACTGTATGTGTAGCAGGCATTGAAAAAGAAATTGAGGGAAAGGGAGACAAGTTGATTTTGAGAACCAAACCATACTGATGCTAACGGCAACCAACATTGGATTCTGGAATGGTTCTATGTGTGGTTTGGGTTTCTGACCATGCACTGTGCTTTCTTTCTCTTTTCTGTCTGTCATGTAGCGCTCGTGGGTCGGACAAGGTGGTGGTGAAATCAAGGACATGGAGTACTCTGAGAGCGAAGATGAAATTGAAGAGGAAGATGATGCTCCTGTCAGCTCAAAACAGAAGACCAACAAAGGGTAATAATCTTCCTGTTCTGGGGCGTGAGGAGCAAACATTTGTTGCAAAATTTTGCAAAGGGAATGCTGGGTGCTGCTTTATCTTTGCCTAATCACCATTTTACGGTTGCTTATGGGATGGGATTTTATAGGAGCTAGTATTTGAAGTCTTTCACTTTCAGGCAGGCCAGTATCATTTAATGTATATGGGATGAGTGCATTTGGCAGGTATTGTCAGGTCACGGATGGCAGTTTATCAGCATCCCTCAAGAGAAAAGTATATAACAGCTGTATCTTACTGGCGCTCTCCTATGGCGCAGAAACATGGAGGCTAATGAAAAGGGTTGAACCTAAACTGAGGGGGGCAGCGCAGCTAGCTATGGAAAGGAAAATGATAGTTGTAATTTAAGAAATGGGAGGAGGGAAGAGTGGTCCAGGGAACAAATGAATTCTAGTGATATCGTAGCCGAAATCAGGAAGAAGAAATGGGCTTGGGCAGGGCATGCAATGCGAAAGCAAGATAAGCGACGGTTGTTAAGGGTAACAGGCTGGATTCCAAGAGAAGGCAAGCATAGCACAGGGCAGCAGATATTCAGGTCGGCAGATGAGATTGGAATGTTTGCGGAGATAAGGCGGCTACAGATGGCACAGGACAGGAGTAATTGAAGGGACATGGGAGAGGCCTTTGTCCTGCAGTGGGCATAGTTAGGTTGATAATGTATATGGTAGGGCATACTAGTACCACACTCTAATATCATAAGACTTCGCCAGATTGTCCTGTCGATAGCAATGCTTCTGGAATGTTCAGTTTGAACCTGCTGAAGATCAAACCAACCCAGCCTCAAAGTACTGCCACAATATTTCTCTTGGTGTGCTTTTGTGTGTTGCAGTAACAGTGAAAGCAGTTAAGAGCTCTATTAGCAGCTATATGTACTGCGGGGTGGCTTTCTGTGCCTATGCATTGGAAGCTGTGAGCATGCACTGCCATCTTACATGCTGGTGTCTTTGGCTCATGAGCACAGTACGTGAGAACAGCACGCTTGTGGAAGCCTCGTGCTCATAGCTTCTACTGCATAGCCACAGAAAGCTGTCCTCGATGCACAGGAAGCCTACAGATGATTCCCTTTTCTTTGCCCCTCTGTAAAATCGTTAGTATGAGTATGCCTGTCTATATTGTGTTTTCAAGCCTGGTCCGTTATCTCCTGTTTGTACATGGTAACTGGTACATGGTGCCAAAACTTAGGGCTGAAATTAGTTCCTGTAGTTGAGAGTAATCTTTAGTACAATAAGTTCTTTAGCATATTTCAGACTTTTTTTGTGTGTGTAGAAGTACAGTAAAACATCTTAGATGTAACAGCTGGGATGGTGCAAGCATGGCTTTATTTAACATCAAAGATTTTTTTTTTTTTTTTACAAGATATGGCATGTATTCCTTCTTGTTGGCTGTTATCTTTGGTATCAGTGGTGAACTGCTTTTAAGTGCATTTAGTCGTTTGGCATTTACACCAACTGCCTTCTTCCTGTACATGACAAAACTGATGACCAGTGTTCCCGCCCACTGATACCGTCCTGTGCTGAATGTGATCATGATTAATGCCTTCTGCTGTACTCTTTTTACACTAAGAACATTGAGTTGTCCTCTTACTGCACTTCCCTGCAGTTTTGTAACAAGAGATGACTTTTGGGCAGCTGTTGTCATGGTCATGTGCCTCAGGGTTGGAAACCTGCAAGTTACATGTACGGGGGGATCTGAATAAGGGTTGCACAGCTCTTACACAAAGGTTTCGGAGCGGTTGTGTTTGTACTCTGCACGGATCAAAGTGTTGCAATTCAGACTGGGCTTGCATATCCGTTTAGGAGCCACGGTCACTTGCAACGTAAATGAAAGTTTTACTTTGCGTTATCTATTTTTGTGTCACTCAAGATAATACCAAAGCATTGCTTATGTGTGCTTCACGTAGTGCTTTCGGAAATCCAGTTTGGCACTTTCAGGTGACCATACAGCTCAACCCTGCTATAACAAACACTTCTTTAATGAAATATCTCAAATTCCCAATCAGCTAGCCTTAGAAGTCAGTGCAACAAAGTTCTCGCTAGAATGAACCATTTTTCAGGCTTGTTTTCGTTTCAGTTAAATTTTCACTCAATGGAGCCGGGCTTGAAAATTTATTTTACGATAAAATAATCATAACGCCAACCGTCTGTAACTGCATCCAAATCAATGCAGTAGCTGTCTGATGAGAGCACTTTTATATTCCCCATTAACTTGAAATGAGCCACAGCTTCTTTTGTTCAGCTCCATTCTTTATGAATGCGCATTTTGTACTCTACTGCTGAGTAATCTGTAATGGCTGACGATATCAGTAAATGCAATGAAAGCAGTCTTGTTGTGAAAAAAAATATAAGGGCTAACAGTTCTTTTTCTTCTTGCCTTTGGTAAAAAAAAACCCTTTTTAGAGGCAAGTCTGGTGGCATGTTCAGCATGTTCCGAGGCCTGGTGGGATCTAAGAGCATCACAGCTGAGGACATGGCCCCCGTTTTGGACAAGCTAAGGGACCATCTGATTGGTGGGTTTGTTTACCAGGGCAGTGTCACTGCATGTATAGTCAATACTTGGTGGTTTGTATTAGACATAAAATAAATATAGGGTGGTGTGAATTCAAAAGAAACCTGGATCGTGTTACCAGTAGATTGCCTTTCTTTTAAAAGAGGACTACAAGGTAGCAAAGTTGGGTTCCTTTGCAGCATGCACTTGGGACCCTTTTGAGTGCTTTCAAGGAATTAGAAACTAAGAGAGTTGTCAGAACAATCCCAAGGAGGTTGCATTCAGTTATAAACAGCACGAATCGGGGAACAAGGTGGCGCTCCAGCTAGAATCAAGAAAAAGAAGCAATTTTGAACGGTACAACTGTTATGTATGGTAGATAGCAAGTGTATTAAGGTACTGGACAGACACCTGGTTGTAGCGCATAGGTAAAAAATTGTAAAATAGTTTGATATAACCAGAATTCATTATTACAAAACTTCTTCAGAAACTCCCTCTGGAGGAGCAAAATTTAATCAACGAAAGAGCGGCAACGGGGAGAAACCTTTTTTGCAGTTTTAGCACCGTTTCGAAGCCACTTGTGGTGATGGCAGGGTCTGCAAAAAAACGAGTGGCAATGTCAGTTAGGTTGGCATCCTCGCAAAGCACTGCAGCACAGGATGCTGGTAGGTTAAACGCCAGCTGGAGTGGCTTCCTCGCATTACAGTGGTGTCGCATAAAAAAAAAATCAGGTGCCAAGGAGGAAGCTATTGCCATTGTCACTGCCTCCGCTCCATGTCAGTCAACGTAAATGGCTGCTGGAAAGCTACAACAGTCTACCATGTCACTGGTTCCGGGGCACTGTCTGTGGTCGTGGGAGGTGCAAATGGGCGCCTACCACCTGGCTACCAGATATTCTCGCCACTATATCTTCTGTGACGCATTGGCAAATGTGAGATAAAGCAGCACCAACCATGGTGCTAATGCTTGCCTCACCACCCCTAGTCACCTGTGTAGTCAGGCAAAGCCAGCTGCCGTCCATCTGAGCTGGCACAGCTTGGCAGTCAGCAGCTCAATATATCCATTTTATGGAAAAGTGTGCTCAATATATAAAGTAAGAAATGCAGAAATGCATGTGTTTGTTGAAAATAGTGAGGAAAAGTTTGATATAGCCTAATGTTCATAATATCCATGTTCATTATTAGGAGGTTTGACTGTAGCTAGAAGGAACAACAAAAGGCAGAGTACTAGGCATGGAAGCACGCAGCTGGGCTTGGCTGCCTGACCGATGCCGTGATGCAAGCGGTTCTTGTCAGTTTTAACGAGGTCTTTTGATAATTGAACATTTTCCCGGTCTCTTAAAATACGATTTAACAAGCTCTTACTGTATGATAGGGCTGTCAGGCAGTGGTAATTATTTTTGAAGCTTTTAAAAGCCCAAGGAGTTTAGAACAGTGCATGTTTGTTAATTGGGAAGAGGATGCTGGCACTCTTTTCTGCGCATCATACTCACTACGTCGACTTCTGTTCGTTACGACATAAAGCTGTTGAAGCATGATAATGAACATTAATTCTGATGGCATAATTTTGACCTCATTCGGTTCTTTGAGAAAGTTTTAATTATGAAGCATCAAGCATAATTCCATGCCTTGAAACATTAGTTTATTGTAATGGATTTGTTTGAAATCTCTGTTATTTTAAACATCTTCAGTGGTCTCGAAACGTACAGTGCAAATTTCACTGTATAATTCAAGCAGCCAGAACACGACTGACTGGAGAGTTGTTTGGTTACATGGTTTCTGAGTCTTCCAGTGCAGAAAAACTTTGTAATGCCACCATTCTCAGAGTAATGCTCAAGCGGGAAGCTGACAGCCTGAACTGGTGTTTTCGCGTCTGATCTGGTCATTTATGGTTGTCTTGTGTTTGAAAAAGAAAAGCTTATAGTAGTTGTTATATCCCTCGCCCTCTTTTTTATTGTTTACTTCCTTTTTTCTTCCTTAAACACGACAGTGGCCGCCACTTGCCTACGGCTATAAGTTGCGCAGAATGTGTGTTCCACGTGCATGTGCCCTCCTCTTGTGCTGCAGCCAAGAATGTGGCAGCTGACGTGGCCCAGAAGCTGTGTGACTCTGTGGGGGCGCGCCTGGAAGGCCGGGTGCTGGGCAGCTTCACGGGGGTGGCGTCCACCGTTCGAGCCACCCTGGTGGATGCCCTGGTGCAGCTCCTGTCGCCCAAGCGCCGCGTCAACCTGCTGCGGGATGTGCTGGAGGCCCAGCGCAGTGGCCGCCCATTTGTGGTCACCTTCTGTGGCGTCAACGGCGTGGGGAAGTCCACCAACTTGGCCAAGGCAGGCATCAGTCTCTTGTGGATGGGCTTGCATAGATGCGTTGGGCCTTCACAGCATGCTAGTTATTTGCTAACCTTTCCTGATGCATGCTTTGATTTGATTTCAAGGACTGCGCAGAACTGTGCAAGAACTTTGATGTGACAGTAGGTCTGTTCAATTTGGTTGCACTTGCTGCGCTGCATTTATAATAACTCGATCTTCAGATAATTTGGGCATTGCTTTCAGTCCATCAAAGTCAGATTTAATGAGGTATCACTGCTCATCAGGCTTTCTTTGTTGCCAGTAATGTAGCGATCATAAATTTTATTTCATTTCTCATTTTGCATTACCAAAGTATTGTTTGCGTACTGTTATGCTTTATTTATTTTTTTATTTATACAAGTACCTGCAGCGCCCAGGGGCTGTATAGCAGGTGTGACAATAACAGTAAACATATACCTATGAGCATGTCACAAATATTGAAAATAAACAATAAGGCACATTTGTCTAAAATAAAATAGAACGCATCACTGAAGTGTCAGTCCGAGAAAACAAGTTTCGAAAGGGTGGAAAGCCTCTACAACAGATTGGCCACCAGGAAAGACTGAAAATTTTTATCCGTTTTACATTGTTCTATGCTCTTGGGAAGCCTATTCCAATGTGAAGAAGTATGAGGAAAAAAAGAACTACGAAACACATCAGTTCGACATCGCGATACAAGAACTTTCAAGTTATGATCGCGGCGTTCAGAGATAAAATGTGGAGGTAGAATGTACAAGCTCTTGTTTATTCCCGTGAGATCAGAGTATGTTTGGGAAAAAAAGCTCTAATTTTGCGGTTAGTCTTCGGTGAGTCAGTGTTTTCCACCTAAGGTTTTCTTTAACTAGTGTGATGCTCCTACGGAAGTTATAGTTGACAGAAACAAACCTGGCAGCGCGGTTTTGGATGCTCTCTGTCTAATCAAGCAGTATGTATCAAGCAGAATGCATTTCTGTGCACATCTTTCTTTTTCTTTTTTTTTTGTATGGTGCCGAGTCAGTCTAGGCTTGTTGACTTCGGATACGAAGACAGTGCATATTCTGAAAAAAAAAAAGACCTATTGACAGCAACATTTGTCTAATTAGCTTTTTCTTAAATTATTTTTCATACTAAAGAGATATTAAATATTTGATGGCCAATTTTTCATAATTGTTTTTGATTCATATTCAAGAACTTCAGTATTCACACACCCCTTGTTACAGCCCCTGCTTCATTATGTCTCTGACAACACTGAGCGTAAATATGATCTAGAGAGGGGCTGCACTTACAAAGGAAAGCAATTGTAGTGATGGTTCCTATGATGAAACAGTAAGTTTAATGCAATAGAACCTCGCTGATATAATCTTCGAAAAATTAAAGAAAGAAGCATATTATCTAGAAAGACGTCTCATTCAAAACTGCTAAGGTTTTGATAAATGGGTCAAGGTTGATGTTCAGATGCATTTATTAACTTACTAACAAGGCTGTCACTTGTTTATGCAAGTTCTCGGGAGCTTTTGTAGTGCTCGCAGACTTCTGTTCATGTTTCCGGTGCCCTTAGAGCAAAAGAAATTTCACACCATTTCTAGTCTGGAAATGGCAAGGGAGAATGTAGCTCTCCCCTCTTTGCTGTTGCCATTGTCATTTTTGAATGCTTCGTCCCTTTGCACTTATGCACTGCAGAGAAACCACTTTGCAGCTGGCTGCTGCTGTGCTTCTGCTCATGCCGTATGCCCCCTGATTCGCCCTGCTCACATGTTAACGCATCTTTTATTGGTCGCTAAACCACTAAACGTATCAGCCAACAAGAATTTAACGAAATTATGGACATGGGTGCTTGCCAGAAAATTGTATTTTCTGGGAACGCGTCAGCCAGAAGAAAAACAGTGCGATTTTAAGCCGCCTTTAAAAATTGCGATCTTCGCTGCTGCCCACGTTCTGGTTGCAAGTGATAGTATTAAACTGCCTGTGAGCCACAGTCATGCTTTTGTCATGTCTGCACCATCTCGCAACACAATACCAGGCAGTGCAACATGGCCACAGGTCATGCCCCGCGCTAAGCAAGAAGTCAGTTTGCATGGGTAACAAAGCTTGCAAAGATCGAGAGAGGTAACCCATGTTATGAAGCAAGCAGAAGCAAGCACCTCTGAAAAAACCCCCTATCTGCCTCTCACCGCGGGTGGTGTCATCCAAATCACGGCCACCGCTGCAGCTGTCCATTTCAGTGCTATCGCGTGCCCTTTGTAGGCAGTCTCACTGACAATAAAGATTGTGTCATTATTTCAAGTGGTAACGATGAAGTACAACGAGTCAAGTCTATCTGAGCCAGTCCTTCTGATTAAGTGTAAATCCAAGATGGCGCCTTTTACCGCGGCGAAGAACCGGTTAGTTGTGACAGCAACGCCGGATCGTGTCTATATTAGGCCGAGAAGACGAACTTTCGAATGAGAAACGATCCCTACAGCATTGCTAGCATCTGTTTTAGTCCAAAAGGTCTAACTTTTGGACTCTGCAGAGTCCTAAATATCGGTCGTGAAAATGTACTCATTCCAATAAGGTGCCTGATGGTTCCTCATCATAGTCCGAAATATCGCGCAAGCCCAAGTTATTGGATTCTGAAAAAGTGATCGGTTACTCTGTTCTGTTTTGTGAAGTGAGGTACTGAACGCGGCGGTTTCTAACCGGGTTGGGTAAGAACGAAGGGGGTTGTCAAAGGAAGTTGTTCCTTTCACTACATCTATTATTTTTGTGCACTTCTTTGTAATTATTTTTTTATTGGGCTTCACGGATGTGTACCCTTTTAGATTCATGCTGCTAAGTTGTCATCCTTGTCCGCCATCTTGGAAACTTGCAGATCTGTTTCTGGCTCATTGAGAACAACTGCCGGGTGCTGATCGCTGCTTGTGACACGTTCCGAGCTGGCGCCGTGGAGCAGCTGCGCACCCACATGCGCCACCTGAATGCTCTGCACCCCCCGGAGAAGCACAACGGCAAACAGATGGTGCAGCTCTACGAGAAGGGCTACGGGAAGGACGCTGCAGGCATCGCCATGGAGGCCATAAATTACGGTGTGGTTTTGCTGTAAGCGTAGCAGAGGGCAGCAGAAAGTTAGGTGTGCAGACAAGGTTAAGGTGTTTGCAGGGATAGGGTGGCCACAGCTGTCACAGGACAAGGTTAATTGGAGAGATATGGGAGAGGCTTTTGTCCTGCTGTGGGCACAGTCAGGCTGATGATGATGATGCAGCCAATCTTCTCTTGCTGGGTCACATACTGCAAGCATTCTGCCCCTGAATCGTGCTTTTAGTGCACAGCTCGACTAGCAGTCTTTGCATCTTTCTCCTGCACTTGAGCTTAAAGGGCAACTCCGGCGATTTTTCAGCCATTTTAGGTTAATGGCTGTTTTGTGTTCGTAGGAACCTCCTGTAATGTGTACGGTACAAGGTTTTCAAAAGCAACCCCAAAATAATTTTTAAACAGCAAAAAACGCAAAACTCGAAACCGAAACCGGAGAGGTGCCTTCGTGCGGTATTGACTGTGACGTCACTGACGGGTTCGCCGCGCTGCGAAGTTCGGAGCCGCGCTGTCGACATGGCTGAAGTGCGGAGAACAGCTTTTCCTAGACTAGCGAGTCTTTAGAAGACGACTCATTCGACGATTTTGGACTGGACGAGTCGCCTTTCAGGTATGATCCACCGCCGCGCGAGCTAGCCGAGTCACACCACAGGCCGCGTCACCTGCAGCATGGAGACGGTCTGAACTCGAAGTATTTGAGTCATTTCTCGTGCATGCATCTGTGACACAGTCGTCAGAACAAAAGTTAATGTGATGCCCCCGCTGATAGCTGTTCGTGTGGCGAGTGCCGGCCGACCCAGCCTGATGAAAGAATCTGCTGCCGACACGTTGCCGCGGTGCACAACGTCCTTACAGGGGAATGCATAACCAAAAGTCCTCTCTTTGCGAAGCTTTGTCTCGACGGCGATCTTTTGGAAGTGAATTCACGCCAGCTACAGTTCTACAATCCAACATACTTTAAGCGCGCTCTCCGTGGTCCGCTTCCTCTTGACGGCCGCGCTTCGTTCAGCTGGCCGCTGCGATGGGCGGTTGTACTCGAATAACGTTGGCACAGAATCTGCCTTCAAGCCCCGGTTGAACGAAACCTTAGCGAGTCCAAAGCTCCCTCTCTGAGGTATAGGCTGTCTTCATAGCAATCTGGCGCGAAATGTTCCGAGCACAAGCGGGAATGCTTCCTCGGAGACCAGTTGACACGCCGGACAGCTCTCACCCAATTGTCGCGAAGGTTCTTATCGCTACGAAACCTATGGTAGATCACGCCCGTTGTCACAGATGAAGAATTTGTGCAGCCCACAGCACAACAGAAGTTGCCGTGACCCATCACTCTGGCGTACACATGACATCAGGCACGTTGAGATGGCGCGAAATTGCACAGGTGGTCGAAATAATTCCAGAGACCTGCACTACAGCATCTCTTTCTTCCTTTCTTCTTTCACTCCTCCCTTACGTCCCGGTTTGGTTCCTCAAAATCAATTTTCAGTTTTCCCCTGCACTGCCAACGCCAGCGCGCGCCCGATTAGCTTGACATGCTGCCTCGCCGGCCCCGCCAGTGACGTCACAGTACAGGGTGGCCTGTAGAAGTTGCTCGATCAATGGGTGTCGCTCGCGTCGAGGAGCGCTTGTCTTCAAAACTCGCTTGCAAAAAAACTATGCCGCTTTCAGGTGTGAAATTTTACATGAGATATCAGACTACCATAAAGAATACAGTCTTAAAATTTCATTTCGATCGATGAACATCAAAAAATTGCCGGAGTTGCCCTTTAAGGGTTGGATATTGGTGACCTGAAGATTTTCAGGGTTAGTGTGGTGTGATGAAAGGTGCTTGCAGTAATAGCTTAGTTGTGCAGTGGCTCTGCACACTAAAATATCAGCATTTGCTAATGGCATGGCTGAAGTTAAAATAGTTGTTTGAATTACTGTTAAAATAATCTATGAACATTCTTCTACTGTTGTAATTGAATTGGTTAATGGTATTCTTCTTCACATTCTGCTTGAAAGTGGCAGTGGTTTTCTAGTGTCGCTGCAAAACTGCTGTGTAGCATGCTGTGTGAACGAGTTGAGAGCTCACTTGCCTACCAACATGTTGTAGCTGCTAATGCAACAATATTTTTCAATTTTCACAGTTTTTAACATCTGCAGGGAAATTGTTTGCTAGTTAAAAGCACAAAGTAGGGCGTGAAGTTATTGTAGTGGTGCTCTGTGTGCATAATTTGTTCTCTTCTTTCTCTTTCAGCACGAGAAACGAAAATCGACGTTGTCCTTATTGACACGGCCGGAAGGATGCAGGATAATGAGCCCCTGATGCGTGCTCTGGCGAAAGTGAGTTCATTCGTTGTCCTATTATAAGGAATAAGGGGAATGTTTGCTTTGTTCTGCTGAGATAAGGATGCCATTATATTTTGGGATAGGCGTATAGTTGGTCCCGGATGTATCGAACTTGAAGGTGATCGAGAGATAGTTTGATATTTCTATAATTCAGTGCACTAAACATGGTAACAGATAAGCTTATCAGTAGCCCAGAGGCATGTATATGGTGCAATCACGCTAGCAGCCCACTTCATGCAGAGACTTGCTGCCCGCCGGCATGTCGGTGGCACACCGCATCTCTGGGGGTTGCTAGCCCTAGCTCACTTCACATTGAAGCTGCAGCGGATGGGGCTTTGGAAGCAGCCACCACCGATCATGAGAGGTCTAATTCTGCTACCGTTATACTGTAAACGCAGTCATGTCTCAATTAATATTAGGGTACTGTTGATTTCTGCGTTGCCTTCAGCAGCGAAGCAGGCCACACAAGAACCGTCTCAAGCCTTCGGTCAGCTAGGCTGGCTTCATCGCATGACAGCCAGTGCACCTAAAAGTACCTTGAGTTTGTTTCTGCAGGGTTTTAACTGAAGGAACCAATGACAAATATTTGAGGAACCAGTAGAGTTTGACAGCTCAGTGCCAACTTCAGGAGCATCTGACAGATGAAAAGATGTGTCAGGTAGCGAATCCAGAACATGAGGTCTGCAGAACATGAGGAGCAGTATGAGCCACCAAACAAGGCTCAAGTTGCTGCTGCTCTCCAAACTGTCAAGGCAACTCTCGATGCAAGCGATGGTCGGCATGAGTGTTATTGGCATGAAGGGCACCTGGAACTTAGAGCCCTTCGTTATGACAACATTACAAACAGAAGGCAGTGCAAGAAACCATGCTGCTGTACTCTCAGAAGAGTTAAGGGGCAGTGAAAATACTGTATAAACGTATGTAAGGGCTGCTCCGGTGTAAGGGCCGCACACCATTTTCCTAAAGGAAATGCTTAAAAAAAAATAAATCCCAGTAAGGGCCGCACCCGAACTTTCCATGACCGAGGCGAGAGTAGCCTTCTAAATGCACGCGCCGTGGCCTCCGCGATCAGCTCCGGCTGTGAGTGATGGTGTGCTTGATCGCGGAGGGCACGCATGCTCATAGGAGCTTCCAAGTGCCGTCTATGGATGGCACTCGAGGCCGCATTCATCATCATCATCGTCACCTTTCTTCTCCGCCGTGACCTCCTGCTATCCACATCGGCATCAGTATCGCCAGCTCCAGCCTTTTGTGGCGTGTTAGTGCGTTCACCGTAGTAGTTGTGGTGGTTGTGGCTTTCGCGTGCTGCCGCCGAGCATAGCAGTTTTAGCACGATGGGCGAGCAGCTTAATAGCTACAAGGCTGGGAGTTAGATGTCGAACACAGCAAGCGTGCGGCGGGCAGGAAATTCGACGTGGCCGAGAAGTGCGTCTGATGATAGTGCAACCAAAAGGATGCACTGAGGGTTTTCTTGGAGTTTCTGTATTCATTCAAGCACAATAGGTGTTGTGACTATATAATGCAGGCCGTTGAAGCTACTTTTTATTCTGTTTCCAGCTGATCACAGTGAACAAGCCTGACTTGGTGCTGTTTGTGGGTGAGGCGCTGGTTGGCAATGAGGCTGTGGACCAGCTTGTGAAGTTCAACCAGGCCCTGGCTGACCACTCAAGCGAGGAGAACCCACACCTCATTGACGGCATAGTGCTCACAAAGTTTGACACTATCGATGACAAGGTGAGTCTCTTCAATTCACTGTGGTGACAGTTGTTGCCTTTACTAAGCTGCTTCATGTTCGAGACAGGCTGCATTGCTTGCCTTTGTTTTCCCAAGGAGCTTTACTGCAATAATTAATCACAAAGTGAACAAGGGGAGGGGAAAGGCTCGGTTTGCTCGGCAACGTTTTGGGCCCAGACAATGACAAGTCCTCTTGTCAAAATGGCAAGCACGCAAGCACCCGGAGGCTTTCCCTTCCCTAGTTCACTTTGTGATTATCAAGAGTGATTTGCCCAACCTCTCTCCACCAGTGAGAATTGAAATGTATGATATGGACTGTGAGAATAATGCTTACTTTTGTGGGATCGTCAGCACCCGAGTGACGGTGTGCTAATTAGGTGGCACCTCGCCCACATATCGCGGGTTCGGGCTGGAGCAAGCTGAGGGCACTGCCAGCATTTAATGCGCGCCTGCGCTCTCGCTCCGAAGGAAGGAAAGCGCAGTTATTCGAAAGCACAAGTGTTTATTACACAGTAAGCTGCATTACATAACACTGCACTAATCCCCAGACCTTGGTGCTACCCATAGCCCCACCGCAGCACCCGAAAGCGGGCCCGCGGAGCCGCGCGCGCACAGCAAAGACTACATACGTGCGGGACAGCACAGCTAAGGGCGATCGCACGCTGCGTGGCCAACCAAAGGGTTAAATCGCGCGCAGCGCAACACAAGGGAGGATGGGGTATACGCGGAGCACATCTTGACGACGCAGGTCGCACATCGATGGCTCATTGCACGCCATCACCGGCAATGGCCCGGCGATGACGGAGAACCAGCTAAATCAGGCCCTCCCGAATCCGGAGCGCGTCGGCGTCGCACAGGCGGGCTACACGACTCCGGAGGTTCGGGCCTGGCCTCGAGCATGCCTACTAGATGCGCACGTTAAAGCACCCGCGCTCTTCGGCCCCCGGCAAAGGCCGGGGCACCTGGGAGCCAAACTCTCCGCACCTTTCTGCTGCCAGAGTCGGTGGCGATCTCTCCGCTCATTTCCCGCTCGGGACCTCTCGCTGAAACAACGCCCCCCAACTGTCACTCGGAGTGACCCAATGGGGACGCGAGGTCGAAGCGGGAAGAACGGAAGGGAGGGTGATTTACTGCGGTTCTCGAAAGAGCTTCCCTTGAAGGGAGGACAAACAGCGCGGCTGCCCACATTCCGCTCGCAGACACCCCACGGGGGGGTCTCTCTAACGAACGAAACGGCAGAAGCGGGCGAACGCTCGGGTAGCCCAAGGAGCTCAATCCCCACACTTTCCAACCTGCATTTGTATCTTAGAGTTCTTTAAGCATTTGCACAGAATTGCCTGCACTAAAGTCTTGCTAGATTCCTTGCTTCTCGTCGTGTGACATTCCCCAAGAATCATTTGTGAACACCTGCGTCAGTCAGGTCGTCCAGCCTTGTAGTGTAATCCCTGAAAAACGCTCGAGCCTAGCTGTTCTGACAGGAAAGTGTGTTGGCTAAACAGTCATTTTAATGGCATTTTTTTTTCTTTCTTTACCCTCTCCCAAGGTTGGTGCTGCGATCTCGATGACCTACATTACTGGTCAGCCCATTGTTTTCGTCGGCACAGGGCAGACCTACATTGACCTGAAAACTATCAATGCCAAGGCAGTGGTGCACGCTCTCATGAAGTAAACAGCATCGGTGAAGTTCGGCAGCCTAACTCAGCCCCCCCCCCTCCCCTTTTCTTCCGCATCCATTCACCATTATTTCTTGCATCATAGTGCTTTGGTTATGAGTGCGTTGTTCTCTGTTTCAACTTGTGCTAGAAGAAAGTATTGTTATATAAAGACTCTGTATGCTGTTATTATCACTGTGTTTGTGTGTAGATGCGAACAACTGAAGAGATGGAATGTTGTCCCTTTTTAGTGACATCCATTGTTTCTTGACATTCCCTGGACGCTAACCTTATGTGCTATATTCTTCAGTAGAGTTTGAGAGTTCACTCCTGTTGAGTCTAAAACACCCACTTCACCAATGTGCAGAACAATGTGTGCATTTTGTTCTGTTGAGCTTGCTAATTTTCCTTTTTTTATTTGTGGGCTTTCATTTTGGTTGCTTTTGCTCAACGTTAAAAAATCTTGAGAAGTATTTACATAATGCTATCTATATACAACTTTTTCCTTAGTCTATAAGCTTACCTGTACACTTAGTTGTGCTTTCGACGTTTATTTACCAGTGTTTTTCATTATCACTTGTGCATTGGGCTTGCAACTATAATGCTCTTATCGTTTGATGTTATATATTATTGCAGTGGCAATGCCTGCTGATTTGAATGACTGGGTTGGATTGTTATAAAGCGCTGAGTGCACTTCTGGTTTTTTACTTTGAAGTGCACCAAACCTTAACTGTGTCTTTTGTGACTTTGCACCAACTTTGCCCTGTTGTGCTGTGGAGATGATGATCAATAAGCACTTGACTTGAGGAGCAGTGATAATCTGTGCCTGGAAATAAAGTGTGTGTGTGTTTTAATCTACTACAGACTTGTTTATTCATCAAGATTATGTGTGTTTACTGCTGTACTCGCCTCACTTGATCTGGTTAGAATCTGTACTGGTCTCTCAGAATTAAACTGATACAGCGGAACCCCTCTATAGTAGAGTTGTTCAGACCAGCAGAAATTTTTAGTAGTATATAAACGTCTTTACTATGCGGCATGGCTCTGCAGAAACTGTCTGGTAATTAATTTGGGTACTTATTAAGTATGAATTGTTAATTTAGAAAGTAAATGCTTAGAGATACCTTCCTGCTAAATGTTTATTTTCACTTATTGCATGTTATGTTGTCACGTTTTCTATTTTGTTTAAATGTTGCGGAAGTACTGCATTTGCATGAATATTACTCGAGCTTGATTCCATATGAAAATCAAAGCTTTTAGTGAACATAGCACCATCTTCTGCGTCCTCGGTTTTGTTTGCATGGCAATATGTTGATGAAACAACGGTTGTCGGAAACGCGTCATTTCGGCGGTAAAGTTCCAAAAACAATGAGAGTCCTTTCTGTTTTGCGGCCGATTCTCTGACAGAGATTACATCGTCCGCAGGCGGGACACGCCGCGCCGCTGGCGAGGTCGTGCATCATGCCGATCTCACAGATAACAGCGCTCGTTTTTACGCTTGTTTTGGCCGTCGAACATCTTTATCTTTCGCTCAGATGCACTGACGAAGTCATGGATGCTCCGCAAGAAGCTTGAAGGATCCAAATGGTGCATCGCCATTGCCGCAGTTACGTCTAGCAGCAGACGAACCTCCCGTCACCGGAGCTCTCCGCTTGCGCTTGGGGCGTCTTCCTTTATACTGATGCTTTGTCAGGAACTTGTGTGAACGAAAATCTCGTTTCTCAGTCACATCCATAGCAGAGAAAGGAGAAAAACCCGGGCAGAAACGTTGGTTCACGTCTCGGTGGCGGCAGAACGAAGAAAGAGCGTCTGCGTCCGACCGTGCGGTGGAATGCTCGTAGCCAATGGAAGGGCTCCGATCGTACCACGTGACTTCGCCGCTGCCGAAGTGGCTTCTGGTAGAAGATGGAATTCAAGAGCAGGCGACGCCGTGGAGCGAAATGCCGAGTTCCCGAAATTCGGTCAAATTCGCACTTTCGCGAGCCACCGCGAGTGCTTTAATTGCATTTTTTACTAACTTCCCATTGATTATCGGCTTTGATTTTTTTATACATAAAAGAAGAGGCTCGGGGGAATACAAAACGCAAGAAAATAAAAATCGACTTTATCAAAAAAAAAAACGCGGTTTTTTCACCCGCATCTCTCCTTAAAATATAAAAACGGTTGCAAATTATTTTCATTCGTGGAAGACACATGCATGTTAGAAGCGGGGCTTGTAGTTTTTTTTTCCATTACCAATATCGGGCGCGTTAGAATCGGAGCTTGAATTTTTTTTTTTTTTTTTGGTGCCGTAAATTGGGTGCGCGTTGGAATCGGGGGCGCGTTGGAATTGGGTAAATACGGTATCTCTCGGACTGTTAGAGCTATGCGTTTTATTGCTGGATCCGTTTCACTGGCTTGGTTGCCAGCCGCTAGTGCGTTTATCAACCATGTTGGAGTTTGCAACTTGAACACAGTGTGCCTTACTGCCCACAGGCTTTGTGTGGCAATCTGTGAACCTCAGAATTTTTACTTAATCAGACTGTCAGATTTCAATTCATGGGTCCCATGGGAAGTTCTTGCAAGTAGTGTGGTCGAAATGCTTTGAGTCCTGCCCTCTTGTGCGAGGTCTGCAAGCTTTCTGGCGGTGCAAGGCAGTTGTATGGCTCTCGCTGCATGATTTTGCAAAGTAGGGGAACCCACCTTGGAAGGAACTTAGCAATAGACAAAATGAAAACACACTAATGTCTGTTGTTCATTGGACAGGACAATTTTTTAAGTAGTTGGAACACCTACCAAACTGAGCGCCTCAGCCAGGGCCAAAATGTACCTATTATTTGTAAACTCGCCTCACTCGCATGACGAGTACAGAACCTATATTCACAAAAGGTCTGACGACTTTTGTACTTGTTCCTGGTCCGCATGTTCTACATAGAGTAAAGGGTGCCCAACACAAGCATAGGGACAGAAGATGAACGAACAGAAACTTGAGTGATGGGTTAGAGAGATCACCCTTTAAACACTTCCCTTCTAGTTTGCAGGTGTAAGAAGCAAAGAGAGCCATTTCTCGAAAAGACTGCGCATTTTCTTCGGAAGGAGAACCTGCCAAAGGGGAGTTATACACCAGTGCACTTAGTGCTTCTAAGTGGCAGTTAAAATGATTGATCGTGAGAGGTTGTTCGGAAAGAGTAACCTGGGTCGCACAAACCCCACCGATGGCAGCACCTGCCATCGCAGGGTTATGTCTCATCGCTTAACCGCTGCACCAGTAGTGGTATGAGGACTCCCAGGGATCTGTGAAGGTTAGGTAGAGAGTGACCGATTCCACATATATGGCCACTAATCCATTAACGCAGCAGTGGCCTAGTAATTGAGCATCCGCCTCACATGCAGGAGGCACGAGGTTTGATCCCCAGTGTTGCTGGGTAACCATCAGTGATACAGTGGGTACAAGCTTCCTCTTGCCTGGTGATTGGCATAATCGGTGAAATGCTTTGGGAAACCGGTCTTCGACCCCACCTAGAGCAAAGCAAAATACCTTGTGCCATGGCACGCTTTGGCCGCAGGTGCCCTAACTAAGTTACGTGTGAAGGTATGATATCAGAGTAAGCAAGTCATTCTTGCACTCAGTTCCTTTGTTTTCGACAGGCATGGTTGCACAGCTGAGCTGTATATTGAACACAAAGGAGATCGTGAAATAGTTCGATATATCGATAATTCTGTATAAAAATGCCAATGGCAAAGCTTATCCTGGACCAAGGAGCGAGAATACTTCGCACTCACGTTAACGCGCTTCTTGCAGAGACGTGCCGACGCCGACCGGAGTGCTAGCAGCGGACTGCTTGCTATAGGGGTTGCCTTTAACCTGCTTCGCATTTTTGCCTAGGGTATGCTGCTCCTGTATCTTCAGTACCTATCTGATAACGCTGGAATTACCTTTCATCAAGGATCTTAATCCCAGAATATCTGGCATCTGGATTCGCGTTTCTGCGCAGCCTTTCTGCTCCCTTTGAGTTCACTGGACATGGACACTTCAGCGAGTAATGCAGCCTTAATGGGCTTCATCACATTTAATTCCTTTCAAGCCAAACATTACGTCCACCGCTGCTCGTCCTTGTTTCAATGTCGACTGTATTGACTGCAGTGATCACATTTCTATGGAGGCGAAATGTTAGAATCCTGTGTACTGTGCGATGTTTGTGCACGTTAAAGAGCAACAGGTGGTCGAAATTTCCGCCGCCCTTTACTATGGTGGCCCTCATAGCCTGAGTCGCTTTGGGACGTTAAACCCCCATGAACCAAACCAATGTCGATTGTATAAGTGCAGCATATACCGCCTTGAAACTCTCTCATTGAAGAGGGAAGCATTAAGATGCTTGCTTCTTCTCCTTCGCTAAGTTTAGTGCCCACGAAATATTGTCAAACCGCGACTTTAACTGCATTCGCGAAATTTTGAGTTCGCAAAAAGAAGTCATTCACAGTATCCGATATCTTAGATCAAGTTTGCTAGGAGAAAGGTGGACTTGACAAATCGACAAGTGATGGCTCAATGACGTGCCAAATTGTCAGGCTATTAAACAAGGCGCAAAAGGACTCGGGGGAGCTTCAAGAGATTTGGCCGCCGCAGGTGTGGCGCGACACTGTGCGCTCAAATTTCAAAGCAGTAAAGTCGTGTACGAATGCACCGGCCCCTTTGGCTGGTCACATGGTCGCAGAGAAAGCGTGCTATTCTGCGGAGAAAACGAATGAACCGAACTTGAAGAAACAATTTAACCAACAATTCAAAACTTCTAATGGTTTGAGCACCGGTTTTCCAATGAGTCCACTGGCCTCGAGCTCACTTTCGCTGGAATGAAATGCTTGGAAAATGGGTCTTTGACCGTACCTCGCGGTGGCCAAACACTTTGACATGGTGCTCTTTGGCTCAGCTGCGCCTTTAAAATCAAATCATCGTTGTGAACTTGACCGGAAGTGCTTCGAAGCTAGGCGATGGAACGTGAATTCATTTTGGAATTAATTTTTTTTTTCTCTCTGTTTATAATGGTGTATAATCCAGTTGGCATTCCTGAGCGACGCTCTCAGTCCATCAAGGAGGATAAAATCCGCCGCTATGCTGGAAATCGAAATGATGATCGAAACAAGACGCGGTCCTGCCCCCGTGGAGTGATTCTCCGCGAAGCAAGCCACTCTTGATCGACGATTAAAACTCTGGATTTGAATGCAAACTACTGATTAAAGCCCCAATACCGGTTCGCGCAGCAAAAAACATGCTCTGGATCACCGATTGGAATACGCTGTTGCATATTTGTTGAGCTGCTGTGATGTGAAGGCCATTGAAACTAGCCTTGCAGCCAGGTACGGCTTTTGCTTTGGCATCAGAGTTGGGAAATTTAGACCCACACTCAACACCGTTGCAAACAGTGGGTAAACATGCCTTCATTTTTGGTTTCCTGCCTTAGAGATAAACCTGGTCTCGCCTTTTACATCACAAAATTTGACTGTTCTCCCTCACCTTGAACCCGTAACATGTACCTGCCAGCCGCCCCACGCCTTCACTGTTGGTTGCCTTTAGGCAGCATGTACACACAGTTTGCGTCACTTTTGTGTAGAACGCTGGAGCGGCTCACTTTCGCTCACCTAGAAACCTCCATGCCCATCGCGGCAGGTGGCAGTTCTGTTAATCGCGAGATGTTGCTCGGGAAGAGCAACCTGGATCTCAACCCAAACAAAGTCCCACCGTTGGCAGCAGCAGCTACCACAGCACGGCAGTGGCTCTGCACCAGGAGTGGTATGAGGACTTCCAGAGATCTGTGAATGTGAACTAGAGAATGACCAATTCCACATATATGGTCATTAACGTATTATCGCTATCCGAAAAACTGCCTTCTGTGAACAATGGATCCGAACACCCGTACCGAAGTGCTAGCACACCATTAATTCGCATTTGGCTTACAAAATCTACCCAAATCGACCATCATTTTTTTTGTTTCTTAGTGCACACTACTCGAGCGCTCTACACAAAGGTGACACAGTCTGTACTGATCTGGAGGACAAAGCTGTACGCATAGCGCAACGCGCGACTTACAATAGTGGGTGCATGACGAACTTCTTTTTGCGGGGAGCACACGCGCGAGCGTTGCCAAGAGGCGGGTTTCGTGAAAGGGTAAGCTGGTCATATGACTGGACTGCCGGCTCGAGCATCGCTCGACGCTTGATTAGTTCTGCACGTCGCCACCAGTTTCGCGACACGTGCGCGGGGACTGACCGTTCGCAGCGCTGGCCACTTGCTCAAGCACGTATGTCGATACCTTCCTCTTTTCTCCCACTCACGGTGCCTGGTTGTTATAAGCCTGGATAAGAGAGAATTCGCAAACTTAGCATCTCCTCTAAGTCCTCTAATGAGCCAGTGGCTCGCGCTCCGACTTTCTCCTAAGCCTTTCACAATTAATAACCCGCTACCACCACATAGCGCGAGTGCTAATATTGTAGCGTGCAACGCCAAAAAGAACACCCGCGCAGAGACGAAAAACCTGCGGCGGGCCCCTAGTGGTTCGAGCGCGCGCGAGAGAGCCAACTAACTTCTTCCTCTTCTAGCGCATGCGCTACTTCTGTCTCTTCTTCGAATGCATGTATCACTGCCCCCCTCTTCTGCAGCATCGACACGATGCGGCTGGGAGTGAAAAGTCAGCGAAAGGGTAGAACACAGCTGCAGTGGACCGCAGTTCAGTCAGGTAGCCGGTCGTGGTAAGGCTTCATGCGAACAACGTGTACGACTTCAGTTCGGTGCGACCGGCGCGATGAACAAGCTGTCGGGGCGGGAGCAACTGCATAAGTCACATCACTGATGCGGCGCACTACTTCGTAAGGGCCGAAGTATCGGCGCAGCAGCTTTTCAGAGAGCCCGCGGCGACGAACAGGTATCCAAATCCACACAAGGTCGCCGGGAGCATAACTGACGAAACGGCGTCCACAGTTGTACTTAGTGGCGTCAGCCTCCTGTTGACGGTGGATGCGCAGGCGGGCCAGTTGACGCGCTTCCTCAGCACGCTGAACGAAGGTATCTACGTCGATGTCAGCGTCAGAGTCGCAGTAAGGGTCGACGGGCAACATAGCATCCAACGGAGTGGTCACCTGGCGACCGAAGACAAGCTGAAAGGGGGTCAGTCGGGTTGTTTCCTGCAGGGCGGTGTTGTACGCAAACGTTACGTACGGCAGAATGGCGTCCCAAGTTCGATGCTCGACGTCAACGTACATTGATAGCATGACGGCTAGTGTGCGGTTGAGTCGCTCTACCAACCCGTTTGTCTGCGGGTGATACGCCGTAGCACGTCGGTGGCTCGTGTGCGTCAGAGTCATCACGGACTGGGTTAAGCGGGCCGTGAAAGCAGTTCCCCGGTCAGTAATAACAACGGCGGGTGCTCCATGACGCAAGACAATGTTGTGGACGAAGAACTGCGCCACTTCAGCAGCAGTGCCCTTGGCAAGAGACGTGGTCTCAGCGTACCGTGTGAGGTAGTCAGTCGCAACGACTATCCAACGCTTTCCAGACGAAGACTTCGGAAATGGGCCAAGGAGGTCCATGCCCACTTGATGGAAAGGGGTCTTCGGTGGATCGACGGGGTGAAGAAATCCGGCCGGTTTCAATGGAGGAGTCTTCCGACGTTGGCATTCACGGCATGTTTTGACGTAGGCCCGCACCGATGGGAGTAACCTGGGCCAATAATATTTTTGTCTAATCCGCGCGAGTGTACGGCTGACTCCAAGGTGGCCGGCGGATGGTGCATCATGACAGGCACTCAAGATCTCAGACCGCAGCTGTAATGGTACGACGAGTAGGAACACTTCTTCGCTGTTGGCAAAGTTGCGTTTGTAGAGAACACCAGACCGTAAAGTGAAGGTGTGAAGCCCTCGAAGAAAAACACGCGGAATGGGAGCTTCACTGCCTTCGAGGTAATCGATGAGCGGCGCCAACTCCGTGTCCGCCCTCTGAAGCTGCGCCATTTGGGTGGTACTAACAGAGCCCAGGAAAGGAAAATCATCGGTGGTTTCTTCGGTATTGATTGGGATAGGCGCGCGCGACAGACAATCCGCATCCTGATGCTTGCGGCCAGACTTGTAAACTACTGTTAAGTCGTATTCTTGCAAGCGTAAGCTCCATCTAGCCAAGCGTCCTGAGGGGTCTTTGAGGCTCGCCAGCCAGCATAAGGAGTGGTGGTCGCTTACCACACGGAAGGGTCGTCCGTAGAGGTACGGTCGGAACTTGCAGATGGCCCATATCACTGCAAGACATTCTTTCTCCGTCGTTGAATAATTGGTCTCGGAGCGCGTAAGTGTCCGACTAGCATAACTGATGACCCGTTCTGCACCGTCTTGCCACTGGATCAGTACTGCACCAAGGCCAACATTGCTGGCGTCAGTGTGGATGTCCGTGGCAGCATGCTCGTCGAAATGGCCGAGTATCGGAGTGCTTTGCAGACGGCTGCGAAGCTCGACAAATGCAGCCTCTTCGTCGGTCCCCCAGAGGAAGGGCGTGTCGTCACGGGTCAGTGCGTTCAGCGGTTCCGCGATTTTCGAGAAATCTTGAATAAAGCGCCTATAATAGGAGCACAGGCCTAAAAACCGGCGAACGGCCTTCTTGTCAGTTGGGCGTGGAAAACCTGAGACGGCAGCAGTCTTGTCAGGGTCCGGACGAACACCTTGTGCGCTGACAACGTGACCAAGAAAGCGAAGTTCCTCAAAGCCAAAATGGCATTTCTCGGCTTTGATGGTGAGTTGCGCGGATTTGAGCGCTTGTAGCACAATGCGCAACCGCTCCAAGTGTTGGTCAAAGGTGGGCGAAAATATAACGACATCGTCCAGGTACACCAGGCAGGACTGCCATTTCAAGCCGGAGAGGACAGTGTCCATCATGCGTTGGAAAGTAGCCGGTGCTGAGCACAGACCAAATGGGAGCACTTTAAACTCATAGAGGCCGTCAGGCGTCACGAAAGCCGTCTTCTCCCGGTCTCTCTCGTCCACTTCGATTTGCCAGTACCCGCTTTTAAGATCCAATGACGAGAAGTATCTGGCGTTCCGCAATCGGTCGAGCGCGTCATCTATCCTGGGCAGCGGGTAAACGTCCTTTTTGGTCACGCTGTTAAGTTTCCTGTAGTCCACGCAGAAACGCAGAGTATTGTCCTTCTTTTTGACAAGAACCACAGGCGATGCCCACGGACTGGTGGACGGCTGAATGACATCGTCTGCAAGCATCTCGGCAACCTGATTCTGAATGGCTTCTCTCTCCACCGGGGAAACACGATATGGGCGCTGGCAGACGGGTCGCGTAGTCTCGTCAGTGATGATACGATGCTTGGCGAGTGGAGTTCGGCCGACCTTCGAGCACGTAGCGAAACAGTCCGCAAATTCTGCCAAGAGGGCCGACAGAAGATCCCTCTGAACCGACGGCAAGGCAGGATTTATTCTGACTGACTGAAGAACGTGATGTGGGCCAGCATACTCCGGAGAGGGTCCTCCCACGGTGCACAAACCTGGAACCTCAGCAACGTCGTGGAGGAAGGCAATAGCCATGCCTTTGGCCAGGTGCTGATATTCGTTGGCAAAGTTAGTCAGGAGGACGTGGGTGCGGCCGTCACGTAGTTGGACGAGACCTCTTGCAACGGCAAGTCCCCGCTTAAGCAGCAGTGGACTATGGCTGTCCGCTAGGTCCTCGTAGTCATGAAAGAGGTCGTTCCGCACGAGCACCAGAACACTGCACCGCGGCGGCACCGTGACGTCGTTCTCGACAATGCGCAGAGCGTTGCTGCAGGGATCGCGGGAGTCAAAGCGCGCCACGGCCTGTTTGGTCGAGAACGTGACACGTGCCTCCTGAAAGTCAATCACAGCGCCGTTCGACTGCAGGAAGTCGATCCCCAAAATCAAGTCTCTGGAACACTCGGGGAGTACGACAAATTCACCAACGTACGTAAAACCACTAATCCCAACTCTAGCCGTGCACTTGCCCACAGTGGAAATTAGGTGGCCACCAGCGGTGCGAATGGGGGTCCCCGTCCACGGTGTCAGAACCTTCTTAAGTTCTCCAGCGAAGGCACGGCTCATAACAGAGTAATCAGCACCGGTATCGAGCAGCGCGGTAATGTCAGTGCCATCAATTGTCACACGCAAATCGGATGCAGCGTATCTGATACTGTCGCTGCCTCTCTCTGTCCGGGTATCGTCGGCTCGAGGGTTCCGCGATGGAGGATCTTGACACGTCCCGACGTCAGCGGCCTTGCCTCCAGAGGTCGCTGGTGTTAGTTTTCCCGACGCGGACTCGGCGAGCGACGGCCAGCAGAGCTACTCTGGCGGCCAGGGCTGGAAGAGCGATAACGGAGAGGCGAAGGGGAACGGGACTCGCGCCTTCCAGAGTAGGCAGGGTTCTGGCGTGCCCAGAGATGCTGTGCAATCTCATGCGGTCGTTCGCCGTTCTGAGGGCAGGGTGCGTCGGGATGGAAACCGCGAAGGCCCACTTGGCGGTACGGACAGGCGCGGTAGAGGTGACCAGGCTCCCCACAGTGGTAGCAGAGAGGCCTGCGGTCCGGTGTACGCCACAAATCCGACTTGCGAGGGCGTGGCCCAGCTGTAGCAGATGCGGTTGCAGAATACGTGGCGATGTTACTCACGGAGGTCGACGGGGTCACACCGTAGCCAGGCACGCTTGCGTGACATGTGCCGATGTTGCTCACGCCAGGCGTTGGGGTAATGGGACCGTAGCCTGTCGTGCGACGTACAACAGATGCGTACGTGGGTCGGTCATCGAACCGGGATGGCGCTTCGGGGACAGGAGGTGCCTGCGCAGCCTGTCGCACCTCGTCTCTGACAACTTCGGACAGCGCTGCCAGCGGCGCAGGTGCAACCTGAGGCAGATGGATCCGTTGCAGTTCCTCCCGGACAACGGAGCGAATTAGTTCACGCAAGGTGTCTGCACTGCCGCCGAGACACGACGAAAAGCCTTCGGGCACCATGCAGTTGATGTCGCGGTTGTACTGGCGGGCCCGTTGTTGCAGCGTCGTCTCCATCGTGGTCGCCTCGGTTAGAAATTCCGCCACCGTGCGGGGTGGGCTGCGCACGAGGCCCGCGAACAGCTCCTGCTTAACCCCACGCATGAGATGGCGCAGCTTCTTCTCCTCTGTCATGTTGGGGTCGGCGCGCTTGAAAAGACGGGTCATGTCTTCGGTGTACATGCGCACGCTTTCGTTCGTGCGCTGATTTCGGGAGTGCAGCGCAGCTTCGGCCTTCTCCCGGCGGTCAGCGTTGGGGAACGTAGCCAGGAGACTCCGGCAAAACGTCTCCCAGGTGGGAAGTGTAGCCTCGTGGTTTTCAAACCACGTCCGAGCAGACTCTTCCAGGGCAAAGTAGACGTTATTCAGCTTGCGCTCGTCGCACCAGCCGTTGTAGCGTGCGACCCGCTCGAACGTCTCCAGCCAGTCCTCAGCGTCTTCGAACACGTCACCGTGAAAAGATGGCGGTGTTCGCGGTGGGTGGCAAAGGATCGGCGCCAGGGGCCTGGTGTCAGCGGCCATGGCAGTTGGACTCGACGGTAGAGGCTGGATCGGCGGCTGGGTCCTGGTGTCAGTGGCCATGTCAGTTGGACTCGGCGGTCGAGGCTGCGTCGTCCTTGTTGGCGGGGGAAGGGGCCCAAATTCAGGCGACTCTCCGCGGAGACGGCGGCTGGGTCGCTGGTGAACCGGTGTGAGGTCCGTAGTAACGCTGTACGGAGTTTGCAGGTCGGGAAGCGTACCCAGCACTGCTCCACCAAACTGTAGCGTGCAACGCCAAAAAGAACACCCGCGCAGAGACGAAAAACCTGCGGCGGTCCCCTAGTGGTTCGAGCGCGCGCGAGAGAGCCAACTAACTTCTTCCTCTTCTAGCGCATGCGCTACTTCTGTCTCTTCTTCGAATGCATGTATCAATATATACTTACGGAGTACCGCGAGCTGCCATTATGTACGCGCAGATAGCTCGGAGCCGGCACCTGGCCCCTCGGGACCATGTTTGCGAAAGAAAACGGGCAATCATATCTGTACTGGCGCAACTGACATTCTGCTATTCAGTGACGGTGAGTTCCCGTTCCGTGGCTGTCGCAAGGCACGAAATAATGGGTATGACGAAGGACTGACGATTCCCTTTGGAAGCTCACTCAGCACGGGCTAAAACAAAGCTGCGCCTATAACGAAGTAATCGCCGGGTCCCTTCAACTTCGCTATGACGAGTTTGAACTGTTTTGCTTAACGATAAAAACAGCTACGTCGAGAAAATATTAGTTTGTGCCCATGGGCGCATACGCCGTGCTCAGTGCTTTGCCGCTAGATTGATTCTGGTCGATCGTTAAAATAATTTGATTATCTGAAGTAGCGTATGTTTGTGAGCAAACAATTTGCATAGCCTTCTTTTAAGCATGAAGTACCTATTCGAACAACTTTGCATGTAGGAATCCCTGCCTTTACAAGAATACGGAACTCAAAAACCACTCTGGGAAAGCTTTTCTGTACTGTTGAGCATAAGATGGGACGTTATAGGACCTATAGCGATTCCAGGAAGACTGACGAGGCGTAAATCAGGAGCACAGCTGTTCTTAGCCATGGGAGAGGGAGGAAAATCTGGAGCGTTTTCTGATATTTCTTGCGTGGTCCATATTTATTGCATTTTCGTGTTGGTCTTTCATCAGACTTACAAAAAAGAGGTAGCTTGAAGATTTTCGTCGTTTCGAGTAGTGTTGCTTTCTCTTTTTTTTTTTTTCCACGTGCTGTCTAGCGCTCTGGACTTGCCAAGAAAGTGCAAGGGGGAAATTCTTTGGTTGAGGAGGTAGACAACCGGCGGTGCCCCCTGACTCGGCAGGAGGCTGTAGCTCAGCCTCTATGGGTTCAGCGGAGTACAACTGTCGGGAGCAAGCCCAGCATAAACTTCTCACACCTGAAGGCGCCCGATCGTTTGCTTCAATGTCCACTTTGTAGGTCCTGCCGTGCTATGTGCGCTGCGAGTACCGTCACTTGCAAAAAATTTGCGGACGCTAGACACTGCCCAGCCTTGGTTGTGATATCGCAAGGAGCCCGTCGAGGTGACATCCACCCGAGCGCAGCCATACGGCTGATCTTCTCCACCTTGGGGGATTCCCTTAAACATTTGACCAGACCGTCGAGGTGTTTGCCTTCACTTCCTATTTGGGAACGTCATTTCCGGTTTTGTGACGTCACACTTGACATTACACGCTTGTCACGACACGCATCACGTGTCATGCTTTGTCATAGACCTCATCATACACTCTGGCGATGTGTGATCACGTGGCCTGACACATTTGCATCGACCCATGTGTGACACAGGGCGCTGCTAGACGAACCGACGAATTCCTTATGCTTCGCACAGTAAAACCGAACGCGGGCACGCGCCTTTGGGACATTTTCCAAAAGCCGGTTGCGTTATGCCAAGGACGTCTCCTTGCTTTAAGTATAAAGAAAGGACAGACAAACAAAAACTGGGTAACACTAAAGCTTCTTAAGGCGTCAAAGGCCTTGATGCCTGTTTATAATGAGCTTTCCCGGTAGATTGCGTGGGCGACAGCTGTGAGCACTCGTGTGCACGTGAACAAAACTAGACACGTGTGCATGCAACGTGGGCCGCACATATTCATGGCGCTGTTTAACCAGAGTGCGCTTTCCCTCACATTCCTGCGTGACCATACGTGCGACAGTTGTCAGTCTGTTTCTGCAAAATGTTCTAACCAAGTCTGTTAATGCTCTACTTTAATATGCGACGTTATGACTTTACAAACGAATTCGAGCACCGCCATCTTTGTTAAAATTATAGCCTACTTCGTTAAAGTCTACTTAAAAGCAATTCGTTGCACGAATATTTCTTTGGCTGAACATGTATCGCGTGCTCAGAAACATGAAATTTTAGCTGTATACCTATATCGATCAACAAACAATGCTGTGTCTCTAATAAAAGTTTTCTACCTGAGAAAAATGCAACAAACACAGTGACAACAATGGGGAATGGTACATCACTACAAGCTCGCTACAGTGTGTTTGTGCACCAGTTCAACGGCTATGACACTCGCGAATGAGTTTTCACGACCATGACAACATAGGGACCGTGTTCCGTTCTCTCCGACTCTCCCTCTAACGCAGCGATACTTTGCCTGCTAGTGTGCCTGACTCTATAACAGCACTTCAACTAAATCGGGATTAGAAATCGCCCCTTATCAATATTCCATACGTAAGTGACTTCGAAAGCTTCAATGTGCTGCATCAAACCAAGCGTCGCATTGCTAACTGCCCTTATCCTCGGACCCCTTTCTTTTTTGTTACTAATGCGAAAGCATTTCTTGCCTCATGAGTGGCATGGACAGGATGTGTCAGCACGGGCTGTGGACAGGAAGTGTAGGCGTGTCCTCATGAACTGTTGATCATGGACGAAGGGTGTATTGATTAATAATGACTAAATGGAAACTTTAAATGATCAAATTACTAAATAAAAGAGTAATTTAAATATTAAGGCAACTATTTTCATCAATTACTCGGAGTAATTCACGAACTTGGCTAATTACTATTAATTTCTCCAGAATTGAACAAGCAGTTAAAACATCAATCAAATTAATGTATCAGCAATTAATAAAACTATTTAATTACTACTTGATTTTAATAAGTAATAATTAATCGATAATAAATTAATCGATAATTAACTAATTGCCGTCAATTATTGATTACATTACCACATTCAGAGCTAACCAACTTACTATCTACAGGTCGCGTGCTCGATCGCGTGATACGTGACATGCCCAGACAAGACAGACTAGGACGTCAGCAACGGACGCCCATATAGTGCAGTTGTGTTGTGCCCTATAAAGCCACGTTTCGGTCAGTTTGCTCCGAGACGCCAACGAGGACGGGCGTGCAATGGGAGCTAAGAGAAGGCAGCGGGACTCGAAATGTTTTCGCATTTCCGCACGTAAGGAGACTTAAGCGCGCCTTTAATTTTTTTTTTCTAGAACGGCACACACAATAGATGAGGGCTGAGATACGATCCCGCACCAAGGCCTATCTTTACAGTTACAAACTATACAGATCACATATCGCTCGCCACGTGCCAGACAAACAAGCTTTCTTCTGTCAGTACATTTATCCTCTCATCGTCATTCCGTAGTTACTAACGATGCGAGACCACCACCCCAGCGCACAAACGAGTGCATACGCTGTAAGCGCTCCCAGGACCATTAGGACCATTACAAGCCCTAGTGGCGCTTCTCTGCTAACAATGACACTGGTCAATGCAGTGTCGAACTCTTCAAAACCGAGTAATTTTATTTTTTCTTTTGATAACTCCTGTGTTCAGTGTCCTCGTCAATGTCACCAAATCTCTACATCGAGAGCGATGCCCGTTTGTGGTCCAGCGCTTGTGTGTGCTTACGATGGGTGTATTGCGAACACCTCCGTGGCACTGCGCAGCTGCCTATCCCTCTAAGCATGACTACGCCTTTACGGAAGTAAAAAGGGAGTAAGCTGTCCTCTAGTGCACACACTTTTATAGGGAGTGCTTTGTGTTTGTGTGCTTTGCGGGAATCCTTTGTGTTTTAGAGTGTACCTTGAAATTACCTCTGTTGGACTGCATTCCTGATAGACCGTGTAGGCAGATGAGTCGTTTGAAGAGTTTTCTAACAGCACCGGAGTGTACTCTAATTTTAATTATATCGCTGATCACTGCCTATGTTGTTTTTACGCAGAGGCGAACGCAGGTAATGATAGGTAAATAAACGAACGCTTAACTAAGGACAGTACGTAACATAGAGAAGAGCCGCCGCGGTGGCTCAGAGGTTATGATGCTCAACTGATGACCGGAAAGACGCTGGTTCGATCCCGGCAGCGGCGGTCGCATTTCTATGGACGTGAATTGCTAGAGGCCCGTGTACTGTGCTATGTCAGTGCACGTTAAGAACCCCAGGTGGTCAAAAAAACTATGGGGGCACTTTGGCAGCCTAGAGTTCGCGAGGTGAAAGCCTTTGTCGCGCTACTTCGACTGCCAGTGACTGCCTATGTTTGTTACGGCTGCACCGCTTGGGAGTCATCCTCCTCCACTAGCTGCCGCACACCGACTGACGACGGAGCAGCGCTCGACGCCGCCGCGCCGACAGCTCCACCTGTCGACGAAGGTGACGTCCGCTTTTGGCAGCTGCGCTCGTCGATGAGTCACCCCAGGCGCTGGATGTAACGCCGGACGGACGGACGGACGGACGGACGGGGGAATGAGCCATTAAAGGCTTTCGCCTTAAAATTATCCGAAGCCCTCCAGTACGGCGTCCCTCATAACCTGAGTCACTTTGTAAACCCCATGAAACCGAAACATACAGAGTCCTTTCTACAAGCATAACCGACGCTTTGCGGTGCTGCAGTGGCTAAGCGTTCTGCTGTCCAAGGCCGCTTGATCAAATCCCGCCCGCGGCGGCGACATTTCGGTGGGGTAAAATGCAAATGCCGGGTGTTTCAGCTAAGGTGATGGGCAAATTTTAAAAGTAGGCTTTTTGGATTAGGAGAACGCTTTTTCGGCATAGCAATGTCAGCGGTGTAGCGCATCAAAATACGGCTAAGATGCTCTAACAGTTAGTTTGGTTACCTAATATTGAGTAGTTAACGCTTTAGCTATTAGTGTCAGTCCTTACTTAATGATAGGCGTGTAGTCCACCGTAAGTAATATCCATGTCAGTTTTTAGAATTTCCAAAACGCCGTTACCCTCGGCGCTGCGGCTCAACAAATACTGACTATTTCGACAAGTTACGAGCACCGGAGGGCCTCATTGCCTTCAAGCTTCTCGAAGGCGCATGTATTTGGGTGCAGCCAAAATTTGTAGGGCGTCAGCGCCAAGGGTTACTGCGTTTTCGAAATTCTAAAAACTGATAAGGATGTCATACTTACAGTGCATGGGCTCCTCTCAATAATAATAAAAAAATTGCGTGGACACTTTGGCAACTGAAGGGTTGAGAGGCGAAAGCCAAGGACACTATGCCGCGACGACTTCCGGTGGATGTGACGTCACACTGTTCCCGTGGCTATATCGACGTCCGCGTTATTTCGACGCAATTTCGACATTTTCGACCATAATTCATTAACTAATAATTCTACAGTCGTCAAACTTGGCTTGTAGGTTAATTATTTCCTCCTCTATCTGAAGCAACCGTTGGTTTTCTTCTCTTTTTTTTTAATTCCCGAGTTACACGCGTGTGACACGCTTTGTTAACGGACGACAGTATGAGCCATTACAGGCTCTCGCCTTAATAGTCACAAATTGAACAAGGGAGGGAAAAGCTCAGGGTGCTTGCTGACGTTTCGACAAGAGGACTGTTCTCCGCCCGGCAAAGCGTTCATCCATGGCGGGGTTTAAATAGGGTCATCCTTGGAGAATGGAAGCATGGGGTCATCCCTCCGAGGAGGAAGGCCCGGTGAAGGGGAGGTGGTGTGAAGTGGGAATGGTGTTAGGATGTTGGAGGGTGTATGTTGTCCAGGCGTGATGGCTGCTAAAGTTGATTAACCGGTTGACCTGCAAAACCGCGAAAAGAAAAAGGCCAGCTCAGCCGAACGCAATCCGAGGGTGTGGAGTGTGGAGAGATATCGGGCGTGGGCTTTAAAGGTTATGTGTCCAGCTGAAACAGGTGGCTTGGTGTGACAGGCTGCGTTGACCTGAAAAACAAATAAGGGATCAGTCAGCATGGCGGAATGAAATACCGGGGGAAAATAATAAAGGAAAAAGAGAAAACGTGGTTTTCCCTTCCTTGTTCACTTTGTGATTATAAAGAGCCATCTGACCAACCTCTCTACTATGGACTCTCACTAAATAGGGAGACTAACGGTAATAGGCAAAAAGTTAACTACAGGATATTAGTTAGCCAGTCTACTAGTTAGCACGTCTTAAATGTATTCTGATACGCTACACCGCTGACAATGCTATGCAGAAAAAGCTTTCTTCTAACTCAAAAAGCGTAATTTTAAATACAGTCGAACCCCGCAATAACGAAACCGACGGGGAAGGAAAACCTTTTCGTTGTCGTGAGAATTTCGCTGTCGCGAAAATGGACAAACAAGCACACCCATTACCTTCCAGAACAAAAATTTAATGAAAAAAGTCGCTTATTTTGCTCTGCTTGACATTGCTGTGCAGGAGCTTGACGACTCTGGCTTCGCAGCTTGATAAGCTATGCATAGCTTCGTCGTCGTCGTGGCCGCCGAGAAAAGTCCGGATAACATCGAAAGCATCAAGCACATCACGCGAGCTTACTTGCGTAACTTTCCTGCATCCAGGACGATGCTGCTTCAGCGTCGACGCGCGCACACTCCCCTGACAGCACATTGGCGACGATGCAGTGCCGCGCTTTAAATCGACTTAGCCATCCGGCGCTCGCCTTAAAGTTGTCGTGCCCCAGAATGCACGCGAAGTCAATCGCCTTTTGCTGCAGAAGGCTTCCAGACAAAGGCACCTTGTTCGCTCTCTTGTTCAGGAACCACTGAAATACGGCTTTGTCCACGCCTTCGTAGACTGGCGTTGCCAAAGTCTTGTTCAGAGCGCGCGCGCCGTTCTGGAGTGCTGCCATGATGCCATTCTTTGATTTCAGAATCGTAGAAAGTGATCTGCACGGCATACTGAACTCCTCCGCAATGTCCCGTCTTCTTTCTGCCTTTTTCAGCTTCAGCGATGTTAGCAGCCTTTTCCTGCAGCGTCAAAAACTTGCGCTTCTTTACAGGAGTCAGCATGTTTCCGACAGTCGGAAAAACAACAAAAAACACTGTACACAAGCAAGTCGCGGGCGAATTCGGCTTGCACAAGGCGGACGGCGAGATCGGCGAGATAGCGTGGTCGGCGCACTAGAGAAAAGAAAAAAGGGTTCCTTGCTCTTCCCCGGTTGGCCGGTGGTGTAGTCACGTGAAACGTCACGTGCGTGCGTAGTCGCCAACAGACGGGCTAGCAAAACGCCGCTTTCAGCGGGCAAAAAAAAATTGCTTTGCTATCATCATTACCGAACCAACCGAAAGTAAACAAAAATGGCTGCGCCGGTGCTTGTTGGCAGGTGAAATGAATGGGCCCGACTTGTCGGATGAGTGTGCTGCTGCAGTTTTGCCCATTGTATGTTCCTGACTGGCTGATGTGCCGAAAAACTGTTGCAGATCACTACCTCAAACTTTCGTTAGTGCGGGACTGCTTTTTAAAAACCCTTCGCTGTTGAGAGGGGACAAATGCATGGAACCCTATGGGAGTTCGCCGGGGGCGCCAGAATTTTTCGTTGCCGCGAGAATTTCGTTCTTGAGGGCTTTCGTTATTGAGGGGTTCAACTGTATTACATAACATTATAAGTGAAACCCAAGGCATTTATAGCCTTCATATAGGTTACGAGAAAGCATGTGACTCAGTCGAAAATTCAGCAGTTATGCAGACATTACGGAAACAGGGTGTAGAAGCCTTATGTAGCCTTATGTAAAAATACCTACCGAGCGGAAACGGGGAGGCTAACGAAAAGAGTTCAACTTCGATTGAGGAGAACGCAGCGAGCTATGAAGAGGAAAATGATAGGTGTAACGTTAAGAGATCGGAAGCGGGCGGTGTGGGTGAGGGAACAAACGAGAGTTCATGACATGCTAGTCGAAATCGAGAAGAAGAAATGAGCTAGCGTAGCCGAAGGCAAGATAACGGATGGTCTGTATTCGTCAAGATAGCGGTCTGTATTCCGAGAGAAGGCAAGCGTAGCAGGTAACGGGAGAAAGCTAGCTGGGCAGATGAGATTAAGAAATCTGCGGGGATAGGGTGGCCGCGGCTGGCACATGACAGGGTTAATTGGAGAGATATAGAAGAGTCCCTTATCCTGCAGTGGGCATAGTCAGGCTTATGATGGCGATGAAAATAATAAAAAAAGAAAGAAAGCTTGTTTCATTGCACCGTACCGGGCTCGAGTCTTTAGGACACCCTGCCATGAAAAGAGGTCTCTGGGGACGTCTGTCTGTATGAACATCTTTGCTCGCGTTGCTTTGAAAGACGAAATTAAGTCAGCGTGCTTGCGCATGACCGCGCGCAATAGAGAGCGTGGATGAAAAGAAAAGAGGCTGCTGCTTTTTTTTTTCGTCCGAAGCAAGCCGGTCTAGGTATCTTTGAGAGAAAAAAAAAAATAACTCGCTACTTATATTTTCTGTTCTACCACGCTGTCCTACTTGTACTAACAGGCAGCGTTCAGAAAAGGACCTCCGATGTTCGCTTTAATTCTCCGAGTCTGACCCCGGAGACTCACAGCCGGACACACACACTGAGCCTCCCGGCTTCTTCTCCAACCGTGCGGTCTGGAATGAAACGACGTCGCCTCCGTCGTCATTGACACGGTGGCTGGCCTGTTTAATTGAATAGGCGAAAGACGGCTGCTGAGAAGGAGGAGTACCGTGTAAGGAACTCAAACGTACACAAGTGGGGCAAAAAATAGAGACGGACGGGGGCCGCTTATGTTAGCCAACCTCGAAATGATTTCCCACGAGAGCGGAGTTCTCGAGTTGGCGTGACATTTCAAGTAGTCGCCCGGGGGACACACACACACAGTTCCGGTCCGCCCCTGGCTGCCCTCGAGCTGGGAAGGCCGCAGTCACTTTCGCGCTGGGCGCGTTATGCATGGAGACTCGCGTAGATGAAAAGGCGGCTCGGGACGCGACGAGCCGCTTTTGCAAGTCGGCGGCGGCGGTAGCTCCCGTTTGCCTTTTCAATGGGACTCGCGAAGCGGCAAAAGTAGGAGCGCTCTGCCTCACGCTCGCGCGAACTCCACGCATGCACTCCTGAATCCGAAAAGAAGCCCCCACCCGCACGCGCAGTTCCCTCTCTCTCCTCCCCTCATCCCTCTCCCCCTCGTCCCCTCTTTTTCTACGCGCACATTCCTTCTTCGCCCTCGCATTTGTCCCAGCGAATAAGCAAATGTGTTCGCGCAGCAGCGGGCCTATGTACCGGCACTGAGAACAGCTATGGTACGGCGTTTTAGACTATGCACCGCGTGAATACTCAGCCTCGTCGTCTTTTTTTTTTTTTTCCCCTTACCCTTAGTGTAGAGCCAGCCCCCGCACTCGAAGGCAAAGGTCTAGCAACTGTGCCGCCGCGGCGACGTACGCATGTCCCGAGGTCTTTCGGGAAGACGCAATTTCCTCGGAATAATAACGCCGCTGCTATGTACCGCGGTTACATCCTTTCGCACCCATCTCTGTATTTCTCTTCTTTCCCTCTTTCTCTGTCACACAGTCAAGTCGCTAGCTCTCCACCTTTTTATCTTTCATTCAGAAACTTCTTAGCGTTCTGTTTCTCTCGATGTTTCGCTGGTAATTTCGCAGTCAGCTTTCATGTAAAAAGAAGGAAAGCGAAAAGCAAGAAGAAGAAGAAAAAAAAACGCGCTTTGGTGCGTACAAATATTTCGGGACTTTTGAGTACAAGAAGAGGGGCGAGAAGGGGTTGGGGGAAGGGAATGAGCGGAGACG
Source organism: Amblyomma mixtum (assembly GCF_055824585.1). Taxonomy (NCBI): domain Eukaryota; kingdom Metazoa; phylum Arthropoda; class Arachnida; order Ixodida; family Ixodidae; genus Amblyomma; species Amblyomma mixtum. The sequence continues at coordinate 139,824,493 of NC_143017.1, forward strand.
ACTTGGCACGCGCTGCCTGTCTAATGGAGTCGGCACGTGCTTTGCCCAGCAGAACCCGTCTACAAGCCGCTACGGTCGAAAAGGAGTCGTATCAATGGCTCGAGAGCTCACAAGTACACGTGAGGCTTTGCGCTATACTTTTTTTTTTTTTTTTCAGCGCGGCGCGCGCGCTTCAGAACCATTTGCGGAGGAGGGCTGAATGAAGAGCTGGTCGAGGGCCTGCCTATTTGCTGGAAGGGCAAGGGGGTGGACATTTTATTTCAAGAGTGGCACCGCCCGCCGGTCATCAGAAGAGCTTCAGAATGACCGGGCTCCCCCATTAGACAAATTAATGCGTAGACTCTGCTTCTCACAAACAATAAAAATAAAATAAGAGCCCATCTATTTAACTCTCGGACCTTCCCCGAAAAAGTTGGAGAGACGAGTAAAGGCCAAGCGTCAGGAAGGCGAACAAACTTGTTCTTATTACACGGGAAAGGCTGTTAGTGCGCGTCGGAAAGGTAGAAGATGAGCTTCAGATGAGAGGCACTTGGTTCTATTTTTAAGCACGAACCTTTACTGCACCGCTTGGGCTCAGTTTAAATTCTGAGCGACGTGCTTTGTTTTGCAGAAGTAATGGACTTAATACGCCTTTGCGAATATAGAGTTCGCTGGCTCAGATGGTAACGCCAGCGAAAAGGCGCTGAGGGTATGCACACACACACAAAAAAATCAGACGCATAAACAGTGCATGTAGGTAGAGGCGCTCGTTTGAGAAGTGAGCCCGGTGTAGACAACCTGCTCACAAAATTTAACGTGCCTCGAAAAGATGTCTGCAATGTACATTAAGTTGAGAGTTCACTGGGCTGTTGGGCAATGTACTGCTGCAGTAAATGTGACAAGCGACGCATATCTCGTTGCTTTTGCCTCGTGTTCTCTTTTTTATTGAATTTTTGGAAACGCGCGGAGTGTGTAGAGCGAATTATGAGTTTATGAACCGTGGGGAACATGTCGTGAGCCTACTCGAATATATGCCGCGTGCTGTTGCGAAAAGCGGCTGCTGGCGTCATGACAGTTGCGTGGTCTTGCACATATGTGTGAAAGACGGCATAAATGAATTCTTCTGCAGTGCTTTTGAAGACAAAACAAAAAACAAAACAAAGACTAGTAAGACTTTTCCAACGAGACACCCTTACATATGCGACTGCAGAATTCCAGGGGTCTATGTACCAGAAAACAATGTACACGTTCTTTTTTTTTTCCCTCTTTAACTTCGTTGCCTCGCTTATACTCCTGTCTGTTATACGACGAATTCGCTTTACTGAGGTTGAGAGTTAAAATCTTACACAGCGGTGAAGTCCACTTTGTGTGACATAAATAAGCTACTCGGCGTTGTCCTATTTAAAGACAGTGAACAGGCTTGGATTGTTTCTGCCGTCACAGAAGGTTTCTCAAGCGCAATTTCAAGCGGAGAACAGCGCAGATATTTTGTCCGACAGACACTCGTTGTGGGCAAAGGTTAGTGTCTGGCTTTTCAATGTCGAGTTTTTTGCTTAATGTCGGTTTGAACGACGGCTGGGCAGGCACACTGGCCAGTCACGTGACAGCGGCATGACTAGGCGCTAGACAAGGCCAGAAGACGGCGCCAGTTTAAACCGGCTACTTATGGTTAGCGAAGAACAAGAAAGGCCTGAGGAGGTCACGTTAGAACGCAGTGCAACAACGAGCGGGTACGGTGTGGTGGTGGTCGTGGTGTGACACTTTTATTAGAACAGCCTTTATGTTAGGCGTTCAATAGGTCCTGGGCCAAGGCGACGAGGGCGCGTTGCAGGTTCAGGTCCCGGGAGGCGAGCCAGATGGGCCACGTTGGGGGTGGCGGGAAAGGATAGGCGGGGGACTGGAAGGCTGCGTGGCGCTGCGTAAGGCAGTGTTCTATGTCTGCATATGTGTGTGGACAGTTTGGGCACTGAGGTGTGGGGGTGTGCCGGTACAGATAAAGTTTGGCTGGTGTATGTAGACCTGGTGCTGAGTCTCTGATGGTCACGGTAGGGTGTAGTTATAGGCTTATCACAGACCTGCCGTTTCATGGGAAGATGGTATATAGATAGTTTTTGGGATAGGGTCTCGCCTGTTCGCGCGAAGAAAGGACTCATTTGATATCTGTGAAGAGATCTCCGACCTGTTGTGGAGGGAGCATGGCTGACGACAACAATGAAATCGATGACGACGTCGATGACGATGACGATGACAATAAATGCTACTAAAGCGTAGATCTCCGTCTCTTTCTCGCAGGCTTAGCGCGAATTTCTGCCTCTTTCTTATTCACAAAATAATAAAAAAGTAGCTTGAAGTATCTTTACGAAATAAGCTTCTGCGCTGACGATTGTAGGATCACACCATTAACTATAGCCACGGTATATAAGATGCTATGATGTTCAACGGCTTTGTTCTATCCCGGCCGCAACAACCGTATTTCTATGGGGGCGAATACAGAGAAGCCCGTGAGTTGACATTTTAGTGCACACTAAATCCCCCAATTGGCCACAACTGACCCGGTGTCATTCACTATAGCGCACCTCGTAGCCCGCAACCCGGATGTGGGTCAAATGTTTCCTCCCCCTCTCTCTCTCTCTTTCGCAGCCCATACTCTTCCTTTGGTGGTTAAAAATCCATTACGATGAACCAGACATTAACTCTCTAGCTTTTCAGCTTAACTTGTCTTTTAAGAGCTTCTGAACCTCGCGTAGCAGACGGTAGAGGGTGAATTTTTTCCCCTACACTTGGGATATTGTTTTATGCGACCATGACTGCTTAGCGGTTTTTCATTGCAGTGGGTGTTAAGGTAAAAACGTCTGATAATACTTCGTAGACTTCATGCGGTGTCTCTTTATCAAAAGCATTGATATGACATGTCAGAAAGCTCTGAAAAAACTTACTTGCAAGCAGCGCAGGCTGCCAAACTAATCTGTCGTCTAGAATAAAACTAAAATCAGACTAAACAGCTAACGTTCCTAACTCTTACCGCCGCGTTCTAGAGCTCAAAACAATTATGATTAATTTTTTTAGTTACAATACAGGTTTACTACTATATAAAAATAATCCACTCATCTTAACTACTACTTTTATTTTTGAGAATATTTCTTCTAGCCAAAATTCTTAGCCTTAAATTCAAACAAACGTAAGTCCGCCGCCATGTAGACTGCTTGAAGTTCGTGCACGTCTTTATTAGCTGAACATGTTGCCATTCATGAGGATTTGTAAAACTTGTATAAGCCATGCGCGTCATTAAGGAGGTCTCTTCACCTTAAAGTTTCCGTGTTTCATGCTCTAGCTAGGTTTTTCACCATTTTTTCCTCTCTGGGTTGCCAATGTTGAAAAGTGTTGTGAGGGAATTTCTTGCATTGCGTCTTGAGAAATTGTTCCCTAACAAAAATTTCTCCAGACATTCCTTGCATTGTGCACACGCCGTTTATGGACTGAATAATATTTTTTTTTTGTCAGAGTTAGCTCGTATTAGAATAGGTTAATTCCTTGCATCTGCTCAGTGCTGTTTTGCTATCCACAACGCTCCACACCTGTAGTAGCACTGTTCAGGATTGTAGAGCGTGTAAATAAATAAAATGATAATTATTACAGAACCTTCATACCTGCTGTTAGGTGTCGATGTCATTATCCTAGCTTGAGCTCAAGACTTTCTTTCAGCCCAACTGCTAGTGCGCGGGCTAAATATATAAGCTAGATAACATACGTCAGGAACGTCCGCCATAACTCATAGGCTGCAACGGAATAAAGTTGATACGTATCCTGGAAAATGCTCTTTTATAAAATGTGTAAACTGTTCTAAAATGTTGGCAGTGAGAGTCAGAAATAACTAAATAAGACGCAGAACTGCACAAAGCTAAAGTAATCCGCAAAAAAAAAAATGTAAAAGTGCCCTTCTTTATAATAGAAGGCAAAGAGGACAGCGTGGATAAAAGAGCCGATATTAGCGCTATGCGTGAGCTGCTAACACAACCGTGACGCATCACCTAGGCCTCAGAGCTAACGATTCGTTATTTACGTTTGCATCCGTGGTGTATGTCGAGGAGGCGAAAATTCCTCGACTCGGTAACGTCGAGTTACGTGACGCACTTTTAGAGCACACAATTCACGATTTCGTCCGACATTTGAATAGGATTTATTAGGATGATTCAAAAGGGGCACCCACGCGCGAACTGAGTATCGGGAGAGCTGAATCTGTTACTTTCCCTTCCGGTACTAACTCAAAAATAGTTGCACATTTTCAGGGGCGAAACGAAATTTCGTCTTCCATATATAGGCGACCTTCCTTTCACCGCTCTTCCCTAGCACACTGCATGCAAAACTATTTCAACCAAAAGCGCCGTGCCACTGAGATAATTTTCACTGCAACGCGTTCACCAAAGCACAGCACTGCCCTAATTTCCCTGAACTGCGCTGCCGAGAGCTACGAAAAGTGTGGTTTCGAAAAAGCCGTAAGCTATTGCTAGAGCATGTGCAATACCAGGCACGCAGTACAAGCACGCCTACGCACACGAACTATAGTTCGCCTCCGCGCTCTGTACACCCCCGCAATAGTGATAGCAATGACGCTTCCTCCGCCCTAGCTGCAGACATGCTGCGCCACTCGTTTGGCATTTCTTCCGCGTAGCGAACGCCTTTGCGCCATGGGAAGAGCAATAACGCATCCATGTCCATTTATTGGCTTCGCGCAAAAGGGAAACGGAGGAGGGGGGGGGGGGGGGGGTGAGGAGCGGTGTCGAAGCGAGAGGGAAGGTAGGCGGACAGACGGTGGAGCACACCCCGAGAGCGAGAATCTGAACCGGGCGGAAAGAGAGACATAAGGAGGAAGAAAAGGCTCGCGCGGAATCAAGGGGGAAAGAGAAGAGGCTTCAAAGGGAGAAAGGCGAGGCAAAACGGGTCTTTAGGAGGAAGCAGCTGGCGCTTTTGCAGCACGGGCTCCGCCGCAACCGATGTGTCGGTAACGTTTCCGACGGCAAGCGCCGAATCGAATGGCCACCGCGCGAACCGTGCCGTGAGGCAGCAGCTCCAGCTGCGGAGAGCGGGCCCAATTTCCCGCTGCCGGTGGCGGAGATAAACGGGTCGCTGCGTAGCCGGGCACGGCGGCACTCTCTGGCGCCACTGCTAAACTCGCGCGTTGGCTGGCGTGTAGAGCCAGTTTATACACTCTAAAGCGCGTGCTCGCGCGTCCGCACGCATAGCGCAGCACGCTTCGCAGAGCACTGTACCGCCGGCGTAGAACGGTTCTGAGTGCTTTACTGGTGAGGGAAGCCTTAGTTTGAGGATCTCAACTAATCCTGCGGCGTTTGTAATGCATGGCGCTGGCCTGAAAGGGGCTTAAATCTCGGCGACGTGCGCGCGGGGCGCGGAAATTCTCAAGATGAGCACTTGCTGCGCGCGGATGGTAGGTGGCGTTGCGCACGCGAAGCTGTAATGAACAATTGTGGCAACTCCTCCAGGTGTGTAGGTTAGTCCCGGTAAGGGCAGTTTGTTATCGCTGGAATGGAAGGTGTATATGGTCGGTTTAGCTGATGAAGCGAGTGGAGATTTGAAAAACGCGTTTGTAGGAATCGATTTTGTGGGCGCCGGAGCGCGTCATTCATTTGAAATAGCACGCTTTTATCTAGAGGAAAGGACACGGGACACTGCCAGAACAAGCACCGTGATTTTTGGCGGGGTTTTATTACTTTTCTTCCGCTAAAAATTGATCTGTGTAACTCGGAAGAGGTGTGAGAGAAGAGCAGAATAACGCGAAACCTTATCTTGGGGACACTCATAACACCAAGAGTTGAAAACCTCGGAAACGACTTTGATATGAATAATTTGCGCATGAATAACCTGTGTGAAAACCTTTTTTTTTCATGATCTCTTGCTTTCCTGTTATTCCTTATTCTTTGATTCGGACTGTTTGTAGTTTTGCTGCATCAGTTTTCTTCAGATGTCTGCAACAAAAGAGTTGAATGTGATGCTTATATCGTATGTAATGCAGTTCCTGTCTACTATCAGCGTCAAATGAAACGCAAACAAAATCGAAATGCCAGCTGCAAAACTGCAAATATTACACTATAGGGAGGTAGACTGAAAGAAAAAACTGACGCCAACCAATATTTTAATTTTGCCCAACGTTTCGGGACCAACTCGGTCCCTTCTTCAGGGGTGACTAAAGTGTGCCAGCAGCAGCGGGGTGTTGCCTTCGCTCTCCCTTTGTTTGCACGTGGCGGAGTCCCCTCTGCGTACGTTAGTGGACTCCGCCACGTGCAAACAAAGGGAGAGCGAAGGCAACACCCCGTTGCTGCTGGCACACTTTAGTCACCCCTGAAGAAGGGACCGAGTCGGTCCCTAAACGTTGGTCAAAATTAAAATATTGGTTGGCGTCAGTTTTTCTCTCAACTATAAAAAACCCAACCAGACGGACCTCCGTCGAAGATGTTTTCGTTCATAGGGAGGTAGAATACCAGAGCGATTGATTTTCGCATCGAAAGCGTAAATTCGGCTGTTTGGAAACGTTAATAGGCCGCTTCAGTATTTCCTCTCTAGCCATTAATATTTTTGATTGTTAGCGGTCGCGCTCCCGTTGCTTTGTTCGCGTTTCATTCGATGCTGACGGTACAGCTTTTTTGTCCTTGTTACTATACCAACGCACATCGGATACTCCTTTAAAACGAAAACTTGAAAGGGACTCGCTTCTGCTTTTGCCCATATGTACGGGTATGTCCGCTCAGCTCAGTGTCTGTGCGCCAGTGCAGTCCACATTTTGTGTTTACTAGACAGACTACGTTTTGATCTTGTGTGCAACACGATGGATCACTGGGTGCGATGATTCTTTTCTGTCCGATCTTTTAGAGCGCAGCTCTCAGGCGCCTGTTCCTGGCTTCATATCAGAACTGATTCCATTAGAGAAGAAAATGGGTGGCTATACAAATGGAGAGAGATGCGACAAACATGAAAATTATATACGATGGCATGTAGATCTGAATAATGAAATGAAAATACATCCATAGGAATATGCAACGAAGGTATGCATAATGTGTTTTGAACTTCTGTACATATATGTATAGAGAAGCGCATTTCTTAAAAGATAAATTATCCCCCTTCTTCCAGGGCTCATTCCTTTATTAACGCTCTCTGCTCAGCAGGTTACCATGTTGGCGGTTTTAAGCACGGCAGCTAAATTCTGTGCACTTTAACAGATAACCTCAACTCATGCTCTCTATTCGTCTGAGCGCGCAAAGTTTGCTTTGCTGCCGAGCCAGGTGGTGATGGATAGAGAGGGTGGGGGGAAGGAACCCGACTGCTGAGCAGCCGGGCAATAGAAGAGGCAATGGGCCAGGTCCGCATAGATACAGGGGCAGTTGGGACAGGAAGGATCCGATCGATAGCGATAGAGGAAGAGGCGGGACGGGGTGATAACTGCATTCATCTGAATGTATATATATATATATATATATATATATATATATATATATATATATATATATATATATATATATATATATATATATATATATATATATATATATATATATATATATATATATATATATATATGGTCACACGAAAATAACTAATAAGCCCGGCCACAGCACACCTCTGAATAGATCTACTTCAAAACAGCCAGCGTTAATTATCAAAATAAATAAAATGAATATAGACACTATTGTGCTTATAAATTGAATGTTATTGGTTCAGCGCCCAGTGTTAGCCTGATATCTCTTCTCTCCTTTCCCATTATCTTTAATCTCACTATTAAAAAAAAAAAGAAAGCCCCAATCGAATGAACTGCGCAGTTTCTCTTGCGCTTTTATTTCTGTTATTATCACTGTCGCCCCCTTTGTCCTATAAATTTGATAAATCTTTCGTTTTCCCAAAATTATCTGGTGAAAGAATGTAACGCTTAATAAGTTTTATGGCGTCAAGCTCACACAGGCGCTGCAAAGCACTTTCGCTCTACTTCGTGTATAGCGAATTAAAATGGACGTGTCTCTCGTTCCCTTCACCGGCGGCTTCAAAGCCTGAGGCGGAACGAAATAAAAATAAAAATCTCGAAAGAGAGAAATCTTTGCGTGGAAATCGCATAAACTGCCGAAAGAATCGACATATACTTCGAAATCCGGGCCATCTTTTATGCGACGGGACGCTGAAGTTTGATGCAGCCTCAAAGCACGTTTGCGCGGAGAAGAATTACGTCGCGTTCGTGCCTTTCAGGAGTGAAGGCAGTATGCAAACGTTAGACGCGTCCGGCCACACAATTTCAAACTGTCATAAGATACATTTCTTTGCATTAAAACCCCTTCCTTGCTTCCGCGTTCGTAGGAATAGAATTCGCGTCCTACAACCATCTTTCCGCCAGAATGAAAAGAGTGAAGGAGTAAATAAAAATAAATTTGAAGCGAAGAAAGCGAAAGTAGAGAAGCCCGGGACTACCCGACAGAGGAGGCAAACAGACAGACATCAAACATGTTGCAGCTCGCCTGTATTCCGCGCGGTCAGATACGCGTGGCCACACGTTTCATGCGCAAATCGATTTACTTTTTCTGACAACCCGAGCAGCTGTTTTGTGCGTTCCAGTGTGTCTTCTGGGTATACGTGCCCTCGCCTTGGATTCGTTGCCTGTCCACTTCCTTTCGCTAGGTCACACGCAGAAAACACATTTGCGCCCCGAAGGTATCTTCTTGGCCTCTTTCTATATTTCTTTCTTTGGATTTCGAATTCGGACAAGCATGACCTGACCTTCTTTAGCGCCTCGCGCGGTAGTTCGACGTTCTCTTTATTTGTTTAATGGACAAACAAAAGCTTTTTCAGCTACCAAGGAAGCAAAGAGAGGAATATTAAAGAGCGTGCCGAACACAATCGGTTTGAAAGCAAAGCCCGCTATTTTATTTACGCCCTCGGTTTCAGGGAATCGAGCTTTATTTATCACTTCTTTTGTGAGCCCATCGTTTGTTGTTGCACCTAACCTATCCGCTTGCATGCCTTTTTGGGCTGCTATCTTAGTCCGTTCTGCTTGGTTCGGATTCGGGTTGTTTGTAAAGACGTCTACGTAGAAAAGCATCAGATTAGGCAAATAAACCCACTGTAAATGACAGATAACAAAATATTAATAATAATAGTTTTATAGAATGTTACCTGACCTAATCTTTGCTGACCAGAGGTTATTTGTTCGACCTGAATTTGTGAATAACTTTATATGCAAAATTATTCGATGGGCCTACAAACACCATTAGCGTTCGAATACTGCTCCGTGCTGAGGCCTAAATATAGAGGCCAGAATAAATATTATTGACGCAAATACGGAGACATTTAGTAAGTTTTTTCTTCTGGATGGAAGTGAAAAATTATGCTTTGAGATAAAGTTTAACATGTCCTCTTTCTATGGCGTACACCACTTTTAGGTTCACTTTATACCTATTCTTCAACGACCAGTACACTGGTGCTTGCATGCCATTGTGGAAGAACGCGTATGGTTAGTCGCATTACGAACGATGCTCTCTATTGTCGAGCTCTGTGTCACGCGCGAAACGCTCACATTTGATATGTTCTTTGCGGCGCGCATGTACTTGCCTGACGACCTGGGTTTTGTACTTAATCACTTTCTGTTCTCTTTCCCTTTAACGTCCCCTCTACCCTCTCCCCCGGCGTAACCAACCGAAGCACTTCCTGCTCTTCTCTCTCTTCCTTCAGATATTCATTCATTTTAATATGGAGACAGTGGCAGTTGGTGCTTGTGAGACTCTTATGGTGACAGAGAACTACTAGGGCACAGAAGTGTACAATAGAATCTTGACTTTATTATTATTTCGTTCGCAGCTACGATGTAACAGTTGTCAACAGAATAACACAAGGCGAATCCCACCTGTAGCTAGCAACAACCTAAGCTTCAAACTCATCGTAACACTGCAATTCCTCCAGCGCAGTCTTCCGACTTGTGTGGGGCCGAGCGTTGCTGCGTTGAACAGCTCCGTTTTTCGGCGGAAAAGTTCGGCGCAGACGTTCCCGCAGCATCTCCAGTGTATGCGCGCAGTGAACTTAGTTGGCGATTGCGTCACGTTCCAGAAATGAAACCAGGTGGCGACTGGCGACTCCCGCTGTTCCTGCTTGTGGCTGCATGATGGGCGGACCACTCCATAGGCGCTGAACGCGTGCGGTAGCATAACTTCCAACTACCACAAAATGCACTGCTTTGCAGTAAAGCTTCTTCTTTGTCTTCACAACCAAAGGAACTGAGTTAACGGCATATTAAAGTTATTGGACCAGTCTCTGTGCTGCCTGGACTGCCGTTCAGTCACTGGTTCGTAGTGATCAACTTATGATTCACCTTCGGTGACTATAAAACAAAGAAAGTCAACCCTTTCCGCCTCACAATGACTCAAATTTTGCTGGCATAGGCACAGATGGGCGTGTTTCATGTTTTTCAGCTGAAAAACACAGACTTGGACACACTTCCCAGACCACAAGCTCGTCTTTGAGGATGTGAGTCACTGCTCCTAGTGATATGCCAGCAGTGCATACGACCACCTTCTTATAATGGGGCGATAACCATCAATCAGCATGCCAAGGCCTGCGGCGAGCTCTAGAGATGATGCGGAGACTGAGCGTCCACTACAGTGCCTGTCTTTCAGACTGGCTGTGGCTATCCTGTCAGGGGTGTACAATTCATGCCGTTTCACCTCCTGACCATGCTAAAGTCAACGCAGGCACTTCTCTACTCGACGATGGACATCTATAGTTGGGACCATCGACACAAGTGGGGCATCTTCCGCAGTCAGCCATTTTATAAGGGAGCCTGCTGTTAGTGAACGTCCATGTAGTCCGCCATTTTTCATGATACTGCTTAAATATCTGTGACACCACTTGAACGTGAAAACTTCTGAGATAAAAAAAAAATTAACACTTTCGTGCGATTATGGTCGAGCCAATTATAAAAAAAATACTACAGCCTGGAAGGCAACATTATTAAATAAACAGACCTCTTTATTCTAAAGGGTAAATGAAATATTAGTAATTATATTCCTAACTTTGTAATAGCGTTGTCTTCAAATTAATGCGCTGCTTTTCTCGTAAAATGACTTCTTCAATATGTCGGCAGGTAATCGGGGAATCAGCCTTTTAAGATTAGCTTCTAAAGTAGTTCTTGTCATGTGGTTTTTGAGGGCGCATTTATGGAAAGAATGCAGGCTCCATTAAATCTGTTTACCATAGCAGGGAATATGAAATAATAGACTACAAGCGCGACGTGAAGGAACATTTTCAACAGAGTTTCAAGAACAAGGTTTATTTTTATTGCCGCATCAAAGCTAAAAAGACATTATGGGGATTATTTTCCCAGAAGAAAACAACCAAGAAAAAATGAATATGCGTCTCCCTCGAAGAAGAGAAACTGTTTCAGGTTGCATGCTAATGGGGTGTTTTCTCTCATAATGCTGCGTTTACATTTTACAGAAGTCATAAATCACTCATGTTGACAAAGAGATATACGCTATTCAGGTCAAAACTTGTTTGATATGTTTACTGCCTTTTGGAACCACAAAAGTGAACATTCCAGGTGAACAACTCCGGCCCTGTCATTGGCTGGTTGCGCGGACTGCGCATGCAACTGCAGGGTTTATGCAATACCAACTGAGAGTCATCTTCATTTCGCTACTCATGTTTCGCCGCCGAAGGAGGCTTTCAGGATGCGACCGAAATACACTTTTAGCCGCCTTTGTGCTCGCCGCGCACCTACGAGCTCAGTCAAGCTTAAGAAAGCACGAAATTGACGAACGGATTCGAAATCGACGTCGTAGATCGGGCGACATCAATTGTAGGCACAGCTTCGAAAGCGCAGTCTTGGCACTCAGCCGTTTTCATATCGTTCGCTTTTCACCGACCCAACGAAAGAAAGGCGCCATTTCCCGGAAAGCCATGATAGTCTGGATCGAATCTCACGTCTGAGCGACGGAAGATATGAGACAAAAGTAGGGGCGCAACATAGGCTGCGAATTTCTAGTTTCTTTCGCTACCAAAACATTCGACCAGACTTTGATGCCTTCCTTAAGAGAGAGAGAAAAAAATTGAACCGTAAGTCACTCGCATAAGGCACGCACGCACGCAGGTCGGTTGACTTTGGAGAAGCTTGGATTTCAAGTTAATAAAGTAAAGTAAAAAAAAAAAACAGCGGAAGGCGTTCCTCCGTAGCGCCGGGCTGCTTTTGTGTTGGTTGTTGTATAATAAAAACAGTTGAAAAGAAATAGACTGCGCTGTTTTTTGTTTTTTTTTTACTGAAAGTATAAAACTTGCTCACGCCGGCCACGCATACGGTGTGCACGCAAAACTGTTCAGGCTGTATTAATGCCACAGGGTCCCCCCCTTTCTGTCAGTGGCGCGTGCGGGGCAAATATCTCGAGGGCGGAGGAGTCGTAGTTCTTAAGCCATCTATATCAATGTGCCTTCGCCGCGCTCTATAAAAGACTCACAGCAGCTGCGTATCGATTTCGCTTTTGTAACCTGCGAGGGCGCCCATTCTAGCAGTGCGTGCTCTGGCGTGCCTGTGCTTTTCTGTGTGCTCGCTGGAGGCCCGCGTGTCTCTCTATTGACGCGCCGCCAGCCGCGCTATTTATATCCTGCAACATTAGTTTATAGAGCCGGGGCGAAACGACAGTTTTACGAGCATTCTGCGCTCATTTCTGGGCGTGTTTGATGCGGGACCGCCGCTGCGAAGAGCTTCGGCGCGGCTATGACGTTTCTTTCGCCTCGCGTCGAGGAGACGCCGAGTTTGGTCAAAACGGGGTGCGAACGGGCGTTTCGCGATATGCGCGGTTATTGCTGGAGATTTTGCTGCCTGTGTGGCAGGTAATAATAGAGGTAAGAACGTTTATGCTTATGCCTGTAACGGCCTGAACACAACGACGACAAAAATACGACTCTCAACTAAGGTTCAGACGCGCTGCATGGGTACTGATAGGAAGAGTCTCCAAGACGCATGAGCTGCAGTTGAAGCCGCGGTACCTCTCTTGTTTGCTGCTGACTCGAGATCACATTTGTGTACGTGAAAGTGTGGCTCACGCCCTCACATTGATTGATTGATTGATATATATGTTAGACAAACTAGGTACTAGGTGACGGGACAACAGGCAAATGTCTTTTGCCTGACGTGACCCCGCCACCCATACATTGTTCAGCAGGATCACGTAATATAACAGTTTTCGACACGACGTAAAATTTATACAAAATATGCATCGTTACAAGAAAATGACAGGAAGAAAATAACCATTTGCACAGAACCATTTACACGATAAAGTGCAAGAAAAAGGTCATACATATTTCTGGTGTGGTAGGGTTATGAGGTAATTGTTTGTAGAGGCGACACTTATGCACCTAGATGGATTTTCTGCTTCCTGGAACCTCTTTTCTCCGACAGTACATGTACACATGTGAACATGTCCAGAAGTGTGCAAGCATGCACCATGTGCAGGCATCCCGAAGTGTGCAAGACAGGCCATCAATAAAAAAAAAAAGCGAGAAAGGAAGTTCATTTCGGCGTTAATAAAGGGGGATGGAAGGGCTCCTTAAAAGCAGTCGGCACAAACCTTTTATATGTAAAACACCTGCATGAGCTCCCGAGCTTTCTTTTACTTGCTGTTGCCTAGAATCCTCCCGTCGTGGAATTGGGGTTCTCAAGTAAAGCTCCGCGGCCCATGGCAAGGTGGGTACTGGAACACATATTTGTGCGAGCTCTCTTATTCGGTCGCTAACGCAACATCCAGAAGGCCCTACGCACGACCTGTCACATGTCAAGGGTATTTGATAAACGCCGTTCGTGGCATAACCTCTAAAACGCTACGTATGTTTCTTCTGGCATCCCTGTTAATTTTTTTTTTGTATTCGCAAGAGAACTGAGGATACATCTGTGTAAGCTTTATAGGCGATGAGAAAACAGTCGGGATTTTATGCCGATCGGCCACCCTTATGAGGCTGTTGGTGAATGTGTTATCGTAAGGCACCACTTCTGTTCAGACATTACACTCCCCAGACCTCCTTTTTGTGTTACTTGCTGCGCTAACTTTATCTTTTTAAGGACTGTTTCGGCCTTGGTCGCCACGATCGTCACATTGGAGCCAGCACCACAAAGCCTAGCCGTTTGGTTGTAAAAGTGCGCCCTTGTCTCATTGGCAGACGACATGTGCGATGCAGATTCCTGGCAAGGTATGTATTGCTATTCTTTTCGCCTGCTGACCCAAAAAACGCGGGTTCGGTCCCGGCTGCGGTGGTCGCATTCCGATGGAGGCGAAATTCTAGAGGCCCGTGTAGTGTGCGATGTCAGTGCACGTTAAGGAACCCCAGGTGGTCGAAATTTCTGGAGCCCTTCACTACGGCGTCCCTCATAGCCTGAGTCACTCTGGGACGTTAAACCCGCATAAACCATAAACAATAAACCTATTCTTTTGGCTGTACTTTCAAATGTTACGAGTCGGACGATAAGAACGCTTTCGTGATAGGTGGGATTAAGCCCAGTAAACGCGCCCTTCTTGAGCCAGTTATTTAATTTCAGAAATAGCAGCGTGCCGTGATCGAGAAGGAAGGTAATCAGAGTTAGTCCTTTACTGTATCGCCTAACACTTTTATATGCTCTCTTTACTACGCCTTTACACGAAATGGAGCATTGTTTAAAATAACGAAAAAAATATCGCCTTTAGCGAGTGTTTCACCTAAGATGTTCTGCAAATTTTAAAAGTAGGCTTTTTGAGTTAGAAGAGCGCTTTTTCGGCAAAGCATTGTCAGCGGTGTAGTTTATTAGAATACAGCTAAGAGGTGCTAACTAGTAGGCTAGTTAACTAATATTGAATAGTTAGCTTTTATCTATTACTGTTTGGCTCCTTATTTGTTGAGAGGCGTGTTGCACACCGCGTAATATCCGTATCACTACGGCGCCCCTCATTGCCTGAGTCGCTTTGGGACGTTAAACCCTAATAAACCAAACCAAACCATATCACATTGTAGAATTTCGAAACCGCAGTTACCCTCGGCGCTGTGGCCCAACATGTTCTGCCTTCCTTGCACCAAAATACATGCGCTTTTAAAAAGCTTGCAGGCAAAGCAACCTCTCCAGAGCACGTAAAGCTTCGAACTAACCAAAATTTGTTGGGACTCAGCGCCGAGAGTAACCGAAGTTTTCGAAATTATAAAAACTGATATAGATATCACTCACGGTAGGCTACGCGCCTCTCAATAATTGAGGAGCCTAACAGTAGCAGTTAAAAAGTTCACTATTCAATATTAGTTAACTAGCCTGCTAGTTAGCACATAGTAGCTTTGTTCTGATGTACTACACCACTGATGATGCTGCGCCGGAAAAAACGCTTTCCTAACTCAAAAAGCCTATTTTTAAATTTGCAGAACATATTAGATGAAACACTCGGTAAAGGCGATATTTTTTTTACAGAGACAATACTTCATTTCGTGTAAATTCGGAGTAAAGAGCTCATATGTGCTAGGCGATACAGTAAATGACTAACTGTGATTTTCTTCCTTCCGGATCAGGACACGCTACTGTTTTTGAATTAAGAAAAGCGGCTGAAGAAGGGCGCGTTTACTGGGCTTAATCCTACCGAGCGGTAAAGCGCTCTTGTCGCCAGACTCGGCGCTTTCGAAGGTGCAGCCAAAAGAGTAGCCACGCATACCTTGCCAGGAATCTGCACCACGCATGTAGTGTGCCAGCGAGACAAGGGCGCCGTTTTGCAACCAAAGGACTAGGCCAAATGTTTAGGGGAATCCCCCAAGGTGGAGTAGATTTCTAATAAGGGAGTAATTAATCATCGAAGTAATGAAGTAAGGGAGTAATGATTAATTACTCCATTATTAGAAATCTACTCCACCTTGGGGGATTCCCCTAAACATTTGGCCAACACTGTTCCCACTTCGAGTTATTGATCAATTCGCTCTCGCCCTACCATAAGCTTGCCGTCCCGGTTAGCTCAATTGGTAGAGCGACTGCTCCGGTGTAGCGGTGGTCCCGGGTTCGAACCCCGGACCAGGACGAATTTTTCTTTAACTAAGAAGTTTCTGAGAAAGCTGTATATCTTTCCTTTGTAGCCGTATGGCTGCGCTCGGGTGGACGTCGATGATTAATTACTCCCTTATTAAAGGACTAGGCTTTCTGGTGCTGGCTGCCCTGCGCTGATGCTCTCAGTATGCTCTGAGGCCTCACTTATACTTGGTTATTTGCGACGAAACCTAAAATCAGCACCACCTGAAATAAGATAACTAGTTTATTATACCTACGTACTCCCGATACTTGAATACGCTTTATAGATCTGGCGCCCCTCGCAAGCATGTCTCGGCAGTGGACTAGAGAAGCGGGA
This sequence comes from Amblyomma mixtum, assembly GCF_055824585.1. Classification (NCBI taxonomy): domain Eukaryota; kingdom Metazoa; phylum Arthropoda; class Arachnida; order Ixodida; family Ixodidae; genus Amblyomma; species Amblyomma mixtum. The sequence continues at coordinate 139,840,848 of NC_143017.1, forward strand.
CTAGCCTTAAACTAGCATCACTGCGCCTAAAAAAACGCTCTCCCTTCCAAATTGTTAATCGCCCCGCATCATTTCGTATCTCTGCTTCTCAAATTCCTTTCTCCAATGCCCTCAAATTAGGCACCCTGAGCTCCAACTACCACCAAGGATATCCCCTCGCCTAAACAACAGTCACTCGATTGCTCTCATGCATGGCCGCAGGTCAGCAATGGAAGATTTTTTTTCCCCAGTTGCGATGGCCTGATAGGATGTCTTTGCTTACAGTATTGCGTCTGGTACAGATCGAGCAATTGTTCGCAACAAACTAACAGGTCACCTCATGTGTTTCACATGATGTTTTTCGCCTTTCTAAATTAAATTTGTCAGGAGTATTGCGTGTTCTCTTTCTATGATTTATTTCTGCTCTGCTTTCTCACTTTGTATTTTGTGTTCGTAGACTTTTCCCTAATGCCGTCTGGCTCTTAAAGCTTTAATAAATGAAATAAGAAAATATATTATATTAAAGAAATGAAAGTAAGGAGCCCCAAAAAGGGTCGTTGGTTCACATAATAATATAATTTTCTATGCGACATCAAATCACTTCTCTCGTACAGTACATTACACAAAAATCACTGCGCAGTGCAGCCTTTTTGTCCGAGTTAACATGCACTTAGTGGTCGAGAGTGAGTGGAAAACTGTAAGCGCGATATGAAACTTCTCATCTTCTTTTATATGTTCCTTTATTTCAATTTTCTTCCCACTTTGCACAAATCAAATTACATAGGGCATCACAAAATTAAATGGCCTACAAGTGACACGTCGATCAACGCTGATGTTCGATAACTCACAGCCTGCGGCGGCTGTTCGAAAACGTTCGGACCAACGGTGAAAGCAGACGCCATATATCTCCAGGCTGGGATTCCAACACACCCTCGGCTTTTCCTTTAAACCACGCATCTGAGTCCAGCGAGCTACGAACGCCAGCCAAACATAAGGTAAAGTTACGGCATACGCCAAACCTGATGCTCCACGAGCACTCGAGCCCCAGCAGCCTGCCGTTCCTAAGAAAGATAAAAGAGGGCAAGGAAGAAGCCGGGTGGTCAGAAGCGAGGCGAGCGAAGCAGAAGTTAAAAGCTACGATGCTGTCCGTACGGTGGCGGGGTTGCGGCCTCACTTTTGCGGCTCTTGGCCGCGGTGACGGGAATCTTATCTCTGGCCAGCGCAAAGAGGGCGTCGGCATGCCTTTGCGCTCCACGCCGCTGCGACGGCGCCTAGGTCGGGCTCTCCTTCCTGCGGCGAGCGCGTACGTGTATGAGCCACGGCAGCCGTGCGCTGCCTTCGCGATCAGAGAGACCCCGCGGCCGGCCGGCAACGTTAGGGACAGCTCCCCTTTCCCGTTCCCTCCTCTGCGGAGGCCGCATAGGAAGCGGCCTGTGTGTCGGCCGCTTATCCGGTCAGTTCCATCCGGAGTCGCGTGTGTGCCTATCGAGCGTCGCGCCGCGCGTCGGACCGTGAACAACGCACGGGATAGTAGTTGGGGGTTGCGGAGTGGGGGAGAGGGGGGCTGCCGTCACGGCCTGGACCCCGTGGTGCGCGGCGACCGGCCGCATATATTCACGATTACGCTTGCGTGCCGTTTCCTTTCTGACGGCATTAGCATACACCTGCCGTTTGCGCAGAGGAGGAGGGGGAAATCGATGTGATTCTCCGCGCCAGCAGCACGGCGCGGGGCGGCCGACGCCTGGCCGCGCGACGCGGTTACGTGACGCTCCGCTGCCTTTTGTCTCGTCGTCTCGGACCAGCGAAATGCCGGGAGAGAGGGTTGCAAAGGGAGAGAGCGCGTTTGCCCGAGGGAGAAAAGGTTGGACGCGTTGAAGCCGTGCTTCTTCTCCGGCGGGCAGAGTTAGCTATGCGCGAAAGTGGCATGAGGTGCTTGTGGTTACATTGCGTATGAGCGTAGGAGTGCATGCGCGCGTTCGTTCGTTCGGAAGTACGTGCGTTTGATTTTGCGTGGCTCAACGCGTACATGGCTGTGTGTGTTTGTGAGTCAGCGCATGTGTTCCTGCCGGGAGTTACGGGCCGCCGCCGATGCTGCAGATCGTGCGTGCCGAGAAAGCTCGATGTTCCGGTGCGCCGAGCTATAGCCGATGCCCCGGTCCATATGCTGGACCGAGGCTCTCGCCGAGCCTCGTCGCCGGCTACGGGTTTTCCCTCCCCAGAGACGTGATCGGCCGCGTGTTGTCTATGTAATCCACTCAAAGCTCGTCTATTCCTCAGTGAAAGAGAAAGATGGAGGAAACGTGGTTGTTGTACAGTGTTTATTGATCGAAAAAAAAAACAACAACAACAGATAGTTATTATGTAGCCAAAGGAGCGTTAGCTCGGGAGGTAGTCGTTAAAATGTGTTTCACGCGTCCGTGAATTAGGTGATGTAGCTTTGGAAGCGGGCGCTCCCTTTATTGAGTTCAAGAAGCGGTTTATTGTGCGGCCAAAAACGAGGTGGGACAGAAAGCGGGCCTTTAGATGTTTGTCATGCCCCGATGAGCTTGGACAGGGAGCGTTAAATGTGAGCAATCGATGTGCGTAGAAGCGAGAAATTTAACATGCCGAGGAAAGCTCGAAAACCAAAGCAGAACTTACAGGTAATCACTACAGTTAACTTATTTGTCCTTTACCGAAATCTTTTTCCCCACGACGGCAATAGTATATATATATATATATATATATATATATATATATATATATATATATATATATATATATATATATATATATATAAAGTGATTTCTTGGCAGCTGATTGATCAATATCAGATAAATCACCAGAAATTGAAAAACATAACAGGATTTAATTCACGACGTTTCGGCGGGAGGGCCAGCCTTTCTAGTTGTTGTTGTTGAAAACTTTTATTGTCCAACAGAGAAGGACCACTCCGCCTGGGCCTTTTAAGAGTGGCCCTCCAGCTGAGACGTCATGAATTAAGCCCTGTTATGTTTTTATGCGAAGCATACTACTTTAGCTACCACTTCAGCCCTTCACCGTGGTTATGCGCCTCCAAATCACGTGATATATGACGTCACACCACGTGATACGATGACGTCAGGACAGTGGAGAAACGGGGGCCCACCTCGCGCCGTCGCTGTGGTTGTGCGCCTCCAAATCACGTGACACGATGATGTCACACCATGTGACACGATGACGTCACGGCAGTGGAGAAACGGGGGCCCACCTCGCGCCGTCGCTGTGGTTGTGCGCCTCCAAATCACGTGATACATGACGTCACACCACGTGACACGATGACGTCACGACAGTGGAGAAACGGGGGCCCACCTCGCGCCGTCGCTGTGGTTGTGCGCCTCCAAATTACGCGACACGATGATGCTTCGCATTCTCCAGGCTTAACCAAGTTAAGCCTCAGCCATTTTTTCAGTTTCTGGTGACTGTATCTCGTATATGTAATAAAATCATCAGAAATAGAAAAACATACCAGGATTTAATACACGACGTTTGGGCTGGATGAACAACCTTTTTCAAATATATATGTATGTGTATATGTATATATATATATATATATATATATATATATATATATATATATATATATATATATATATATATATATATATATATATATATATATATATATATATATCAGAGAAGCCAACACCCACAGGAACCAAGTCACACAGGGGATTTTTTAAAATTTATTTATTTTGGTTTGGTTTGGTTTGGTTTATGGGGTTTAACGTCCCAAAGCGACTAAGGCTATGAGAGACGCCATAGTGGAGGGCTCCGGCAATTTGGACCACCTGGGGTTCTTTAACGTGCACTGACATTGCACAGTACACGGGCCTCTAGAATTTAATTTATTTATTTTGTGGTGTTGATTAATTTAAAATATTATTGAATATGTTATTGCTTAAAGATAATTGATTAGAAAAGCAGAAGAAAAAACAACAACAAGAAGCCGGTGAGAACCGAACCCACTACCTCCGAATTACGCGTCCGGTGCTCTACCAACTGAGCTACGGCGACGGCTGTCAAATCTGCTTTCGGGGGTATTTATGTTTTCAAGTGACCTAACCTTGAGAGTGTTCATATATATATATATATATATATATGTATATATATATATATATATATATATATATATATATATATATATATATATATATATATATGGGCGTGTTCAGACAAGAACGGTAATCGAGGTCCCATGACCATTTTTTGTTTTCAATGAAATTTTTATATATGATGGGCAAATGTGTCCACACAAAGGAATGAACCTTAGTTTTGCAAGAAGCTTCGTAGTTTTCTCGGAAAAAAATCGCATGTCACAAGAGGTGGAGAATGTCGTTTTTGGCACTTCGCAAAGTTGCAAGTTTGAAGCCTCATTCCGTGCACAAAAAAATTTTCCCGCGCATAAGCATTTTTTCAAAACTTCTTTACAACTTGTAAAATAAGAGAAAATAAAAAATGTTTTCTTGCTCTTTCAACCTTCCGAGTAAAAAAATTGCAAACTTCGCTTCTGGAGCTATGCGGTGCAAAAGAGGCACTTTTCAGGGCAGCCTTAGGGCAAGATGCCTCAAGATCTTCCCACTGAATATTTTTCCCAGTATTTTTCAGCTGTTTTTACTTACCTCAGGCAAGTTCTGTCGCTCTAGACTTGACAGATAGTTTTCAGTACGGTCTCAAAATTGGCCGAGGTTCAAAAACGCTAAAAAAGTGACAACTTTGACGTGGGTTTAAAAAAAAAAACATCATCATCGAATTTTGTTAAAATTTTCCTGAATAATCCTCAATACATTATAATTTTCAGGCACTAGAAAAGTGTTGCATTATATTGTTTTAAAATACAAAAATAAACACAAAACTGAGTTCATGTTTTTGTTATATAGAATTGCTTATTACTGCCTCTTAGGAATAGTAGCTGTCAGAAATTTGATTTAGCACTCATTGAACGTGGTTAAATTTTATTTACCCCAATATCCGAACCATTCTCAATGCTTACAGAGCTTCTATTCGCTTGTTAGCGGCGCTCTTAATGCGTGAAAATGGTAATAAATTCGCTATTTTGCCTGATGTCATAAGAATTGGCTGGTGGCGGTCAAACCTTCTTTGTATTCTATAATTTATTCGTCGTACGGTCTATTGGTACATATAATCGATTCATTAAAGATATTAGATCATTTATCGCTTCTTAGAAAAATTTTTGTATGTAAGAGTTAATATTAATGCGTTTCTGAAGTCGGCGCTTTCGAACCTGCGTCTATTTTCCTCTGTGTTCAATGGTTCTACAAGGCACTGTCAGGAAACAAAACGTCGTCTCCTGAGGGAAACGATTTATCTGCAAGGTTTTTGATCATGGGGAGTTTTAATCGGGAGGCAATTTAAAAATGGGATGCCGCTTCATGTGCACATTGCAATTCAGAAAATCGTAATAAGAAATAAACGGCGGCTGTTGATTTCGGTTTTGCGCAGCGTATATTGTCCAGCACGAAGCACTAACCAGATCACAGTCTCTTCCATTCAGAAGCAGCGGTGGAGGCCACGTAGGATGCACTGCCTTCATGTGACTGAACCTACTTCCACAGGTGGAGCCTCTGAACTCCAGGCACTTTCTTTGCCAGTTTCCATTGTTCCTTCTTCACTTCGCGAAAGTCTGCAAGCTCCCTCTGTGGCAGCTCCAGAATGGCGATGTTCTTTAGTGTTTCTTGAATTGCGTCTAACGAAGCCTCCGGCTGTGTGTATGACCTCACTTGCAGGCTTCCGCAAGTTGTGTTTGGATGCTCGATGGTGTGATGCTGCGTCATGTTTCCTCAGGAATTGTGCCACTATCCACATAATGGCATTTTCACTTTGGAAAATATTTAAATGAGCAGCGAAGATGAGGTGTTGATTGCTACATGGGAATACGGTGAGCTAGTTAAAAAAACTCTGAGCGCTTCATCGTTTATAAGAGAATTTCTAAGAGTGACCATGAAATGCATTCCCTACGACTATATTATATCTGTGCAAGCAAGAACAATACATGAAAAAACACACGGCTGCAAGAGAGGTGCAATTGTTTTACATTTTGATTTCGCCAAAAAGTGAACAGTTGTGCTTTCAGACTCAGTACAAGCGTACCATTGGAAGAAAAAGCAGCTAACCGTGTTTACCTGCGTTGTCATGTCAAGAAAATCGACTCGTAACTATGCCATTAATTTGGACGATATGTTATGATTCCGCTCATGCATGATTGGCTCTGTCGATAATCAAAGCACATCGCGAAGAAAACGCGCCAATCTACACCAAGATAATATATTTCAGCGACTGGGCTCCCGCTCAGTTCAGGAATAAATACCAGTCTCATGAGCTGCAGCGCAGTGAATGTCAACGGACGATATTGATGTTTTTGGCCTCTGGACACTGCAAAAATGCTTGCGGCGGCGTTGGTGGGCTAGTGAAACATCGAGCATCCCAACACAACTTGCGGAATCCTGCAAGTGAGGTCATACACACAGCTGGAGGCTTCGTAGACGCAATTCAAGAAACACTAAAGAACATCACCATTCTGGAGCTGCCACAGAGGGAGATTGCAGACTTTCGCGAAGTGAAGAAGGACCAATGGAAACTGGCAAAGAAAGTGCCTGGAGTTCAGAGGCTCCACCTGTGGAAGTAGGTTCAGTCACATGAAGGCAGAGCATCCTACGTGGCCTCCACCTCTGCTTCTGAATGGAAGAGACTGATCTGGTTAGTGCTTCGTGCTGGACAATATACTCTGCGCAAAACCGAAATCAACAGCCGCCGTTTATTTCTTATTACGATTTTCTGAATTGCAATGTGCACATGAAGCGGCATCCCATTTTTAAATTGCCTCCCGATTAAAACTCCCCATGATCAAAAACCTTGCAGATAAATCGTTCCCCTCAGGAGACGACGTTTTGTTTCCTGACAGTGCCTTGTAGAACCATTGAACACAGAGGAAAATAGACGCAGGTTCGAAAGCGTCGACTTCAGAAACGCATTAATATTAACTCTTACATACAAAAATTTTTCTAAGAAGCGATAAATGATCTAATATCTTTAATGAATCGATTATATGTACCAATAGACCGTACGACGAATAAATTATAGAATACAAAGAAGGTTTGACCGCCACCAGCCAATTCTTATGACATCAGGCAAAATAGCGAATTTATTACCATTTTCACGCATTAACAGCGCCGCTAACAAGCGAATAGAAGCTCTGTAAGCATTGAGAATGGTTCGGATATTGGGGTAAATAAAATGTAACCACATTCAATGAGTGCTAAATCAAATTTCTGACAGCTACTATTCCTAAGAGGCAGTAATAAGCAATTCTATATAACAAAAACATGAACTCAGTTTTGTGTTTATTTTTGTATTTTAAAACAATATAATGCAACACTTTTCTAGTGCCTGAAAATTATAATGTATTGAGGATTATTCAGGAAAATTTTAACAAAATTCGATGATGATGTTTTTTTTTTAAACCCACGTCAAAGTTGTCACTTTTTTAGCGTTTTTGAACCTCGGCCAATTTTGAGACCGTACTGAAAACTATCTGTCAAGTCTAGAGCGACAGAACTTGCCTGAGGTAAGTAAAAACAGCTGAAAAATACTGGGGAAAATATTCAGTGGGAAAATCTTGAGGCATCTTGCCCTAAGGCTGCCCTGAAAAGTGCCTCTTTTGCACCGCATAGCTCCAGAAGCGAAGTTTGCAATTTTTTTACTCGGAAGGTTGAAAGAGCAAGAAAACATTTTTTATTTTCTCTTATTTTACAAGTTGTAAAGAAGTTGTGAAAAAAGGCTTATGCGCGGGAAAATTTTTTTGTGCACGGAATGAGGCTTCAAACTTGCAACTTTGCGAAGTGCCAAAAACGACATTCTCCACCTCTTGTGACATGCGATTTTTTTCCGAGAAAACTACGAAGCTTCTTGCAAAACTAAGGTTCATTTCTTTGTGTGGACACATTTGCCCATCATATATAAAAATTTCATTGAAAACAAAAAATGGTCATGGGACCTCGATTACCGTTCTTATCTGAACACGCCCATATATTTCCTATTCTTCCCATTTGCCATTCATCCCATATATTTCCCATTCATGTCGGTGACTGTTGGCTTCCTTAATATATATATATATATATATATATATATATATATATATATATATATATATATATATATATATATATATATATATATATATATATATATATATATATATATATAGTCGTGCAATTATTTCATCGCTGAAAAATAACCGATTAGAAAGAAGATGGGTAGTTATGAGTTAGAAAATAATAAAGTGATCCGCTGACCTTCCTTAGCTTTCAACAGAAAACTATGGGGAGGGGGGGTACGCTTAAGGTAAAACTGTTGCTGGTTCTAAATTGAGAGTGTAGAGGCCCCGTTTCCACAGGCTTTTAGCCACATATTGGGCCTTGCGGGACTCAAACTAGACCTTGAACCGCTGCGAGGTGCACACAAAGTACCCTGTTTGAGTAATGATATGATGTCTAATTTAAAGTTTCAAGAGCTGAAACAGCCCTTTTATGAGCGTAAATCATTTGTAACGCCCACACAAACACTTATGGCCCATAAAAGTTCGAGGTGAAAGAGCAAGGCCGACATTTTCTTGAAGAAATAAAATGCAAATATTTTGCTTTTCGTAAATCAATAAGAATATTGCAACGTCAAGTACGCGGCCCTGTTTTTGCCACTCAGGCTTTCACCCTTACGCGTCGCTGCATGTGGCTGCGTCGTTTGCATAAACGACACCACGTGGAGACTACTCCCTGCGTCACTGACATCAGACTTTAAGAGATTCTTTCGCTGCCGCGAAGGTCGACTTAAAGGAAGCAACTTAACAGACCTGAAAAGATTTGCGCCTTCCTCAATTGAGAGTGTGGGCTTTTCTTGCATTAGCAAGTTTTAACTGACCATACAGTCAGCAATAACTTGTAGCTATTTATATAGTCATTTACCACTTAATTCGTCAGCCACAACAAGAAACAAAGAATCAAAGTAGACGATTTTGAAAGCTCGTGCAGGGTCATGTGAGAGAACTGACAGAAAACTGTGCTCTGGTGCTATTCGCGTAACCTTCGTGTGTTATGCTTAAGACTATCAAGTGCTTTAGAGAGTAATGCCTACGGATGTGATAGGATAAGAAATACAGCGTAGTGTTGTACACTTCCCGTTCTCTTTTTCTGCACCCTGCTTCCTTAATATTTCGTTATTGCTGAGAAAAAAGATTAATAGCTTGTATGATATTGTGAAGCTGGACCAAGAACAGGCTTACAAAGACCGAGCCACGTGGTTGCCGCGAGAAAGAAGGAGGTTAGAAGTTGCAAACAATTCTCTAAAACAACAAGAAATAAAAAAAATGAAAACAACAGAATCATCGTCGCGATTTTTTTTTAAGTTTTAGTTTTGTAAGTTGCACCTTCTCTCTATGAAGCGTATACATTTCTAAGAAGGTTGTGACCTCGGAAGACGTCAATAGCAACCCTCAGCGACCACACCTTCGGTCATTTTTCAGGTATCCGCTCGATCGTTCGCGCTCTGTTCTTCTCCGCTTCCCCGCCTCTCATAATCGTAGGCTGGGAACTTGTGGAACGTCGTTCACGCCCCGTCACGCCCCATTTGGCGGGCTGTCATCCCGGCTTTACGGTCCAGCGGAGTTATACTCATGTCGAGTTCATTATCGCGGTTTAATGGTCTCCGCACTCGTCGGGCAGGACAAAAAGAGAATAGAACAGCCCGCTGTTTTTATCCTCTTCCGCCCTTTTTAGTCTTTTTTTTCCCTTTCTTTTTCAGGCGGCGATTGCGTTGCCGGCTGCCTGTCGACGTGGAAGGTCACCGGGGAAAAAAGACGTGCCTTCGAAAGCTCGGTCACCTCATGTATGAGTGGGAAACGGTTGGAGCTTTTTCGTTTGATTCGTGGCAACAAGTAAACCTGTTGGACTGCGTGCGTGAGTTTTTCTAATAATGGCGTGGCCGAATGGAATGGCAGCGCTGTGCCGAGCATCTTTCTATGTCTTCCCACTGTTTATTTTTTATATTTTTACTGGAAGCGCCAACAGAAATATAACTGCCATGCTATTGCTTCCATGCTATTGCAGCGCTCGTGTGTGTGTCATTTCTTCGTGTGTCCGTGTTTCGTCGCGCTGTTTCTTTCTTTAAATGCATTACCAATTAGCCCGGAACCTTGCTCTTCGGATGCTATTGCTGCACTGCGCATTTCTTTGTTAAATTTTTGTAAGCCTAGCAGGTTGTCCGTAAAGTTAGATTGAGGTGCAATTTATTCTCTTAGCAACGCGCAATGTTACTGCAGGTAGCTTGTGAAACTGTGTCAAGAGAGGTGAAAGATAAAAAAAAAAAGAAGCTTAATAAACTGAAGGGAAGTGAATGGTTGCACCTTAAGCTGACAAAAAAAAATTACCTGTTTTTAATATGTAAGGAATAATCGTTTAGAGAAGAGTTAGTACAGTCGGCTTATTGCATATAAAGGACTGAATTTCTATTGAGCACACCTTATTTTATGCCACCTTTATTATTGCTATATTTGAATACTAGCCGCCGTTGGACGTGCGCACACTTCTGATTCAAATTATTTGTTTGTTTTGCAATAATTTTGGTCGTATTCCGCAATGCCTGTCCGACATAATATTACGGCGAATCGACCAGGTGTTCAAACATTGCTTTGTAATGCAAATGATGCTTCTTGTGCGCGCTTTTTTCAGTGCGATACTTTCCCGCAAGTCGTCTGTTAAATCGCTACGGGCGAATTGAAACCAGCCGTATTTCACGTCTCGTTGTTCGCTGCTTGCACAAAAAGTAGCAACAATTAAGCGAAATATAGTTAGTCCAACAGGACAGGCGTCAAAGGAGTACTGTGCTGGAAAAGTAACCAGTGAGAAAATAGATTTTCAAATTTTCCGCTAACTGAAGTAGGCGTTTATAATCTATCCTCTAAGAATGCTGCGTCTGCTGCAGATAGTTGTGCTAGATTGTGATGTCTTCAGAGAAGAAAAAACTTCGAGATCACTGCGGCGACCCGCACTACAGCAATATGACAGCAAAACGTCCGCATACTATATCAACGTCCGTGGCTGTTGTGACGTCCATGTACTATATCGACGTCCATGGTTATTTTGACGTCGAAGTGTATTTTCGCATTTAATTAATTAACTAATTATACCTCGTCAACCAAATTTTTCCCACAGCTACATTTTATCACACACTATCTACCAGAATGACACTTTCACACATTTGTCTTTCGAGGACGATGTAATCGTGCGGACAAAATTTCCGGACACGTTTTGCACACACTTTTTGCTGACGCGACATAGCCATATAACGCTTTCGCACTAGTGATGCTAAATTCAAATGGCTGAAAGCTGAATGAGTCCGTTTCGGAGGTGGAGTTGTGCGCTTACCTCCACTTCTGCCTGACACTGATCTGTCTGTGCCCTGCAGTCTGAACCTTCATTGCAGAATAGACCGCATGCTAAACTTTGCAAGCTGCTTTCTGCGCACATCGCGACCGCCTCATCATTTTTCATGCCTGTGTAGTAGAAGCTACCAGCCTGAGATAAGGGCTGACACAGCTGTGTGTTCGGCTCATGAACGCCTGGGAACAGCACACTTGGGTAAATCCGCGCTCCGCGCTGTCATAAGGAGAGGCCAATTTTATTTACCACCAAGTCGTGTTTCTACCTTCAATATATAGCCAGGTTTCTGCCAATTTTCTCCTGGTTCATGACGGACGCATGATGTATTAGGAGCGATCGGCAATGAGAGGTGCGGAGGCATAATGAAGCCTGCAGTGCGACACGAGGCGCAGTGAAAGGCGAAGAACGCGACACAATACACATTTCTCGTTAGGGTGCGTCGATGCACGTGCGCATCGAACTTTTGACAGTGATGGCATCTATTGTTCGGTCGCCAGACGCCATTCTTGTGCCCTTTTAATGCACAGAGCTGCAGTGTAGACACGAATTTTGTACTTTTTTTTATCTTAACTAAGACTTCTATGCTGGCGCGAGGCGCATGCGCATTGTAGCCCACTAGCGCTCATGCTCTTCGCCTTATAAACCTTTTCACGACCTTCGGGAAAACCAGTTAGCGCTCGTGTTGTCTCAGTGTGTCTCTCTTTGTCCCTTGTCTGTTTTTTTTGCGCTGAATTCAATTTAACAGTTTTCTGGGCTGTGGGTGAACGTGAGGGAGCTTAATCCTCAACTCTGTCCTGTACAGCCCAGTGTCCAATATGACGGCGTCCATCGAGCACTTTTTGAAAAGGTCTATACCCTATGTATCTCTTGTCGTGCTGTACATTTCTTGATGCTTTTCAACCAACTAGCTCGCAAGAACTTGTTAGAGGTGCTGGAAGTGTTTTGCTCTGGTAGGCTGGAACATGAAGGGAAGATGTTGTAAGGTGTTCGACGATAGTGTTCTTGTGTTTTGAGGCGCTCCCGCATCATGTCTGCATTGTAGCTTCTCCTGCATAGCCAGTAACAGCTTCCCTCGGTTATAGTCCGCATAAGAGCATGCTAGGCACAACTCACGTTTGTGTCACGTGACACTCAGGCGCGTAGCACGAAGGCGCGTGATCTTTATCTTAGAAGGAGGGGATATTCAGTCTTCCACTCACGCTTTCTTCTTTATCTTTTAGTTTTTTCTTGAAGTTCGAAGCTCGCTGTATTATCGTAAATTCCGGCACACAGCCCGCGGGCTATATACGTTTAAGAGTTAAAATTTCGGACTTTGCGGGCTATCTAGAGGCGTGGACTATACATTTTTTTTCAAAATGATTCTATATACTTATTTGTTTGTTTTGTTTATTCAGGTCTAACGTCCCAAAGCGACTCAGGCTATGAGGGACGCCGTAGTGAAGGGCTCCGGAAATTTCGACTACCTGGGGTTCTTTAACGTGCGCTGACATTGCACAGTACACGGGCCTCTTGAATTTTGGCTCCATCGAAATTCTAACGCCGCGGCCGGGATCTAACCCGCATCTTTCGGGCCAGCAGCCGAGCGCCGTAACCACTGAGCCAACGGGGCGGGTTTATATACTTGTGTTTCCCAATGTGGTTATATGTACCCGCTGCGGACAATATAGTAAAGGAATATTTTGAATCCTCAGGACTATGCACTCAGGCGGACTTTGTACCAAATTTTATGGTAGCTGCCAGTCAAGAAGAAAGGTGGAGAATCTGACGTGCGAGAATTCGCATAAGCAGCTAGCAGCGTGAGGCAAAAGGGTGCTCAAACCACAACGAAGCAATCTGTTTTCAATTTTTACGCTTATATTTCCAGTTCGCTCTGCTTCCAATGTTACTATCAAAATATTAGAAGTGAGATTTAACCAAGCTTTTCTCTAAGCTACCTGCACGGAGCACTTCACTAAACTTTTTGTAAATGGTGCTGCGGCGAAATTAGTAGCGCGTCAATACATCATTTGATGAATGGAAGAGCAAATCTTAATCCATCATGAATAGCCAAACGCTTTTTTTTAGGAGACACTTTCTTGCCGCCGTAGATTTTTTAAAATATAAATTAAGTGAAAATAAAAGAGTAGGAATGAGCAAAAAACGATTTATGATGTATGAGGAAATACGAAAATAGTGCCTACTCAATTTAAATAGTATTCGTCCTGGAGCTAATTATTACCAGTCGCTAACATAGAACGAGACCATATAAGTCTTCGCTAATGGTAATCTTCAAATAGCTCTCAGCGCAGCAGTTGCCTGAAATTGGATATAAAACCGAAACCATCACTTCTTTCGACAGCATAGAGGCGGTGCATATAAAGACAAGAGGGTGGTGCATTGGGATAACTATAGCGCTGAGGTAGGAATCCTAGTAATTGACTTTTCGTTTGAGGAACTACGGGAACAATGGTTATAAAATCAGTGTTGCTATTTACTTTTTGTTGACTACTTCCATATACGGCCAAGGAAGGCAAACACAGGAAGCGTTCTAGGCACTGCAGAAAAAAAAAAAAAGAAATTGTCAGCGTTTCCCCGCTGGCAAGAAAAGAGAAACCAAGTTAATTATGACATATTCAGTTTTGATTTTACTTGTGTGCAACTTTTAATGTGGATCTAATTATTTTTCTCGGGAATCGAGCTGTATGAGCATATGCGAACAGCATAGTTGGTCAACTACTCGAAGTTGCCAAATGCGTTCGTTTGTTGGTGGGATAAAATACTGCTTTTCCCAACTCGATGTTCAAGAACCTCAAATATTTCATCGCACAAAACGGACGGCGGCCAGGTATTTTGAAGAATCTGATGTAGCTGCCGGCAGTAACTGACAGCATCTTCGGCTGAATACTATGATTGAAATATAAGATTACGAGCATAATCAAGTTGGGCGTTCGTACTGGGAATAATTACGCTTTCTTTCACCGAATAATATATTTTCTTGCAGCTTTCAGCGAGTTCATGTTTGCTGAGTTGGCGAGTTATTGGCTGGTCTTTGAGTTAGCGCCTCCGCTACGCATGTCAAAGTTGCGTGAATTAGTTTCGAGCTCTTTGTTTCATAAAGTGAGGAAAATGGTTTTACCCAAAAACCTTATTTCAAGGCGGAGTAATTACATCGTCGAATAGCGGTATGCTCCAGACAGTGCGACAAGGAAACTGAGAAATCAGCGTCAGACTGCAATCCTTGGGCATGATGTTGTGTGATAGCTGCAAATGGTTAGCCAGCCTTGCAGCTAAGTCAGTTTAAAATTAACAGCTAAGGTTCTAGAGTCCACACCCCAGGCTGACAACTTACCGGAGTAATTGATCATTTACTGAAGTAATACTCTTTGATAAGTTTTGAAACTTAAGTCTAGCATGCATCTGGAGGATGAAATCCAACGGGGCCAATCTTTCGCTACACCAGTGGTTTACGCAGTCTGCGTTTCTGAATCATGAAAGCGTTCGCGCAGTCGCCGAAAGTTCAATACCTGTGTGACGCAGTTACAAACAAATTCTCGTGCTCGGTTTCAACATCGTATGCTTTTCTCCACTCGATCGTTCATTTAATGCTCGGGTGCTCGATGCACCACTCAACGTTTCACAGATGAGAGTGATCGTTTCCCCAGCGTATCTCGATACGGATGCCGCGTTGAAAGGAACGCCTGATTCCGATACTTTCTCTCGCAATTACGCTTATTCAAAGCCTCGCCCATTGCTCTTTTCAAGTCCGCGAGCGTCTTGTCCCTTCCTCTAAGGAGTGGAGAGTGGTGGAGGAGGGGGCGGACCTTGCAAAGATTGTGCGTTGGTGCGGCGTCAGCTGTTTTCCGCCTGGGGCTTTCTTCGCGCGCGCATGTCTACACAGCAGCAGCAGCAGCTACGCGTTGAGCAGAACCCGCTCGGATCGTCACCGTCTTTCAGCGCGTGCGAGGTCGACGACAGCATGGCTTTGTCCCTCCTAGCCGCAAGCCTGCGGGCCTCTGTATAGCGTCGTTAACAAACAGGGTGGATGGCGGCCTCGCGCTTTCCATGCTAGCGTGGCGCAATCATTTATTTTCTTTTTTTTCCCCTCTCCACGGTTGCGGTTTCTTCCGTTACTTTGTCTCTCTCATGAGCTTCCCGGGCGCACCCTTCGGTTCAGCTCTGCGCCGGCGTTGGGCCGAGCAAGTGCATCGTCCGACGCCAGCTTTTGCATCACAAAGGGCGCTAATTGGCTGCCACTGAGCTGCGCGGAACTCCCAAGAGCAAAAGTGGCGCTCTCTTGGTTATGGTCCGGAACAAGAGGAAGAGTGGCGACACGCGAAAGGGAATCGGGATGGAGAAGAAAAATTGGGGGCTTCCGGCTCGGCACGTCTTCAGAGGTTTCGGTCCTAGTTTGGTTTAAGCTTCAGTATGTGTTGGAGTAGTGGGAGTTGGGAACGACGAGATCGAAGGGCGCAAGAAACTAGTTAGAGAGTAATGTGAAAAGGTCGACAAGGCGCACGAATTCGTCGATATCTAGAAAGAAGAAATTAAATGCTCGGATGATTTCGTTAATCATAGAGTGGCAAGGAAATATATCTTTTAAATTTAAACACAATTGCTCGTAATTATGATCGATAAAGTCGGGGGTTTATGACTATTTGTAAATAATGTCATGTTAAAAAGCGCCATTTCTTCTAAATGACTTCACATATGCCACTTTGATGCCGGAAATTCCGGCACTGTTGTGTTCAAAGTGAGAGAGTGTATTCTGCTAGTTAAAATCCGGAACGCCATCCAAACAGTTCCAATCATACCGAACAACTCTGGACAAAAACATTTTTTAACACGAAAGAGTTTATGAACGCAATTTTTTATACATTTTAAGATTTTCCTATATTAACAGCCAATATGCCCTCAGATCTCCGGTCAGCAGGCCTGCATTTTTTTTTGTATAAACGTTCTTGCTGTCGTCAAAAACGTCCCCCGCTGGTTTTCTTTGGAAGTCGTAGCTGCTGGATGCGAGCGATGAAAAAAGTTTAAAAGGAACATTTTGCAACACACACCGGAAGAATGAACTATATTAAAAAATTTTATCCAAGGATGTTGGACATGGTTACCTTCGTTGTTTTTTATACACAACTGATATAGTTAAACTAACAGTTTATAACTGGCTATGCCGATAACAAAGGAACAAATTCCACATTTGTAGCATTACCTTTATTAAACAGAGTAAACAAACAGGAGGTCGCAAGCATGTAGTACGTACACGTGCACAAGTGGCAAAGAAGTCGAAGTTTCATTCTTCGTTGCGCCCCATTCTCTTCCAAGTTGACTCGAAGGACCAGTTATTTCTGGCTCTCCAAAGGGCGGTGGCCGCGCGAACGACCTCCTGATTCCAATGCTGGGAGTCTCTGCTAAATCGCGTTACTCCAGCACCGATAAACATCAGGGCGTCGTTAAAACAGCCGCTCTGACCGATTTTAAAATGCACCCCACGCCCGATCACACAGACGCGAGCTGGATAAAAAAAAAAGGGAATTAAAAGTATATAGAAGAAAGGACACCTCTCTAGAGCTCCATCGTCTCGCTCCTTTTCCCTCCATACGCATTCCGCCGCCATCTTCAGACGCACAAAGATGCGCGTGAACTGCGAGCTCTTCCCGCGCCTTTATCCGCAATCGGTCGAGGAGGCGAGGCGCGCTCGATTTACCCCCTTGGCCCATTTCGTAAACGATTTGATTTTCCTCTCTCTTCCTTCAGCACCCTCCCTCATACTCCTCTCTTCATCCCCTCTCTCCTTGCTGCCATTTCTTTTCCCAGCGAGCGCAGAACGACAACAGAATGCGAGCAGCCGTCAAAGCAAAGCGAGAGAGTCTCCCCCTGTCTCACCCACTCCTCCCCTTTCTCGCGTTGTATAGCTGCCACAGCCACCGAGCTGCCATGGAGTTCCGCATTGCAATCCCTTGTATTCGCTCCCTTCCTCCCGCTTCCCTTTTCCTCCTTCGCTCAGCCGTGTCCGTCCGTGTTTCTTCCGAGAGCCCACCGCGCTGGGCGTTATTTTGTTTCCGCCAAAACGTCTAGCAGCTTCTCGCTGGCGCGGATGTACGCTCAAATGGGTCGGCAGTGCCGTTTTCGTGTTTACGACGGCGGGTACATGGGTCGTGAGCTACGACGCTTTCGTGGATTTTCCAAGCTGTACTGCCCTCCCCAACCCTCCCCCCGCCTAGTCTTCGCTACGAGCTCGGTTTCGTCTGACCCTGCTCCTGGTACAACCCGCTGCCACCTCCCTACTCCACTCCCCACTTTGCCTCCCCCCCCCCCCCTTTTTTTTTCTTTTCCTGCGCATACACATCGCTGCGCTGTCTCCCTTCATTCCTGCGTTTCCCCTTCTCCTGTCCGCATTCACTGCTCTGCCAGCGAGTGTGCGGGGGGTTGGCGTAGAGGGGCGAAAGACTTCTCCCTTTTTTCAAAGTGGCCGCGCGACGCCTTCGCGTTTCTTAATGAACTGCGTAAATGTGCAAAACGTGGTCGGGGTAAGGGACCGAGGAGACCGTCAGTCACTTTCTCTCCTCTACACGACTTGGGAGAAAGGGAGCCCCCCCCCCCTCCCCCCCCCCCTTTTTTTTTTTTCACCGTTTCCTCGCCGTGCTTGGAGTCTTCGAGGTGTCTTCGCAGTTCTTCCGTAACGACTTTCACCGCAGCGTCGGAGTTCAGTCGCTGCAAAGCGCTATGGCGTATCCTGAAGCTTGAGGATTTTTTGTGAAATCGTTGATGGGTTTCGACTTATGCGAGACCTGCCTTCCGCTTGCCTTTTGACGACTACTTTTAAGCACGGCTGTATTTTTTTCGTTAGAGTAGGTAGTGTGGAACTGTGAATTCTACAAATGAATTTCGCGGTAGAAAGAAACCGTGACACTGGCAGAAGCAACAAATTCATTGCCAACAACGGGCTGATTTAGCGTCTCCTTATTGCATGACTATATAAAATACATCAATAGGATACTGGAAACAATGTTTAAAGAACACATTACCTGGATTTTCTGCGCAACGAAGACACACACAGGAAAGGGGACAGCATGCCCATATTGTCCTCTTTATTTTGTGTGTCTTTGTTGCGTTGAAAATTCCAGTAATATGTCTGAAAACCAACTAGCTCACCAGTTAGCTCTCTTAACGTTTAAAGAACATCACCTCTAAGTTGGAATCATACTGCACAGCAGAAATTCCGGATTAGGGCGCTAGTATGTACGCAAATATTTCTTCGGTGAACCGCTCTCACACTGTACACTTCTTCATTATTTTAGTGGTCATCTTTGGGTAATTGGTTTTTTTATGCGTCCTCTCAGAAAAAAAAATGCAATGCACTAAAAATTAACAAAGTGCACCGAAGCAAAACAGCGAATGCAGTACAACAATGCAATAAAAATGCGAAATCAGAATCAGAATCATGTTGTCTTCAGAATCAAAAAAGAACAAGAAAGGATAAGCAGCTGTCGCCCTCACCGGTCGGTTTCGCAAGTAAAATTCTTTCGTTTGGAGAGGTCAACCACGGATCTCTGAAGCTGCGCTAAACGGCCGTTCTCTTCAGAACGGTGGCCACCCTCTTTTTCGGTAAGGAGTTTACGAGTTTTAATCGACCGGCGGAAGATTTTTGAATACAATTTTCTCGCCAGTAAATGCGTCTTTTGCTGCCAGATGAACGTCAGCATAGCTATAGAAAAGTCAGAGAACGAACGTTCACTAAAAGCAAATATTAGGGTTTGTTGACCTCAATGTCCCTTTAAAAGCGTTAGCACAGGTTGGCGTCGAAGCGCAGAAGTCGCAGCTGTCGGCGATATACTGCGTCAATTGGTTCCGATAGCGGCACAATATCGTAGGAAACGGCGCAAGTATGGTTATAGACAGATGAGGCTATGATGTTGTTCTATAAACATTGACTTTGGGAATTCGGCAATTACGAGGAAGTTAGTAGAATACGGGAAATTAGAGACATTGCTAAAAAAGGGCAGCTGTCGACTTCAAAGCAGAATTTCTTGAAATTGAGAGGAAGGCAAGCGTCTGAGAGGAACGCGGAAGCATTCTGGAGGTGGTAGATATAAACATAAAACCCTGTAGAAAACATGCCAACGTCGCATGGTAACAGGACTATGACTGCCACTCGAGCGCCTGGGGTGTGTAGGTCATCATGCGTTCGAAAGTGGTTGAAACGCTACAGAGGCTGCTGAGCATGGCAATAACCTCGTGCAGCCCATCATAAGTTACGAAAGCCTTTACCTATAGTGAGCGGCCTCGGCAATCAGCACGTTCGTTCCAGTAGCCACAGAGCAGGCCTAAAAAAAAAAAGCTCCGTTCCTTGCCAGCATTTAAGAGCGTCGTCTGTACTATTGGTCTGTTGATTTACTTACTGATTGGAACCGATGTAGAAGACAAATGCCCATGTTTAGGATTGTGTTCGACCGGCGGCAGCCGACGCAGGATCGGGCTTAGCAATCTTTTCTCTTATCAGCCCAACCGGAGAGGACAGTGGAATCTGGGACAGATGGATGGCACTGGCGTGGAACATATCGTCCAGCTACTCATCAACGATATGACGCTCATTAGATAAGTCTCGACACGAGAGCTGACGCACAGGTGCATAGGGGGCAGTGCTAACAGACTTAGACCTTGGCGAGGACACACTGTTCGACCTGATGAAAGTGTAACCGCTGGTTCTGACGGAGCACCACAGCCAAGAGCCAATCTGGAAAGTGGCTGTAATGGAATCCGGTACGTTGTTTGGACAGACAGATGCTGTTTCTACGGTTAGCAACTTGGCGAAGACTGATAACATTAAGCACCGCCTGGGAATTTCCGGCGACTTGCACTTGGTAGGCATCTTCGTCAGTGCGCTTCTGAATTTTCTTATAGAGTACCGGGACCGATTTTCAACGAACACAAGGCACGGAGGATGCGTAGAAAAAAAAAAAAAGCGGGGGAACAGGAAAAGTTTGTGAATCATTTAATGAGTTTACAAACGTTCGCGATATCTTCCATTCCACATGAAAGTTTTTGCCACTATTTTTCGTCCGGCTGCGCATTCACTGTCCATTGTGAAGAAAATGGACAGTGCGGTGGCTTAGTAATTCAGTCAGGCTGGTTTTGAGTTCCTAGCAGAGGAAAATTGCGGCGTTGGCCACAAAATTTCAACTCGCTCCAATACACGTTGATGTTTTTCAACTTAAATTAATCGTCCCAATGAGTGGTCGATCTTTAGTGAGGGGCCAGCTAAACTTCCACATCAGTGCCGTATTTAGCGCTGAGATAGTCTGGTCGCAGGACGACAGGATTGCTTTTCGGAGGCATGCTATGCGTTAAGCAGTCATCGTGATCAAGACAAGGAGTCCGGGAAACTGGAAGTGAGCGAGTTTTTTCTGTTGTATTTAAAGACATTTTTGTCGGTGAGGTGGAGGGAGGGGGGGGGGGGGGTGTAAGAAATGCCAAACCATAAATATAATGAAAATTTTGGCAACCACTCTGTTACGACTTACGCTATAGAGGCTCATCAGCCCCATTGCAGAACTTGTTTACTAGCGTGACCTGTCATACGATCCGGAAGAGTAAACAGACGTGTTTAATGGCCCTTGTCGTCAAAAAGACGTCATAACAAAGTGCACTGCGCCGTTATGGTAACAGAGTCTTCAGCCAAGCCCTGCGATAGAAAGCTCGCATGAGTACGTGCCTACGGCAGTTTAAGATGACATTAACCTACCTACGGGCTGAAAATCGATCTTCATTGAGTCTTCTTAGGAGAAAAGTAAATAGCGGCCCTGGTTTCAAAGCCACTGTTGGCACAGCCAGGTTAAAAAAAAAAAAAACGTTGCTGATGGCTTTGTGGGTCGCTAGATAGGGTGCAATGAAAATGCGTTTTGTTTGCTCTATTGAGGAGATTACTGTGCTAATCTCCACTACACTGGAAGCCTAAAGCTGTTCAAAAGGAATCGTTACTACTGCACACAAAGGCCATAAACAGCCAGAACGTATACATGGCGGAGAGAGAGAGACAGATAGAGAGAGAGAGAGTACACTTTATTGTTCTGATAGAGGTTGATGCTGAAGTCGTCACGGCAGAGACCTCAGTCGATGACTCCTGTGGGCCGAGCTATCATCTTGGCTCCGGTAACCAGCTTACGCTGAGCATCCAAGTCCGAGCTGGACAACTGCGCCTCCTGCTGCTCTCGATATGCATTTCGTGTGGTTCATTTTTTTAATGAAGGAGAAGCTGTGCAAATTGTATTAAAATACGTGGTCACGAATACCACTTTCAATTTTTCTGCAGCGTACGGACAGTGATGACACATGTGGCGATATGGCATCATTCATTTTTACAAGGTAACTTCCGAGCTTACGATTTCAGCCCGTTTTAATAACGAATGAATAGTAGAAAATAAGAGCATCTGCACTGGTGTCAATATTCCGTCTTATCTGGGAGCACGAGAGTGAATCAGACTTATAAGCTTTGCACATGAAAGCTCTGGTGCACAACCTTCCCTGTAACGGTTCAGCAAACATGCTAGTGCGCGCTTTCTAGCATGTGCACTATAACCTGCCCCCAACGGTTGATTTAAAAAAAAGACCATTATTATGGCTTAGAATTGAACTGAAGACATATCACTCACAAATGCGCTTCAAAACACAAGTTACTGTATCTTATATTCAAAGCCAGATTTTGTCGCGCTATCTCTGATCCTCAGTCAATCGTCTTTACTTTTTCTTCAGAAGACTGTTGTGCAGACGTCTGCATGCTGCAGTGGCTGTCTTTTCCTTTTTTTTTTTCGCAACATCAGCTAGGGCTAGTCTCGCTTTGGTTGAATATGTAATACAATCAAGGCGTCCGTGGCACGAAGTAAGTTTGCTTGTAACAGGGCCAGTAAAATAGCAGCAGGGTAGAGAGACACACCGTGCCAAGAAAAACGCAGTGACGAAGCATGCAGCTTCGCAAACGTGGGCCACTCGAGAACCTCCTTCAGGGAACGAGCCGCGCAAAGCCACGGCGTGCGCGCTCAAACTTTGCGTTCGCTCACTCGCTCGAGCACACTTTCAAGGGCTCATCGAAAATCTCGCAAAACAAGGCGGCGGCGGCCTGCGCGAAGTTTCCCGAGAAAGATACCGAGCCTTCTCACCACGAGAGGCCTCGCGGGCTTTCTAAGCCGCCTCATCACCATACGAATGGATGGCGGCATTGGTGTTGACGGAGACCGCTCGACGAGCGCCCATACATAGTAAGAAGACAACGCGTCGTCGGCGTGCGCAGGGGCCGGAAGGAGCTAGTCACAGGCACGTTTTTGGCAGGTCCCAGGGTTGTGTGCAGGGGCGGGGTGTGACGCCTAGACTTATGTAAATATGCCTAATTAACAACCTTTCTCGGTTGGCCAGTGAAGCCTAAATCATTATCCTAAGGAGGAGCAAGCAGCAAAGGGAGGAAGAGGGAACGACACTGTCGTGCTTGCCTGGCTTCATCTGGGTCGTGGCGTGATCTTGAGAGACTCTGCCACACACGGCGTTGAGCTCGTAGACAAGTTTTTATTCTTTGAGACGAGTGAGTTGCCCCCTAATGGGTTACTGAAGATTCTAAAATTCAGACAAAAAAAAAAAGAGCTCAAAGAAAAAAAACTTCCCTCCAGAACAATTCTATTTTTGTAGTATTTTTAATAACAAAAATAATGGGCGACTGGGGTGTATTCAATGCCTCCAAAGTGGTTCCACTAGTCCGAGTTTTTGGGATGTAGGCACTGTAAATATTTGGGTGAAAAATATTTACTGAACTTGCTGTAAACAATTTATTTCTTTATCTATTTATTTATTTCCAATACCTCAAATACCCCAGCGGGCGGGGTTTTACATAAGGTGCAGGCTAGACATCATTAACAGAAAAGTAATTCGATTGCAGTTTTGAAATGCATAGGGCCAGAGTGAAGGATGACGTCTGCGAGAAGGTCGTTCCAGTAGATGGTAGTCCTTTCAAAAAAGCAGCTTAGATGGGTTGTCATTTGGGGACGTGGTGGATAAAACGGCCAAGGTGTGGGTGATGCGGCTGGAGGTCGAGTGAATTGGCATGAGGACTGCAGTGCTTGGTGATAAGGCATGATAGAATTTTTGAAACAAACAGTCTAGATATTTTGCGACGCGCTTGTAGGCTTGGAATATCTTCTTTAACTTCGAAATTAGTGACGCTTCTATAGCGGGAGTAAGCTGAGAAGATAAATCCGGCTGCACGGTTTTGAGTCGATTCCATGGTAGCGATTAGATTATTGTGATGCGGGTCCCACAAAGCGCATGCGTATTCGTTCGGGCCTAACAAGGTTACGTATGCTACTTGGTATACGCGAGAAGGCGCATGACCTAGGTTACTTCAAGGCAAGAGTAAAATTATCATGTGAGAATGTGAGAAAACCATTTGAGATCGATGAAAATCATCATCATCAGCCTGACTACGACCACTGCAGGACAAAGGCCTCTCCCATGTCTCTCCAATCAACCCTGTTCTTTGCCGACTGCGGCCACTATGTCTACGTAGACAGCGTGACACCTATAGAGACACATGTTTTTGGCAGCCTTTAGATATTTTTTGCGGAACATATCTAGTGTGTTTTCTTACGTATTACTTGTGAAAAAATTTCGCTGCTGTATAGTTCAATATTTGTTGAAATCATGTTAAATTCAGTGTTTTCTGTCGTGTGTTGCCGTAATGACAAGCTTGATTTTAAATACAGAGGAGTTGCTTAGTGCTGAGACTGCCAGGAATAACATAAATAAAGACAGTGAAAAGCGCACTATTGAATCTTTTGCAGGCTAACTTCTAGTACCTTCGTATGCGGAACAAATGCTTCGCACATGCATTCTATTATAGAGCAGATTTACATTTTTAAATAGTCCGTTCATGTTCTGATAAGGCATATTCTAAACCTGTTTAAAATATGTACGACTTTCGTTACTTCTGCCTATTATCGCAAGAGTTGGCTTTGTCAAGTCTCAATTTTGTTTAATGATGGCACATCCGTAGGCGTGTTTAATTTCTGGCTGTTTATTCTTTCCTTTTAACGTGTACAAGAACATTCTCTACCCATGTTTATGGGAAATGACCATGCGAAATGCTTTCACTGTACAACATTTGACAACTATAGTAGAATTCCTGTGCAGCACAGACGCTTACTTAAGATCACTTAATCACTGACTGATTTGGCTTCAAAATGCACAATGCAATCGTCAGGAAAAAAGTTGAGCTCCAATAGGTAATATCTCACTGCCATTATTGCCATAAATATCGAGCCTTGTGGAACCATGGAATACCCCACCCCACACCTGACACGTACTCCTGCAATGGCCTACAGTTTCCCTGCGTGGGAATACAGCGAAAAAAAGCTTCATTTTACTTACTTGGCTTCTGTTCTGCGAGGAGCTTTTAGTTTTTACCAAAACCTTACGATGCTTAACCATACTGAAACTTATTAAAAATCTATAGACAGCGTGCATGTTTGTCAATTTCTTTTTTGGTATTACCTTGCATGTTTTATATTGCACGCAAACTAAATATCTAAATATTGACAGCCTACTACGAAATCAGCGTTTATAATCGTCGACATCACTGTAAATCCAGATATGTTGACGAATATATTCTTATGCAGCATTCTCTGGAAACTTCTAACAAGTGGACGTTAATAAAATAAGTCGGTCATTTGAAGTCAACTCTGCGTAACTACTTTTAAATATAGACACTATTTAAGTGGTAATTTAATCCTCAGGGATCGCCCGTGCTGGACAGAATTTTTAAAATACATGCCGAGTGCACTGTAAAAGACTTCGAACTTTGTGAACGACGACGACGCCCGCCGCCAGCACTACTGTGTGGTGTCTGGCGTTCGCCGCCGTCGCCAATGCGCAGGCGCGCCAAAACGAATAAAAGGCGTGCGCCGCAACCTACGCGTGGGCTATTCTCGGCCAGCCACGCACCGACGAACATGCGGGAATAAACGCCGCTTCGCCCCTGGAAACTTGTCTGCTCCTTCGCATGAACGCGCGCTCATGAACGCGCGCGTCTGATGAACCACGCACCCCAACATACTGCTTGAGCAGTAACAGCAAACAACAACAATAAAAACGGCGGCAAGAATGTTACAAACTACAGTGGACGCACTAGTATAGTAAAAACAAAACAACAACAACACCACCAACAACAAAATGTCTCAGCTTGTGTTTATTCCATTTCGCAGGCTACTCAAGGTCGGGCTACACCTATCGCAAGGTTGTCATACAAAAAAACACGCTTTACAGGTGACAAAGTTAAATCATGAATCGGGCGGTAGAGCTCATTCTAAGGATTGGAATAAAGGCGGTGGGGTTGAGCATATGCATTGTCAAACAGCAAATAAGGAATAACCAAAGGACGAAGGAAGCATTCCGAACGGACATCATCCCGGTCACTCATAAGCCGCCGCAGTGGCTAAGCGGTTATGGCACACGGCTGCTGACCCGAAAGACTCGGGTTCGATCCCGGCCGTGGCGGTCGCCTTTCGATGGAGGCGAAATGCTAGAGGCTCATGCACTGTACGATGTTAGGGCACGTTAAAGAACCCCAGGTGGTCGAAATGTCCGGAACCCTTCACTACGGTGTCCTTCATAGCCTGAGTTACCTTGGGACGTTAAACCCCATAAACAAAACCATAAGCTAAAAAAAGATAAAAGAAGGAGTATATACAGTGTTTCCGGGCGTGAGCATGGGCTAACCGGAGAAGAGTTAACCACACAAACGTATCTTAGGCACATAGGCTGTCGCAAGAAATACAAGGTTGAAAATTAACTATCGAGGGAGAGAGAGAGAGAAAGAGAGAGAAACGCTCTACGGCAACTTTTGCATGCTTTTTGTGCACGGATTGTAACAATTTTGTTTTGGACACATTTTAGGGCACTTATCTTTATCGATTCATAAAATGGCCGGTTCAGACAGAAGCTTCTCTGAGTGTTATGATTTCTGTATGTTAGCTTTTTTAAAAACTCATTCCACCATAAACTTTCTTCTCCTCCGTGGTTTTCGTAAGTGTTACTATAATTTCTTCACAATTATCACCATCAGTCCTGTTACGTCCACTGCAGGACAAATGCCCCTTTCAATAATATCTGGTTAGCCCTGTACTGCGCTAGCCACGGCCATTAGGCCTGTATCCCAGCGCATCTCTTAATCTAATCCTCCCGCATCTCCTCGAGAAAAGTACGCGGTGCGGAGCAGCGGCACTGCCGGCGCTACCACAGTCGAGATGAAAGGTAGGAAAGGCTTAGCTGCTGTGTGAACAACAGATGCTAATTGAAGTGGTGCCTTAGATGCGCAGACTTGAGTGCAGACAGGTAATTCTGCTGATAGAGATGCACAGGGAGACGACGGTTGAAGGCCACAAACGTGAGCGCCTGGAAGTAGCCATGGCAGCGCTGGGAAGTGGAGGCTCTTGAGGATAGTGCACGGTGCGCTGGAGGATGAGATGGCAGGAAGTGGAGTCAAGTCTGTCGGTGGTGCCGTGCCCGCTGGGTGAGAGCTTCTCTCTACAATCCCCGGGGTACTTGCGGGACCGTGTCGATGTGCGGGTCGTCAGAGGAAGGAACAGCGCTTTTCATTGAATGAGTAGGGGCCATCAATAAAGGGCCCAGTTCACCGTTGGGGGCCCGTCGGAGTGGTTGCGAATAGGAGCGATGTTTAGCAGAGGGATGATGTCGCTAGAGCCTACTGTGTCATCGGCATAGGCGGAGATCGCGTGTGGCGCTGAGAAGATCGTGCCAGGAAGTTCTGGCGGTGGAGACGCCTCGGAATCTTGAGCAACGGATGGCAGGACGGCACATGTCGGTATGTTGGGGACGTCGATTGTAAATTGTGGCGGTTCGGCCGGCGCCGAGGCCGATGGTGAAGCGGGGGCGTAATCCATGGAGGCGGCGTGATGTCCTGGATGTCCTGGTTAAGTGTGGTTGGGCCGTATCGCGACGAAATAGCAGTCCCTCTGAAGTGCTCCGGAAAGGCAGCCTTCAATATGTCATAGAGGTACCCGTCAGGCGACTGGACGGTGAGCCGGTCGAAGAGCTAGCTCACATGGCAGTGCTTACTTGATCAGAAGGTAGCGCTACACATGGGATGAGACGCCTTTGAAGTAGAAGATGGCCTGAGCTTGGCGAACCAGGCTACCGGTGACTCGGAATCGAACGGCTGGAGCTGCAGCTTAGCTGAATTGTCGAGCGGAGCGGAGGCGGGCGCCACTCGTCCGGCGGTAGGGCCGTGATCTGAAGGCGTGATGCCTGTACAGCTTAGAGCTGAGGCGTCGATGCAGTGGCTCGACGGCTGGCTGCAGGAACTTGGAGTTTCGGGTCGCCAACAATTCGGCTTCGCCGGCCACATTTATTACAAGTTGCGGTGTTGTTGCTGGAACAAAAGAGGCCGCGTCTGAACAGCTCTGCTCGTTTTTTATTCTCTTTTCCTCTGTTTGACCACGCCTCCAGGATCGATCATTGAGCTAGAAGATGTAAATTATAGCGTCGGTAGTGTTTTGCGTAGTCATTGGTTTGAAAGTACCTTGAACGCAATTGCCTCGCATTAGCCATTACGATTCGGCAGACATTTGAAAACACTAGTTTGGGCTAGCAGGTTTGATTCATGGTAGGTTAATGGCCCACGGTATTTTTTCAATAATGACACGTAGTTAGTTATGTGTCTCACGCAAAAGTTACGTTTTTTGGGTGATCTCCATAAGTTTACTTCAGATATTTGGTTCAGTATTGCTACTATTGTACCGAATTCCTTTTACAGCCATTACAGCACATTGGAGTTGCAATTTTTGAGTTGCAGG
This sequence comes from Amblyomma mixtum, assembly GCF_055824585.1. NCBI lineage: Eukaryota > Metazoa > Arthropoda > Arachnida > Ixodida > Ixodidae > Amblyomma > Amblyomma mixtum. The sequence continues at coordinate 139,869,127 of NC_143017.1, forward strand.
CAATGAAAAATGGGACAAGGTTGCGAGGTAGTTTTAGCCACATTCTATTTTTTGACAAGCAGAGTGTCTTGTAGTGTAAAATTTAAAAATATAAAAACAACACATCAGAATTATGATAAAACGACTGGTTTGAACACGCGTCTCTGAAATAACTTAAACCCACCTTCTTGGGCGGCACACGAAAGCTTTTCTATTACTTTCCCAGATATAGAATTCGACATAGGCACTTTACATTTAGTGGACACAATAAAATTGAAATTGATTAAGCCCGTCTTGAACTCTGTTATCTCTGAGAAGCTCAAACTTTTATCTGAAAGGCAGGTACAGCTTACGAAACAGAGCTTTCGCGCTTCAAGGTGTGCGCTGCCCTTGCGGACCGCAAACAAAAATACCACGAAAAGCCTAGATGCCTCACCAAACTTGCTCGCGCATTCGAGCCCAAAAACCCTCGCCGCTGTCGGAGGTACGCGATCGAGCTGCCCTTCAAACAAGTCTTCAAACAGCGCACCGTCGTTGAGCCACGAGCTACACTTTCGGTGGTGTCACGAGCAGATGTTGACAAGACTAGAAGAGCCTAATCGCCAAAGGCACGAGGCATAAACACTGCGGCGTTAGGCCGCCAAGAGGGTCGGGAGCGTGATGGAGGAAAAGCGCGAGTGGGATGGAGGAGATCACTGGCTTCACATCATCCGCATCGTCTGTTGCTTGAATGCTGCGGACACACCGCTCGGCAAATCGACGTGATGGGGATGAAGAAAAGGGCGGGGGGGGGGGGGGGGTTAGGGGGGGGGGGGGAGAAGATTAGCTTGTCCGGGCTCCCTGACGGTAACACTAGACTCACTGCTGTTCCTCCACCGCAGCCAGGGAGACCACCCGCAGAGTACAGAGGTGCACGCCACGTTTCGAATGCACTTTATAGCATCACCGAGCTTGTATTATTATCTCCCTTCGCTTGTTCAAAGCCATCGCGTCCATCGCGCAGAGGCGTGGCCTCACGAAACGGCACGCTCTGCTGCGTCGGAATTTACGAGATGTGGATCCGCTTTTGCCACGGCTGGCTGATGTGGCACGCACAGCCTATCCCGCCATCTCCATCCCAGCCGCGGGCTCTCCCCTCTGAGCTTCCTCTCTCCGCTGTCTTCACGCACCTACGGCTCCCCTGTTTGGCTCCCCTGCTTCTTCTCTTCCCCTGGTGTTTCGCACCCTTGTTGCTCTCTTCTGTGAGATGGAGGGAGGGCCTACAGGCGCCGCCGACGCCGCAGGCGCCGTAGTTACCATCCAAAAGCAATTTCCTTGATGGTTCGCCGCGGCGGGCATCCGTCCCAGAGAGCGCTTCGCGGCGGTCTCCGTTCGACGCCGCTCCCGACGCCCCGTGTATCGTAATTTAATTCCTTAGGAAAACGAGGATTTGCGACTGACTGGGAGCGCCTCCTATAGCTCCTTCTCACTCGCTTCTCAACAGCCTTTCTTGTTCTTCATCTCTCTCCCTTTCTTTCCACTCAGTTCAGTGCCTAAAAAAGGTAGAACCGACCTTTGAGAAGGTTCGCTCAGTTTTTGTTCCAACTCCTTTGTCGTCTTGCAGTGCGCGCACGCGCTCGCTTGCTTGCTTGCTTGGTCGGTTGATGCGGCGCTCGCGTGGAGCTTGGCTTCTTTCTTGGAACACGCTTTGAAACCGCAATTGCAAGCCGTACGCGTGGCTCGTGTGCGAGGCCGCCTTTGTGCTCCCGAATTCGTTGGCGGGATCGGAGTGCTCACTCCTGAATGCCTCTTTTCTGCTTTGCCTTGTCCGCCCCGTATAGCCTGTTTTCCTTCTTTTAACGGAACAAGCCCGTCTTCCCGTGTGCCTTGTGTTTGTGCGTGCGTGCGTGTGCAGCACGTATATGTCTTGAATTATTCCGATAGCGAATAAGAGTAGCCTGTTCGCCGACTCAGCGGAGTTCGCATGCTACCAGCGACATCCTGATTTTCTGCTCTTTCTTCTCTCCATCTTTCACTCTGTTGCTCTCGCGCGAACCGCTGGAGGCTCAACTTGTGAATTCTGGGAAGTGGAGCTGGCCCGACGAGCAGCTGCGCTTTGTCTCGCGCACGGAGAACGGGTCGTCTTTGTGTGCGGTCCTAATTTGAGGAAATCTCTCCCCCGTGGGCCGCCGGTGTTTGCGTTCAAGTTTAGACCTGAGCCAGATTCGGAGCGGACCCGCAGAGTTCCAGCGTCCCCGTCGTAGTCGACTCGCTCCGGAAGATCCGTTCGGAACGCGCGCTGGACACGTCGCCGCTCGGTCCGTCCGGCTTAATTTGCGAGATTGCGCCGGTCTTTCGAAAGTGGAGAGAAAACGTTGGAAGTCTCGCGTTTTCTAATCACAGAGCTTATGAGAGTTATCGCATAGCATCTCGAGATATGGAGGTGCAAGTGTACTATCAGCAACACATGAAACGCGAAGAAGAGAACCGATATGCCAACACAAATATGCAAACATACTAGTTCTTTGATAGGAAATGCAAGCCACATTGATTAACACTTCCAAAGGAGAGTCTTCGCACCTTCGAAGTTAAATTAGCCTGCGCTAGTATTGAGTTTCACTCTACCAATAGCTTCTCATTTCGCGCGTTTCATTTAAATTTCGTGTTTCAATTGTTTTGTTCACGTTTCTTTTTGTTTTAGAGGGTTTAACGTCCCAGAGGTACTCAGGCTATGAGGGACATCGTAGTGAAGGACTCCAGAAATTCTGACCGCCCGGGGTTCTTTAACGTGAACTGACATCGCACAGTACACGGGCCTCTAGCATTTCACCACCATCGAAATGTGACCGCCGCTATTCGCGTTTCATTTTTTGCTGATAGTACGTACAGAGAGCTATCCGTTAGCGATAGTACAGATGATGGACTTTGTAACTACTGATATGCTAGTTGAGTGATTTGACTGGCTGAAATGAAAGTGACGTATAAAGAAGAAGTCACCCCTGAGAAGGTAACACCATCACACCGAAAGTATTTCTGGTCTTTCTAACATGGGAAGTTCTGCTAACGAATAAAGGAGAAGCAATAGCGTTGTCCTGCCTAAATAATTTCCCCAAAATAGAGATTAAAATCACAAGTTCGGCGTCTTCACAATCATAGGCGCCGAGTTTTCAATCTGCCGGGAAGCGGGGGAGGGGGCAGTTAGCACTCTCGCTCCTTTTCATTCGCCTTACTTTCCTCCTTCGGGCATTTCCCTTGATAAGAATAATTCATTTATTTATGTTACTCTCAGGATGCAGAGTACATTACAGAGGGGAACGGCAATTCACAGCAATATAGGAGATAAAAAAAATGTAACGGGGCCAAGCGCTGATCCTTGAGGAACCCCAGAACCAAGTGGTACAGTAGAGGAATCAGCGTCATTAATGCTGACAAATTCAACTCGAGAATAAAGAAATCCATGGATCCAGTTAAGAACTGCGGGATCAATGTTCAGCACACTTAGTTTATGTAATAGCTATTAACTTTATCGAATGCTTTAGCAAAGTCAAGAAAAATGCAGTCAGATGAAAAAGCAGAGTCCGTAGAGAAGTGCAAGTCGTAAGTGAAGGAAAGTGGTTGAATGTCACAAGTGAAATGCTTTCGGATGCCATGCTCTGTTAGAGAGAAGAAATTGTTATCTGTTTATCCTCGGCTTGATGTGCTGGTATGACCACAGCAGCCTTCCAGTCTTCAGTAGTACACCATGATGATATGATTGTGAGAATATGCATTTCATGATGATAGAATTGTACTCTTTAACATTCCGTATAAATTTGTCATTTATACCATCCACTGCGCCAGAAGATGTTAGTTTCAGATCGATAATCGGTAAGATGGCTTGCAAGTCGAACATGGTGCGATCCATCGCGAAATGATCGCACAGTTGGAGATCGGGACGTTGTATAACATTGGATGAAGAAGGAAACGACTTAACGAACGTATCAATTAGTACAGTAGCCCAGAGATGGTCGGGAAGCTAGATCTAAGATATCACAAGCATGTTTAACCTTTCCTGTGACAAGCATAACCGCGGCGGAAAACTTCCCTAGAAGAAGGTAGCATGTTTTCCTCGTTGCAATCAAACGAAATATTATGACAAATGGCTACGCATAGAGGTGGTACAAGATAAAGAGATTATTCGTAATGGAAATAGAGCTAACTCATTCATTTTCGGCATGACTCAAACAGACGCATGTTATATTCATAGGCCATGTAAAAAGAAAGGAAAGTTGGTCTTTTTGCTTGGGTAGTCCACAGATTTTACATGCCAAATTTCTTGGATAATGCCGATGAAGGCAGTGTACTTTGAGTTCGTAGAGCTAGCTTCATCAACTGACCAAAAATTATAAAAAATAGCATACTTCTCTACTTCATCATGCGTACCTAGCTCATGGCTGCGGTGTGTTGTAAGCCGTAATAACTGGGCGCTCTCCTCAGCTGAACAGGAACCCACCAAATTCGCTACTTGATTATGCGTACTTAACTCATGGCTAGGGTGCAATGTAAGCCGTGGTAACTTAACGCTCTCCTCACCTTAACCGAACCCGCCAAACTAGCCGCGCCGCTGTGAGCTCTCATAAAACATAATTGTACATCATCAGAATCGCAAGCTACCCAGCGCTTCTGCTCCACATCATCCGCGTTCACAGAGTCGGAAGCCAGTTTTTTAATGTGTAATTAATACGGCTGTCGTTACAGGTATAAAGCTATGACTCCTGAACAAAACTTAAGCAGAATAGAAAGATTAGTTTAGTTTAGTTTATTATGGTTTAACGTCCCGAAGCAGCTCAGACTATGAGGGACGCCGTAGTGAAGGGCTCCGGAAATTTCGACCGTGCACTGACATCGCACAGCACACGAGCCTCTAGAATTTCGCCTTCATCGAAATTCGGCCGCCACGGCCGGGATCGAACCCGCGTCTTTCGGGTCAGCAGCCGAGCGCCGTAACCACTGAGCCACCGCGGCGGGGCAATAGAAAGATTAGCTAGATGATAACGTATCTTTAGAGGGATCAGGGCATCAATAAAAGATAAAGGAAATAAGGCTGTTATCGTCGTTTGTCATTTCTTTGCTCCCTTTCGAATTCTCAACACCGACTCATTAACTAGAACTTTCTTTCATCATTTTTGCATAAATGCTCTGTAGCGAAGCTTCTAAATGAAATGTAGAAAAGACAATTAAACCCCGAATTCTTCCCCGACTTCTTTCATTGTGAGAAAAAAAGTTAAAGAGCAACTACAATTTTTTAGATGCAATTAAACTGATAGTAAAACGTACACAACCTCCGCGTAACCATGTACAGGTGCCGTCAAAAGTAAATGGAAGGCAATATTAACGAAAAAAATTAATCGTTACCCCCTCAATTCATGCATACTTGAAGACATATGTGCAGCCTAATTGTGATTGTGCGAATTGCACTGTGCACCAACAAACATGGACCATTACGCTTTAGATTTAAATAAATCATTTTTTTTTGACGAAGTCGCCTTCCATTTACTTTTGACGACGAGTGTGCATAGGACGAGTCAATCGCGCTTTCACGGCATCGCTCGCGATTAAGGGTGCGGACTTTGCCTCAGGGTATAGACACGGATGTAACTACTTCCTGCGCAAAGCCCCTCTGAACAGACCGCGCAAAAAAAAGAAAAGAAAAAACGAGAGCGGCGCGTCACGTACAAAGTGGCGGCATCATTCACGGCTCGTTTATTTTTGTAGCGTTTCCATCGTTGCTGCAGCCTTAGCGCTGGCGCCAGATCCAATTTGTTAGCCGTGAGCAGAGACTATCCCGAAGCATCCTGCACATGCTCATATTTATTTTAAAGCTGCCTCGCTGTAACGCTGAGTTTTAAAAGCGGATGAAAAAAAAGTGCGGGCGTGTAGCGGTGATGTATTGACTCCGCACGAAGCGGCACGCGTTGTACAAGCAAAACGCCGCAGAACAAGTTCATGCGCAGTCTACGCCCAGTTCTCTCGGCTGTGCACGTGGCAGCGGATGGCTCTATCAGTCTCCCTATCTCACCACCGCCAAAGTTTGTCGTTTCCACGTGGAGCTACCTGCGGGGCAGAGCTAGATAATAGCGCTATAGCAAACCGCTGCCATTTCTTTCCCTCTGCCTTGTAGAGCGTATAATGCTGACGCTACGGTTTTTTTTTGTTTGAGTTCGATTTATACTCCTCCCTGTATGTGAGTGGGCGCTATAGTCTATTTTAAAATTTACGTGTTCTCGATAAGCGGATGGCTTCATCGCTGTAGCAAATCACTCGGTTCCCGGTTTGCTTTCTTTGTGTGTGCACGCGCGTGCGTGCGTGCGTGCGCAGGCGCGCGTGTTTGAGTGTGTGTGTGTGTGTGTGTGTGTGTGAATCTGGTCGTGAAATGGCATCAGATAAACTAGTATATTTTAAGTGTTATACTGCGTTTATTTGTTGATGCTTCTATCTCCGCTTTTTGTTGCATAGAAACGTAGAAAAGATATGCCTGTGCAGATTCTGTCCCACGGGTTGGTCCATTTTCGACAGCGGCCATTTCTCGTGATGCAACGGGCTAGCCTTGAACGAACTCTTACGCAGCGCTTAGCGCATGGCAATCGATGAACGTCTCAAACAGCGTTACAGGAGGTCTACACAGAAACCATAAAATAAAATGGGTGTATCTAAAATATTTCTCTCGGTACCCATGTTCACAATGAAAGGAAAGGTGTTCTGAAACACTTTTTTTTTTCTACGAAAATTTGCCCTCAAATCTTTTCACATCCTGCGATAGAGTAATTTTCGAGCGCATGGGTGCCTTTTTTTGTCACAAATCATCCCTGGTAAGGAATGATGCCAAATCGGCTACTTTTCAGCGCACATGTTAGTGTGAGCCTAGAGTAACCTTTCTCATAGAGAAGCATCCTTTCTTGTGGGCACTGCCCAGGTGCTGAAAGTTGCCGAGGTAGACATAGTTCAGCATTAAAACGCACTCCATATTACGCTAATGTGGCTCACTGGCATTCGCATTTTGGTTCTATGCACCTGGTTGCGGGTTCAATCCCGGAGACGCAAAAACGCTCGTAAAATGCAATTTAGGAGCAGTTTGAAGAAAGAAAGGCAAACGGCCGAAACTTTCCTAAGCCGATTTTTACTGCTTGTCTGCAGCTAATTTCGTGGCTTCGGCACTTAAAACATAATTGTTAATTAATGCTGCTATATAATTGGGCCTTAATGGTGTGATTTCTGTTTACTTTTGAAATATATGATCGTGAACATGCGTATCTTCACCACTCTGTGAAGGAAACCGGACAATGGCAGCGTTTTATTTTCAGTTATGCAACATAAGCTACGAAGGAAAAAGAAACGGATCATTGTGTGGGGAGTACTTCGGGGGTTGTCTTATAAGCAGCTATCCAGGAGCCATCGGATCTTTGTTAAGGGGCATTCAAAAAGGGAAGTATATTCAAAGTTATGAAAGAATGGTTTATAACTGGACGTACTTTTCTGTAATAAACCTTCTAGAGCCGCATTTATTCCAATATTTGTTTTCGCATGAGGCAGCGGCAGAAGGTCGAACACAAAATGAGAACTCGTAGACGGCTGTTTGAATACAAGGCGTACCCATCAAGAGTGATTATTCGTCTCTCATCAATATGCTGAGCCAACTAAGTCACAAAGTCGTGCGAACTTACACGACGCAGAAAAGAAATAAAACGAGAGAACGACGAGCAGGATAGGGGATAAAAGTAATACTTTGCGGAAGTCGCCAAGGGTGGGGTATAGGGAAGAGCAGCATCAAGTGACCAAAAAAGAAAAAAAAAGGGACCCGGTGTTGGAGGGTGAGAGGGAAGAGGAATGAAGTGGAAGGGTGGACTTAGGAGCCAAGAGACGGGATTCCCGCTCCCAAACGTTGGCTAGAGAAAGTAATCGCATCGGGCTTTTTTCTTAAGCCGCCACAGATCAGAGCAGTCTGTTGATTCACCCACGCGCTGCTGAGTTGAGGCGGGTGCGGAACAACTCCTTCAGAGCCGCAATTGGTTCTGCCTTTCCGCGCCGGATCTCGCGTTTTTCCTCTGGACTTGCTTTCGGTTCCCTTTTTTTGTTCCCTTTTTTTCCCTTCCTCTTTCTCCCCGCAATGGCTGCCGACGTTGGAGGGTTGCTTCATTTCCGCCCCTGTCCGGAGGTCGCCCCGGAGCGGGCATAAACATGAAGGGGTCTTGTTCGGGTGAAGGAGGAAGAACCTGTGATAGCATCGCTACATCCCTGAGCCATGTTTATGGCCTGCCCGTCTTAGGAGTCAGCACGAGGCTCCTCCGTATAGTACTTTACGCGCTCTTTGCCGTCCTGCTCCCTCGTTCCCTACACTCCTATCACTGCTGCTCCTGCCTGTTTTCCTTCCTCGTCCTCTCTTCCTCAATACCAGCCGTATCTGCGCGCGCTTACTATCGTTCCCATTTCGTACGCAAAAGAAAAGTGTAATACAAAAAGAGAGAGCACACCGAAAGCAGTTCCACCGATCTGGTGAGAAAGTGCGCTTTCTTCGCTCTCTTATTTTTCGCAGGATGGCGTCCCGCCTTCGGCTCGTGTTGGCTTCTTTTGACCCATAATTTATCTCAGGTTCGCAGCCGCAGACGAGGGTTTGCCGGTGCGAGCTGCCCGTGCGCTTTGGAGCACCGGCCCGCGCTCCCCAGTCGCCTGCGTAGTCCGAGCGCGAGTCCGCACGAGCGCGCACTGTGTTTCGACTGTGCGCCGCCGTCTGTCCCTCCCTGCCTCCCTTTTTTCCTCTTTTCTCCTCCTCTTTCTCCTCCGCTCCCATTTGCAGAGGACGGTCTCTTTCTTCTGTCGCCGTGATGGCCGCCTGGAGTTAAAATCAATTGCATTAGGGCTGCCTTTATGATGATGGACGACAGCTTTTTATTCACGTCCATTGAGCGGGAGCTACTTCCTTTTCTTCCGCATGGCTTCCTTTTTGCTTCTCCCTTTTGCCCGAGGGATGAGAATTATTGTCACAAAAGAACGCAGCGCGAGCGGAGATCGCTTTGTTCTTTGCGCAAGGCGGCCATTACGTCTCCTTTGTATGCTATTTTTTTCGTCACTGTCATCTTCTTGCATACGTATGGCAGGAAAAGAGCGGCTCGTGAGCTTCGGCGTTTGCGCGCAAGACATTCTATGCTTCCCGAAGCGGACCTGATAGACTAAAGGTGCACCGCTTCGAGTTGGACAGTTCAGTGCCCCCCGCATAATGTAATGCCGGGTTCATAAAACAGTTGCTTTGCAGGTTAAAACATTTATTCGCGTCCGCCTTGTTTTATTAGAGTCGGTTTAAAGCTGCAGGGAAGTATCAGAGTATCAATGCCTCTTCGTTTTTGTTACATTTAAACTCACTCACTCACTCACTCACTCACTCACTCACTCACTCACTCACTCACTCACTCACTCACTCACTCACTCACTCACTCACTCACTCACTCACTCACTCACTCACTCACTCACTCACTCACTCACTCACTCACTCACTCACTCACTCACTCACTCACCCACCCACTCACTCACTCACTCACCCACCCACCCACCCCCCACTCACTCACTCACTCACTCACTCACTCACTCACTCACTCACTCACTCACTCACTCACTCACTCACTCACTCACTCACTCACTCACTCACTCACTCACTCACTCACTCACTCACTCGCCCACTCACTCACTCACTCACTCACTCACTCACTCACTCACTCACTCACTCACTCACTCACTCACTCACTCACTCACTCACTCACTCACTCACTCACTCACTCACTCACTCACTCACTCACTCACTCACTCACTCACTCACTCACTCACTCACTCACTCACTCACTCACTCACTCACTCACTCACTCACTCACTCACTCACTCACTCACTCACTCACTCACTCACTCACTCACTCACTCACTCACTCACTCACTCACTCACTCACTCACTCACTCACTCACTCACTCACTCACTCACTCACTCACTCACTCACTCACTCACTCACTCACTGCAGCGGCATGTCTCGCGCAGCATGTTAGGGTTTTATCTTTATTTTAACAATTTCGTTAATTAACTCTTCAAATCATGCTGCTCGAAATTGTGGCGCAAGCATCAACATGCATCGGTTAAGAAGATGCGTATTTTTTCTTTTCGTGTGGCTGATTCAGAAGTTTTGCATGCAGTCTTAAGATACCAGTTCCTAGACTTCATGTAGGAGCTTATTACTTCAATAATTAACAAAGATGGCCATTTTTGTCACAGCCCATAAAAATCACATAATTTCTGGGCACTTCAAGCTCAACGCTAGAGGTAGCTTTCACTCTCGTTTGTGAAACGCGAACAGAGAAACTGACAAACTAAATAACGAAAGGAGAACAAGGTAGAAAATGCACGTCGAACGTTGTCTGTTGCTCCATGATAAATAAGCATTATCACTCTTTGTTTTCAGCGCCACCGACGTGTGAAACATTGAGCACCGCGTGCAGTGTCCAGCTAGCGGAGACGGTCCTCCAGGATTAAGCATTTGCTTGTTGCGCTGACCAAGTGTTTTGCCGTTGCCGCCCTTTGACACGTCGCGTGACAGCGCGCCTCGCGTGCCCGCTGTCTTTTTCCTGCGCTCCATTCTGGGAAAACAAATGAGGTCACCTTAGTCCCGTCCGCATTTGTCTTAATATGGCCGCGCCTAAAAATCTGTCCCGGCCTCCGCCTCGTCGCCGCTTGGACAGAAGAAAGATGTGCGCAGCCGCCGTAAATCAAGCTAATGTAAACAGCAAGTTCAATTCGTTCCTTTCTCATCGGGTATGGAGATAAATATATAAAAAAGAAAACAAATAACTGAATCCTGACAGGGAGAGAACAGGTACACACTTTGCATACATAATGACTTGGCAAGAATTATACCTGCACCTGTATAACAAAACGTATGCCTTAGGCGTCACTAGATCACTGTCGAGCAATGTGTCTGCCACATTAGGTGCGCGTCAATGACAGAGTTCGGACGTAATGTGACACTTTCTTGCATATGTCATGCTATAAGCATACCCTCATGAAGGACGGTGGTATACTCCACCATGTGAGGAAGTGAGGAAGAGACGGCGGGCATAGAAGCCGTCGTCATTAAGGTCAGAGAGTACGCTGCATACAGATACTCGGAGGAGTCGATTTTCACAGAGACGTCTGGAAAGCACACATATATGTGGCGAGCAGTGAGGTCTCTTGCAATTCGTATCTTCCAGTTTACAATCCGTCCCTTACTTCGGAGAGTATGTTCAGACTTCTGCGAAGAAAACTGTTCAGCGACAAAACGCTAGGAAGGCTACGAACCCGGTTAGTGAACAGCCCGACGAACATTGTGCCTCTTTTCGTGCAGAGCTTCCTGGCTGCCGAACGCGAATGAGAATCAACACAACGTATCCGACAAAACCGCTGTTCGCGAGAGAAAAAAAAATTGAAAAAAGCAACAAGTCGGAGGGAATGTGGAACCAGCACGGATACTATGTCGAGGGTATGCAAAGGAAAAAAAGAGGAGGAGAGGAGGATACAAGACCGAAGAAAATGCAAAGCAACAGTGAGAGGGGATGGCAGTAGCGGGGTAGAAGAAAAAGGAATCGCGCCGCGTACGTACAAGTACGAGCGCGCGGGCGAAATGAAATAAATGGCGCCTTGGGGTGTCATCAGTTATGATGATGAGGGGACGCGGAGGCGAGCCCGGAAGGAAACCAACAGAGGCAAAGCGGAAGCGCGAACACGCGGAAGTGCAACGCAAAAAGCGGAATGAAAAGTTAAAAGAAGGCAGAAGGGAGGGCGGCCACTGTTCTGAAGGAGGGGGGGGGGGGGGAGAGAGGGGGTGCACGGTCGGAATTACAGGCGCGCAAATTATACTGTATAAGCCGGCCAGAGAGAGGCGAGGTCCCGCGCGAGTGTGAAAATGCGCGACGCGGACATGCGGTTATTAATTCCCCTCCAGATGGTTTTCGTCGTACTCGTCGCGCCAGCGGCTGCTGCTGCTGCGGTAGCAGCAGCAAGCGTGAAAGAGAACGAGCGAAAGTGCAGGCAGCGACAACGGGCGGCACTGTGCAGGCCCAGAAGGCTAGTGCGCCACAAAGAAAGAAAGACAGAGGAAAAAAAAAAGAACCTTGGTTTGACGCATGCCTCCAGAGCCACACTAGTAACGCGTTCGAGAGTGCTTTTGTTCTTATTCCAATATTTTCTTCTCCCGTACGTCTCGAGTCATTCTGCGAGGCGAAGATTGAAATTTTGTCGCCGATCTTGCGCATGTCTTTCATACGTTTCTGTTTATTTCCTTCATGCTGTCCTCCCTGCTGTCCTTCATTCGGCGTCAGCGCCCCCTCAGCGCTGTTTACATTCGGCGTTTTTCTATTATAGCCACTTGTAAAGCGCTACAGTGCGACGTTAATAGAATATTGCGCCGTGAACGAAACGGCGTTTCGGCGAGGGTGCGACCAAATTTTGCGGAAACTGAACCGGGAGCTCCAAGGCGCCGCATCTGATTTGGGAGCCTTGCACATTTATTTTTGGTACCAGATCTTTTTTTTTTAATTTTCGCGTCTTTCTTGCGCTTTTTAGCCACCAGAAAAAATACACCAGCAGCGACAACAACAACAACAACAAATATATCGCAGCTTGGCTTCTTTATAACGTTCAGTGTACGGTTTTTAATTATATTGCCACTCAGAATATTACGCCCGTTTAGCACGTATTAGTAGCATAGCGGATTAAAGAATATGTAAATTCCAGCTTCGGGGCACTCACCGAACAAGCGGTAGACTGCGGAGAATGCAATATTCTTGCTGAGTCTCGGCTTTCGTCGAATTGCACAAACGCATGGAGAAAAGCGAAAGTTTTTCAGCTAGGAAACCAAATAGAAACAAGAACGCGGGGAGTGACTCCAGCTTTCTTGTTTTATTTAGCATTCGAATGGGAATTTTTTGTGTTAAAGCTGGGTAAAATTGAAGCCGCTCGATGCTCGCGTGCTCAGGAATAGCCCGAAAATTGTCACCTCTCTCAACTACGCACAACACTTAGATAGTGCTTTCTCAGTTTTAATTGAGAATAGATGTGAACTTTAAGAGGTGAAAGTAGAGTTAATAGGCTTTTTAATTCCTTCTATTCGTAAGGTTATTTCCGTACCTCCTTCTGCTCTTGGTTTAAGCGTAATAAAGAAATATCGGTGCTTGGGTGAAGTGCTAAGTGATTGGATTTTGCAGGAAGTAGTGAATTCTTCTCCTTGTGTAGCTTTCCTTTTATTGTGCTTATGTATTGTGTTTCTTGCAGGAGATGAAGTTTCTTTTATTATACCTCGTCTTTTCGATTGTTAATTTCAATAAATGTTACATTCAAATTTAAAATTATCTGAAATTGGTTTAAGTAGTGCCTGTAAGAAAATAAATTTTGATCTATCTTCGTTTCATATCTATAGTATCCATTTCCTAGCACGTCAAGCATTACTTCCGAAATACGCTCGTTTCAGAACAGTTAGGAAGCAATGAACAGATACAAAAAGCTTTTTAGCGCGAAGGAGAGCTTTTCGCTGTGGAAAAACGCGTGTAGCTTAATAACTAAGCGATGATATAAGATTGCGTCATCTTTAGCTCTTCAGTATGCATTGAAGGACTAGAATGAGAATGTGTCTTCCGGTAACAGTGAAAGAAAACGTCATAAGGAGTCACATGAGTCACATGAGAGTTTGTGAGAAATGCCAGCTTCAAGAAGATATATAAACAGGCCCTTCCATTAAAAAGAAAGTTTTGTTGATCCTGAGGCAACGAATGCAGGGGATATTTTTACCGCCAAAGAGCTGACAGCACTTCACTCAAAGTGTGCTGAGGTGTCACCTTCTGTAAGACACGTGCCACCAATTATGTGCGGGTCAGAGTATTACTCGGGGTGCAGTTCTACATAAGAGGAGCTAAATGCGGCTCTGTTATTCCCAGAGTGGGAGATCCAGACCTCGCGGGATCAGTGCAGGCTAATATCGTTTGTGTACCGCAGCAGCGATGCCAGGACGTCGCCTACGCTTACTGAAGCCTACGAGAGCTTCTGTGTGGATTACGTTGAACGAGCTCGATTTTGGGCCCTACTTGATTCCTGCAGAAGGGTCGGCTTGTGGTCTACTGTGAGTGCTGGTGGCAACGCTGCAGGCCCATCAGAAGCTCCAGTGGGGTCACTGGTGCCCTGAAGTGGTGGTTGAAATATTCAGGTCCGGAGATATCTTGTGCACTTCAACAACTGGGATGTTTCAGGCAGAGAAACACAGGGGATTTCCTTCTCATGTTAAGGTTTTGCACGGGCTAATTTCTCGAGGCCCTACATGGCCCCTAGGAAATGTGAAAGACTAGTAAGGAATCACTCCATTGCACGCGCAGTTTTTGTGTCATTGATGGAGTGATCGCAGATCCGAATCACGAGAGCGAAATAACTAGAAGAACAAGAATGGGGTGGAGCGCATTTGGAATTCGGCAGATTCTCTCATGTCATGAATGACAGATTACCAATATCTTTCCAGAGAAGAGTGCATAACAGCTGTATCTTACCGGCACTCACAAATGTGGCAGAAACGTAGAGGCCAATGAAAAGGATGCAATATAAGTTAAGGACAACGCAGCAAGCGTTGGAAAGAGAAATGATAGGTGTAAAGTTAAGAGATAGGAAATGGCCAGAGTAGGTCAGGGAACAAACGCGGGTTGATGAAATCCTAGTCAAAATCAAGAGGAAGAATTGGGCTTGGGCAGGGCATCTAATGTGAATGCAAGATAACCATAGGTCCTTATGGGTAGCGGAGTGGATTCCAAGAAAAGGCAAGCGTAGCAGGGGCTGTAGAAAGTTAGGTGGGCGGATGAGATTAAGAAGTTTGCACGGATACGGTGGCCGCAGCTGGCAAATGACAGGGTTAATTGGAGAGACATTGGAGACGTCTTTGCCCTGCAGGGAGCGTAGTTAGGCTGACGATGATGCTGCTGGTGGTGATGATGATGAAGTGACTGTCGTGGCTTTAAGTCGGTATACTGACGCCGCACTTTTCAGTTCATTGTAGTAATTTCCTATGATTCGTCGCGTCTATTCGCCAATACATGTGATAGCAGAGATGAAGTTATGCTTGAGCTAGTGAATAAAGAAAAAAAAGCTGCGGCATAGGATAATATGGTTAGTAAACGTAAAAATGCTTCTGGCCTGGATATGCTCTAATATAGTTACCTCAATGAATATAATTTTAGAAATTAGGCTCTAACGTCTTGTAAATGCACACTTTTCATATAAATTACATTTGCAGGAACACAAGAACGGAAAGATGGTGATCCTCACTAAACATAAAGATTTATTTTCCTCGAAAAACACCAAATGCATAATTTATGGCGTGTGTACTTATACCTGTGTACGAAAATGTAATTGATAGGAAGAAACGGGCCTTTGTACACTTCGTACACAAGCAACCTTTGTGCACTTCGAACAACTTAGGCGTCCCAGCGCCTACACGTTTGAAAAGTAAACGAGGAATTAAACAAATCAGGCTATTATCGGGGACTTGTCTTTTGATTCTCTCTAAAACACCAAGTTGTGATGGCCACTTCTAAAATATCACTAGCCAGGCAGGCAAGCCACAATTTGTATGTGATTGCAAAACTTTATTTCAGTCTGAAGAGTGCGTGGTGTTTATAATGTTCTAACTTGCCGTCACACTTCATGAGTTTCTGCAGATGTGACGCAACTTTCGCACATTGCAATGGTGAGGCGAGTTGAGTTTAAAAAAAAGCAACTTTTTGACTATTGGCTATGAGTGATTTGATATCTGCAACGTAAAGGGTGTGATACCTCCACGTCGAGTTAGCTGTTCTGCCCTTTTCGTAAGCGACGTAATATCGAAAAATCTGGAGGGTATGATGATGTATTATAACAGCTTCAACAAACTTCTTGTTTGTCGCATTACTCGACTAGTTACTAAGAGCGACTTGCTAACGACTGACTAAACGCAATCGCATTCAGTACGAGGTTGTTCTAAACCGTATTTTCATCAAAGTGTTCGCATCAGTCGCCGGGATGCATCGAGCAGTTGAGAAGCGGCGGCGCTTTGCTCCTGCAAAGGGCGCCGACTCGTTTAGCACTCGCTACATTTTACACCTTTTCTTCCCAGGCGGCGACACTATCAGCGCCCGCGCAGCGGGGTGCTGCGCGAATCAACATTTGCAGAGCGGCAGATCAAGCGGCACGTGGAGCTCCGGCGGCTGTGCTTTCCACCGATTGCTCTGCGGACGAGGGAAGCGGCGCATCAGATAGGGAAATTACAAAAAGTGTTAGGCGCGAAAGGAAGACGAAATGCGACGCGCGGGCACACACACAGCCTCGGCGGACCTGCGACGCGACGACGAGGGCCGTTTCGCGGCACCGGCGCGGTCGCTAATTTTAAAACGCAGCGCTCTCTCTCCCTCTCGCTCTCTGCAGTCGGCAGGGCAGCATTTCGAGTCCAGAGTTACGTACGCTCGATGTCATTGCGAGCGCGGTTATGTACACAGCAGCGGCGGGGGGAACCGGTGCAGGGGCCAGATTCGCCGCTCGTTTGCTCAACTTAATGACGGTCCTGTTGACTTTTCCGGGGTGTGATGAGGCTGCTGCTGCTTCCCTGGGACGGTTTCCCCCGGGAAGCCAGCTCGCGCGCCTGGTTCGCGGGAGTCTAGGGAACAAGTAGCGAGGCACGATGGAGCGATGATCAAAAAACGGGAGAGAAAAACGGAAACCTCGTGGGAAAGAAGGAGAAAAAAAAATCAAGAAGGTGAGCCGACGAAGCGAGCAAGAACACGTGGGGGATGAACAAAAGGGGAAAAAAGGGGGCGAAGGACGGGCGGGGGTCGCGACACGAAAGGGGGAAGATAAGGGAAATAAAAGTGGAGTAAATAAAAGGGCGGGCGTCCAGGTACGGAAACGAAGAAAGGGAAGGAATAACAGGGAGGAGCCGTTGGGACGGAAGGGAAGGCGTTCGGGGCCTTTTGAAGGCCCGCGCCCGGCAGTGGTGGTGGCGGTTGTGCCGTACTCGCAGGCAGACCTTCCTGCCGGAATGAAGATTGGGTCGAGTTACGGGCTCCTCATAAAACCCCCACCGTCCCCACGGTTCTTGTTTCCAGGGGATACCGGCTGCGCCGCCCTGGTGTCATCTAATCTTCTTTAATTGCATCCGCGCGTCGTTTCTCTTCCGGGCGCGTTTGTCTTTTGTGACTTACTCTCTGTCGATGCGCGCGCGAGGTGAAAAGGTGCCGGCACTAAAACCGGCCGCTTTAATTCCGACCTCCGTTCGCGATATTCTCAGCTCGGAGTAGAAACGTCGAAAGTTGGTGATAAAGCAGAAATTAGAGCTTCACGTTTTGTTTGTTTGTTTTGCCACGAAAAAGAGAAGGTATTTGCAGGTGGGACACTTTTTACGAAGTTTGGCAGAACTGTGGCGGTATTTTGAATGCGGAAATACTTTCAAGGGCTTTCACCCATCGAACAATCAAGATTACTTCAAACAACCGCGGCAGCACTGCAGAACTGGCATGGATGACTATTACCGCCATTCGTGCCCTTTTTTTTGGTCACGCATTGCGTGCATGGTCGCTTAGAAATAAGGGTAATTATTGGCTAACATCCACCCAATGGGAGCCCTACGTCTACAGAGAAACGCTGTGCAGAAGAGGAGTATATGGGCAAGTTGGTTGCTCATTGTTTTCACAGAAACTCTACGCTTAGACTAATCTCTGTCTCTTGCGAGTCTTCTTCGCGAAGTGTTTGTCTCATGCCCAGCTTTCCTGGACATAGGGTTTAACGTCCCAAAGCGACTCAGGCGTCTCTCATTGCCGGAGTTCTTTGGGACGTTAAACCCCAATAAACCAAACCAAACATAAGATGCTAGCGCGATCTGTCGTCCGTCAGCAGGGAGCACTACACAGCTCGTGTAGATATATGAGATGATAGATGCTAGAACTTAAATGGTAGAGTGACTGCCTTGGTGAGGGGGTGGTTTTGAGTCCCGACCAGAATTTTCTGCAACTACGGTGTTGCACAGCGCTGTACAGCTTTCCTTTGAAGCCGTATGGCTACCCTTGTGAGGATGCAAACAAATAATTGCTCTGTTATCCGTAGTGTACTCCAGTTTCTGATGTTTCACCACTAATTATCCCACCTAGCGTACACTGGATACATGAACACTATGTAAACGAAGAGATTGCTCACGCTTCTAGTTAACTTTAATTGAAATGGGAGGTGAAGAAGAGTACAAAACAGTAAACTAACAAGATAGCCCCGGCGATAACGCTAGGGCTTCTATGGGCAACCTGTCTATGCATTTATGCAGCAGTTGCGCGGAGTGTTCGAAGTGTGTATCTACAATTGTGTCCTTTTTTTCCCGTTATTCTTAAAGGCGGCTGGGTTTTGCTTTACTACGTCTCTACCCGCGATTTTTTAGCTATTTGTTCGACTAATCTGCCGAGACCGACAGCCAGTTACAACGTACCAGCTATATATACACACACACGCACATACACACGTTTCATACATACACACACGCGCGCGCGCGCGCACATACACACACGCGCACACGCATACCTACACATACGTGCGCGCGTGTATATATATATATATATATATATAAATACACGCCCGCGCACACACACCCACACGTACACGCGCGCACACGCACACGCACACGCACACGCGCGCACGCGCACACACACACACACACACACACACACACACACACACACACACACACACACACACACACACACACACACACACACACACACACACACACACACACACACACACACACACACACACACACACACGCACACACACACGCACACACACACACACACGCACACATCGCGATGATGACTCTCCACTGCTCGTTTCATAGAAAAAAGTCTGGAGGTCGTCGGTGTTCCTCGGAAACGAGTCCTCCACATTTGCAAGGATTCCGTACGTGACGTGAGCAAAAGAAATCCCGACGAACTGGCCACTTACTCGGATTCCGTGCAGCCAACGCCGACCAGTTGCTTGAGATTGGCTTAACTTTGTCACCGGTCACGCCTCTTTCGACAGTGGTTGGGCTCTTATTATTTGTGTTTGCATGCAAGCACATCCCCAGTACATAAACGAATGTAGTTTAGGCAAACAAAAAGCTAGAAAATTTTAGAGAACAACTCATGCGAGCAACCACATCTGACTAACTCAACCATGCGCCCGGAATTGGTGCATAATGATGTTAGTCGCGTGAAGACAAAAATAAAAGATAAATGAGCACTAGCTCCACACCACTGCCACAGTACAGCTCAGCTCCCGCAAGCGTTCACTCAGGACATGTATTGTTTGCACAAACATTTTTTACTTAAGGTTCTAGTTGCCCGCGAAAATGAGCTGGAAACACGCAAGTTACTCTCACGACCACGAAAGCTAGCCGCGCTCTTTCGATGGCGTTATTCGCCAGTCGTTAATGGGGTCTTGCCACACTTCTACATTGCAAACGGTGACACCAAAACTGCTAATGACACTGATGCAGTGTTTTTTCAGTTTCATTAACGCTGCAACGCGTCTTTCTATCTTGCTTATTTCAAAATTTTGTTCATCCCTTGAACCAATGCGTGGTTCAGGTGTCCACCAAGAGTGAGACAGATAGTGCGCTTTTCCTTTTCCAATAACCACTAACTATGGTTTATTATATTTCATTGCGACAATAACCATTGGTCATACCCAATAGATTTCGGTGGCCCTTGAACTTGCCTGTTCGATTATCAGCCGTAGCTCGTTTAGACAACTTCAAAGCTGACGCAGTGCAGAAAGTCTTTACCGTGTCTTCTGGAGCACTACGGCAGCATGCGGACATCACGTTTAGAGGTTCATCGTGCAGAGAGGGGGCTTATGGCCTGAAAGCGTCAGACCGCATGCAATGC
This sequence comes from Amblyomma mixtum, assembly GCF_055824585.1. Classification (NCBI taxonomy): domain Eukaryota; kingdom Metazoa; phylum Arthropoda; class Arachnida; order Ixodida; family Ixodidae; genus Amblyomma; species Amblyomma mixtum. Next base: position 139,889,044 of record NC_143017.1, read on the forward strand.
TTGGAGAATTGCCTGACAGTGCAAGCAGAGATGGCAGCATTTTTGTCTGGAGAAAGGATTTTAAATGAGCTCGGGAGATTCCACGCGAGCCGCTATGACTGACTGTTCAGCATCGAGATTGCCACCTACGCCACAGTGGGCCTGCAGTCGCTGCAAAGCAGCGCTTGGTGTTTGAGGAATATAAGTCAGCACTCCATAGCGCGAGAGATGTGGAAGAAAGTTGGAGTTTGGAGTCTCTTGAACATTCTTTCGAAGATCGCCTGACCGCGTTACCGTAAAACAAAGTTAATAGAACAAAAACCGAAAAATACTGCATCCACCTTTCATCATGGTCGGTGAGAAGAAAAGTGTGATTTGCAACTTACCTTTGAACCAGTTCTGTTCAGTGCTAACAACAAACTTCATCGCATCTGTTAACTATTAGGCCATTCAGGTGTATGCATGTTAGTTTTATACGCGAAGAAATGAACAGAACATGAGATGAATGTAATGGGAAGCCCCACGTGGATTCCCAATCTGTTTAAAACTTTCCGGAAGAAAAATGTTCTTGAAACTTTCGTGCTGTACAATATTCTTTATTCGTGTTCGCGGCTGAAGAGTTTCAAAAGTAGCGTTTGCACGTGCCATCAAGAAGTTCCGTACCTTTACCTTAGCCGTCTGGCCGGCTATTAGTCTCCTATCCTTATTATGGCATACACACATGGCAGGCTGCACGTGGTTCTGTTAGTTCGCTTTTTCTGTCGTATCGATAATGCTCCCGATGAACGGACAAGGATCTTTTTTTGCTTTCGCCACCGCACTTTTTTACTCGGAATCCACGTTCAATCTGGTTGCTTCACGTGCGGCCGTATTGACCGCGTGCTAATCGTCCACTCCACAGATAGGAACTAAACGTCGTCGAAAGTGAACAAATACCGTACGAAGGCACCAGCAGCGACGCACTGAAAAACTGCTGTCGATTGTGAGCCTGCTGTTTCGAAAACTCACAGCGACGTCGATGTGGGCCCGTCGCAACATTATCGTCCTTCCGTTTTTTCACCGTCACGAACTTTCCCAGAGGACACGCCCGGTCGTGCCAAGTGGCTCCTGGCGCTGCATTGAGCACGATGCGGTAGTATCTCTTTCGACTTTGCCTCGCAACCGTCTGCCGAGCTCAGGTCGAAGTTGTGGAGCGGTCGACTGAATCGCAAGTAAAAACGGCTCATAAGCACATGTGGATCATAGAGCAATCGTTCAAATGCTGAGTGGCGATAGCGCAGCTCGAGACAAGGTCACTGTGCATTTCTTTAGGGTGGAAAACTCTATAACGCACGGGCACTGACCAAGCTGATTCGACGAAGCTGTAAAGGCGGGAATTTTATCAGTTAACAGGCTGCTGTTTGAAGGACATCACGAGTGCGATGTGAAGGATCTTCTTACGAAACCTTGAAGAGCACGACTATGCATCACTAAAAATAATAAATTAATGTTTATTGTTTATTCAAGGAATCTGCTGTCGCCGCAGAGTTTATTAAGGGCACGAAAATTTGAACGGATACTTCTGGATAAGAACGGGTAGTCTTGGGAAATGAAAACGAATGAACAGTTTGATGCACTTCTCTTCCGGTCAGAGAAATGCAGGTGAGAAAATGTTAATAATAAACAAAATATTACGTTTCTTAATATTCAAGTACTAAAGAAAACGATTTGCTTCTATTATGGATGGGTGTATATTTTTCCGTGCCTTGTTTCCTCTAGGAAAATCGTGGTTATGTAATCGCTGGAGAATTACCCACCACGCTATATTAAGAAAAACAAAATACAAAAAGAACCACACTGGTCCTTATGGTCTTTATTTCAGTTAACAAATGAAAGGGAAAAATTACCAAAGCCCCTCGAAAGAAACACGATTTAGATCATTGTGAAAAAGCAAAGGCCAGGTCCGATGTGATCGAACTGTTCTTTGCTCGATTCCATTTCCATTTTATCCACCCCAAGAAGTGGTCGATTCTAGCTAAAACGGGAGCGTGGATTGGCCTGCACCGCTATGAGGGGTGAAAGGAAACAGGCTGATGCACAAATAGCATGGAACAGTGAGGTTATTCCAGCTCTTGTGTATTCCGTACAACCTCCTAAGTAATTTCGTAAGTTGAACAGCTAGCGTCCGTCGGCTGGCCAGTCATAACAGCCAAAGAGATGATTACGAAGAGTGTTATCGAGAAGCAATTAGCGTTAATCAGTGCTGGTTATCGGTCAGAGAAACAACAGCCCATCTGCCTTAATTAACCTAAGAGAAAGCGTCGGGCTCTGAATAATAGGCTTATGCGTTAGACATGTCATGGATGATGGCTCTGCATAAAAGATTTCCGTTTTCGAAGTATCGGAGCTTGTAAGTTGGCAGGTTACGACAGCGATGATTCAATAGCTCAGGCGTCGTACAGTCATCTGCCAACAATACCGACAAGTGATCAGAAGCAGATCTTTGTTTTGCAGAGGCAAACCTTGCAATAAAAAGTGGTTTAACGAAGCTCTTTGTGGGGAAAGACGGTGCATAACTTTTTGAAGAAATAATGACGCAAAAAGTTCATTTTTCTTGTGAGTATTTTTGCGCTATTTATTCCAAAATGCAAGAAAAGGCTTCAGAAATTCTGATAAGGAACGTCTTCACTGATGAAATGATAGTACACCTGAAAAATATGAAATTATAGCACATGAAAAATATGAAATGATAGCATACCTCTCCGAGATTCGCATTTGTTTTCAAATTATTCGACTGCACGTACAAACTACGGCGTTCCCGCCCGAACCTGTACTGCGGCTGTTTCAATTCCTGTCCCATAAGAGCAATACCAGGAAATCACCTCGCGTACGGATTTGGAAAAAAAGTCGATGTGTTGAGGCATCGCCTCAGAGGTGAGTATGTTCGGTTGGTTGATCGTCAAAGAATCAGCAGTCTTGATCACATCAGTAAGAGCATTAACATCTAACTTGTGTAAGAGATCTTATCAAAGGAAAGTCAGAATTCTACATCGCGTTTCAGTTCACGTAAGAGCGCTGCTACCAGCGCTGCATGATCGAAGTAATGAAAACAGCCTGGAGAATTTGGATATATCGATGTTCGCGATGGCGTGAACGCAGCATCGTAGGGAGAGATTCCACTTTGCGTGTCTACATTTGCAAGAACTCAGTATACCTGAAAACCCGTTAGCTGTCTGGCTGTGTTGCCGTTGATGGCGATTTGTACCAGATGGCCCACTTTCAGGGGCACGGGGGCAACTAAAGAACTGCGCTGGCGCCTTGGCGACTTTGCGGCTACTTTTAGGCTGTTTAGATGATTTATGACACAACATACTTCGCCACTTTGAATTATGCACAAAAGGTTTGAATCAGTTTTGTCCTTTAAAATTTGGTATAAGATTACAAAACGCAACCATCTTGATGGTCGGGATAGGCGGGGGGAGGGTTGTTTCTATTTTGATGGTTTCATCCTGCAGACGCCGCAAAAAATTTCGAAACTGCTTAAACAGTAATGCATAAACATCATCCTACCTACCCGAATGCAGGCTGCACACAGACTAAGGTTCAATCTGCGGCGCAGCTCGATGAGATCCTGTTTAAATTTCAAAGCGCGATGAGATAGCCTATAGCTCCACTGTAGAAGATAAAGAAATAAAAGGCGTGTTCCAAGACGCAAACGTGGCGCTTTGTAAACGTAAGGCTCTTTGAGCAGCGCAACTTACTCGGCAGTGACTCGCGAGACAACCTTCCCGCACACTGCCGGGTTTGCAAATGCACACCCCTTTTCCCGAAAACCAATGTGCTTTTTCGCCACCAAGATAAGGAGACCCGGGAGCTGATGGAAGCGTTGGTTATACGAAAAAAACGGCAAACGGTGCGTCAGTGAACCTTCAGTGGCCTTGTCAGATCTGGAATTTAGGTACTTAAATAACCGGGTGCACACGCACGCTGATACTGTTTAGATCATCCTTCACGCCATGCATGTAATCTGTTTTTTTCCCCTTTGGTATGACGTACGCAGTCGTGGGTGGTTACTGTATTTATTCTGTCTGTTTTTTCTAATAAACCTTAGTTGCGAGTCAGCGCTTGTAGTGTCTCCCCTCTTGTTCTGTGTTTTCTGTCTTAGTTTGCGCTGTTTTTTCCACCATGTTCCAAGAAGTAATAAGCACATTATTTTCTACTCCTGAGGCAAAGATTGTATTGAGGCAAATATTGCAACGATATCGTAGATGTGGTTGATGAACCTGTACAGATTCGCATGTATGCTGATGATTGTATTATTTTAAATGAGATCCGATCAGCTGACGATCAGGCAATACTAAACACGTCCCTTAATAGTATCCACGCATGGTGTAATCGATAGGGCATGAAACTTAACTTTGAAAAGACTCTCCTACTACGTGTTACAAGAAAACTTAGTCCATTTAAACGCTCCTTTTTTCTGGGTTCAGGAGAAATTACCGAAGTAACTGAATATAAATATCTTGGTTTTACATTAACAAACAACTTAAGCTGGAACACTCACATTTCTAACACTTGCTCGTCTGCCTTACGAAAAATTTGCTGGTTGCGCCATAAACTAGAAGATTCACCACTTCAGGTTAAGAGACTAGCATACGAAACCTTTATAAGGACTAAATTGGAATATGCGTGCATTGTATGGGACCTGTATACTCTAACATAAAAGCACTTGAGCGAATCCAAAGGAAAGCTGTGCGATTCATGTTTTCGCAATACAATAGAACTGCTTCTGTCTCTGCATTAATGCAGTCGAATTCAATAGCAATCCTTCAGTCCCGGCGCAAGTTTCTTCGGTTGAAATTCTTATTTTTGTTATTTAACCATCAACTTGGAATAAATTCTTCGCCGTATCTTAATCTACAGAACACCAGACAAACCCGACACTCCCACCCCCTTTCTCTGACCCCGTACTTTGCAAAGATTAACTTATTTCAGCACTCTTTCTTTCCGCAAACCATCAATGACTGGAACAGCTTACCAGCTTCGTGTGTACGGTCTCTTGACCTGATAAGTGACCATTGTTAGTTTGTTCTGTTAGTATCTTTTTCTCTTCCATGTCATTTCGTGCTGCTCGTGTTTTGTTTGCACTTTGCTATTATTGCTCAATTTGTGGTCAGTCTCTGTATCCACTCCGGCTTGGGCCTCACGGCCTGCAGTATGCCTTAAATAAATAAATAAATAAATAAATAAATAAATAAATAAATAAATAAATAAATAAATAAATAAATAAATAAATAAATAAATAAATAAATAAATAAATAAATAAATAAATAAATAAATAAATAAATAAATAAATAAATAAATAAATAAATAAATAAATAAATAAATAAATAAATAAATAAATAAATAAATAAATAAATAAATAAATGACTATCTAAATAAAACTGCTCCTGTCTGCCAGTTTCTCTGCGCTTCGCCGGTTGAATGCTATGATTAAGAAAACAGTTGGAAGCTCTAGAAGCCCGGCAGTAATACAGCCGGACAGTAGTGTTCCTATAGACCGTACTGGAGTCCGAAATCTGGCAGTCACAAATGGTGAAAAACAAACAACAAACAAATAAAACATGCACCACACAATCCATTTAATCATCTGGCATGAAGCACTTGCTTACGAAGATGCTCTTGGGGCGTGCCCTTTTTCACACCTCGGGGAAGGCGTCCTCAAAATACAGCCACGCCTGATTTCAAACGCGGAGTCAGAGCCACTTTCTCGACAATTGGCCTGAAAACAGTATAACGGAACAAGAAGGTTCTGGAGTTACTTTTGGCAATGTTGAAAGTGAAGATCTGGTCCAACGTTTGAGGATGCTATTGATCTGCAGAAAAAAAGTATGAACTATTTTCGCTGTGGCGCCGCATGTTGTCGGTCGGTGATTATAGACTGGCGCAAGTCACAGTGATTGGGCTTTTTGTTTGTTGTATTTTTCAACATTTTAGCGACACCTTCAGCGCCAATATAAAAATACTGGCTAATTTTAGATACTTCTTTCCTCTTTTTTGGTTACTTTCGTGAGCTGCTCAATGGCAATACTGTTGTCTGGCGCCATACCACTCAGTTTTGTGTATCATTATAGACACTTCCAATTTCGCTCTCAACATACAAACACTCAAATATGTGCTGAAGAGAGCGCAGAAATTAGCTTTCTCAGGAAGGTGAACCGCAGCAGTTTGTGGTGCACTGTGGATGGTGGGTTCTCTTACCAGTTTTGAAAACACTTTTTTGGTCGACATGTAATGAGTCATCAAAAAAGAGCTATACGGATCTGTATTTTGTCGCCCCATTTTAGGAAACTTAACCGCGTAAGTCTCCTAACCATCAGCTGCAGTGATAGTTAAATACAACAAGGTCCGAATATGGCCGGTTGGTCTGATCGTACGCTCGTCCGGCGACACGTTGCCGGTTGGGGCAGCAACTCCAAACTTCTTGCGACAAAACTGAAGCAAAAAACTAATTTATTGAAGACGAGACCAAAACACAACGAACTTAAGAAAAAGGCGGTTTAAAGAAAGGCTGTCAAAAAAGGCTGTTTAAAAAAAGGGCTGTAGAAAAGCGGCCGAGACTGAGACTCGGCGCGCTCCCTTCCGCTCTTTGTTTGCAGCGGTTTTTATCCCCTCGATAATTGGGCGGAGCTTTAATAAACCGGCTCTCGCCCAATTCCAACCAATAATGCTGCAGTGGCACTGCGCATACAAGTAGGCGGAGCCCAGTGCACGCCAGGGCCCGACTCTGGAGGCGCCACTGCTTAGCTAGACAGTCGGGGGTTTAAGGAGTCGTCGACCTTATTGTCCCCAACTCCCAATTCTATGTTTGTCAAGGGATCCTTCCAAGGGGTCGTCGGCCCCTTGGTCCCCGACAAGGCGGTCGCGGTCTTTCCCGCAGCCTTGGACGGCATCCGAAGCGCGCGACCCGCTGTCGCCATTCCTAACCTTCCCGACTTCAGACGGACACGGTAGGGGGGAATTAGCCTACGGGCGCCATAGGCTTCTGCCTTAACACCTCCCCACCAAGAATGTTGGGTGGACGCTCGCCGTACACACAACATACCAAAGCGCGCAAAAGTACAAAAACCCGGCTGTCAATAACATAAAAAAAAACGCCACAGCACAAGGGACAGGACCGTAAACCGGGCGCTGCACCAACAACATAAAAAAGGAGCGCTTCTGCGTCCTACTAACAATTCCAAGAGAAAACATGCTCAGGACGCTGTCTGCGTGCAGATGCAAACACAATTCTCAGTTAACACATTTCAAGTACAAGCAGAGAAGCACAGATGAAACCCTCTGGTAAAATCGTGACAAAATCATACATGCAACAACATGTCAATTCAAAGATGAAGAAAACATATTGCTACATAGTTTTCATTAAGTTGCACATACACCGCAACATGATCCCAACGAGGGCAAGAAAGGCCATATAACACGGCACTCTCGTCAAACGCGGATTATGTCCTCAGCAAGGAAAACAGTTCACGTAGGACACAATCATAACACCCGCATGGGCCAGTCCAGTCATTTTCACAGTCTCAGCTGTACACTGTTCAGGTCTCCCCACTCTCACCTACTGCCCATTGTGTGCTCGAGCCATACTTTACTCTTATTGCAACCTGACAGTGGCAGAGTGGATTAAGGCTGTGGCTATTAGGTGTTTGTCGCTATCCACCAGGATCGAACACGTGACCTGTTCGCATGAAAGTGAACATTACCTGTTGCAGCGTGCACAGTCGTCGCATTCGTCCTTTCCAGTTGCGTAGCTCATTTTCTGCATCGGCGGAGCCGCCGCCCGTGCGCGCATATGGGGCGCAGGTCTCCGCGAAAGCCTCTAAGCTCTCGTTCACAAAGGGCCTCTTAAAAAGTGGCACGGCCAGCTCCACCAGTTCGCCATCAGCGACATCTCGGTTTGTGATCCACCTGTTGCGCAAAACCGCAAGGTGATCGCGGCATGGGTCGCGGTACCAACCTATCAGCGGAGGTGTACCTTCGCCTCCCTGAGGGCATGGAACGAATTCTCCGTCGCCCGTGCTCTGATTCCAGTTATCTAGCACCAAACTTTTCGCGATGCCAGACGAGTCTGATGAGTTTCCTGGGTCGGAACAGCCTGGCTTGCCCAGCTGTTCTTCCGGCTTCTCTGACGTCGGTATGAGTGCTGCGCATGCTGTTTGACCACCCATGCCGCTTCCGTCAAACCCTGCTTTGCATACTGCCGCTTCAGCTGGCAGCAAAAGGTAGCACTGGGCAACCCGGCTGGCCGATGATTCCATGTCGTCGTTCTCATCAGTGCCATTAGCATCGCTAATGACACGCTCGGCTGCCTCGCAGCACTCGACCTGCACAGTCTGATTACAGGTCGAATTTTCCGCAGTCACATCCGTGGAGCTCACCTCCACCTTGGGAATTAAGAACTGCTGGTCTGGGTCAACAACCGTGGTTGACTCCACAATTTGCGGCTCCTCAACGCCAATGCTAGCTGTATTGTTTGCCGGAACCTGTGCTACCTCTTTCCTGTCCTCGAAAAGAACCGACTGAATGCCGCTGGCCTTGTCGTCTTTTTTCACTGCCTCGATTTGCGTTTCATCAGCGTCCCATACGATGCGGTAGGACGGCAACTGTGCTGTCTCCCGCAGTACTCTAGCCGCTCTCCGTGAGCGTTCCTCCTCTTCCATTCTTTTCCTCTCCTTTCGTAGCTTCTCTTCGGCTATCGCTAACTGACGCTTGAGGTCCTCAATATACGCGTCACTTCTTTCCTTTTCCCTGGCTCGCTCTGCCTCAGACATCTGCGCTCGCTCCTGGCCATACCTGTACCCACAGCCATATCCACTCCGCCAACCAAATGTTGCCATTCTGCCTTGGTTAATTCTAACCCTGCGGCTCAAGCACACCCGGGGAAAGTGAGGTGAGACTGGAGAAACTCACTATTATCGGGCTGTCGATCATGGCACTTGAAGCGCAGCAGCGGCAGGTTGCGTCCATAGGCGCAGATGAGTGGCCGGCATCCACAGCTCGCAGTAGGCTCATCACGTCCTCCCGGTAGACGAGGTCGGCAATCGCAGGTGCCGCCGAAGTCGCAGCGCTTCGCTCCGTCGGTCTCTCTTCGCTCACTCCTTGGCGCTGTCGTGGAGTCTTGGCTCCGGGCCTCTCGCAAGGGTATCGCCTCACTTGTATCTTGGTCCCCGGGGCTTCTTACCAAGATGTTGCCCCGTCAATCTTCCAGAAGGTACTGCCTCCAACCGCTCGCAGAAAACCGCTCGGACTATCCTGGTCACGGCACCAGTTAACAAAAATCGTCGGATTTGGCCGATTGGTCTGATCGTACGCTCGTCCGGCGACACGTTGCCGGTTGGGGCAGCAACTCCAAACTTCTTGCGACAAAACTGAAGCAAAAAACTAATTTATTGAAGACGAGACCAAAACACAACGAACTTAAGAAAAAGGCGGTTTAAAGAAAGGCTGTCAAAAAAGGCTGTTTAAAAAAAGGGCTGTAGAAAAGCGGCCGAGACTGAGACTCGGCGCGCTCCCTTCCGCTCTTTGTTTGCAGCGGTTTTTATCCCCTCGATAATTGGGCGGAGCTTTAATAAACCGGCTCTCGCCCAATTCCAACCAATAATGCTGCAGTGGCACTGCGCATACAAGTAGGCGGAGCCCAGTGCACGCCAGGGCCCGACTCTGGAGGCGCCACTGCTTAGCTAGACAGTCGGGGGTTTAAGGAGTCGTCGACCTTATTGTCCCCAACTCCCAATTCTATGTTTGTCAAGGGATCCTTCCAAGGGGTCGTCGGCCCCTTGGTCCCCGACAAGGCGGTCGCGGTCTTTCCCGCAGCCTTGGACGGCATCCGAAGCGCGCGACCCGCTGTCGCCATTCCTAACCTTCCCGACTTCAGACGGACACGGTAGGGGGGAATTAGCCTACGGGCGCCATAGGCTTCTGCCTTAACAGTGATCATAAGAGAAGGTTGATCCGATGAAACGAGGCTCATCATTAAAGTCTGGCGCACGGGCCGCTTTGTTGAGTAACCCTGGCTTTTAACTAACCGGAACCAGGCTTTGTTTAAGGCTGCTACCTGCACTTCAAGCTAATTATTTCTCTTTGTATTATTTCACGCTCTTTGGATAATGTTATTGAACGTTCTACTCTGAGTTCTTCAGCCTGCTCCTTACTATGACTTCCGGGCTGTGCTCATGTTCATCTCTCTTCGCGGCTCATTGAAAGGATCCTTTAAAAAGTTGAGCTTGTTTTTTATCTGGGCTACTTTCCCTGTCTCTATTTCCCTAGTACGGGACGCTGTTAGTGCCAGCACACTTTAAGAGTTCGTTTCAAATTTAAAATGAGCGCTCATTAACTCTGAGAGACTGATTTAATTTGCATCACTGATTTGTCGGGGGGCATGTAGCAGAAACGCGAGAAAGGATCAAGATCCTAAGCAGACAAGAACAGCAACTAGGACAGCAACTATGGCCAGACTAGAATCGCCCTTTTATAGGCTAAATCTATGCAGAACGTTGAGGTCCTACCCCGAGTCTCCGCATTCGAAATTAGAGACATCTGATGCGACGGTATGACATTTGGCAAAACCTTACTGCGGAGGTTGAAATTTGTTATTCTAGATGAGCTTCAAAACACGACAAACACGATACGATGTCACTTGAGCTGTACACTGCGGCAGCGTTTGCTCGAAGCCACGTCGGCTTCTGTGGGGGAACCTTAAAATAATATATATATTTTTAACTGTATATTTGTTTCTCTATTTTGTCTGTGCAGTAGTCTAAATTGGCTTCCTTGAAGTTTCAATTTGCAACAGACATATCTTAAGCCCATGACAATGACTTTATTTCACTGCTACTCACACAAATGCGTTTGTGTTTTCCCAGTTGACCGTGTCAGTGCATTTTTTCCTTTAAATTTCTTTAATAATTCAATTTTGATTCTAGTAAGTTGTTGCCGGCATGAAAACTCGCTTAGTTCTTGTGCGGCGATTTTTTTCCCGATGGGTGCATGCCCGGCAATGTTTATTCATTGAGTAATATTGAGTAATATTTGTGGATTCGGCTGCACTGTCAGCTGGGAGCGGGCAGCCGCCGTAACACGGTGCTAATTACAGGCAGTGGAGCATGGGCAGTTTGCGTCATTGACTAATTGCTCCTGACTGTATGGTGTCCTGCCCTTTATCTGCTGAAAGCTACAGATGCTTACAATGAAATTGAGGGCCGCTAGCTGCGCGGCAACTTCCAGCTATTGAAAAAAAATAAAGAAAAATTATATAATAACCCCTTAGTCATTTCAGTAAGCTTTAATATGCCCAGTTCGGGGCCTCATTAAAGCGGAGTGGGTGCCTCGGCGTGCTCAACTGACTCGCGTTGCCCAGCGGTGTCTATTGGTCAAGCACCCCTCTTATAATTTGGCGTGGGCTGTGAAGGAGGGGGTGTCGGGACTCAGTAAGTATGCGTATACACGGCGTGGAAGACAATAGTGTGAGCGTTTTAGTGAGGCCACCGGAACGAAAAGAAAACAGTGTGCAAGAAGCGGGTGAGGTGTTAAATGTAAAGCCATGGAAGAGGTTTCTTCGCTTAACACACATGATGGAGACTGTCGTGTGCGTAAGGCACCCCGATTACGAGTGATAGGTTTCGCAGTTGTAATGAGGAAGATTGCGCAGACGCTTCAGCAAGGTAGTAGAAGGGCGAAATTTATTGAAAATAGCTCAGATGTACTTGATTTGCTGCTCGTCCCATACAGACTTGCGGAGACCTACCGAAAAAGACGACCTGTGGAGTGATTGCAGGAAACATTGGGAAGCAGCAGGTTGTGTTAGGGATAAGAGAATGAGTCACGGATCTCATAAGTATCATTATAGGCTAGGGTTTGTATAATCGATGTAACGTATTCCAGAAATGATGTTTTATTGCATTCTAAACAAACCGCCTTGGAAATGAACCCGATTGATGTGACCAACTAACATAATCGCATTTATAGTCGGGACGGGATTTGCGATTTCGAATTCCACTCAAGGTGCGAAGATATCAAGAAACTATTCATCCGCCAAAGGATTAGCGCGCAGCATGAAACGCTTCCTGCAAGGAACAGTATGAAAGAGAAGACCTTGATATCAGTCCTGCAATACACTAGGGTGTATTTTCTGCATCCTCTTCGAGTGTCCCGTACACCAATGATAGGGCAGTTCTCGAGGTTATTCTCGAACAACTGGGCTCCCATCTCCTGTTCTAGGAAGTTGTTGGGCGTTTTGGCAGAGGTCAGCAAAGGCCGTTATAAGGCGAAGGCTCTGCTCCAGCTTTTATGTTACGCAGGCCGGGAACGCCCGCCTCGGATGCACACGTGTGTGATGTGCTCGTGCGCATGTTTGTTAGTTTTGAAACACCGCGTGCGAAGCACGCTCACCACCTTGTCCTCTGAGGCACATGTTAAAGCTCTGTGTGACATTGCGTAATATTCTATAGTCACATGTTCATAAGACATGAGTTAACGCTTTTGCATGACATGCTTGCTAGCTCGTGTGTGCGTGGATGTCTGCCGTTGGCTCCTGGACACTTGTTCCTGAGCCCCGTGTTATGACATGTTTACAAGTTCGTGTGTGTGGGGGAAAGTCAGTTTTACATACTAGGCACCCCCTCATGTTTCTCATTGTATTACGACATCATAAGCTCCCATTTTCACTCTGTCCATTTTCCTGACATTCCTCCTTTCCTTTTCAGTGTGTGGAATAGTAGGCCGAAGGCATGTTCCTCGGGCCGCCACCTTCACCCTTCCTGACGTTGAACATCTCTTTCTTCTTCTGAGTGCTGTCCATGCTCTTTCGCAGCTGACAGCATACGGGTGTGAGCTAGCTTCCGAGGGTTGAGCATAGCCATCAAAAGACGCCTGCTTTTTGCCAAGGTTCTTGGTTTTGCGGTGTCTTTATTCAGCGACTGCATGAGCAAATCGCTATAAGAATAACTGTGTCGTTTAGTTCTTACTGGTCGTCTGATTTGATCTGTGTTATCTGTTCTTAAGTACTTGCCGAAGTCTCGGCCGTAACACAAATTTAGTTCGTCGTACGTTGTAAAGACGGATTTTGACGCTCATGTGATTACAAGAAGAGCGCTTTATTTTCGAGAACGACCACGAGGAGGAGTAAGGTGCGCTTTGAACCAATCTCGTTTTTTGTTTTCTTTTATACATTGCAGCTTGTCGTGGCATAAACGCTGAGATCTCACAGCTCGTGCCCCACAGGTTCCAATGGAAGTTTAAAAAAAAATTACGGGACGGGGCATCAGATATCTGACGCGATAATTTTGTAACTGCAGTTGGACTGATACTTGATGATTACGCTGATGCTTCTGTTGTACTGAGTGCTTTTACTATAAGTCCTGAATTCACACACGCCACATACTTATGTGCTGACGTTGGGTCGAAGGTGGCGTTGGTTCGGTGGTAATCTCCTAGCTATAGAGACGGGCTTGAATGATTAGGTGTATGGAAGGCGGCGCTTCAGGGGGGCAGCTGCCTCCTCCACTGCTTCCTTGAGTTTAATGTCGCCACCGTTTTTTCGTGGGCGTGGTCTTCTAGTGGATGGACGCTTTGTGGAGGGTGATGGTGATTAGTTGAGGTCGGGTGGTGCTTCTTAAAGCTAGAGTTGGCTGATGGAGGGTCCTCGTTTGAGCAGGAGGCTTCACTTCAGCAGATATTATATTCCCATTGCAGGAGGGGGGGGGGGGGGGGGGGGGGGGGTTGGAGAGGTGTGTAGTAGCAATGCTGTCGCAGTGCAATGGTTGCTCAGGCGGCGGTGTAAAGACAACCAGGATGTCATTAACAGCTAGAGATGGTCGTCTTCAAACATTGCTTTGAACCTCGTGCTGCTCGCTTAAAAAAGCGAGGTAATTTTTGACCAGTAACTCTGATGATTATGACCTGATGTGATCAGAGTTTGGCCGCCTCGGGTGAAGATGCAGTCAGCGGTTTCATTTCTATTCAGAGTCGATGCGTCAATGAAACACTGCTAAGGGGGTGAGCAGCTGTGTAGCAGCATATGCCATGCGGGAAAGTGGAGCATATCAGCTGCAGGTGCTTTTACAACTGCGTGCATTAAACTCTAGTGCAGGAGCCAGGGTTAAGCATGTACCTGAGGAGTCCAAAGTGCGGATACCGTAGCTGTGTACTCGGAAGTGTCTGAAGGTGCCACACAGTTTTCGGTGCTTCCCGGCTATGAAAATATCAGCAGGTTTATATCATACACTGATAGAGGCTTTCCTTTTTACCTCCTTACGTTCAACTTGCGTGACAGGAAATTTTTTACTCATGTGAATGAGATATTAGGTCTACACTTTGCGGCTGCTTTTCTTTGCTGACTTAGTCACGTACCTCCGCATAAAGAGGAAAAAGAAACGAAAAAGAAAGCGAAAATAGAGCCGACAAAAACTGACGGCAGTGCTCTCCTTAAGGCCATGCGCGACGATCGAGGCGATCGCTTCTTTGTGTCAGCGCACAATGCAGCCTTCCGACACCTTGTTTGCGGAGACAAAAGCCTCCTCCTATGGCGCACCGATACTGCGACATGTTGCGGAGATGCGTCCTCATTGTTCGCCACAATGAGCCCGAAAGTTTGTCGGCGCCCGCTTTCTACTTCTCTACTTGGTGACAAGCCACTGCGTCACCGCACGCCAACCGCGAGTTAAGTGCCTTTGTTCGAGGGACGAGGCCAATGCCGCGGTCGTCATGCACTGAGCGGGCTGGCGTGCGTTTTTGAAAGTGCTGAATAAATAAGAGAGCCTGTGGCGTAGGCGTCGGAAGAGGCTCGCCTCTTTTTTTTTTCCTGTCAGAAAAATGCTCACAGCTGCGAGAGAAATCTATCTGCGTAGAAAGCCATGAAGTTTCGCCATTAACGAATTAGTGCGGTGATTTATTCTAGATGAAACAAAGGATTTCGCGGACACCCTCGTAAAAATGATTCGTTGGGAGGCGTGAAAAAAGAAAGACAGTTGTGAAAGTTACGAATTTAGGTGGCAGCAACCGTGAACTGCGCCCCATATTGCGGGAATGGTTCACGCTACGAGCTCAGGCCGCGCTTGTTGTTCGAGCAGTGTGGACCAGAAACCGCGAACGTTTCCTTTCATCCTTTTCGTTTATTTCTTTCCGCAGCAGCGGTGTTTGTCGCCACCTGCACACAGCATTCTGTAACAGTGACAGCGACATGAATAAAACCTCATGCGCCTCAATCCAGCCAACTCATTTGGTTCATCAATATCGCAGAATCTACAAGTGCAGCAATTTTGGACCAGACAGTGGTTGCGGCTTCTCTATGGAGCCTGAGAAGATTCGAAATTGTCCCAGGAATTAAATGAACAAAGGATCTATGTTGATTTCTATGGAGCTAGTAGCACCATTGGTCAATAAACTGAAAGTAAAACTGAAAGTTGCATGGACCGTATTTCACTGCTACGCGGCTGCAAAGATACTATTTTCCGATCTACATGCCACCTTTCATGCTTCATATTTTTATTGAGTCTAGTACTACTGACATGAATCATGCATTTTGAAAATGGAAATAAATCGTGCGGACGTTGTATAGTTAGTTGGACGACTCTTTACGCCCAATGTTATGATGGGTCCGTATCCCAATTACAACATATGGCGGTATGATTTGAATGTTCAGAATCGTTGGTCATGAAGAAATAGTCCGAAATGTCGAATCCCCGCTGCGTAGGTCTTTATATTCCAGCCGAATTTATGCAACTCTTTCTCTCTACTAGTAAAACTGGACAGCATTGGGTCAGAATACTCAGATTACGAAAATATTTTTTTTTTTTGCGTTAGTGCGAACTTTGATGTTTGCTTGGCACAAAATAGCTTCTTGAGAGAAAGCCTGCGTAAAACTACTACTATAGTGGTATGCGTACCTTTAGAAAACATTGGCTTCTGCGTATGCCACTAGTTTTACTTATTATTTGCTAACTATTTACGGAAAGCAACATTTCTCTGCGCATATATAGTAGAGTGCTTTATTTATTTTTTAATTCTATTTCACTTAGAGTGGTATATAATTCTTCAGGAATTACTACGAAAAACGGTTGCAACACAGCCATTCGTTTACCTTCGTTTTTTGTCAACATAATGTCAATGCCCCAGGCAAATTTGCTTTGTGGAAAGTAAAAAAAAATATCCCGTCAACCACTTCGGAGAAGGGTCAGGAGGATGTGGAAAGATGTGGCAGTTAATCGGAACGAAGAAATGGTTTTCTACCATACACTAGGGAAAGGAATGGGACAATATAAATGTGGTGAATAAAAGGGAGTTAACAGGAAAATCGTGCAGACGCTGCACTCTGAAGAAACGAAGCAGTGCCTGGCAAGATTTCACCGCTTACAATCGCCGTGACCACTGTCCGATGATTTTGATCTCCTTTAACGCACGACAAAGAAACTGTCTTTCAGCACTCGATGCAGGGCACATACAAAGAATGTGTTCTATGGTCTCGCCTCATCTGCAGGTAGCACATGTTGAGCTATCAGCGATATCTATAACAAGTAAGTCACGGTTCGTGAATGCTACACCAAGCCACAAGCGACACAGCTAAGTTTCATGTCATAGTAGGCCGGATGGGAATCGGAGCTGCAGGTCAAGGTCCAGAGATTGTAGTCGTGGGTTTAAAATTGACCGGAATACCACGAGGCAAGCGTTCTCTCCCGCGCAAGTTTTCAAACCTTGTCCGCCGCGCCTACTCTCGAAATTGGTATCCATACACAATCTCCGTCACGGCGGACAGTTCGCGCGGCCTCGTCCGCGCGGTGATTGCCTGCGATGCCGCTGTGCCCCGGTAGCCACTGGAAGACTATATCGTGGCCTTTATTGATAACAGAGTGATGTACGTAGCTTTCTACGACAAGTCGCTCACGGGATCCAAGACGAAGAGGGACTTGTAAGCCTTGCAGGACCGGTTTTGGGTAGATGCGTCCTTGACTGATATATTCAGTGGCGACACAAAGAAGAGCCACTTCTGCACCCGAGCAAATTTTTTGGAAATATTAAGGCTTCTTCAAATGAACAGAACACGGGAAAGTAATGATACAAGAAATAATTTAAGTGCAAAAAAAAGGCGCATTTCTTGCTCTTTATAGCCTAGCAGCTATGGGTGCAATTTACGTTATGCCCCAACGTCGACATGGTAACCGCTGGCATATCCATTCAGCATTTAGTATTTGTCTGACTGGCAGCGGACACTATACTTGGTCAGTGTTCGACGAGGAAAGAACCAACGTAATATTTTTTACAAGAGTTCGCGATGAAAAGTAAATATTACCCCTGAATTGTGCTCCGGACTGTGACGGCGAATTGCAAGCCAAAATAAGGCTATCGCTAGTAGGTTATCTGGCGGAGAGCTATCGAAAATCACTATCGATAACGGCTAGCCTAGGGGTGGCAGCCAATCTCAGGCTTGTATTGCATGCGAAGTAGCACAAGCCGTTTTGTGACTTCGGAGACAGTAGATGAGCTTCAGGTTCATCCCAACTAAATAATGCGGCAATTTGCTTCTATTACAGCTATTTCACTGAGTCCGTAAGAAATCACAGTTCTTTACGAATAAAGATAATACCGTTTCATTTGTTAAATTCAATTTTTTAATATAGACCAATTCGGTATCACGGTGTAGGCGTTGCAAAATCGGTTCCACAACAAACGCATCCTTATCGCGAGCCGGTGACAAAAGACAGCGAGTTGAAAGGTAAAGAAAGTACAATAATCGGCCTACAACAAGCCGATCACTATTCTTCGAAGGAATAGCTAGAACGCTGGGAAATCGTAAATCGATAGGAAATACTGAGATGTATATGTGAACCGCCACTCAGTTAATGTGTCTCCCGTATTGTAATACTTTCTTCAGCGTTCACTTTTCCAGCATGAAATCACTCGTTATTACTGTGTCAGCGGCTAGATCGGAAACTAATACACCGGAACCTGTTCTCGCAGCGAGATGAAAGAAAAGACGGTGGAATAAATGAGAGTAAAGAAAGCACTGAAACGTGGATCTGGAGAGAAAGAAAAGGGGAGAAAGAGAACAAAAAAGCCGACGACGTCTTAGCGGCCGGCTGCCGTCCTCGGAGGAAGGCTCGTTATGCGCAGATTAGTCCATCGTCTTCGGCCTGTCTCCCGGCAGCTCGAAGGCGGCGACGCAGCAGGAGGAAGACGGAGCGATGAAAGCAGGATGTTCTCCGCGCTGGCTGGGCTGTTTGACGAGGCCGAGACCCACAGCCGAACTGGTCTTCGTTCGGACGTGCCTCGCGGTGTCGGGGGTTCGGCGGAAAAGCACTACCACTTCCGAGGTCAAAGATTTACGGCCGCCCGATTTCCCTCGACGCTCCCCTTCCCTCCTTTCTTTCTATTTTTAACCTTCTGCTTGCTGATCGATTACGCTGCAATTTAGACGGTGCCTCGGCATGCATGTAAGTTGAGATCGGGCCTAGTGGGGATATGAATGCGAAAAAAGCAAGTAAATAAGAACGCCACTGGCGGCGACAACAAGAAACAAGCAGATAGGAATGAGGTAAACCCGTAAGCTAATTCTTCATGTCGGAGGACCGGAACTCTTTGTTGTATATATCTCGCCCTGTCAGCTTCTTGGTGCTCCGTCGTCTTTCCGGTTCTCGGAAATCAGATTAATGGGGCTGCTTCGTTGGGCTCCCCTCTCTGCCCCTTCTGCTATGCCCAGTATTTTTTTGCTTTTGGTTTTTTTCGTTTGTGTGTGTGCGTACTCGTGCGTGTGCGTTTTTTGTGTCACCCTGTGGCATGGCAGCAAGCTCGCCCTCTCCGTTTCTTGAATTCAGGATTTTTTCTAAATTCACTTCAAATATACTAGCCCCTGGAACAAGTGAATAAAAAGAAGGTTGACGCCACACTGCAACTACGAAGTAGCCAGCAGTGCGTGAAAAATAAATAATGAAGTCGTTCTCTCGCTTCAAGCATCGCCCGCAGCGCTCCAAGTAGAAGCAAGCCGGTGTCGGAAGCAATGAAGCGTGAAACACCTTCAAGCAACAACTGGCGTAGGTTTCTTTAGTCCTTTTTTTTCCCCCGGCTTAGTAAACAAAACGGATGAACGATGACTTATGAATCAACGACTAAACAGCCTGTGCCTCCTGTCATTCTGTGAAGCCATGGCCGAAGCATGTACTACCGCGTGCGAAGGAAAATTAGGTCATCTTTCGCTTTCCGCCTTCATAAGATTTCTGAAAACAATAAGTAACGACTTACGGAGAAACATTAAAAGAAGAAAATTGTTAAATTGTTTACTTTTAAGTGCCTTAGCACTAGAGTTTCTGCTCAGCCATGTTCTGTGCTGTCCCTCTGTGAGGATAGATTATGATGACGTCATAAGGCCACGTGACCTGAAGAAATCACTGGAAGCAATATACGCCTGTGGTTCAAAGAGATACCGAAATTGGGGAGCTGCAGTTCTTGCCTGCATTATTTCTCCGCAGTGAAGAAACAGCCGCTAATGATTACAAAGAAGAATATGCCGACGCGTCTTTTCGTGGCTGCTTTCTTGGCATGGTCAGCACAGTTTTAGAATATGATGCCGGCTTTTCGGCTGTGAAGTCTCCAGCTGAGGCACTTCGAATTGGAAAGTGCTGTGAACAGCATGTAAAAATTTAAGAGAGGAGACGTAGAGAGAAAGAGAGAGAGAGAGAGAAAAAAAAACGAACTTTGTCCTAAGAGACACCAAAGGTAGCTCCTGTATACCAGTATGTTTGAATGTGAAATTATTGAAGATTGAAGCGTAATGAAAGAAGCGACCGCAGGTAGATTTTGAGAGTTCGGCCGCTATTAACAAAAAACTGTAAACACACCGAGGACAAAAAGTTCCTGCTTAATTAGAACATTCACGAC
The DNA here is from genome assembly GCF_055824585.1 of Amblyomma mixtum. NCBI lineage: Eukaryota > Metazoa > Arthropoda > Arachnida > Ixodida > Ixodidae > Amblyomma > Amblyomma mixtum. The sequence continues at coordinate 139,908,925 of NC_143017.1, forward strand.
TTAGCTAATTAGTCAGATACTCTCTTATTTCGTTAACTTGTTCGTAACACAAAGTGAACAAGCCTCAGCATGCTTAGCCAACGTTTCGAAAAGTGGACTTGTCTTCAGCTGTGTAAGTTAGCTAGGTTAAGTTGATTACAAGCTAGGCCGGATAGTTATAATTATTTAGGTTATTGGTCAGTCAAGTGGACTAAATGTTAGAGGAGTGCGGAAGGAAAGCAGCAGGCAAGAGCACAAAAAGAACAGCATGTGTGGCATACTGTAGGATCTGCTTACATATTCAAATGCCCATGCTCACTCGATGCCTGACACTTGCACCCCGAATTCTCACAAACATGATTACGACAAATCCAGTCACGTTAATTTTAATTAAAGTAAGTAAGCATGTCGCACTGTTCTTTTGACGGCACTGAAATGTACGTAGCTACTACATATTGCATTGCCAACGAAAGCGCGTGCTTTAGTTTCATAAAATATCAGTCTGCCAGCAGGCAATGCTAAGCTTTGCACTTTTCGTACGCAAGAGGGCAGGTTTGTTTTGTGCTCTTTCTTTCGAGTATGTGCGCAGCGCCTCCAGAACAGCGTTATAGAGCGCAATTACAGTTTGCTCAAGAGGTGCTCCTGGTATGAAGACGAAAGTGTTATCGCTCTCTTCCGTATAAGACAAGAGCGAAGATATAAAGAAGACCTAATCGTAACTCGGCTTGCTTCACAATTCTTACGCACCGCGCCGCAATTAGAAGTTAAAGCGCACGCAATGACCTCTTCGGGCTTAATTTGCATGTCTCAAATACCGAATGCGATTAAAAGCTGAAAGAATGAGGCCGCCGCAAGCTTGAAGTAATTTGCTTTCATCCCGCCTGCATACCTTAAAATGACATTATTGCAAGGATGGTTCTCTACAGCTCTTGCAATGGACCTCGGGACTACCATAATTTGAGATCACAAATACTTGGTTTAGCCTGTCTGCTCAGCATGCAGCTTATTGGTAGTTTTACCCGCTTTATCACACTTGTTGTTTTCACGGATTCCCCTTGAGCTCCTTAAAATTTTTTTAGTGGTAGCATAGGCATCGCGATTTTTATTTAGGTCTGAAGAGCAGTGGCATGTTCGGTATTGCAAGATACGTATGGTCTATCGCTTGCCAATTTTTATGCAGCAATGAAAAATATAATTAAAATATGCCATTGAACTTTTCAAGGTAGTGTTTTGCTGTTAAATACTACGCATTGGGATCAAAAATTTAAATACTTCTTTAGGAAACGCCAATAGAGGATTACGATAGTTTACTCTGTTGTTTTTCAGCAATTAGAAGAATCAATGGCGCACATCTCAAATGTTTGACCGATGATTCCGCGTTAATGTTCGGATTCAAGAAATTCTACCATTACCAAAATAATTCGCCACTCTGCTGCAGATGACTTGCAATATTTAATTTTAAATAAATCCCCAATTTTAACCAGCATATGGTCGTACTGCCAAAAGGTAGCAATTTTCACCAACTCTCTGCCGTCTGCTCCTCTTCGCGTGGTCATCTCTAAAGCTCGCGCATGAGTATATTGCTGTTGAAATGAGGTTCATTAACGGATTAGTCCCGGCAGAGACATACTTAATAAGATTTCTAGTTTAAAGTTAAAGACAGCAGTTAGAGCAAAAAAAAAAAAAGCGAGCAACCTTGAGTCGGTGTGAAACGTGTGGGCAGTTCCTGTAAATGGGCACGTGTTATATTTATGAGCTGCTTCGCTTGTTCTCGGCCTCATTGCTTGTCGCAGAACGTCGCTACTCCCTATGAAATTGATGTTTTTCGAGTAAATCTAAATTCAGTAAAATGCTTCTGGTGAGTGCTCTTCGGGTTTGCTCGCAAACACAGCTAGAGCACTACTGCTAGGGCAAAATCGCCCATTCGATGCTGCCCGTCGCTGTGCATCGATGATTATGAGAAATGGGGGGCCGTATATAGTTAAATTAGGACCTTCTTCAAGGACACGAGCACTGAAGCGAGAAAAATGACTGCCAGATTTATTGAACCGAGGCCTAAAGATGCAATCGGTGATTTCGAAATGGTCAGTAAATCGTGATTGCACCACTCCGCGCACGTCTGGAAGGCGTATGAACAGATGTATTGTTCCTTCCTTTTTTTTTTCTTTGGTCAAGTTCGACCACTCGCATAACTGTCGCGGCAGATTTTTGTTCCGTTTTCCAAGGGGTTATTTATTAGTCGACGGCCCTGCCCCCTATTCTTTTCGCGTTTCGGGGAACAAGCGACCCAGAGCGGCGTGTTGTTGAGAAACCTTATTACTAGAGCAAAATGGAATGTTGTGCAAGCGCTTTCTTGCAGCTTCTAAAGCCGTGGATGACGTGAGGGCTTGAGGCGAATAAAATGGCTCCGTTTTCGAATTTTGTCATGCAGGTCTCACGCGGGCCGAAAGAATTAGATGCTTGAGCAAGAGCTCCACTCCAAGTTAATCACTCCTGCACGTATTAATTTTTCTTAGGATATCAAACTCTGACGCCCTATCTTATTATTTTCTTTTAAAACCAGCTTTCAGGCTTCGTCAAAACGGCATAGAGGCGTGAAACTAATGCCTTTCGAGTGCGTTTTGTTCGTATTATTATTGCATTGAACCTGCTTCTTTACGGTTATGTTTAGAGCATAGCCGCCCCCGTTGTCATGAAGGACTAAACCGGTTGCTACTGTACAGCGCTTTGCGTGTCACTTTAAGAATGAGATACTGTCTTGTCAAAACTTGCAGCAGTCTTGTTTAGCACTTTGGAAAATTCGAAGTTCAATTGGTTTTATAGAGTAAAAGTTGGTTTGGTTTGGTTTATGTGGTTTAACGTCCCAAAGCGACTAAGGCTATGAGAGACGCCGTAGTGGAGGGCTCCGTAAATTTCGACCACCTGGGGTTCTTTAACGTGCACTGACATCGCACAGTACACGGGCCTCTAGAATTTCTCCTCCAAAGAAATTCAACCTCCGCGGCGGCCGGGATCGAACCCGCGTCTTTCGGGTCAGCAGCCGAGCACCATAACCACTGAGCCACCGCGGCGACAGAATAAAAGTAAAGTTACATACTTTTTGTTTCTAGAAGAAGGCGTTTAACATAAGTTCCAAGTCGAGCTAGAGAAACCTCATCCCACAAAGAACAGCGTGCTTCTGGCACTAGCTTGCTACGAATATGGTTTTAAGTTAATTATCGTTAATGACTATCGAACGAGCCTAATAGGCCGTGAAGTTCAGTTTTCGCCGCAAGTTGCGAGTAATTGGTCAGGCCTATGCTAAGGGATATTTGTTTCGCACATCCGCACGCGGACTTAGTTGCGGAAGTTTCTCGGAGTTTAACAAAGTGGCTTGTTGGGCTAGTTCCTGGAAGTGCAGTCTGGTTGAGTGTCTGGGAATTCAGAGGCCTATAAGCAGGCTTCTCCCTGCAGAATAACTATGTTATAAATGTATTGTTCCTGTGGAGCTGCCCGATGGCGTTCTAGACGGAGAGCAGGCCTCGTTAGGCGGCCAGCTCCGTACCACAGCGTTGTGATCGATGTGGCTGATTTATTCAGGGCCGGTAGCCCAGAGACATCTGGCCATCTGTTCGTAACAATCTTCTAGATCAAACTGTCCCTCCGTGCGCGGGCATCGCAATCTGTTCGCTGTTATCTCTGCATTATTACTAACCGCTTTTTATTTGGGTTGATGCACATCGATTATGAATATATCGGTATCAGAATTATTGTCTTCATTACAATGCTCACAACCATACAATGCTCACTGCCAGGCGACCGCCTGTAGTGAATAGCGATGTATAGTGAAAATCGCATGCAAGTGCAAACAGACGAGCAAACAAAGCCATACCGAGTGGTTTCAAGTTTTAGAGTAGTAGAAATCGGACCGATCACCCGGAACCGCCGGGCAGATAGAAGAGAGAGAGAGAGAGACTTTAATGAGTACAGGAAAGGTCTGCCTGGTTGTTAGCCCAGCATGCTACTCCAGATGAGGGTGAAAGAGAAGAAGAGGATAAAAAGAGAGGAAAGGTGAAGAGGGTGAAAGGTGGCATCAAGCGTACTCAATACTAACGCACTCACAGACACATATAATTATCTAAGATTGTCCACCAAATCCATGTCCCTAAGAAGAGCTAATAATGCTTTTTTCTTTCGCGCAGCCGAAGCCTCATCACTCCAGGCTTCAAGGACATACTCCAGGTGGACGGGGCCGTCTTGACGGAGTCCTAAAGCACATAATAGTTCCTTGCGATGTGTATTAAAGATTTGGCAGCGGTAGATCAAGTGTTAAAGGTCCTCGCGCACACCAGATGTCGGGCACAGGAATGTCAGCGTCAACTGCGGCCGTTCCGCCAACGTTGCTTCAGCCGCTGAAAGGGATCAGTAAGTGTCGCCACCACTTGTAAACCACACGGCTTAGCAGGAATCGGGCGATTATCCTTCTACCTCTTTTTTTTTTTCGCTTCTATATATTCAGGGCTTCTCGAACGGCGCGCACGTCAAAAATGTTACCCTGTAAGGAACGCTATGCGTCACACAGCCACAAACGTACAAGTCGTTTATTTAAATAAAAAGCATATGTACTTACCCGTCACGATGTTGTTTACGCTGCTCGAAATCTCTCCAGCTATTCGAAAAAGCAGACTGAAGCGCCGGACAGACATCGCCGCCGGTGCAATGTCCGGAGGCGGATTCCGAGATAAAAAGAGAGAGCGGTGTGTTCCCAATTGCACCGTGCGTTACTATTTGGTCTGTCAGGACTAATAGACGATGGTAGGCACCAACAAAAGGCGCAGCATCCACGCTACCTCCATCTACCTTCAGCAGCTGCCCCGAGGGGCCTCCTCCAATGGCGGCGCTCGGCGAAGCTATGTGCCGGCTGTCAATTGTCATCTGTCATCTTTTTTCACCTCTTGCGCTGCATTTTTCATGCTGCTTTGGTTACTTTGTCCACGTCCTTGCAGTTCTCTTTCTATGCTCTCTGTTCTTTATTCCTTCTCTATAGCTTTTTAAGGGAGTTGAGTTTACGTAGCTGTCAAGTTAACACGTTTCTTCTGCTTTTCAGTCATGCCGGAGTCTTGGTGTAGTTGAGTGGAAACGTTGAATTATTTTCGGATGTCCTGTACGGCGATGAAGGAGATGTATTATTTTCAATCCGTTCTTTTGCGCCGTCGAATCGCTCAAGGCGGTACGAAGCGGCGATGTTTCTATCTGCTGGAGGGTTTGAACGCTAGTCACCGCTAGCGCCTTAAATGCTGTAGTATTGAAGCAGTGTAGCGCACTAGCGACAGTGGTCAAAGCTCTGGGGGATACTTTCATTGCGAGCTGATAAGTGCCGACGGAAGGTATAAACCTGGGTATATGTTTATTCTACACGATTTGCAGGAACTGGTTCGTAGATGACGTAAGTAATTGAGTCGGAGGGTTGGAGTGTATGATGCATAAAATATATCTGAAGATGTTTTCGATCTACTCTTTCACGGCTCTGAAATATTTAGCGTCTTCAATGTTTCACGAGAGACACTACCTTCGCGGTTCACGCACAATAAGATTGGCTTACCTGGTTCGGCAGTTCTTATGAAATTGTCTGGCTGCATCTTTCGGCGTTCGAGTGGCCGGAACCAGATATAAGTTGAGCTGTTTGACACTACACACGAACCTACTACTTACTGCTGCACACGGCTCCTGATTGCTGTGGCAGAGCTGGTCGGGCAGAAATTTTCTGCTTGGTCACGTACAGTCACCAGTGTGGCTGATGAATGAGGGACCTATTTCTTTTATTTATATTTCGTACGGGCACAGTAAGTTGTATTCCCTGCTTACGTTATTCCCTTCTCCACTTGACTGCAACTAATCAAGGTAGAGAAAACTCGGACTAGAAAGTATACATCCCAATATAATCGCAGCACAGCTCCGACTCATAGTTCTGCAAGAAAAAAAAAAAAAACATGAGCAGCGTTTTTCGTTTTTCTTTCTTTCCGTGCTTTGCTTGTTAAAAATAACGAAAAAGTATAGGTACGTGCTCCCTTTGGCGGCGGAGCCATGCAGATAGGAAAAGTTTGGCGAGAGCGCTTTTAATGCTGTCACAGCTCCGCCTTGGAAGAGGTCACCGTAATCAGGCTGTTGCCGTACGATCCGCTTGGCGACGGCACCAGTATCGCAAGCTGCAAGGCGCCATCATCTTCGACCGACTCCGCACACGCACACACGCACGCACGCACACGCACTCGCTTAAGAAACAATGCACGCAGTCATGCTGGCAAAAGTGCCACGTTAGCAATAAAAAAGTGCTCCGCCAGCAGGCATCCGCTGCTTGCCGGCCATGCGAGATGCCGTTACTGCGTTGTGCCGCCCCGCCTGGCTCGACTTTACAATTCAAATGGGCACACCCCTCTCCCCTCACTTCCTACGGCTGCCGCTCATTTCGCCGCATAGCCGAGTGTATGCGTTCGTATATGCATCGGCGGCCATAATGCATGACGCAGGAAGCGAATCTGTTCGCTGCTGAGCCAAACAAATGGAAGATAAGTTGACGCTGGTCCGCTGAACCGAGGCTGAATGGGATGATGGTGATGACGACGATAGTAAGACCACTGAAGGTTGATTAATGAGAACAATCAGGGTTTATTAAATCAGCTTATAGAAACAACAAGAAAATGTATGTACTGCAGCACGACGACAAAACACAGCGTAGAAGCACCAAAGATAATGATGGACATGTGCGCAACAGCAGAGAAGGGACACCTCAATCCAGAAAGAGAATGGGGCGGGTATCCAGGGGAAAGGTAAGGAACTGCAGGGCAAGTTTAGCAGGGACAGTTCAAGCACACCTAAATTTAGAAATTTTAGAATTAATTTTAAAATTCCGGCGTATTATGTTACGACGAAATGAAATGAGGTAACAAGCACGCAGTCGTAAGCGTTGCAGCATAACTTGAGTAGTGTCATTGAAGTTGAAAGGAAAAAACGCGTACTTAAAAGTGAGAAAGTAGATAGCCCAATATACAGTACACAAGTGAAAAGGAAAATGGCTGTACTCCCAAAATACAGGACACGACACTCTGTAGTTCACTTCAAAACAAGACTGCTGAGTTATATATATATATATATATATATATATATATATATATATATATATATATATATATATATATATATATATATATATATATATATATATATATATATATATATATATATATAATCCGCGCAGAGCAAGTTAGAATGGCGAAGCTTTGCATCGCACGCACCGGATTCTTCCCTCTCCCGAGCTTATGGCAGAATATCATCCAGATTAAACTTAGGAGCTCCGTGTATGCAATCTTGACATGAATCCCGAAAGACAGGCAGGGGAAGTGCTTGACTTTGCTTGTTTACTTTTCAGGGTTTCTCCTGGCGCTTACGTAAGCTACTCATCACAAGTTTACTTTATCCTCCCAAAAAAGACTCGAAAAACGCCCCCCAGAAAATACCAATTCGTGTTCAAGCTCATTTCATTACTTTTTCCTCAGGTTCACGCGAAATTTTCGCGGCATGTTTATTAAGCTGTCGTTTTCAAGATGTGGTTTTCTTAATCCTTTAATTTCTGTTATTCATTATTCATTAAATTTTTATATTTTAGAGGAACAATAAACGTTGTCTTTAAAAAGTTTTATTTCTTTAGGCGTTGTACAGTTGCCTGCATGTCACCGCACTGCGCTGCGGTAAGCTCATATTGAGTAAAACACTCACTCTGTAACCGTCGAAGTTGTTACTACTGTAATTACACGGTTCTAAACAGGGTTCACCTTACAAAATTTGGAAAGAATTGTCTGTGTTCTGTACGGAGACACACCTATATTTCGAAGATCATGTAGGTGTGACAGTAAAGACTAAAAGTTGCAGTTTCCAAGTTGTCGCTCGCCGCAAAATAGATAAAAAAAACAACTTTTGCAGTCTTTATGCCTCCTGCGGCCGCGGAAAGGTCAGCATGAGGTAAATAAAAAGTTACGTATGCAGATGAACGAAGGAACGCAGGCTAGAGATGTGGTGTGTGGATGCTGCCATTCTTTCCGAAGTAAGCGTGCTGGAAGATAGCAAGCCCCTTTTAAGGCTTCCAGTTGTTACCCGCAGATGGTACATGCCTGTCCTGTTTTTTCACGCCGTTTAATTACTGTGGTCATGAACTAACCGGCCCAACAATTCCCCCTTATACAGGACGCACGCACGCCTGCGCGCGCGCGCGCGCACACACACACACACACACACACACACACACACACACACACACACACACACACACACACACACACACACACACACACACACACACACACACACACACACACACACACACACACACACACACACACACACACACACACACACACACGCATTTATTGGCTCTCTTTAGATGCTTCATTTCATTCAAAAACTGCCGAAAGCGAAGTACTGTTCGGGCACGACATTCTGCTGCCGGCAGCCATCGGTGGTGCAGACGATCGCAGAAGTAAAGGCGTGTTTTCGCCGTACCGATTTCTCAGTATTGTCTCAACTTATGAGAAGAAATTCTGGCAACAGCATCGCCGCTCACAACAGATCTCTTTATGAAAGCCAAAATCGTAATTGCGTGAGAAATGAAATGGCTGTAATGAAATATATATGTCTTGTACGCGGTGCCACGGCACCCTTGACGATGGTCCCTATGTAGCGTTCCCAATACACGTCAGAGTAAGTCGCAATGAGCACATTAGATAAACGCGCATATATTTGTCGTGCTCTTGACCTCATTATGGAGACGACTACAATGTCGGCGCAATTTAATTCCGTCGTTGAAACGGTGTTTCAAAACACATACTGTCTTGTTTTCAATGATGGGATGCACAAAAGCTATCTAGGTCTTAATGTTACAAGGTGTTTTCGACTACTCTTTTATCAGATTGTTAATGTGGCTATTAAGTGTACTGCTTGCTTTCCTCCAGCCGTTGACTACGAAAAGCCGTGCTCCCCAAGATAAGTTGCTATACTTAGCCAGAAGTGCACCGAGGCTTGAGAGGAGATTCCTGGCATTGACATATACCGAGTATCTCATAAAGGGAGCTGAAAACACAGCACACTTCTTACTTGTTAGTAATAGAGAAACCTGTGCGTCAACTGATCGTTTTGCCATGAAGGCAGTATAACGTGACAATTTTTGCACTCAATGTAACGTGGAGCTGGCCCCTCTGAGTACCTTGTAACGTAACTAAAGTGGTTTTGGGCAACCTTCCAATACTTGCCCTCGTGGAGGTGACTTAGGGGTAGCTTCTCACTGGGCATGTACGCGTCAGTGAGAAGACGAGTCCTACTTACGCATTTTGGATCGCCAGGCCTGAAAGACGAGACAGAAGATGCAGTCGCGTGCCAAGAAGCAGGAGGTGGAAAGGAGGGCAGGAGCCGTGAGGCGGGCTCCTACAGGGCTCGTATGGGCTGGCGCCAGGCCCGAAGGCTCCGCGCGGAGGAATCAGACTCGGATACGAGGAACATTAGTGTCGCATCAATCACGCACGGGCCAGAGCGGTCGCTGCTCGCGCCTGCGCCACTCGGCGCGACAAGCCTTCGCGGACGCGTGCTCTCCAGCCTACGGAGCTGCTCGCCGCGACAGTGCTCGGCTCACCTACGTGGCGCCGGTGAGGGCAGTTCTGTGCACTTTGACGGAGAACGGCAAGAACGGTTCCACTGATCTGAGTGGAAGCAATAGCTAACAAATGGGTGTCGGTGATTACGGGGTTACGTCATGGCTCGGTTCGGGAGCAAAAATGCTGGAGGTGATCTTTTACTGGGTTGCGACACGTTTGTTCATGCGCAGGCAGTCTTATGAAAGCCATGGGGGGCTGGACGGTACGGTTCCTCGGCAAAATCGCTAAAGAATTTTCAGCAAGGTGTCAGAGGACGGTAATTCATCTTATGTCTTCCTGTGTGTGTGTGCACTGTAGTTTAGAAACGTGCTTGGCGCCGAGTAAATTTGACTCAGTCATTAGCTGCGAGGCTCTGAGAGCAACGTGCTGACACTGTAGCCTCTCAGATATAGTACGCCGGAGCAATGTGTGAGATGAAGCTGATGTAGTGAGAGAGAGAGAGAGAGAGAGAGAGAGAGAGAGAGAGAGAGAGAGAGAGAGAGAGAGAGAGAGAGAGAGAGAGAGAGGCTCTTTAATGAAGAGCAGAGAATTTAGCCGGCGTTTAAAAATCGCTGGCATGCTACTCTGCGTAGGGAGGGGAATTTGGGAGATAAAGACAGAAGGAGAGCAGTGTGGAAGAGGTAAAAGAAATGAAGATATAATGCGGCCATGAAATGGGTACTAAGGATGCAATGGCGAGTATTGATGTAACCTATGGAATGATGGAGTGCATAGTCCGTCAAATGGGCTGACGAAGTTCACTGCATGAAGAATGCATGAAGGTAACGTGCAAGTAAATTTAAAGCTTATCGAAATGTCCAATGTCTTTTAAATATGTGAATAGAAAGTTCATTGCAAGTCTCTGTTGCCTAAGGCAGGCTAAGGGACCTAAAACTTTGTCCATTGTTAGGGGCACTGAGCAGAGCTTCTGCATGCAATGTTCATAGTACGCACGCTCGTTAGCATACGCAGGGCACTCAAGCAAGATATGTTCCACAGTTTCTATCGAGGCACAGTTGTCACAGTTGCGGACTGTTCATTTGTCTAAAACGGTATCGTAAGCCGTTTGTATATGCAGCATTGAGACGAAGTCGATGATAAGGTGTTTCCAGATGTCGAGGAATTCTGGGTGAGAGTCTTGATCTAAGATGTGGGTCGATTGAGGGAAGAAATTGGTACTGATGTGTCGGCAAACTCCAAAGCCGAAACGTTTCTTCGGAAGCAAAACTTTTAGCCATTTGGGACGCATCAGATTTCGTGAAAAAAGTTCGAATGTATCTCCGATGTTGATGGCCCTTACGGGCCGCTTCATCTGCTTTTTCATTAGCCAGAATGCCACAGTGAGCAGGTACCCACTGAAATGTTATGCAGCGGCCTGCGGAAATAGCTAAATGATGTAGATATCCGGTATCCAGGGAAACTGGCCGATGTAGTGGGCAGCGCGTTAATTAACGCAAGGATGGCTAGCAAGAAAGAAATATCTTCCCTATTGCTACTAATTTTCACGCGTGAGTACAACGCCTTAATTAACCATCATTAAATGCGGATGCGCAGTTGTTATTGCCGGTTTGCACTTATTATCCGGAGGTTCTCGTCATGATCAAACCCTGCAATTTTAAGACCGCTGCTGGGCAACATGATACCTGTGGCATCATGGAGTTCGCACAACCTTCTATTTAACCTTTCGACTCTCCTGAATTACTCGCTGTCCAAAGCTAGAAATAATTATGCCGATCTGGTTCATTACTACCGAACAGCGTCCATCTCCGCACCTGGCCGACACTGGTGAATCGATTAAACCTGTCTTTAGTAACCTGTTCATGCAAATGTGAGTAAAGGCTGCTCGAACGGGAGCCGACTAGAGCCAGTCGTCTCGGCCCAGGCTCAGGTGTTTCAGGATCGCCGCCTGAGCAACGCTGCACCGAATTCGCTCGGGGTACGACGGCAGCGGCGGCCGGGAAAGACGGGAATTAAGACGAGGCCCCCGGTCCCCCCCCCCCTCCCCTCTTCTTCCAGACTCGAGGGCTTTCGGTGACTGCGCCGCGTACAGGCACGGGAAGGCATCGGAGGGTGCGGATGAAGCGGAGGCTTCCGCTTGTCGTCGGCCGACCTCCTGCTGCGTAATCACCGGCTCCGAACGTAACACGGACAATTTGGGAAAGGCCAGAAGGAGGAGAGCGGAGGATTCCCCTCTGCACTGCTCGTCTCGTGCCTTCACCGATCCACTTTACCGAAGTTCGGCATGCACGCATCTACTACTGGTGATTCTCCCGGTTCCAGTACCGCCAGTAACAGAGATGCGTCGTTGGTTTCAGATTATCTGCGGTAATTAATGGTTATTATGCTCCACAATCTGACTAATCTGGTACGATTTAATGCCACAATTTGCTGTGTGTTTTTATTGCGAAAGCAATACTACTTGCACTTTCACTCCTTTGCCGTGCCGCGGCCGGTGACCACCATCGTGCCGCGGCCGGTGACCACCATTGACCTTCATTTGACCTTGATTGCATTAGATTGGATTAGATCAGATTGGACTGGAGTGGATTGGATTAGATTAGATTGGATTAGATTTTATAGGAGTGGATTGGATTGGATTGAATTAGATTAGATTAGATTAGATTAGATTAGATTAGATTAGATTGGATTGGATTGGATTGGATTGGATAACCGATGCATCACCACAAGTCTAACCACAAGCAGCACCACCAGCTACACTACCAGCTGTACCATGGCGTACGTACGGATATTGCTTTCGCAATTACCGGGCTTAACCAAGCTAGGCAACAGCGAATTTTTTTGATTCTCGCTTTATATTCGGCAATGGATACAACTGGCTTATTTCCTAATTGCTTGAAAATTAAACGAAACTGGAAGTAGAGTGTTGGCGTAGCGCGCATTTACGTAGTATCATTTCTGATATTTCGAAGCAGGGGTGGGCAGAGGATGGCAGGGCCACTCGAACAGCTGATTTGAGGTAGACTGAACGTTTGAGAGGCAGATAACTAAACATGTATGTTTTTATGATTATGAGTTAGTCTTTTTTACAGATACATGGTGTTACCGCAGGACAGCACTGACTTGAGATCAGTAGAACGGCCTTTCGTTTTGCATCGAAAGCAACCTGGCTGACGATAGCAATGATGGTACGTGTTTTAGGCAGCGAAACATCTGATCGACATTCACAAGTATTTAAACAAAGGTGAAGGTTAAGTGAGAAGAGCACGAAGAACTTTAATCTTAGTTCTTACGCCAGTGTGTTACATTTACTGTGGCCACTAGCGGTGAAATCTTTGTATTTGCGACATAATCCTTAAGCAATGTGAGGATGTTAATGTCAGCGCAAATAGTAACAAATTTCATGCATGTGCGTGAAATTAATCTAGTTGAAGAAAAAATTAACGTTATTGTACACATTGCATGCGTAAACGTCTACAAACGAACAGAGCTTTTCCCAACTAACAAGTGGTACAAAACAGCGCAGAGGATTTTTCTAGACGCAGCTGGACTTGGTGACTTTGATGCGAGTGCAGGTTATGCCGTTGTCAGCGCGGAGAGATCCACTGCAAACCCATAAGAATCTGCTCGTCTCAGGATCTACAACACCGAAAAATAAACTGTAAGATATTGAGATGACTTGGTAACTAGGAGAGTCCGGTCCGGAAGATAAAAAGATCTGTTACTAACGTACCTGCGACTGCGAGATTAACCAACTGAATGGAAAGAAAGTGAGAGAGATAAAGTAAGGAACATATATAAATGGTTCACTTGGTTAATTTTTTTAGGAAACCTGTCATTTGATCTTTTGTCTCAATAATTACAACGATGTTTTGAGCTGCTGACATAGCAGAACAATTGTATAAGGACACGCTGGTGAAATAATAGTGGTTTTTTAATGAAATGTCAAATATTCCAGCTTTTGTATAACGCGATGCCTTGAGAGAGAGTATATTGTACACTTATTTTTTTTATCCCGTGGTGAAGCATATTTAAATAGGGTATCGTTTAACTCGGCCCCACGAAATACCACATGAAAACAGCACGCGTCGGAACCCATCGAAAGCAATTGACATGCGGTCAACAGACATCTGTGAGGGAACTTTAGCTTTAGGGAACCTAATCTCGTTTTTTTTTCTCGCTGCGCCGATTTATTACATGCTCCTACGTTTGTCCCATGACATTCCGTTTCTTTGCAGTAATGTTCTGTGGAGCTCTCTTTGAACGCAGCGCTATCACCGGTGTTCTTTCGCCGAGCTCTTCCGTCAAAGGGATCTTTCCTCACTCTGTAGTTCTCTCGACAAGCTGTTTTGACGTCAGCTGTATTTTCCGTATGTTATTTCGTCACTGCACCGTTGTCACGCTGTGCTGGTTTTCGGCGCTTTTATGCCCCGTGCTGCCTTTTGTGGACCAGTTTGTAACTGTGCTTTGGTTTATGGTTAGTACTGAGTTCTAACGCCGCTTCAGAAGCAGCAAAAAAGCGCCACCTATAGTTAGGGCAAGCTCAGCGCTTTGCCCTAACAATATTTGCACCATGGGTAACAACTGAAAAATGACATTTCCGGGATCAGACATGCTTGGCACCTCGTAATGATGTGTTGGCTACGTTTTTATTTGCGGGAAACTTAAGAGCGAGTATAGCGGGTACGTACGCTATTTGTACATTTCGCGTGCATATATGCTCCCCCGCGGAGTAGCAGGCATCAGAGACAAGGCCCTTTGATCCGTTGGGAATGGTTCATAGCAACGAATTCAACGTGCCTCTGATAGTAAACAAAGAACGCGTGAATTTCCAACTTCGACTTCGTATTCATAGGTTAACTAACCTGCATGACTTCACTACTCTTTCAGTAATAAGGAAGTCATAACCTAATTTGAACGGACTCGGTTCTTGCTCCGCTTACTAATTAGAACACGCTACGCGATGGCTAGAAAAAAAAAGCGAAATTGCGAGGTTCAGCATAATTATCCGCACATATGGTGCTGGTTTATCGAAACCTGCGGACAGGCACGCAGATGAAAAAGGGAGGGAAAAAGAGAGAAAAAATAATGACTGTTCCACGGTTTCCCCAATTCGCTTACCGCCAGAAGTATCCTACACGCTTGAGCTAACTCGCGGAGGGAGGCGGCACGGGTGGCCCGCCAGAACCGTCATAGAGGAAGACGTATGCTGCCGAGTCGGCGCGGACGCAGTCGTCTGATGGGGGAGGAGGAAGGAAAGAGAGGGAGAGGGAGGCCCAATTTAGCGATGATACATACCTTCGCATTTTGCGCACATGTCGCCTCCCCAGCAACGAAGTCGGTGGCGACGTATGGAGCGCAGCGCCGCGCTTCGAAACGGAGTCGACAACGTCGGTAGCGTAGCGCGCGCGCTCGCGCGCGTGTGCGCGGGCCCGGCTGTCGAGGCCAGCCATCACCGCTTCCTCCCCTTTTCCTCGCGTCGTCGTCGACGGAGAACTGCCGACATTTAACAGAGGCCACCCGACTCGCGAGCGGAAGGATGGAAGCAAAAGGGAAAGAAGACGAAGTCGAGCCCAGCCCACGGCTGTGGCGGCGGGGGTCTTTCTACCAAGAGCGCGCTCGCGCGCGCGCGCGCGGACGGCGGCCGAATTTACGGCGCTGTGCGCACATTTATCGCTCATGTCTGCCAGGGCGTGTAAGTGATGGCGGCCCATTTAGGCGCAGTAAGGCGCGCGCACACACTCGCTCTCTGGCGGGGGATAGGCAGGGAGTCAACAAGAAATGAGCTGGCGGCCATTCAGTTGGCGCGAGTGGCCCGTCTGGGTTCTCTCTCGCCTCGCTTTCGCCGCCACCCCTGTAGCGCTACCTCCCCGCTTCTAGCCTTTAAAACGGCGAGATGGTCAAGAAAAGTAAACTTGTGGCGTGCGCTAGTGTGAGGTGGGGAAACACGTGCAGGCGGAAGTTCGCGGGAAACGCTTGCCTGGAGGCTTTCCCGCGAAAATTCCCGGAAAACGGGAAAGAAGTTCCCCCTTATTTCTCTCCGCTTCTGCTTCCGCTGCCGGTAGCCCAGTCCACAACACGCGAGGAACGCCGAAACGCCGGATGTGTGCCAGGCGCCTATCCCGACTCGAAATAACGCTATAGGTCATCTCTCTCGCGGCATCACCGGCGTGATTCCTGGTCAAGCGCGAAGTCTTGTTTACTCTCACAGAAGTGGGTTGTCAGCTTTTTCTAGGAAGGCTAACGGAGCTGAACCCTAAACGACGGAGAGGATTGGCATTTCTTGAAATAGAGTGGAACACGCCTTCTGCCGCATGACAAAAAGCAGCACTACCAGAAAGAATAAACCAGGAAGTATATTTGTTCATTAATAGAATAAGAATGAAATTCATTGGAGTCCAAAAGAGAAAAAAAAAAACAGGGTCAGGAGGGAGTTTGCGTTTCGACAGCGAAGCGAGATGGGAGAAATTTGTAATCAGAACTTGGTCGAAAATACAACCGGTCATGCGCATGTCCTCTCGCTTGCTTCTGCGTTTCACTTAACAATACCCTCTCGAGTATTGTTCTTCCTCTAGTCAGTCAAAAGTTTGGGCTTCTCGTAATTATCCACAGATTTATTCAGCGCACAACAAAAGTATTTGTTTTCAGTCTATGAGCTTGCTCTGAAAAGGGATGCGCCGTTTGTGTTACCGCGCTTGGGTGACGACAGGTTTGACAATTTGCAGGGACTAATCACAATTGGCTCATTCAGAAAGAGGCATAGAAGTGCGGAGGTGCATTATGGGAAGTTGTCGCTCCACGAAACGTACGAGCGAAGAGCTGTCCCTGGGGTCGTGTCGCCTCCGACCTGGGCTTTGTATCGAAATCGTGGCACGGAACACACGGTTCCTGGCGAGACAGGCTAATTTACATTTCAACAGCTCGGGCGCTACTATGAGCGAGGTGCTGCAACAAGCTCGCGCTTCCGGCGAATCTTGTGAAGCAGAGTTTTGTCTTTTTGATTTAAGTTCAAATTTAGCACCTTCTATTCCGGTACACAAATATCGCTCTACAGATAACTTCAAACCAGGAAATATATTGGGGCACCTTTGTACCGTCTTTGTCAAAACCAGCCGGGCCGGCGGCCGGAGCGAGCTTGCTTGCTGCCGGATGGTGGCGCTGCGGCCCCCGGCGCTCACCGCTGCTCGCCGGCTGCGAGGGTAAAATGGCTGACGTAAGCGCGCGCCCTCGGTCATTACGGCAGCGCTCAGAAGGCGCGAGATCGCTTGCCACACAAGCTGTCCGCTTCTTATCATCCACGGAATGAGAGCAAGGGAGGAAGAGGCTTACGTTGGTCAATTTACACTCGCAGCCGGGTGGCAGGGGCTAAGTCACGCACGCGTGGCCGATTCTACTATGTTCCAAATGGCCTGCGGTGATGTAATTCCTTTTCCGAAAAGTTTAGTCATGTTCAAAGTGCGTCCGAGGGCCCCAGTCACCCTTATCCCGACGATCTTCAAGTGCGTGTTATCGTCGCTGCCACCGTCATGTTCCTTCCTGGGCACTGCCCGCTCAGTGAGCAGTTTTAACTCAAGCCTGACTTTTTATGCCTGTGTGTGTGCCATGGACGCAACGTTAACATACTCGGCCCTGCCTGTAGATGTTTCTCACGAGTTATGCATGAGCCTCAGCCTATCATATCGCCTATTGCAAAAGCGCCAGCACCCGCAGGGCGACATGTTATTAGGTGAGTTCCTGCAGATACTTAAGCTTTCTTATTAAATTACCTTTCAATATTATCTGACATGACTTCCCGTTTATCATATTTACATTCGACGTAAGACATTTGTAGAGCGCGCAGGCAGTTCTCAGCAAGAAACAAAAGAAAATAGAAATTAACAGGTAGTTATTAGCCAACGCCCATGTTTATCAGGTGTGTGTGGCTTTTCTTTTGCGTAAGTGTTGCCTCTAGAGCTTAGCAACTTAGTTGGCAAAGTTTCGCTCAGTATGCAAGGCAGTACGACACTCGATGTTGATGATGATGGGTTTTTGTGGCGCAAGGGCATCTGTGGCCAAAGAGCGCCATGGCACAATGTATTTTCGTTTGCTCAAGGTAGGGTCAATGACCCATTGCCCAAGCATTTCACCCTGATTAAGCTGAGCATCAGGCCAGGGGAAACCTTGTACAAATTGTATCACCGGTGGGTACCCGGCGGCACCGGGGAATGAACCCCGCACTTCCCGCATGCGAGGCGGATGCTGAGACGACTAGGCCACCGCTGCGGTCCCAAGTACGACACTCCAGCACTGTACAAAAGTTTGGCGTGGACTGTGCCCCTCACAAACTCTATATTTTACATTTGTGTTTTCGGTAATTTTCAGTGCCAGTAACTGCACGGGAATCCGAAGTGCGTTTGCTGTTTGAAAGAAAAAAAGAAGAGAAAATTTGTCCTTCTGCCGATTCAGACCGAACGTAAGGATCCAACAATATGTATACTTCTGATGCCTCCCACATTTTTTGTTGTCAGTTTGTATCCTAGGGATTGCGCATAAAAGTGCTCTCGCAGAATCCCTACGCGTATAGGATCCATACCGTGCAGTCTTGGTCAAAATTCTTGAGGTCATAGGCTTTTCGCTTGAGCCGCATAATGGAGCGATCGCGGTACCGTTGAAGACCAAATGGAATTGAGACGCAAGAAGAAGATTTCTTTTTTTCTAGCTGTAAAGAAGCTTGCTGCATGACGTGAACGCTGTGGCCTGAAGACTTGGTGAAGGGGGGGGGGGGGGGGGGTTATTTGTGGGACAGCAAAGTGTACATAACGGTCTTCGGAACATATGCGGAACCAACATCTGGTATGTTGTGCCTCATTGCCATTATATTCAGATACTACAGTAGTCCGACTATTGTCATTCGCTTTACCGTGGGGTCCGGTGACAAGCCTTTATGGTTGTGGAAACCACTGAGAATGTCAGTCATCAACTCGACCTGCAGAGGCAATCAAGATGAAAAAATCTACTCCCAGTACAGCGTTTTGTGTTTCCTCTATTTCAACTGCTCTGCGGCCCACTCAGACGGACGAAAAAGTGATTCATGGCATTTCTTTGCGTGTGGTGGTTCGGGGAGTCTCCGGTTGCAGAATATCCGTGTTCTTGCCTGGGACACAATCATGTCTTGCGCATTGACGTAGCTTAGTTTAGAGCTCCGCTCGCCTTTCATACAATGCAGCATAAGATAAAAGAAGTATATGCACACAATTTAGTAAATTCAAAGTGATCTAAATCGCTGCGTTTATTACAAACTATTCTTGAATGCTTGTACGCGTATAGTAAATGTGAAGAATACGGTTGCATTCTGAATGTTGGTTGTGTGACTTAATATACGAGATCAACGTAGAGAGAGTAGGAAGATGACATTGTTGACAGCACACAGCAAAGTGAACATGCATTGATGGTTGAGCCTTAGTTTGTTTAGCCGACGTTTCGACAAGAGCACTTATCTTCGCCTGGGCTAAACAGACGGGCTACCCTCTCAACCATTATTTAATCGGTTTGGAGTTATTATACGTGAGATTGTTTATTAGAACCTGAAGGCTTTCTCTGAAATAATGAATGACATCATGCACTATAAAAGACCACATAAAAGTTCTAACAGAAATAACTGCGCCGTAATATTTCTTTATTACGTGTGGAGGCTAAGCGCTCTTCGTACTCATTATTGTTAAACGTATTACAGAATGAAGAAGACTGTGTAAAGCGCTGGCGCCGTGCGAAAATTAAAACTGGTCCTTTTCTGCGCTAAAACCAGGTAGCTGTAACAAGTTCGTCTAATAGGGCAACAAAGAGAGAAAAAGATTTCAAAAGAAAATGTTCTACGTAATGGCGTTCTATAAACTGACATTCAACTTGACCGGTTGGTTAAAGTTTGCTTCACGCAAGTGAAAGAATATACAAGGAAGCACGGGCTGTGATTTATTAAACTAGCTCCCCTCTTCCTCTCCTCACCCCCACCTGTCCTTCTGCTCCGGCTCCAGTAGACGTGCTTCCTAAATGAGCCAAATTGGTGTCGCCAAACACGGTGCAAACGTAGCCTGCAGAAGAGCTTCCTAGTGGGAACTCTCTCGTAGGCCACATTGTTGTCCTGGACAGTGCTGTGTCCGCCACATCGCCTGGCGGAAAAGAGACCGGAGGAGGGTGGAAAGAGAGAGCGAAGGAGAGAGAGAACCCCGCGGTAAAGCCTGGCCTATTCAGAATTTCACCAGCGGTGCCCCCCGGCGGCCGCTCGTAGCATTAATTACGGGCGTGTCGCTGAGCTTCGTGTTTCTGGCGTAATCGAATTCCCGTAAGCCTGGTGAAGGTACGGTGCGCACTCAAGCGCTGCCCTACCAACAGCCACGTGAGCACTGTGCCCAGGCAAACCAAGCGCCCGTACACCCGCCGGACGGGAAACGCCTGGTTAGCGCCACGTGTGAGAGACGCAGAAAAAAACAGAAACTTAGCCCCGTGTTGAGTCACAACTTCCTCTCGCCTCGCTCTCTTTCCCTCTGGTCCTCTGCTTTGTACTGAAGAAAGAGAGGTATACCTATAGCCGCAGTGTACGGGCTCTTAATAGTTGGGGACAGTGTTCCCGACGCCGCGGCTATATGAAGGCTATGCGCGAAAAATGTAGATTAATATGCTACTAACCCGACCCGGTTTCGTGTTAAGAATGCTTGAACGCTTTCAGTGCTGGTGCACACTGAGTTTTATACAGGAATGGTTCCTTTAGGCAGCCATTGCCACAGTAGCGTAAGAAGGTGGTTTACACCTCTTCTACCACGCGAAACTATGACAGAACGTTAGTGTTCACGGTATAAAAAACTCATGAGGTTGTCATCGCTAAGACATGTGGTCGGAGCTTTCTCAACATCAATAATGCAATTTATAATGCGGCCGGGACCTGCGGCGGAGACGAGCCAGCTTGGGTTGAAATGTCGCATTATAAACTTTTATCACATGCTGTCCTTGTATTTTCTGGTAGCAACGAGTATCTTTTTTTTTCAGCGGCCACCATGAGAGGACAAGGTTTGCACACCTATTATCCAAGCATTGCTTCGTTCCGTGATGTCGCGCTGGCTTTCAGAGAAGAGTGTTCAAACCTCGCCAATTATTGCTGATTTTTCCTCAAGAATTCCTTACAAAACTCTCGCATCGAATATTACAAGAGAGCAACTGTTGATGCATACTCCGTCACTCGTTCTTCTTGGCAATTTGTTTTAACATTATGGGGCCCATAATAGTAGCTAAGATGTGTACAGCGGATGGCAAATCAAGAACATAATAGCAGTTGCTGACGCGAGTAACTAATCCACAATGGTTACACGGCTGCTGTGGATAGCCATCGCCTTTTTTTTCCTAGATTTTCTTGACTCTTCCCAGCAAGAGATTTGGGTCATTGTCAGAATAAACAATTCAGTACAGTTGTATATCAAGTAAACGCAGATTGAGCGTAGACGCATCGTTGTATTTAGCTTTGACTCCAAGCTACTTTCCGGGCGGCCCGCACTATACGAACCGTTAGAGGTGCGAGCGGCATCTATACAAAACGGGCATCGTGGGTATAAGCAGCGTCGGTCATTCAACATAACGCGGATATACTATACAGTGCGTCGCTACAAACACGTGCCATGGATGCTCGCAGTCGTGCTTCAAGATTGCCCGCCACGCGAAGATAAGTTTTTCAGTTTGCTGGTCGCACTCATGATGAGCTCCCTTGTCTACTACCATCGGGGAATAAAACTATACAGGCGGGCAGCTCAGGAGCTTTTTCACCGCTCAAGCAAAGCCTGGTCATCGCTGACGCGTGCCGATGACCAGCATGTATACAAACACGGTATTTCCTCTCTTGGCTGGCTGGGACGCTGAGGACTCGCACGCGTTCTACCTCGGTGCACGGAAATAGCCGGGATCGGGTCCGTTTTGTCGCGTTGTTCTGCGCGGCGGCGCGCGTCGCTCGAGGCGCTGTTCGGGTGAAGCTCGGGCGAAGCGGTGCTCCTGCCGGGCTGCTCGCGAGGGCACTGTTTCTTTCTCCTTTTGAGCCGGCGAACTCACAGCGCGCGTGCGTGCGTGTGTGGTGTATCCGCTGGAGTAAGCCGCCGCTCCGGGGCCCCCCCGGAAACGAACGGGAGACTCCCGCGGACTTTATCTTGCGCTTTGGCGCGCCCTGTGTCTTGTGTCAGCTGCTTTAAATGGGGCGTCGCGCCGCCGACGCTGAAGCCGGTGACGCTGTCCGAACAGCACAAGCCGCGTTCAATTACTGGTGCCGCTCCAGGGAGGAGGGGGAGGTGCAGTTAGGAAGGCGCCAATGGCGGAGAAGTTTTCGCTCGAGGTGAGATGACGCGAGTGCCTAGGATCTGGGTCATTTTTTTTTCTCTTCTTTTTAAGAGTCCTCGCTCGATGGTTCATTGGTTCGTGAAGAGGTTAAAGGGTTCACAGTATGTCTCCCATGCTGAAATTTCGTTTGGCAGCACTGCCGCCGGGTTTTCACGCAATTAGAGAGCGATTCGAGGAAGCAGATTTAGTGATTCGACCTGTTGCGTTAAGCAAAACTTGGAAGCGTTTAAATAGCGAAAAAGAACTCAAGCCGGCGTTCAATTTTGGTTTGAAACGACAGAAGGCGTTCTAAAGGAGGCCTATTGTTGTTGTTATTTTGGTTACTTCACATTGTTCAATATTAAGATTGACCTGTGGTGGTCCTTGGGTCGCTTACAATATCGGCAGTATGCGAGAGAAATCAAAATACAATGTTTACGTGCGTACGGAGATATTGAGGTTAAGTACAACTCTCTACATTGCTTCATGCCATGTGGCGCCGTTTAACGATGCTCTGCTGAAAACTTTTGCCCGTTGCTTTCACGAGATGCGAAATTGACAAGGAAAACATTTTCTTCAACACTCTGATTGTGTTTTTGACTCCTCAATAAGAATTCATTTGTAGACTTTGCCCCATATCACAATTAGTTTTCTGTGTGCTTGTATATGACTATCAGCGATTCCTGGTGGCTGACTGCAAGGATCAGATAGTGCGTGCTCATCCAGACAGTTTGCAGATACTTTTTTTTTGTTTCTCTTCCGACTCGTACTGCAGTGAATGAATTCTTTTTGTTCCTCATTAGGGCGCCTCTTTGAATCGAACAACTTCTGTTATGATGTTGAACTTGCTTCTTACTGTATGCTAACTGAATCTCTATCTTAGAAAATTTGAAATCAACAACTGACAATCTCGTTTCGCGAACCACTAGACACGTTAGGAAGAAACTTTTCCGAGGGTAGCATCGTCCCCAGATGAAAAAGATTTAGAAGTCGTGATTGGATATAGTTGACCATTTTGTTAGTGGTGAGATGAGGTAGTAACAGTATAAAATCCTAATGTTTCAGCGGATGAATTAACTGAATTAGAGAGCAGTTTGAACCTACACCTGAACTCGACACACTAAATTACACCGCATCGCTTGCCATGCTGAACGTTCGAGCTCCACTGACGACTTGCCTTTCCAACTACTCTGGCTACACGCTGCCCGACCACCACGTCTAGCACAGTGACGTCAGCGTTCGAAACTCCTCGGGCTCGGACGCGCCAAATTCGAAATCGATTCGTCTTGTGCTCGCGCGTGCCGCCGAAACCGGAAGAGCGGCTGCGATCGGCTGGCGGCGCGGTGATAAAAACAGATGGGGAGCAACGGCAAGGAGCGAAATATACATGATCGGCGCCATCGAGGATGCGACCGCGGAATGCCAGAGCGCAAGCCGCCGCAGCGTCGGCATCGGGCCTCTAACGCAGGGCCGCATAACTCTTCTTTGTTCTCCCACTTTCTGGCATTCCACTGCTGCTTCGAAAGAAAAGTAAGGAAACGAAAAACGAAGTTGGTCTGCACTTTTCTCTTTCTCGTCTGTGCCACTTGCGCGTGTTGCGACCGAGAGGCAGCTTCGAGACGTGACACCGAAGCTAATGTTGCGCGCTGTGTGGGCCGCACTCTGACTAATGTAAACCGTTGTTTGAGGCTCCTTCCTATTGCTTTCCCCTCAACCCCCTTTTCCCCAACCCCCTTTTCCTCTCCTCCCAATCTTCTTGCAACCCTTCTTGTTCTCCTTATTCTTTCATGTTGCTACGGAATGTTCTTGTCTTTTCTTTTGTTCTCCTGCCGGCCGCCAGCCTTCATGAGGCAATCCGGCTAGGACAACGTGACGACGCTATAAAGCCGTGAGTTGTTTTCAGTGATCCTCCTAATTCAATGTCGATCACTGGAGTGCTGTTTAGGTAGAGAGGTACTCACTTATTCGGCATCAGTAGAGCTACATCATTCTTGTCGTAAGTTTCGGGGGTGTTGTTGTTTTTGTTTTATTTTTTTTCTCTGTTGTCGTGTGCGCGAGTGGACGTGCCGGTGCACTACTTTTTGTAGCCAGTGGAACAGACGCCTTGGCATGCCGCATTAGTGTGGCGCACCAGACCCCGTATTTCCCTGTTAGCAAGGTGGCAGTCCTCTCCTACGGTTTATTAGTGTTTGAAAGCACCTGCGCTTTAACTTTGAAATGAGCGAATTTCTCGATGATGGGCCTTGTTTGTTTTTCAGTAGGTTTTCCCAGGTGATGTTGCAGTTTAACATGATGCGTGATCGGTGGTTCGTTTCAGTAGGTTATCCCAGGTGATGTTGCAGTTTAGCACGGTGCGTGATCGGCTGCGATGATAGCTGAGTGCTCTCGTGCAGTGTCCAGCGAAGCTGATTTGTTCGCGCCGCCGCGGGTTCAAATCCCAGTCGCTGCAATATTTACCTTATTTCTCCAGGTTGGCCAATTTCATATTTCAGGCTGAGAGGCCAATAGTGCTTTCGCTCGAAAACGTGTTGTGAGGAATGACCCTGATCTGTTGCGCATCTGAAGTACCTTCAAGAGCAAACGTGATGCCAGAATCAACGGCGGCCGATCGGAGTCCTAATGTCTCTGTAGACGACTGACGTCCGCGTAAAGTGACATCGCCGTAGATTTTGCTGTTTATGTTTGAGTTTTGGACAGGGCGAGCTAGAGTACTTAAGTTTTGTGGTGGGCGTCTTGGAGGTGAACTTGTCTAGAGCTTGTTGGGCGGGCCCCGCACTCGAGTAGGCGCGGAGATCTTTCTCGGGTCAGCCAGGCTGTTGTTTCGCTGTCATACGTTTACAAACGATTTTGAACTGGTTCTCTTTCGAATCTCCGTATTTCCGCATGTCTGAAGAGGTCAGGATCGCACACCGGATAAACGAATTGCTACTCATGCCGTGAGAAACTAGATATATTTAATGCACGAAATATTCTAAAATCGCAGCGCGCAAGCATCTAGAATCCGGAGATTTGTAACAGGAAGTGATACCTAACACAATTTAACTGCAGATGAGAAAATACCGTCCACAAAGTTTAGTGCTGGAGAACGAGAAAAAATGTAAAACCAACTTATTTTACTCACCGGTTCCTTAAGCTGTTATGTGAAATAGGCCAAAGATAGAAGTTGATTACCTTAATAGAGGAGCTTTCAGCATGCAAACCATTTTCTTAGTAAAGCCTCTCAGCGCAGTAGTAAAGTAGGAGCACGGATGAATGTCGTGTAAGTTTACGCTTCTACGTTAACTAAAGATCAAGTAAAAATAATAGACTAGTCGTAACTTCAATTACTGAAGCCGCTTATTTTTTTTTCTTGGTTTCATTGTCTTCATGAAGAAAGAATAACATAAATTAGGCCATTAGGTAGTTAGGCCAGATGCGAATTACGTGCGCTAGCACTGTGTCGTCATTGATTTGATTTGTGTATTTTGATTTTACATTCTTTACCATGGTTATGCTTTGTAAGTCATGATATTGCTGTGCTATTAAAGTGATATATCAAGCGTATTTACATTTGCGCCTGTCTGAATGCATGGATGAAGTACGGTAGATTTTTTTTATTCGAGCTGTTTGCCATTAGGCATAATGAAAAAGGGAAAGAAAGTTATAAGAAGCAGTGTAAACAAGCCTCGCTTAAAAAGTGGAAAAAGTTCGCGATAAAGCGATTATCATGAGTCCACTTGCGATAGTCGCCTGCAACGTCCCATCGTAGGCCTACCTTTCTTAGGAAGCGTCGTCTCACGGAAGCTGTAGCCGGTCAAGTCCTCAGCAAGTGTTTTTCGTCACACTGGTCTGGCGCAGCGCCACAATGGAGACAGTTGTCTGTCACTTCGAAACGTTTGTCACGCCACCGATGACGCACAGAAGGAGTCGGAGCCGCTCCTGCCCGAATCCGGCGCACAGATGCCTCCTCCTCCCGAGTGAGACTCCGGGGGAGAGGGTACGAACACGGAGGGTACGAACAGCGTGTGTTCGCTGACATAAAGCCTGTTTCTCGGAAACATGGGACAGGAACGGATCTGAGGGAAGAGGGAAAGGTGGCGGGATATCGGATGTGTCAAGGTGGGTCATTGCATCCACATGAATATTATGCGGATCCTGGGCATGCCCGCGAATCCAATGTGTACGCACAGGACAGGGGTATTTTGTGCAAAGTTGGTGAATAGATTGCGTAACGTGGAATATGCGCCGGACAGCCTTAAGCTGCTTAAGGGCGGCAAGGGAGTCGGTGTAAATGTGAACAATATCGAAAGTGGGTACGAGTGGAAGGGAAGAAATGGCATTGTGTATCGCCTGAAGCTCCAAGGCAAGGGCAAGGGGGGAGCAAGTATCCGTGCTATATGTAGCGCGGGAGTTGAGATGAGGATGTGAGGGACTGTAAACTGCAGTAACTCCCTGCAGTGCTGTGTGTGATGCATCGGTGTATATTATGCACCCTGAAGGAAGATGCGCGGCTGATATCGGCGTCGAAGCAGAGGAGCGATTGTCTGTGAGTTGGCAGTATGACCATGGAAGAAGAGTCTGTAAACGATGAAGCTGGAGCGACATCTTGCGTGCTCTGTTTGCCTCACGCAGGTCGATAATTTCACTGAATGTATTAAGTTGAGCGTACTCTTGCAGAATGGGTATGGGTGTGATACGCATAGCCTCCCGATTGATTGATTCAAGGGAGTCCCACTGCCGGCGGGTGAGGCGATGAAATTGGGCCTGGTACAATATCCGCGGCTGGAGGATGGAGCGCACGAGCTGACAGGCAGTATCAAAACGCGCTCCGCCAGAGCGCATAGCTATGCGTCGAATCAGATCGAGAGTAGCGTGAGCCGATTTACGGGTCGCGTTTAGCCACGGAGTCCCAGTCCCAGATGTATGAACTAGAAGACCTAGAACACGCACACTTTCTACTTGAGGAATTTGAGAGTTATCTACCGTGAAGGTAAATGGGGCTGCTTTCCGTAAGCCACTTCTGTTTCCAATGCGAATGAAACACGATTTATTACACGAGAGGGTCAGACCCAAAGGGGGTAGTCGTGATGTTAAGGCATCCAGCGCTTGCTGGAGCGCCGACTGTTGCACAGACGCATCTGGATGACAAGACCGCAAGGTTATGTCGTCGGCATACGCAAGGACGCGTACAGAAGGAATTTTCTCTAGGGTTCGGACAAGAGGTATAAAAGTTACGTTAAATAATGTGGGGGTGAGGACGTAGCCCTGGGGTACACCGCGGTCGGAGGTAAAGTGACCAAAAGGCTTCCCATGGACACGTACACTGAAGGTTCTGTTTGTTAAAAGTGGGTGAATTGAAAGGAGAAAGCGATGCAGGAGACCGAGATCTTGAAGGGTGCCAAGTATTGAAGAGTGAAAGACGTTGTCATATGCCTTTGTGATGTCAGTAGCGATCATCGTACGAACAGGATGACAATGGGGAGAATGGTAAAGTACGATCGCAGCCAAAACAGCCAGACCGTCTTCTGTTCCAATGTTAGGGCGGAACCCAATTTGAGATTCTGGTAACAATCATTCGATTCCAGCCACCATGACAAGCGAGCTGCTAGAATGTGTTCATAAAGCTTACAGATAGTAGGCGTACGGTACGGTACATACAGTACCGGTAGATACATGACACACTGTTTATTACAGTCGTTTTATGCACGTGTATCGATCACTGCTACCGTTCTGCATAAAGTGCGTTGTCGTCGGCGGTCTTGTGAGCGGAGAAGCGGGGAGCCCACCTTCCACCCAGAAACCGGTGAGAGGGGGGAGGGGGGGGGGGGGGGGTTAGAGGTACCGTACTAAGATCTGGACAGTGGCAACGCGAAGCGAAGAATCAGAGAAAATTGCAGGAATACATTCGAATTTTTTTGTGGGATAGCAGAGATAGAAAAATAAAAAAAAAACTGCGAGGACATTTTGGCAAATAAAGTGTTGAGAGGCGAAAGCCGAGGGCGCTATGCCGTGATGACTTCCGGTAGATGTGACGTCATTGTGTTCCCATGGCTGTATCGATACCCAAATTATACATCTTTCGGGGATCTTAAGTGTTAATTACGCTTAATTACAAATTTTTACATCTAATTTGACAAAATCTGACGTTTTTCCGACCAATCTGTAAAAATTTTCACTATGCCGTGACGACTTCAGGTGGATATGACGTCACACCGCTCCTGTGGCTATATCGACGTCCGCGCTATTTCGACGCAACTTCGGCATTTTGGCCTATAATTTATTAACTAATTAATTTACAGTAATCAAACTTGGCTCCTAGGTTCATTTTTCCCTCCTGTATATGAAGCAAGCATTGATTTTCGTCTATCTTTTTTAGTTCCCGAGTTAAACGCGTGTGACACGCTTTGTTAACGGACGACAGTATTAGCCATTAAAGGCTCTCGCCTTAATACAGGGGGTACTTAAGACTGCTTACGTGCTGTAAATGCTAATGCATTATTGTGTCATCGCAAGTGTTCGGCCTCTACGCAGGTTGCACACCGAGAAATGAAACGAAGACGCGCCTCCGAACGCTGATTCCACTAACGCTGAACGCACAGAGGTTAGAGTAAAACGCTCGGACACGGTTCGAATATCTGTCGCGAGCTGGCCTCCAAGCTTACTAAGAGACATAATCTATATGCAACGAGAAGTCATATGACACCATCAGCTACGGTCGGCGACGAATGGTTGCATCACAATTTTGACTCGAAATTGGGTTTTTGAAGAAAGTAATAATTGTCGCTGTAACTGTCTCACATCTCAGCCGACACCTCAGCCACGCCTTAAGAGATGACGTAGAGAGTCTGGGAAGGCATACAGTTGAGGGTGCATATGCCGTCGGGACGAATCGCTGTCGCAAGCTAGCCTCCAACTTGACTAGCACATGGAAGCTACATACAGCGAGAAATCGTATGACACCACCCGGAACGCCGTACGACAAACGGTTCCCTCACAATTTCGGTACGAATGTAGTCGAGAAAACTGGCGTCACATTCAGGCAGGCCAATGAGGGTATATATAGACAAAAGACAAGTATATAATTGTTTTAAAAGGTGATGCCGGCTTGCTATGTGCGTCCTACCACCGCTTGATGATGTCACCATATTTTTCTTGTCATGATTATTGTTTTCTCTACCATCTGCGAGCACACACTAACAAACTGCACCACACTGGCGGCTTTCGTCGTAATGGAACTAGTAATGCTTTCGCATTAAAAAAACACGGTGCCCTAGGATTCGGTAAGCGAGAACAAATATCGCTGCAGTTACACAACGCACCATTACACACGCGATGAAAGGGAACAGAAAATGGGTTGCGCATAAGGGAACTAAACGGCCCCGTTATGAACAGAGGCTGGGCGGCGAGGGCAGTGGCTTAGTGCAGTTTCTGAGCAGAATGAATGAATGAATAAATGATTGAATGCACGGAAACGATTGGTTTGGATTGGGAAATATTGGCGACAAAATTGGCGCCGGCGTTTGTTCTAGCTCAGTCCAAAACCGTTTCGCCACAGAAATCATTAACGCACGCACACACGCACGCACGCACGCACGCACACACGCACGCACGCACGCACGCACGCACGCACGCACACACACACGCACGCACGCACGCACGCACGCACACACGCTCACACACACACACACACACACACACACACACACACACACACACACACACACACACACACACACACACACACACACACACACACACACACACACACACACACACACACACACACGTACACGCACACGCACACGCACACGCACACACGCACACACACGCGCGCGCGCGCACACACACACATGCACACCATTGATACCGATGGAGCAGGCGAAGTCCTTCACCGCAAATGCGAATGAAACAATCAGATGGGAAGGGAATGCGTTTCCGAAGAAGGCCGTCACAGCGCTAACTGCTTGGAAGCTCTTATATGTCGCAGAACAGGCAAACATGAAAGCGCTTCGAAAACGCCGCGTGTGCTGCCAGGCGAAATCCCCTAGTGAGCTCGGATTAAGCCAGCCTTTACTTTGGAGTCGCTTGACGGGACCTGCGCGCGTGGTGAAACGAAACTTAACCCCGCGTAATTGCAAGCCGCTATTTCCAGAGGCTATTTATGATTAAGCGCGAGCGTGTGCGCACCGTGCCTCATTTCTCGGGATTATGTATGAAGGCAAAACGAGAAGAAAGTACTTGCCTTTTGCCTATCCTTCTGGGAAATCACGTTATGACATTTTGGTCCTTGGAAAATGAAAACAAAGGACCGCCGCAGTATTATTAACAAAACTTGAGCGCCTGTAATTAAGCCCAAGAGCCGAGAGAACAGTTTGGTCACATAGAGCACAATGTAGCAAGCAGACATAAATAATAAAGCGGATGTCTCCCTTCCTCTTACGAAATTCGGACAGTACGAATGATAAAAACAGATTTTATCTGGCAGTTACACATTTCTATAGCTCAACATTATTCGTAAAAAGAGGTCCCCATAATTTCTGAACGTTATACTTTAAACCACTAATATTGGTGTGCATTAAGAGAGGATTCCATTTTCTTGACGCATGACATCCGCGGCAGTGTAGAAGTTCTTGATATAGGTTAGCCAGCTCCTGTCTGCAAAACTGCAGTCGAAGAGTTATGAAAGGTTTTTTTTTCTGATACAGTTCATGCGCGGGGAAAAGGTGGATCAAGCTCTTTAAAGTCGACGGCTAGGACTACTTAATTTCCGTTCCGCAGTAACTAGCGTCACCTGCTGTGCGGTTTCAAGTCATCGAATGAATTCTGACAGGGGCGCGCTTGGTGCAGGCACTGTACTGTATCGGTGGGGTACGCGCGCAAAGGAGCCTTGATTTGGAGTTTTACACACATTGTGCTGTCGAGTCAGAGGAAGGTATTGTAAATGTTTCATTGACTCGCGGTTTGCTGCGACGAGTATCACATGATTACCTGCTTGGCAACATTTTTCACTCTGATGCGAGAAAATAATTACAATATGCATCTAATTTTGCGACGTCATACGGTTACGAAGAAAAACTCTCCAGCTTCCTCAAATAGCTGCGGTTGTAAAAATTCCTACTGATTTGGTACTCGAACCCATGACCATTTCCACGCCGGGGCAACTGCTCTACAAATAGGCTAATAGATGCTCCAAACCCGGGAAATTTTCTTTCAACTAAGAAGGCTTAAGTGAGCTGTTTATATTTCCATTGTGGCCTTAAGGCTGCGCTCGCCTAAAGCGAACCTTTATATTACCCCTTTCTTGAGCTTCTCGCTGCCTTGGGGGCTTATGCTGAACATTTATATTTATCTCCCTGCTCGGCTTGGCGCATGACGCCTCTTTGGGAAGTGGCCTCATTCGTGCTGACCGGATGTTGTTTGCCTTCATGCTCGACATCCTGCTCCCGAGATGTCGACCATGAGAGCCTCGGACTGGTGGCGTGTAGTTAATAAATCTCTGTTGTTGTTCTTTGCTTTCTTTCTGCTCCCGAGAGGGGGCCTTCCGAGGTTCACTGACTGGCCATGCGATCATCATCCCGCTTGCGATAGCGTCCTTTGTGTAGGCGATGCGTACCGAAGTGCTTGGCTGCTTCAATGCATCTCTCGATGGCCGAGTGCAATGAATTCCCCCAACTCACCTGCACTGTGGCGCTGAAAGGCAAAAGTCAATTGGATGCTCCATCGGCTGGCCATCTCATACGTCGAGCGTTAGCTCTTGTTAGCTAGTTCCTCAATTTCGCGCCGTTGTCGTCATCGGCGTCCACTGCGCCACCTGCCTCAGTTAGCAGGCGAAAAAGGGGAGAGAGAGAGCGAAAGATATTTCTCTCACCATGTTTAGGTGAGCGGCAGGAAGTGGAAAAGTGGAGGAGAGGGAGAGAGAGGGTGAGAGGCGAATTAAGGGTGGCCCACTGGCTTGGGCGCCCACCTCGGGTGCGCGAGGCGGTTGGTTCGAAACCCACCGCCAGACAAGGATGGAGCGTCGTCCGGCCCGGCGCACGGCTTCTTTCTTTTGCTGTCACACCCCAGATAACGCTCAATCATTCGCGTTGCACAATCGTAATTGTCATTTGATTTTTCTGAAGCGTGTCACAGATGACGAATATAAAGGAAAACAATTTTTTTTTGATGCGGTCTGAGAGTGTCCACAAAAGGCACTGTAGTTAAAAGTCAGTAGTCACTTTAAGTTGTATTTGTAATCACAAAAGAAGTTTGTTGATGCTGCTTCCAGTTTGCACAAGTGAATTATACCTGAACTGGCACGCTGATGGACAATAAAACATCTTGTTTCTTTTTCCAAGCATTGCCGGGTGTTATTGCCGTTGATGGCGGTCGGGCAGAAGTAGAAATTTTTCTTTTGGTGTTGGGGGTGTATGGTTTCAGTTACTGTGGACCAAGAAACATTTTCAAACCATCGATTAGCTTTGCTGAGGTGCGTGCAATGAACATGTCTGAGCTGGACGCACCCTTATAGGACACTTTCTTCATCTCGATACCTTATATCTGCATACCTTTTTTCTGCTTGTAGGGAAGAAACCGAGAACATACCCATTATGGAGACGTAGGTAATATTCTTAAGATTTAGTATAAATTTCAGATTGCAAATGTAGGGCTTAGATTTAGTAAAAAAAATGTTCTTAAACTGCCTTCAAGCGTTGAGCGAAAGAATGGCAGACGCATTAGCAGCTTAACAGTGCTTCCACTGGCATCTAAATAGTATTTCAGCTTATTATTTGAACCTCACTTCAGCATGAATTGTCCGTGACCTCTCGGTGTATGCAGGAGAATAAGAAACATATTGCTTCAGGTTGCTTGTGGTACCTCAAAACACCGATATCAAAAATCGCAACGATGTTCTTTCGTGAAGAATGCTTTTCTGTAAGGTCGTAGAGCGTGTAGACGGAGCTTGCTGAATGCGCTAAAGATGAGAAGGAAGCAATTTTCCCCCGGGCTTGAAGTGACAAAGTTTCAAGAAAGTGGCAAAACAGTTAAATACTCTGCATGAAAACAATTGCACGTGATGATGCGCTTACAGTCAGCATGTTTACCGCTAGAATTAATATCAACGTTGAAGTGAAAAATTCCTGAAGCCAGAGCATTGGCCCTGGCAGCGATGAGTTGTCGCTTGCTGCAGTTACATTTGTGACATGAGTTCGTGCTCATGATGAAAAATATTTAGGTACATTAAACAAATGTGTGCCAGAAATAAACACTGAAAACCAAAATTTTCGGTTTGATATCTGTTGAAATGCTGAACTTCACTTCTTTTTATTGTTCTATGAGGCCGCCTTCGGGAGGCACTATACACAAAATTTAGGGAATAGTACTAGTACAAGTAATAACGTTGACATGTCTGCTTTACAGCGTCGTAAAAATCTGATTGTACACTCTAACCAGAAAGGAGTTAGGAGAGACTAAGCTGTCCTATAGTGCACACCCTTTTTTTGAGAGAGAGTGGGCTAGAGGGGGACCGTTTACTCCCGTTTTACTCTCAAGCGTATTCGGGTGGGCGGCGAAGAATAGCTGCTGGCTAGAAAAGGAAAAAAAAAATGCGTTGGTTGCGGGGTCCCTCAGAGCCTTGCAGTGGGGCGAACTTGTGATATAAAATGAGCTCTAGCTATCCTAAAGAATTCGCGCTGGAGCCGTCATTGAGTGGCAGGTTCAGTGTGTGGCCCTGCGTTGCGTGCAGAAATGAACGTGTCTGCAAAAACCGAAGCCTTCATATCTGTTTCTAAGAAGTCCACGATATCTCAGAATCCCACTTTCAGCACGGCGTGCGCAATTCAACTGACGGCAGCCTTTAGCTTAATTGTTGCGCACTATACAGCGCATCTAACTGCAAATCAGCCATTTCTACGGCCTACCTGCGAGCGTGGGGAGCCTCCCTAGAGTTTAAACTCGCACGCAAAGCCAATTACACTTAACTCTAGCCCAGCTGCGCCCATTAAATTCTATGACTCGTACCTGGGACCTCTGGAGCCCATAGCCGGGTCTTGACTAAATATCAATATAAAAATAACTTCATAAAGGCTTTCTGCCTATCTTCGTGTGTATTATATCAAGAAAGGAGATGCACGCACTTCTCTGAAGAATTAGAAGGAGCCACCTCTTAGAAGAAGCGAAAAAAAAAAACAAACAAAGCAGAAAGGCATCCAAGAAGAGCACTGCTCTCGTTTCTCCGAGCGCACAGTTCCCGGGCTGACACGGAGGAGGCGCCGGTCGAACTTGATGCGCGCAGATTGTCACCCACGCGAAGGCCCCAGGCCGCCGCAGCCTTGCGGGAAAGTGGATACGGCGCTGCCGTCTCTAGTCGCTAATGGCGCTGCCTTGTCGCGGCGTTGGCGTGCGCGGGGGCTCGCGCGTGGTATACCCTGTCGCCGCTTTGCCGCCGTGTGCCTTGGTGCTACGGCGGCGATGCCTCTCGAAACCGAAGCAGGTGTACGCGTACCCCGTGGGCAAACACAGGCGCCGCGAAGTCGCCGAATCCTTTAATTTGCACGCGTCGGCTGCGACACTCTATACACGGCCGCGGCTCGCTTCGTGTCCCACCGCCACCGCTGGGACTCGAGGAGCGTTCGCCATTTCCCCTCTGATTAGATGTTTGCGAGGATAGTTTGTTTGCCGCGCTGGCGGGGGGGGGGGGGGGGGGGGGGGGGGGGGGCAAGGCAAACACTTGGCGGCCGTGTCACGCTGCTACGCGACACGGCGCCGCGTCTTTTCCCGTGGTGCTTGCGCAAGGTTTGCTCGGCTCCCCGTATCGTGTTCCTGGATATCTTGGCGCGGAGAAAAGTGTGTTGAGGACTCGTCGGTTTTTATCCCTGCTGGCTTATTTTCTTTGTTTTGTTGGTAGCCAGCAGTATGAGAGCAGGTTAACAGAATATGACGCAACTGTGTTGTGAAGGGTTCGGTTTCTTTTTTTTTTTTTTTGCACGTAGGAATTCTTGAGCGTCCTTGTGTATCTCCTATATGAACATTGGGAACAGCGAACACGCCCTTGCATAATGATTGCCTGCTGCACTTTTACATGGTAAATAGGACAGATTCTGTATTAGTGCCAGGAGTTCAGATACAACGGCGATATCGGCACAAAGGAGGGAGATAAGAAATCGACGTTGGAAAGTAGGTTTTTTTTATGTGTCAGGTTGTTTGATTTTTTTACCGGATGTGGAGATCACACAAGTT
The DNA here is from genome assembly GCF_055824585.1 of Amblyomma mixtum. Lineage (NCBI taxonomy): Eukaryota > Metazoa > Arthropoda > Arachnida > Ixodida > Ixodidae > Amblyomma > Amblyomma mixtum. The sequence goes on from NC_143017.1 coordinate 139,944,042, forward strand.
GTTTTCGTGATTTTTAGTGCTTGTTTCAGTAATGCGTAGTTGGCTGCTAGTTGCTGTAAACTACATCATTAGCTAATTCCACAGTTTATTCGACGCCAGGGGATGTTTTTATTATTAAAAGAAGCTCTGTTGCTGGCGCCGAGCGGAAAGTCGTTGAGCGGTGTGGTCGTTAAGCCTATCAAGGAGTGTCCTGCGCTGTGAAAAGCCGCATCAACCGCAAGACACGAAATTATAGTAACTGAGTGCTTTCTACGGCAGAGTTCTTTTTCTTTGGAGCATCTGCATTTTTTTTTTATTTTGCAATATATAGCGACAGTGGGTAAACACCGGTTGTAACCCGCCACGATAACTGAACATGTTCAACGCACTACTACGGAGTAAGTAGGTCGCTGGATCGATCCTGGCGTTAAAGAACATACTTCAAGAGAAATCAAACATATACTGTATGCTTCCGAGCACCGAGATTGTAATGCGCGTAAAGGAGTCTATACAGGCGATCCAAATTCATAAGCGACCCTTCACTTTGATATGCTTTGTATCCGCTGTTTAGACTTTTGGCACGTCAACATTTATCATTCTTAACACAGTGGGCATAGCGCTCTAAAGGCAGCGACTGATTTCATGTTATGTTGTTTTAAAACCAATACAGGAACCCAGAAAACCAGGCTCTCTTTATTTCGATTGCTACAAATTGTACCGCCGCATTTACAGAAAGGCTTGTTACATGAACGATGAACTAAATCTGGTCGACTCCGAATGCTCGGTGTGGGAATATTCTGCCCTTTTTCTCCCAGGCGCACTTGTGCAAAGCCAAGAAAACTTGCCATGTGCGAAGTAATTAGGAAGAAAAAATAATTAGGAAAATGTGCAGTGATTAAGTGTAAGTTAGCTGGCCGGCAGATGACCTACCCCAGCTTGTTTCTTCATCCTTGTTGTAATAAGCGTTACCTAGCAGTGAGGCGAACACAAGGCAGTCTTGGCTGAAAGTTATGCTTGTGCGACCTGTAAAATATAACTAAACTGGCTTAATTGACTTCGCGCATTCGATGTAATATAGGCGAGTAAAGCTTGCAGGGGCCGAGTGAGAACGACGCCTGCTTCTTGTAACCATTTTTCTCGCGGAGATTTCGACCCGCCTGTGGAGGAGGTCGCGCTTCCCTGATTGCCCGAAGGCAACTTTTTTTTTTTCTTTAGGTGTTTTCGATTCTGATGATTGCGTTATTAAAACGGGTGAGCAAGCTTGCAACACTCACGCGCAAGAATGACGCGGTTGCATAGCAACTCGTTCGCTTGATCAGAAGACAAAATAGCCAACCACAGCAGTAACCCGAGTCACCAGTCAAACTTGTGAGCGTCGTCCAGAACAAGTAACTGTTGGTTTCTCATCGCCATTCGCGTATTCCTGCAGCTGTTATGCATTGGTAGTGAGCTGCAGTTTAAAGGGCAACTGAAGAGGTTTTAGAATTCGACGCGCTTAAATGCGTTGACTTTGAGCAAATTGGAGGTAGTGCATCCGAAGTCTTTTTGGGCTACCATTAGATTATGGTGACTTAATCTCCGATTAAACCAGTCGAGAAAGGCAACAGCAAAATTTGCTTTTACAACAGGTTTTTAATCTTCTTGACCAAGAACTTGTAGTAACAACAGAATTTTTTTGTAACAGCAGAATTTTGTGTAGTTAACACAGAAATGTACTACAACACTACAGTCTACTGAAAACTAGTGCAGAAAAAAACTTGAGCACTACTGAAAAAAAAACTACAAAACTACAAAATCTATCGTTACGACAAAACTACAAAACATTTGTCGTATTTTTGACACGTTTCTGTAGTTTTCTTCGACTGGTAAACATTGGCGGCGTTTAGACTTGTCCGCAGCGCACATCACTGGATAGGAAAGTGTGTGTGTGTGTGTGGGGGGGGGGGGGGGGGGGCATGATGACGTAATTTAGAGTGCCGGTGCATTTAGAGCTCAGAAGCGTTTTCTATGAAGGGGGAAAAAAAAAAAACCGAAGCCGTCGGCGGCATCCGATGAAGCCTGGCTAGTTGTGGGCGAAGGCAGTTTATCCGCACTTTTAAAAAGCCGTGAGGAGAAGCCTTATCGTGAATCGTCGATTGCGTCATCATTTTAAATGCTAATGCAAAAAACGTGGCAGGATTTATATACAGCCTATATGGATTTAAATGCTTGAATGTCGTGTATTTATCAGTGTTTTAGTTGCGCTTTAGGGCAGCTACCATCGGGCCTGTGTCACCGCTGGTGCCATCATAGTCGCTTTGAAATTTTTATATCGTGTGTCAGATTGCATGAAAACTCGGCAGATATTCATTTCTGACAACACATTCATTATCAACGCCGTCGCAGATGCGGAGCTACCAACGGTTTCTGAAGTACACTACAGCTTATTATATCGCGTGCGATACTGGCAGAGTGGTGTCGAAGGCGGCGCTGTGGTCAGTGAAGAAAGAAAATTTTGTGGATCTGTCCACCACCATTTGTATTTGGCTTTGCAATAATACAATTTTAACCCTTTAACGCCTAGTGCCACGTAATGGCGACATGCTGTTAGCACACTGCGCACTTATTACTACACCCGGCTTCCAAACAACGTTTGGTGTCCTTTTCGATAAAAAATGTTTGGCGTCACTGTAAGGAAGCTCTTTGAAGAAAACGGAGGAATGGGGGAGGGGGGGGGGGGGGTAGGGATGGAATGTGCGACTTCCAGCCCGCGTTCAACCACTGCTTGTCTTGCATTCGATGACAACTTTTGTGGGAAAAATAGGAAGGCATGCGTTGGATAAAAATGGCCTGCGGCCTCCGGTCTTCAAATTGGTTCGATGCGTCAAAATTGTAATTTCGCACAACTCGAACTAGCTGAAGAAAATGGACCAAATGCTCCTTTTCGGAATTCGCGGCAAGAGTTTCTCAGAATTAAGCGGCCGCAACAATTTTTTTTTTCTATTAACTTTTCAATGTGGGTATATTAGCTAGTATAATGTGGAGGCAAGGTTCGATTCTAGCCGCAGCGGTCGAATTTTGATTTAGACGGAATTCTAGTGTGCGATGTCAGTGCACGTCAAAGAACCCCAGGTGGTCGAAATTTCCGGAGCCCTTCACTACGGCGTCCCTCATAGCCTGAGTCGCTTTCGGACATTAAAATCCGATAATCCAATAAAAAAAAACTAATTTCTTTTTTTGATTCCTCGATAATTTCGACATTAAGGCGTGAAGCCAGGTATGCCTTAAACACCTGCGTCTCTAATTTCTTCGTCCTGGTGTCGAATTGTGTGCGGAGATTTTACTCGTCAAATTCATGTCTGAACTTAGGCATGTTTCTCATCCATTGTGTACTTTTAAACTATACGTTAGTGATATAACATTTATTTATTTTATTTCTATTGGGGTTTAACGTCCCGAAGCGACTGAGGCGATGAGGGACGCCGTAGTGGAGGGCTCCGGAAATTTCGACCACCTGGGGTTCATTAACGTGCACTGACATCGCACAGTGTATGAGTGATTCAAGGTTAAAGTAGCGGCTATTCATCAACGGCGGCGAAAATTCACTGGCTGCGGTGCGGAAGCAGGTGGCCTGCGCCACATTGTAGGGTTCGGCAGCGAGTTTGAGGGGAAAAAGATCGCAGATGCGGGAAGTCGGAGGATGATGGCGTGTTGTGTTAGAAGTGGGGGCACCTCAAAATGTCGAAGGCATGTAAATTTGGCAGTTGTGTCTCGTTTAAAGGAACTCTGAGGGGTTTTTGATGGATTTATTGTTCTCCTTAAAAATGGACTCTCTGGCTCCTTCTGGTTCTGTTGACTTATGTCCGGCAGAACAAGAATCATTCATCGCCTAGAAAGTTGGATGTAAAAGTCTTCCCGCCAGTCGATTCAAACTCCTGTCGTCCTTATGAAAAGGATGGATTGCGACTGTTATGAAGCCAGGGGCGGGACAACTTATCTCTGAGATTCGCTCCCAAAATTTGGTGTTGACACGCGCATTTTACTTGCGAAATCGGCCGGTGATGACAACACCTGTACTGTTTTTTTTGATTTTTTTTTCGGTGTTTTTTACTGAAAGTTGGACAGTGATCTCTTTGTGTGATTAAAAAGCGGTACTCCATCAATAAAGTCCGACATCTGTTTGTCTTCAAAGTTTCTTTAAGAAATGTTTGGTACGTTTTTCGTACAATGCAGTCCAGAGAATGGAAATTTTTCTGCAGATTTTTTAAGCGGTGTTGTATGGTACGCAGGTGTCGTGTTTGTGATAATGTCACACTGTTCTTTCCTCTACTTGCGACTCTCAGCGGTATTTTAAAGAGCCCAAAACTTGAAATAATTGCTTCCTTGTACGTTGCTACACCGACATTCACTGCGATTCCACTGCTAACCTCTAAGTAAAAAACCTTACACTCGTGGCTGAGGCTAAAAATATGCTCTAAGACTTCGGTATTGACTCTTACATTACATATTCTTTGGACAAATTAACCTTACAGTTAAACCACTTGACTGCAGAAAGAGAACAGGACATGAAGCAGTAAAGAGCGCTGCTTTCAGTACAGAAATGGGAGTCCGCCGCTCCATGGTTGACGACAATCCTAGCACGAAAGCGGGGGAGAGAGAAAATAGCCTTCACTATTTCAGTCGTATAGTTCCCGGCATTCTGGCACATGGAAGCGGAAGTGTAGTCCGCGTGTCCGTTTCGTAGCAACAGCAGCGGAAGAAGCCCCGTAAGGCTGCACCTAATGATAACAATCAAGCTTTTTTTTTTTTCAAATTATGTCGTCTTAGGTCGTCTTCTTGTAGCGAAAGGTTCGCTTGCTTGCGCCTTGTATGTTATGGGCACTGCACAAAAATTTTTGAAAGCCATCGAAGCTACCTTACTTTTGATTTTTTTACGCTCTTAAAAGCTTTATAGCTTCCCTGTTAATTTTTTATGTGCACAAAAATCTAGAAATCAAAACTGACCTGATTTGTCTTCATAACCTCCTTAACATCTGTTTTATTTCCTTTCTTTGATCTATCTACCTTTAAAACAACATATCTGCGGCTCTTGGCTTTCCAAACTAGATAGCCGACAGAATATGATGTCAACAGCTTACTTCTACACATGTGCTTGTCGTCATTCCTTTACGCAAGTCACCGACCAGGAAAACAAAAGAAAAACGCGTTGCAAAACCGGAACAAGTGTTGCCCTCTGGCGGTCGCAATTTGCTCGCAAATGGCTGTCATAAAGAAGCGGGCGACAAGGGCGCGGAGGCGCCCCTGAAGAAACGCCGGCGAGCGCAAGTCTCAAAGTTGCGAGAGAGTGGGCTGCGCGCGACCATGCGGCCCGGGAGATAGGCTTGTTTTTATTCCTCGTCGTCCTTCCAGGAGGAGCGGCGAGCGTGGAAGCGAGCCGGTGTTGCCCGAGCGCCGCCCTATTTACTTGTCATGCGGGCTTCCACGGCGGACCCGGACGTCTAAGCGGCTCTTCCGCTCTCCTCCGAGCGCGATAAGGCACAGCGAGCCGTCAGCGCGCCCAAGATTAAGGTAGGCCTCGGGCCATCGTGGCTCTCCGAAAGGGCCCGTGCTCTGTCGGTCGGAGCTTGTGCCCCCCCTTCACTGGTCTCTACGACCATCACCCAGAGATTTCCACTTTTGTAGCTTGCCCTGCTAGGGCGTGAGGAAACGTTGCAAAGTTTGTGCATAACGGTTTAGCGGGTGTCCTTTCCGAGTTGGAACGCGATCTTAAGGCGCCGGAACCTGCAGGCGTTTCCAGCATGACGTAAGCTCCGGTAAAGGGGAGGCAATATTTAGCATATACATAGTGAACACTTTTGTTCGTCGGTGCGGACCCTAATTACAGAGAATATGATTTATGAGCAAGGAGCGACTGATTATCAGGTGGAAGAGCTGTAGACATGTCTCGGGGATCCCATCTAAGATACTAGCTGTTTTATTGTGGGAGCTGTATAAATCCTTGCACGCTATAATAACTTCCTACGCGATCTTTTCGTCTGCCACTACTGTGCATTTAAACAGCAGTTGTTGCTCCTTACTGCTGAGCGCGATTTGCAGGGTTGCGATAGAAGCGGCGTTTTACTGAACCGAAACAAGATCATGGCGCATCTGAGGCAGCAGTCTCAAGGAACACTCAACAAGATACGGACAGGGAAAGGTGCATAACTGCGCCTGTCCTGTGACCTATTTACTTTGTCTTTTGTTTGTCTCGTAGTGAGTGGGTCTGCAAAATAAGCTATACCGGTTTGCCTGCCGTCGTGCCAAGGAGTGTCAAGAATACGGCTTGCGCGCCATATAGGTGTAGCGGCTTTTTCGTTGCCCGAGAGGCACATGTGAGTAATCATTACATTCCGACCTCACTGTCACTTCGTTAGTGACTGCGACATTGCAACTAGCGTCGAAAGCACAAGGACAGCGACAAAAGGAACCGACGGGACAGCATGATCACTGTCAATATGCCGGTGGAAACTGTCTTGTTTTGAAAAGACCGTCACGTTACCTTGCCTATTGATGTTAGCCTACTAGCTCTGTGCATAGGACCTCATTTGGACATTATTTACGTATTTTTAACGCAGGGGAGGTAATTATGTTACTTTCAGATGTATTTATGTTGCGTGTAATCTAATCTTGAAAGTGGTCACCAGCGCCACCCTTGTCCACCATTCAGCCTTAAAATAATTGCACTATTGCCTTCGCATTGGTAAGCGTCACAAATAAAAAGGGAAACATGGCTCTATGCTTTCCTTGTTTTCAGTGAGTGTTGGCGTCCATGATGAGTGCGTCATAACGAGCTTCTCATTTCCCTACCACCCCGCCGCTTTGGCTGAGTGGTTACGGCGCTCGGCTGCTGACCCGAAAGACGCGGGTTCGATCCCGGCCGCGGCGGCCGAATTTCGATGAAGGCGAAACATTAGAGGCCCGTGTGCTGTGCGATGTCAGTGCACGTTAAAGAACTCCAGGTGGTCGAAATTTCTGGAGCCCTTCACTACGGCGTCCCTCATAGCCCGAGTTGCTTCGGGACATTAAACCCCAACATACCAAACATACCATCATTTCCCTACCCTTCTCTGCTCAATAGCTTAACGAAAGCCTCGGTTCTGGTAGTTTTGATGCCGTAGGTAGCATAAGAAGGTTCTCGCCCCGCCTTCGCCCTCACCGTTCGACCACGTTCAGCGTGACACTAGCGGTAATACAAAACGTACTTGGTTCGCCGCTACGGACGAGGTTGGCGACTCTCAAGGTTAGGTTACAGGCCAAATAAATACCCTCGAATGTAGAAGACCGGACAACCGCCGCAGTAGCGAAGTTGGTAGAGCACCGTATTCGAAATTCGGAGGTTGTCTGTTCGGATCCCACAGGCGGCCTGCGGTTGTTCTTTTTTTACTTTCGAATCGATTATTGTTCAGGTAAAAAATGGCTACACTACTAATTTCTCATTGATCAGCACCACGAATTGAAAAGAAAAGGAAATGTTTCCCCATGCTTCCTTTGGTTTCGGTGACAGTGGGCTTCTTCACTTTAACGTAATGTTAGAAATGTCAGGTTGCGTACGTACATATCTCGACTCCCTAGAAACAAAAACCTCGGAGTTAAGGACGAGAATCATGCTGTTCGAAAGAAGTCTACGAATGACACAGTCCCATACTATGCGTCTTATGTTGTTCGGCCCAAAACCGTTCAGAGCGTTGTTATGCCATCCGGCAATATAAGCCACCACCAATGTTCGCACAAAATTAAGTGAATGAATCATGCACTCAGAAAAAAAAAAAGATAGAAAAATATCGCATGCCGAGAAGCAACTCTAGAAGTATAAGTTCGCCCTAAGTTTCCTGATATTTTTGGTTCATTTGGTGCGGTTTACGTGGCACCCTAAAAGCAATTTTCTGGCCCGCGCACAACAAGGGGCTCCTTTCTGTTGCTGCGTTTGCATAACCCAGCGCCTTCCGGCAAGGAGATTGCTCTCGTATACTTGAAACGACACCCGTGAGATTCCGTACGCTTAGCTGCATAGCAGAAGCCAGGCGGATGCTGAGGCCATTGCGGAGCCTATTACACTGGCCGTGGTTGGTAAAGCTTATTTCATGATGATGCATTTGTTGATCATTTGCGCTATCGACGAGAGTTGGATATTCAATAAACTTTGCATTCTGGGTTGTCAGGGTGTAACTTACGATGGGATAGAACTGCGATGCGCTACATTGAAATAAAAGTTTTATATATTATATTTTAATGACTGCATCGCTTTTAACATTGTACTCACTAGCGGCGATACATTTCCGCCACCAACGCCCTAGTTTCCGTATGAGCTATTGGAAAATGGGGGTGGCTTGTGACGTCGTCAGAGTCGCAGCGCGTAGAGGACCTCTTTATCGGACGCGAAGCGCATAGTATTCGGACATTCCTTCGTCTTGGGGAAAACAACCAGAAATCTGATGGCGTCATGTCCTGCCTGTAAGGTGGTTGACACAAAGGATCGTGTAATTGCAGTTCCTTCAGCATGGAAATGATTGTGCGGCCTGTGTGGGGCCGAGCTTTGCCTTATTGGTTGACTGCGTGTTGATTGCGTCATGAACTCTGCACGGACTCAGCTGAAATTTATGTAGTGCCTGCAGGAAACGCACTGAGATGAGTTTCGGAATTCCAGTTCAGAAATTCAATCAGGGCAACACTACACAGTCCTCAAATATTGCGCCTATTGCTTTACCCGCTGATGGCTTTGTCTTAAACTTTTTGTCACCAAAGAATGCTTTTTTTTTTATGCCTGCACATTATGCTCTGTTGTTTGATCAGTGTGTCCATCTGTGAGGAGTCCACTTGAAACACGCTTTCATGAGCCCTAGTTCGTTGTTGACACTGTAATTCATTGTTGCGAGCTGTCTATACCAACAATGTCTGCGATTATCTTCTGTTTACTATAATCCCCCACCACCTTTTTCCAAAATCAGCGCGTCGACTTCCGCCAAAAGACAAGCTGTGGAGTGTATGAAGAGGTAGGGGCTCCTGTGAGGTGCTTAATGGACTTTTAGATCAATCGTGGCTTGCTGCGTACATTCCTCATCATCCTCGCGGCCTTAGATCTCACATTTACCCATAAGCTGTATTCATTGTACTATGGATATCAATATGCGGGATTCATCCCGCCGTCAAAAATACGCTCACCGCACGGCGCTTCCATCATGCCTTTTTGTTGTCCTCTATTATTCAGCCTACTGTTTCAACGTCAGTGGCGTCACCAGCTGAAGAAAAGGTACGTTCCCTAAGAAAGCAAATAAAGGCAACTTTTTCGAAATTCGTAAGTGGTTATAAATTTTACAGCGCAAGGATGAAACTCATTCAAGGCCGCTTTTAAATGCAGCCGCCCCTCATGCCAGTGCGAGTTGTAATTTTCTTCTGCGGGCTTTCAGCCATACAACTGAGCTTTATTCACACTACGCGTACTTTGAGTGAAACGCTTGAAACTCTAGGTCCTACGATGTGAAACTTGCAGAGGTAGACAGCGTGACTTTATGAAAAGCCCGTGTCATCTGTCATCGAGCCCCCCCCCCCCCCCCAAAAAAAAAAAGAAAAAAAAGCAGGTTTCTGCGGTACGCCCTGTGCGGTGCGCTGCGTTTTAGTGGAGGCCTGTGACAGCACACGCATTCAAATGAAAAGAGCAGGAGAGCCGAAAAACAAAAACGAATGGGTTCGGGCGGAAAAGGAAGGGCGGTAACGTTGATGCCTCGCAATTTGCGCAGGCGACGTCACTCACTGGCGACGAACTCCAAGAAGCAATAGCGAGCAGCCGCTCGCAATGACACCAAAGTAAAGTGCAATAAAAAACAATATAAAACAGGCGACGAATCCGAAAACACAGGCCAAAAAAAAGAGAAGAAACTTTTGCTAAGTTTCGGCGCTTTTTCATTTAGGCGGCAGGAAGCCTCACGCACGCACACTCTCGCGACGCGCTCACGCGAGAACAAAAAAGGGGCTTTAGAAGGAGAGAGAGAGAGAGAGAGAGGAGGGAGAGAGCTAACGCGCTGTCGACGAGCCACTCTGCTGCGAGGCCTGACGAGCAGCGCGGTTCCCAAAAGAACGCGCGCTGTCGACCTCTCCCATAGGTTCGAAGTCCCACCGACGCGGCGAAGTCTGCTTCAGACCCGGCGGCTGCGGCGGGCGTAATGCGACGTGGGGTTAGCGTCACCCGCACGACCGGCCTATATGTCCCGGTCTACTCGAAGCCCTACTACACTCCTGCGCCGCCGCGCAGCTTCAGCGGTGTGTCGTGGGGGTTCGAGGACAGAAGAGGAGAACGGGGTGGAGGGGGTGGAAAGTCGAGGCAGGCTCCGCAATGAAAGGAAAGGGGGTTTGGGGGGGAGGTCACTGCGACGGGCTTTATTTTACGGCCACTTTATTGCCCCCGTCTCAGAGCGCTACGCTCTCGCGAGGTTTTCTCCTCCACGTGTTTTGTTTTCACCTTGCCGCGTGGACTATCCTCCCCTCCTCCTCCTCCATCCCGCCTACCGGCACCTCCTCCTATATCTTTAGATCAACAGAGCGAAAGAAAATAAAGAAGGAGGAGCGAATGAAGGAAAATCCTGCCTCGGCGTCTGCTGGGGCGCCATCCTGCGCCATCTCTTCTTTCTTGGCCATCGCGCGCGACGCTGGTCGACGACGAGATGCGTTTATATAGTGGTCGCACGGTCCGGTACATAAACACACGCTGGAAACCAAGCCCGCCGATCTCCTCCGCTTTGCTTCCTTCTTTCCTCCTCGGCCCATTGCCGAGGGACACGCGTTTCTCGTGGAAAATAGCTTCGGAACGGCCACCCCCGTCCGCAAGGGGGTGGACGGCGCGAACGAGCGCGCGCCCACCCCGGCCGCTTCGCCTTCTTCGAGGTGCGCTGCGCTCCGTGATCTGCGCGGTTCCTTCGGTCGCCGTTTCCTTTCTTTTTTTTTTCTTTTTCGGTTGTGTGGAACTAGTCAAAGTTGAGGGCCCGCAGGAAAGCCACTTTGCAGCGCTCGTCGCGGGGTGGCCAAGGAAGTTTGGGGCACCTCTGCCTACCTTCCGTCAACTTCTTCCCTGTGCTCCTCCCTACGACCCGTCTACACTGCACCCCTCCCGTTTCTACCGGCTTTAGGCTCCGGCGCGTGGACTATGGAACTCCCGTAGCTCCAGGCGCTGGGTCCACTTAGGAGATGGCGTTCGGGCTGAGGCCGAATATATTGCCCACCTCGGGCGGTGATCCGAGAGCCGGCCGAGGGCATAAAGGCTTCAGAGCACGGCCTGTGCGAACTTTATGTACGTTTTTGTTTATACGAACCGGGAGGAAAAGTGAAGTCGCCATTTTGTTACCTTATTCACGGGATTTTACGCCCCGGAACGAGAGTTCCATCCAAACTCGCTGAAAACGCCGGTTTCGCCTCGCTGCTTCGGCCAAACAGCTCTGTTGCTTTCTCTTTTTTTGTTTCTTGCGGTTGTAAACAAGGCTGAGCTGTGAAAAAAAAAAAATCCACTCGTTAATGTCCTCACGAAGAGCCAAACTGTGGATAGTTACTTGGTGCTCAAATGGGCGAAGCTGTGAAGCTAGAATCCAAAGTTTTTGGTTGCGCTGAGTCAGATTTGTGGAGAACGAAAATTCTGATCTGGCAATGACAGTAGTCTCTTTATTTCTGCTTATAAAAACATTATAAAACTATTCACCAAGATAGGCTATACCTCAGGGGCTTCCCAATACCTACCTCTATTAGTTACTTTTCACCGTTAATGCAGTGTTTCGAGAATAATGGCCAATAGACGTTCATTAGTGTTGTGCTGGCACAACTTCCTCTAGAGCGCTCTAAACACAAATGGGTCTATATGGGAGTAAAAATGGAATGAGCTGTCCTATAGCAGTGCACTTTTTTTTAGAAGAACGGTATTCTGCCCACGTTTAGGAGCAGATTTACATCCTATATATATATGGTATGCTTACTCTTGGCTACGGAAGTGTATTCCCACTGCAAGTGATAGTATTCTAATGCAGTTAGCAGTGAGAGAAAGCTTTTAAATGTGGCACCGGAGGTCATGAGGCCAGCAAACAGAATAGATTAAAGTCTCGGTCAAAACCTCGGCAACTCCTAGCACTTCGCATGTTTTGAAGTGGGAATTTGTTTTCGTTGCTAACCGTAAAGTATTCGGTATCTTTAGTGACGGAAATCTACCACAGGTATTGTACCTGCATAATTCCTTGCCCCTTAAAGGGAGTACGCTAGAGGACTACCTACTCCCTTTTTACTCTTTTCATGTTTGTAATGCTTCATCTCAGGTCACCACTGCATCAAAACTCATTATAATTATGCCGAGCGTTATATATATGTATGTATATATACTTGCGCCTACCCAAAAAATCCTCTTTATCTTCATACTTGATGCACGCACTGCAGATGTTTTCGCCTAAGACCCTGAATTCTCATTGAAATGCAAGGGTGTTTGAATCGTCCTTTTATTACGCGCAGTCAATGCGCCTTGAACCGTTGTCTAAGCGTAAATTTTCTAAATCCAACTAACTTTGTTTATAAGCCTATTGTGTTCTTCCAAAATCTGCTCTTGGTTCCACTTATGTGACAGAAATGGCAATAGAGCTACAGCAAGACATACACATGAAACAAGGGGGGGGGGGGGGGGGGGGGGTACTGCGCACAAGAAGACATGGACAAGAAGATAACAACAAGCGCAGACTCGCGACTAACTTTATCTGAAAAAACGACACTCCTTTTATAGTTTCAAACTGTCACATCACACACATGTGGAAACCAAAAACCTGTCTTCATTCTGATACAGTTTGATAGAAGGGTCACTTACGCAATATTTACCCTTCTGTTTGATGCAAAACGCCTCCGCCAACTCACGCGCCACCTGGTCACGGCTCCTCCTCAAAACTTTGGTATCTGTCAGCAAAGGCAGGCATGGCTTATTGCGCGTAGCATCCGGGCATGTGCCACAATGCAGGGGTAAATTCGACCCTGTTCCTGATTTCATCGAAAGTTGGTGTTCCCTTAAGCGATCATTCAAACATCGGCCTGTCTGACCGATGTATACCCTGCCACAGGTGAGGGGAATCTGGTATACGAGACCCGTCTGGCACCTGACAAAACCAGTGGCATGACGCTTCTCGCAGTCCACCTTCCTCTTCCCTCCGGACATGACCTGAGGGCACAGTGAGGCCAACTTGCACGGGGCGGTAAAAACTACCGGCACGTTGCAGCGTTTCGCCACGTTCTTCAAGTTGTGGGAAATTCTGTGAATATACGGTAGAACCGCTGGCCTCATTTCCTCAGAACGGCCACTATCCCGGCACGTCCTATCTTTCAGTTTGCGCAGAAGCTTCTCTGCCACTGCAACAATGATTGAAGCAGGAAAACTAGCCTTCGTCATCCTAATTACCTGATTATTGAGGCTCTCGTGCACCAGGTGAGACACATGAAAGACTGACACAGGACAGCGCATGTCCTGTGTCAGTGTTTCATGTATACGTCTTGCTGTAGCGCTATTGCCATTTCTGTCTCAAATAATGCACCATCTAGCCCAAATTGACGTTATTCTAAACACTTATGTGACGTTGTTTTCTATATAGGGCAAAAAAAAATCAAACATTTTTCCTCCATTCGAAAGTTAACGTTGCAAAGTATAGTTACCTTATTGAATGTTCGGGTTACTAGTGAGCATTTCTGCGCACCTCTGCAAACGGGAATTGATGCGCTTCGTTGAGAAGCGATTTCCTTACATCTTCGAAACACTGCAACTTTGGCTATCCTTATTTTTTCGTGCGCTACGCCAATTTTTGACGAAGTTACACTCCAGTAAGCTTTAGTTTTCATTCCTTGTGAACCGTTTTTGATGCTGCTAAGAATTTTTTTTCCGACTACGTAGCTACGCCACTAGAGCTCCTGTTTTCATCGCCTTTTTGGCGCATATATCAGTTTCGCTTACTTCGAGCGGTCGTTTTCTCTGCGACGACCATTCAAGCTTATTGCCGATAAGCGACATAAGAAGCTATTTTTCAATACACATTGTCCGAATCTACCTTTCTTCCTTTTGGTGTCCAAAAAAAATACGAGAAGGTTATATATTAAAATAAAGACAGCACTTTCCTGGACAACCCAGGCTAACGCCCATTCCAGCGTTAAAACCAGGCCATCTTCCAGGCTGAACAACTGCATTCGTTTACCAACACTTTACGCCCGCGTCTCCCTTCACGAGGAGCAATGGCCCCCGCAACGTTCTTCCCGCTCCTCGCTCTTTTATCTTGTTTAATTCGGCCGAGTCATAAACGCCCCGCGCAAAAGAGATACGAGATTGCAGGCGGCTTGATACGTCGAGCGAGCGTATACACACTCCCGCTCGGTAATGGGAATCTCGCAAAGATGTAAGCGTAAGCGGCGAGCGAAACGCTAAGCTATTTATGCCTCCAAAAGGCCGTATCCTATAAACTCTTTCGAATGCCCCGAGTGCGAGCAGCGAGATCTTGGCCCGGGATCAGTTGGAGCGCATGATATATAAAGGGGAGAGCGGGTCCGCTGTCTGCGCAGCCTACCTGGCGAGGTGAATATTTAAACGGGGGACAGGCGCAGGCGGGCTCGGGCGCAGATAAGGACGGGAGCGGATTGTAAATTATAACATTTATTATTTAACCCCCAAGGCCTCGCTCGGGTCGCGAGGCCCCGCGCCGGCGGTCGCGAGCCTGCCGCCGCGCTGCTGCTCCGCTCGAGCAGCCTTGGAGAACGCGGTGAGCTCACGGTCGCGACGGGAAACCCGAGACCCGGTTAATGGGGGACAGTGTTCGGGCTTCGCGCCAGGTGACGCGTGGCCGCTGTGCTAGTTCGCGATCGCTTTTTTTACGACCTTGAAAAATGAAATAGTAATAGCTTCTGATGTCTGCCTGCGGTGTGACTGGATATCTTCGTGCAGTGTCGATATATGGAGAAGAATAGAGAGCGGCTATGGAAAGGCGGAGAGGTGAGACAGAAGTAGGTGGCACTTTTGCTACTCTGCACAATGGAAATTGGGGGGGGGGGGGGGTAATAATATAAAGAGGAAGGGGACAGAGAGCTGGGTTAATAATGAAGTGAGTGAGTGAGTGAGTGAGTGAGTGAGTGAGTGAGTGAGTGAGTGAGTGAGTGAGTGAGTGAGTGAGTGAGTGAGTGAGTGAGTGAGTGAGTGAGTGAGTGAGTGAGTGAGTGAGTGAGTGAGTGAGTGAGTGAGTGAGTGAGTGAGTGAGTGAGTGAGTGAGTGAGTGAGTGAGTGAGTGAGTGAGTGAGTGAAGGTTTCGCGCATGACAAGGTCATAGTGCGAGGACGGAGCCCTGAAAGAACAAAACAGAGCCTGATAGGGATTCAGGGCCGATGATCACTGCTGCCACCGCCCGAGGACCTTCATCTGCTCTAGAGAGGTGCGAATAAAAATGAGCGAATGAACCTAGTCAGTCACGCCAGTCGGTATGTCATGCCGGTCGTGACGAAATCGTGGCTGATCTCATGACTAGGTCACTGATGAAGAAAGCGGAAGAGAACCGTGGTGTACAATACGGTTGAAACAAGGAGCTTGTTTAACTTTGTAGTTCTTTCAGCCCGCTATCGACCACCGTGCTTTCGAAGATATAATGATTTACCGCAGTAACTTTTTATGCACTGAAACTCCATATTGCATTTGATTCTGTACACAATATACCATAGTCCCTCATTGTCCCTCTGTCGGACATCGGCCCAGTTCGTGGTGACACTCCGCTCATGATGAAGCTGCACATGCTTTCAGAAAATTTCAATCGCTTGAAAGGTGAAAAAAAATTTACGATGCCTCTTCGAAAGGTGACCATTCTACCGCAGCCATTCCATTGCCTCTATGATAGGAGGCATTTGAAAAGAGCGCATCCTAGCGAGTATACGCACATCGGTGTGGAGGCATCGACCAGAGTTAGAAATGTGACTGAATACGCACAGCGATATTTCTGCGTGGGTTTCAGCGCTGCCTGTCCCACCACATTTCTAAAGCAAACATGAATAAGGTGGTTATTGTTTTCCGAATTATTATGTAAGGAAGTTATTTCTTCGAGCTGTGCCTGACAGCCTTGTTGCGTTAGCTGGCAACAATTGTCAGCAACGGCTGACAGTGACGTTCAGTTTGCAGCGAACGCGGCCCCTTAGCGAGGAGATCTCGAAACTAATCGTTGGAGGCGAAACCTGAATTTCCCAACAGCGAAGATCTGCGGCTTCCTGTTTTATACTGCATGCTGCACCTCCGTTTCGCGACGGTTTGGTAGCGGCTGTGGAAACTTCGAAGTCCCCCCGAGCGCTTTCGGAAAGCGGAGCACCTTCACAGCCGCCAATTGAGCAATGCGATGTCTGCCCTACGAAGCACGAGGAGTTTCAACTCCAGTCCCTAAGCGCAGCTGCGTTCGGCCTAGTATGCGTTGAACTTTGCTTTGAAGGGCGATGAGTATTCATGCAGGCAGCATATCTTGACAGCGGCGATGAAATCGCGCACAAAAATGTGCACGTGAATCTTCGCCGCTCGAGAATCTTTCTCCAGCTTATTTCGTGTCGCTTCGCGCTACGTGTGCATTCAGCCCTGGTTCTTGCGCAATTCTTCATAAGAGAAAACAATGAAAAATTTCGCCAGAGACACTTAAGACTGCTTGCATGCAGGAATGCGAAAGTATTACTAGCCTTGGGGGCACTGACACCCACACACACATGCACGCGGGCACGACGCTACCCAGAACGCTCTAAGACTAACGGTTGCGTCAGAGTTTTGCTACGAAAATTGCTCTTGCGGGAAAGGAAGTGGCACAGTAACTGTCTCACATCTTCTTGGGCAGCTCAATCGCGCCTTAAGGGAAGAGGTGAGGAGCCTGGAAAGGCATACAAATAAAGGCGCATATGTCATCGGTTCGAGTCCCTGTCGCAAGCTAGGCTCCAACTTGCCTAGCACAGGTAAGCTGTATGCAACGAGAAATCGTATACTACCACCCGGAACGCTGTGCGTCAAACGGTTGCTTCACAATTTTGGTACGAATGTTGTCGGGAAAACTGGCACCCCATTTAGGTCGGCCAGATGGGTATATATAGAGTAAAGACACTGATTGTCTAAAATGATGGTGCTTGGCTTGCTGTGTGCGCCTTATGGCCTCATGTTGACGTCACCCTATTTTTCTTGCCATCTATGGGATTTTCTGTACCATCCGCGCGAGTACACGCACACACGCCACTGGCTTTTCTCATAATGGGACTAGTAACGCTTTCGCCTTAAAACTGTCCAGATCTTAAGACATTTTTATTCGTAACGCTCTCATTATTGTTAATTTGTGATGAAAATTTAGAACTCAGGTTCAGTCGGTTTTTTCGCACTTGATCGATACGCTGCGGCAAAATTTTCTATGATGGGTGCCTCAGAAACTTAATTTCCTCAATTCGTCACATGTTGAAACTCGTTTTCTTGTAAGCACGATCTATGATAAAGGCTGAAAATTGGAAAAATTGGTATCGGCAATTGCTCGTATGAAAATGTAGCGCAAAAAAAAAAAAGAGACCGAATAAGAACAGAGGCGCACACCACAGGCGCTGAACATACTCGTATAGTATATCGCTTCACTTATAGCTACTGCCTATAGAGCCGCTTTCAATACTGCGATGCTTATCATTGAGACTCTGGTGGCTCAGTGTCGATCCCCATTTCAAGATCGAACGCAGCGGGCAGACTTCACCACTTGCGCGGGAGATCACGCTTGCCGCGTTGAATTACGCCAAATTTTCGAACTCACGTTTATATCCTTGGACCCTGACATGAAACTCGGGCTTCCACCCGAGCTACCACGACGTGAAGCAACATTGCTGTGTCGCCTCTGGCTTGGTGTAGCCGTCACCAACCATTACTCTTTTTTAATCGGTACGGCTGATAGCCCTGCATGTGCCATCTGCAGGTATGACGAGACTGCAGCCCATATTTTTTGTGAATGCCGTGCATAGAGTGCCGAAATAAAGTCTCCCTGCTGTGCACTGGAGCTTCTACGTTCACGCGCACTGACGGAAATGAAGATTCTCTGCCAATGGCCGCGGCGTTCTTCGGCGGTGAAGACCTCCCAGACACCGCTCCGCTCCGTGAGAACTTCGGGCCTGCACGACAGGCTGTGACTTTGCCGAACGCTTGCTGACTTTGCATACTGACTTCATATTTCTGCCACTCTCTTTTCTCCTTCATCTTTACCTATATACCCTTATTCCTCTCCCCCCGTGCACGGTAGAAAACCGGTTAACCTCCCTGCCTCTCCTCCTCCTCCTCCAAAACAAAAATAGGCGAGACTCTTTTGGAGGTGAGTGCTTCAGTACAGCTGGTGGTACCTCACGCATTGTAGAAACCTTTAGCCCGAAAATATGTTCCCTTATTTTGATGTACTGACAGCGGCAACGGAAGAGCTTTTTATTATGCTCGGCTCGGAAGGAAACCCTATGGTCTATACTTATGGAAAGTGTGTACAGTCTGTCGTGCTATGGTAGAGTGATTATGATATACTTAAGCTTTAAGTAATAGCCTTTTAAGACTGTTTGCACGAGTCTGAAGCGGCTAGCTTCACACTTTATTAGTATTGGGAGTTCAACCTTGATACAGGGAATATATTCCTATCAGCGAACATCTCCGTCTTGTGCATTTTCGAGGCGGGATATAACTTGACAGGAATTCTTCCTCAAAGAAGCATCGCGAAAAATGAAAGAAGAGGGATCCCAAAAGATGCAACTGGTCTCTATTAGCCTTCATATCAGCTTCAAAAATAAGTGTCACTCGGATCCTGTCATGACGTCAGCCTCGTTACATAACAGGAATATAAATAACTTAGGCCGCAGAAGTGCACAAATCTGCTGGATACGACCACCACTGCTTTTCTTCCCTCACATTACAGAGGAAGCCATATAAGAGCTCTCTGCGCAGTGTGCACATTTTGATACATAGGAAACGGGCACGGGCACCTACGCAAAAGATAATCACGGCTGCTGGTGTTTGTGGGCTTTCTGTGGGGAATGTCTGCTCGTCGAGGGTGCCATGCTGACAAACAGGCCCCGTGAATCGCAGCTACTGCCTATTACAAGCAAGAGGCTTGGGGCAGTGGGCGTACAGTCATTCCCTACTTAATGGAGAGCGTTACAAATGAGTGCTTCATTAAGCCGACGTGTGTGTGCGTGAAGAATGCATCTCGAGCTACGGGGCTTAGTCAACGCAACTCTGCTATCACTCTCCTCTTTTGCCACTGGGGAATGAGCCGGAGATTATTGCACCACGAATCAGTTCCCCTTTCATTATCTCCGGCGCGATAATGAAATCTGGATGATATGTCGTTGTTAATCGGCGCGGCGTTGTGTTCTTCGTAGCGTGCTTCGCTGGGACTCATTGTATCCCTTTTAGCCGACGCGCGGGTTGCTGGTTCAGTGATCTGATTAGAAGATTAAGCAAATCTCCGTGTTTCCTGGATAGTGAGCCCGTGAGGAAACGCATAATTTAAAGATGGATTCAAAGAGCGGGCTCGTACAAGGCACGTGGGGGGCTAGCGCGAGGCTAACCTCACTTGAATAAAACAAAATCAACGCGGTTTCCTACTTTAAAGTTCCTACATAGAGCTAGCGGCGTACTCTGAACATTAAATTACTTAGCTGAACTCAGATAATTCATAGCGGTAAAAAATGAGTTACCACAATTTCATAAAAAAAAAAGATATATAACGTGGCTAGCGAGACGCTAAACATTCCCGCGGTTCCTCTTCAACAATATTCAAAGCTTTCATGCGATCTGAGTAAAGCGAGAAAAGAAAAAAAAAACTCGAAGACAGAATGAGAGCACAGTTCATCATCAGCGAAGTGCGCGGCGTTGCGGGTGCAGAGATCGCCCGTTCGAGTCAGCTCAGCGAAAGCGTGCTGCGCTAAATCGTTACTCGCAGCGAGCCGCGGGGGCCGGACACGGCGCGTACAACCAAAGGGGGGGGGGGGGGGGGCAGCGAGCGCGAACTGCTTGGCTGGGAATCTCATTGCTAAGCTCCGTCCCCCTCCCTTTCTCTCCTTCATCCCCTTCGCAAGAGGTCGGGCAGGAATCCTCCGGCAAACAAAAGAGGATCTTCGCGTGCTCCGCAACCGCAGGAATGCGAAGCGCGTGCAGCGCTCCTCGGTGGCCGCTGCTTCCAGCCCGCTCGGCGTTGAGGCACGCTGTCACCCTCCTCCCCCTCGGTGCCACAAGGCCCGCACTAGAGGAGGCCCCTTCTGGCCTTTGCAGTTCACGCTGCCGCCACCACACGCGCTAGCTTCGGAGTGTCCGCTTTCCAAATTATGCGGTTTTTCGTCAAGCCGGGTCTTTTTTTCTCGCCATGGCGCCGAAAGAGGGGCTAGCTCTTCGTCTTCCCTCTGAATTTCATTTCCGTTTCGCCTACGGTTTTTTTTCTTCTCCCCTATATTTCGTCGCTTGCTGTAGTGTGTAATGGGTCCGAGTCGGTTCTAATGTATCACGTGTTTCTCAAGAACGGGGCGCCCTGTTTTGATTCGCTACTATACGTTAGAGGCTTAGCGAGCGGACGTGATGTACAGGCCCCGTGGGGAAGCGGAAACAAATGGCGGGTCACTCGAGATAGCGCCGTTTGTCTCGCTTAAGAAATGGCCGTGGACAGTTTTTCTGTGTTGCCTCGGCACGTGGCCAGCGTGGGTTTGTGGTGTAGCAGGTCGCTGTATGCGTTGACGGCCTTCGAGTGATGGTCTAGGTCACTTGCTTATTGATTAGCGATGATGCGCCGAGGATAATAACGAATTGATGCGGGCGCAGCGCTTATTTACTTTTAGTGTGCAGACGTTCGAATTTCAATTTTGATCGGTTTGAGGAGTATTGTTGCATGGAACAACTGTACTGATGAGCACTGAAAGTACTACGCATAGAAGGGCCAAACAGACGAAGCTGTTCGCATCTCGTTCGGCGCAAGATAGGATTGGAGTAATCCAGTGCGACACTTACCATCTTATTTCGTGTCGTACTTGTCCATCATAACTGATCTTACATGAGGAGATGTGGACAGGTAAGCACATATCTGAAAACGAAAATTCAAAGGCATTTGTTAATTCAAGGACACGGTTATGCCACTGCACTCAATTAAAGCAGCAGAAAGGGCGCGAACACATAGTACACAGGACGACACGGAACTTTCGGTTCTTATTGTGCGTTTATTGCCGAGCTCTTCACTGTTCTAGGTTACGCTGCCGATAAATCTAATTGTAGTACTTCCACCCAGCCTTCTTTTACTCAGCAAATTTAAAACTCTAGCTCCGACCGCCAGCGTCTGGTTGGCGGTGCGTGATTTTCTGGTCGTTTTCCGGTGACTCGCGAAGCGTTTTCAGAAAGCGCGAGAGGCGTGACGTAGAGAAGCACAACCGCGAGTAAACGACACTGCCTCCGCGGTCATCATCGCTTTCATTACCATGATGAAACCGGGGTGGGCGTCTTCTGTGCCGCGCTACCAGGCAACGGCAGAGCTGGAACAAAGTAGCGTACGGGCTCCCGAAAATCCCAGCGCGCGATAAAAGTTGCACGGGTCTGTGCGGTGACCGGCGACGGCGTTCCCGCGTCACGGGCCATCCAATCCAGTGACGACGGGACGCGGGGAGACATGCGAGGCGCGCGGCACTTCATTAGTTATCTCATTAGCGGACGCTTCTCTGTGTGTGCCTTTCTGACGAGACGTCCAATCGCAGGCCAGGTGGGTAGACAGACGAGAGTGGAGGAGAAAGAGAGAGATAGAGAGAGAGAGAGAGAAGAAATAAGTAATACAGCGGCGGAGCAGTCAGCGCGGTGTGGCGAAGAGCAGCTATACGTCTGCTGCCGGGCGAGGCTGCCACGTCGACGCACCAGCGCTGAGCAGACGAGTCACTTTAAAAATGCACGCTGTTTTTACGGGGCGTTCCCGAACCGAGAAATCACGGTGCGCTACGCTACGACCATGGCCTTTTTTTTTGTCCCGGCTGCTGTTTCTGACACTGATGGGAAGGTTCCTCTATTTGTTTTCCTGTCGCCGAGAGGGAGGCACCTGCTTGACAAATAGCTCCCCGTAATGAATCTGCAACGCCCCCTGGTGCCACCTTTACCCTGCACTTGATTCCAGGGATGACCTCGACGCCTGCCGCGGCCGGATACTGAAAGGACGGCTGGCTTCCAGGGCAAGCGTTGCTGCACTCGCCCGACACGAAGCAGGGAGCCCGGTACGGAAGAAAGCGCACTTTCATGGTCGACTGTCCTTCTTAGGTTTTATTCGGCAATAATAAGAGATGTGCGTCATAGTTCAACTAGGACGCAAGCTTGGAGGTGTTTTTCCTAGCGTAGGAATAACGAGTGGGAGCGAGAATGACGTATAAAGTGCTCAAGAAAGGAAATGTGCATTTGTTTAGGGAGCGAGAACTGAAACACTTAGTGGTATAATTTTGTCCCGAAATGCATTTGAAATCCCTTTAAATCCAAACTTTTTTAGTAGCAAACTAAGACAAAGAAAACGAAGATAATTTTAGGCGGCAAAAATTTAGCTTGCACAAGCTTGCGCTTTAAGTGCAAAGTTTTTGGATAGTTAAAGGCAAACTTTGCCGCAGAGACAAAGGCGCCCATATTCAAATTACAAGTATAGTGGGAATGGACGTTGAAGCTAAATTTAAAAAAGTGCGGATTCTTACAAAGTAATGAGACAGGCTAGCAGACTGCGAAGGTAAAACTACAAAGCAAGTCGCATCCCTGTGGGACGCCGCACGTATTAAAAAATGATCCGTTAGAGTCTCTGAAATTTTAATGTATGTGAAGCTCTTCTTGCTCTTCTGGTGCAATCTTAAAACGGCGCAAAAGTTGACGGCAAGCGTCTCTACGTCTCCGAGGTGCGAAAATGCCTGTTTTGGTTTATTGGAAGCGAGAATTCTGTGTTGTTTAAGTATTGGTCTCAAGAAGCAAGGAAATGTGCTATGTTTCCTCGGTGCGCCGCAAAAATATGCGCGTGCAGCAATGTCTGATTAGGCTCAACATGTGGTGCTTAGGCTTCGATTAGGCTTAACTTTCGATTAGGCTTAATTTTCGATTCGGCTCAACATCATGACACTGGGGTCCTATATTGTAACGATTTCTTACTCGATTCACTCTTCAGCCTCTTTACCATTGGTAAGCCCTAGGATCTTGGCAACGCCTTGTGAGTCAGTTCCTCTTGAAGCATCTTAACCAGCTTGTGGTCACTGATCCTTTCGCAACAAAAAAACTTTTTGGATATCATTGAATTTCTTCAAGATAAGCAGCAAATTGGGTATTTCTTCTCTGTTGATGCGAAAGATATTTTCTATTCCATTCCCCATAAGGAATTGCTCACAGCCGTACAAGCATGCATTGAGGAAAGTGGGGTTACGTCCTTTCAAAACGCAGCTGGTGTGTCACTAGGGAATTTTATGACTTTGTTAGAATTTTACCTTAATGCTACAGTGGTAGAATTTGGCAGTGGCTTGTTTATACAGAAGAAAGGGATTTGTATTGGTTCCTGTGTTGCGCCGGTTATGAGCAATATTTTCCTTTCCATGGTTGATCGAAGTGTGAATCAGCAGATAGATAAAGATAAGGTATTGAAGGTTTTCAAGTACGGCGATGATTTTTTAATCCTTGTAAGTTAACAGGACGCCCAGTCCTACCTAGGCACAGTTAACGAGATTTTAAGAATTTTTAGTGAGAACGGAGAAGGATTGAAATTTACACAGGAGCAACCGGAAAGTAACAAATTACGGTTTTTAGACCTGGAACTTTCAATAACCAATGACAGGTTGTGCTGGATGTACCACCCTGGTGCCCAGAAGGGATTCTTGTCTTATAAATCGGCGCACTCTAAGACTGTGAAGCGAGCCATTGCCATGTCAGGTTTAAAGGCCGCCATTGCGAAGTCCTGTTGCCATGCCATGGAAACAAGCTTCCAGTTTCAGATGGTAAGGCTTCAGAATGCAGGCTTCCCACAGACTGTCCTGACAAGTGTGGTGGAGTCCCTTAGTGAAGTTCGCGGTGCTGTAGTTTGTTTACCGCATCCGGTCGCGTAGTGGAATGCCCATTATGTGCTTTTCTTGGGCCCTCCGCACAACCGCACAGAAAGGGGTCAGTGAACCCAGCGGGAGAAGGGAGGCGCCGAATGGCGGGGGATTACAGGAGACTTCAAACTCCCCTTATGGACGGAGTCGTTAGGCGGCATCCTGTGTGCACGTGTGTACGGCGAGGCTGACCCGCGTCACAGTGCGTGGCTCTTTGTACCATGTCTGCAGCGGCATGCTTTGACCTATTGTCACGCTAGCTGCAGGCATGAGGAGCGACGACGAGAAACAGATGAGTTGAAATGGCGTTCCTCGAACTTGGCGGCAACCGGACGTTGGGAAAGCGAATGTTCACGAAGCTCGCAGCGGGAAAGCATAATTATCCGAAATCGTGGTGGTGGAAAGTGTGCATATGTGTACAGTGTCGCGATGAGTTACCTTCTTTCCCCAATCATTCATTGGTTGTGTTATTCTTTCCCCAACTGCTGATTGGTGGTATTTTCCTTTCCCCAATAAGTTATTGGGGGGATGTTTGTATAGTACTTGATTGGCTATTCTCCCACCGAGGGCGGGGACAGAGGATTTAAAACCTGCTGCTTCGGCAGGACCGAGGGCTGGTTTCGTCACCTAGAACTGCGAGCCAGTCAAGTGTAAATATGTTTTCTCCTTGCTTGTATCCTCCTTTGTGCTTTTAATTGTTATAAAAAGTTAACCTCTCCTAAAGTGTCCTCTTGCAATGTGATTGAGCAAAACGAATCTGCAAGACGTCAAGAATCCTACAACAATCATCATTAACTAAATTTCCCTCTACGAGATCAAGAGGGAACTGCAAGACGTCAAGAATCCTACAACAATCATCATTAACTAAATTTCCCTCTACGAGATCAAGAGGGGGAATCCAACTCCCTTCTTCATAGCATAAAAAGCGTGGAACGAAAGGAGTCTAAGCTTGTTGAGGAAAGAATTAAGCCAGAAGTGGTTCCCTAATCCCACCGCGTTGCCCATAATCTAAAGAAAGTTGCATCTAAATTTAAGGTCCCAGTAGTATTCTCCGCTCCCTGTAAGCTAGCCTCGTTGTGTCCTCGTGTCAACTAAAAAAAAAGAGCAGAAAAATCCCGTGGAACCAGACACACCCGTAGGTACGTGGAATGCAGTGAAAGGGTTGTATATGAGATCCCACTCACATGTGGAAAAGTGTATGTTGGACAAACGGGGCGTTGCGTGAATGAAAGGTTGAGGGAGCATGAACGTTCGATGGGGACTGGAACAGGTTCGAATCTGCCTCTTCATTGCAAGGAATGTGAACTAAGCTCCTGCTGGCCCATTTTTGAAAAAAAAAAACCGTTGCTTTAGGTAGAGGCCATGATCGAGTGTCCCGTGAATTAAAAGAAGCTTTTTGATCAGAAAAAAAGAACGTAAATGCTGTTAGCGATGCATCTATCTTCTTGTAAAAAACTGAAGAAGGCTTTTTAGAAAGGTTTTCCTGAGTGCGAGCAATTTTTTCCCCCTTAATGTAATCTTAAGTGTTCAGTGCAAATGCCTTTTTTATCAACGTTTTCTTGCTTCACGTGTTTTTTTTTACTGCATTTGTTGCGTTTTTTATGCAATATTGTTTTCTTATCATCATGTTGGATTCTATTCAGTCATGTTTCTTTGGCCCTATACACCGCGTGTCATGCTTTTAATGTTCTTTCACTGCTTTTTATCGTCTTAGCTACGTCATGTTTTTAGGCTTTGTGTCTTTTATCGCTTTTATCACCCTTTACATCATTCTGACGTTTGCTGCAGCGGATGGGTGGTGTGACGGTGTGTCTATATATTACGTGTTTCTTTTCAATAAAGAAGCAGTTGTCGTAGCGCGTTGTCCTGTCCACCTTTCCTGCGAGTGTCTTGTGTTTTGCGCTAAATTTTGTACGAAGAGCCCTGGTTATGTTGCCAGAGCCGGTTAGTGCTGTTTCGTGCTGGCTACCAGCCCTGAAGACACATGCGGCTTAGTGAGAAGAATGGGGCAGAACAACGAGTGGGGAGAAGAACTGGCACAAAACAGAGCCAGCAGAGGCAGTTTAGCGCGTCCTAATGGCTAGTGATCCGGGATTCAGCTATACTCAGAAAGTCAGGAGCCAAACACCTATTTATGAGCTGCTCGGACTTCATGATTACGCAGCGTACACGCTGTAACTTAGTTACAGAAGCATAATAGGAATCAGCATCAATCATATGCCTTTCTCTATATTCAAACTCTATATTCAAACAAAATTCTACACTGATAGTTTGATCTTTTTGTTGCGCCTTACTTCGAGTACTGCGAACTGCTAACACACGCACTGTGACTGTTTATTGTTCGCGTTAAGACCAAACAGATATTCATAATCATAAATATGAATAATACTCAAGCTAGTACCGAAGAAAACCACAGTGCTTGATGTGAGAAGCTTGTGAAAAACCGGTTTTCTTCTACACCCCGTGCACACCAAACCCATCAGCCATGATGCTCTGTGGACATCCTGCCTTTGCACCATAGACATAAAATCATGCGTTTGAACTTACCTGATTAAACACTTGTTCTGTTGCTGGAAAAGCTAGTACGCGGAGCTGCTATAGATACTTTTAACCACTCCGAAAGGTATCTAGATTGGTTAGCAAGCGTCCTTCTCCTCAGGTGTCGCCTTGTTGGGTGTCTTGACTGGAGTGCAGACAGAAATGTACAGCTCACCCTTTGATCCAAGGATGGCGTCGGAATTCCTTTTCGAATCAGTCACAATGGAATGTCGGCGGCGACAATAGCATTTTAATGTTTTTGTTTTACAGTTTTTCAAGTCCTTGTTCACATCACTGATGTGTTCCATCGTATCAAAATCAGCGCTTACGAACGCAGACAGAGGACGAGATGAGACAAACTGAATGCGCTAACTGATCAGCGCCTTCAGTTTGTCTCGTCTCGTTCTCCGTGTTCGTAAGTGCTGATTTTTAATAGGATGGATCACCACCAACTCGCCCAATCCTCTTCTATAGTTCACTGATGTGGGTTGGATCTTAAAAGACTTTCCCTTAGTCCTTGTCGTCATTGCTCTTAGAAGGTGGATTAATCGCGTAAAATTGGGCATAGTAGAGAAAAAGATTACTCGATTCAGGTGGTTAGAAGTGTTGTTGTCTGGGAAGGTAGATAACTTTATGTTCTGAAAAAGAAAAAAAAAGCCGGCAGCAGTTAATCATCAGCTCTTTGTTTCGACGGTAGAGAGAGAGAGAGAGATACAGAGAGGGGCAAAGGCAGGAATGTTATTCGTCTGCAGAAAAGCGACAATGGAAAGCTTGTGGGTTGAAAATTGCCAGAGCAGACCCATCTTTTGCGGGGCAGAAATATCCGAAGAATGCCGACAGCTCTGTGATGACAACCTCAAGTTTCCAACACTTCCGACCATCGTTGTGAGTTGCTAAACTCGTGCAGTTAGTTGCTTCATGCGAAAGTATATTAACTATCCTCCTTGGTCATTTTTATTTCTTTTACGCTAACGTTGTATACTCATCTTCTCCGTGCCCTCAGCACATAATTGCGAAACACTCAGAACTGCCGCGTCCGTATGAAAGCCGAACAACCTTATCATCATTCTCCGATGAGCATCGCAATTTTCTCGTTTTTTCGCTTCGTCGAGCTTTTCCAATCTGCACGACTGTTGTATCATTACTTTTTATGCATTTGTGAGCAGCATCTGTGCACACAGAAGTTAGTAGCTTCTCTGTGCAGGAGATGATGTGGCTGCTGCAAGGGCCCAAAGAAATATTACCCTGCCCCAGTAGGGGCACAGGGAGCAAATAGTAATTTGACGTTGGTATGCAAGTAAGAGAGGATGGAGCAAAATATGTACGAAACATATCTGCGCAGAGTCCTTGCGCAAGGGCTTCTGGGAGCAATATGTAGAGAAGCCACACTTGCTCGTTATTTCTGCAGTGCTCTGGAGCAAGCGTACCATATATTTAGGGTCGGAAGGATAGGAAAGGTGCACACAACTTGCCTTTCACCAGAATGGTTCCTGATTGGCCAACGCTCTCCTCCATGTTTATCACCCTGGTCGCTTTCCTCATAAGCTAGTTCATCAGAACTTTTCCATGGGCTGGTCACGCAGGGGTCGAAGAAAAGAGAAATGCCGTTTATTGGGGCTCATAATTCACTTGTAAGCACAGTGTTCAGTAAAATGTGCGTGATCTGACCGAAAGAGTTATTGGCAGTGCCAGCTTTCCATGCCGTTTCTGTATGCTTGTGCAAGAATTTAAGAAAAGGACTACAGGCCGTGTTAAGCTGCCTCGTTTTTTCCCGCGCTCTGACTGTTAAAAACGCACTATTTCACGGAAGACTTTCGATAGTTCTCAAGAATAGGTTTTTTTTTTTAAGCTAACAATATGGCTTTTTCAGCATTGTATTACCACCATTGGCGGACAACAAAAACCGGTGAATCGTCTTAAGTAGTAAGCTGTTTGACTAATTTTTTTATAATTAACTTTTTAGGTAGTAGAGTAAGGCGCCTAGTTGTAATTAGAGATTTGTAGCCGGCCGTTAGTAATAGGCATATCAGTTTTTAGAATTTTGAAAACGCGATTAGCCTTGGTGCTGTGGCTCGACAAAATATGGCTCCGCACTGTGCAGGCGCAGCACGCTATTGCGTTCGAAGCGCAATCACGCTTTCTCCATCGGCAATGAAGAAGCGTTGTCTGTCTACAAGAAAGCGCACCAACCTCCGCTACCAGTATGCGTGCACCACTGCTGGAAATTTCAATTAGGTGACGCGTGAAAAAGATTCGACGACAGTTGCGTGCTTCGTTTACTTTTGTCCGTGCCTGTACATGCAACTTTATTACCTTAAAAAATTATTACCTTAAAAAGAATGGCACACTTTGAGTTCATACTTTCATTCTTTACTAGTCGTCTTAGATATTTGCCTGATATTATTTGCATGTAGCCGAATCCTGATACCTTGATCTGTTTATAGATTTATACATTTGCGTCTATTTTAAATGTGTTTTGTAATTAAAAAGTTTGTACTGAAATCATTTTACCCTCTTCTCGTGTGTGTACCCTTGTGATGCTTTGTAAATACTTACCAGCTATTTTCCCCTAGCTTTTTGAGATGCCTTAATTCTTGTGTAAGTTCTACGCGTTTTGTTTGATCTGTAGGCTTTTAGTTTATATAATCCACAATATATGTGTTTCTTCTGTTGCTGCTCTTACAAGTGTTGAGAGTGATGTATAGCCTTCTTTACACTAACTTACTGTCTTTATTTTGGTATACTGTTGCCTGCATGCTTGTATACTTTTTTCTATTGGACCCGTTACTAGCCGTTGGCTATGAGTCCGAGCAGTGTTTGCGTACATTTGTAAACCAACAAAGACCAATAAATGAATGAATGAAAAAAAAAAAAAACTTCGATGAACTGTTTTTTGCAGCGCTTTTGAGAAGAACCTGAGTGCCCACCAGCGTTAATAAAGGAAAAACCAAAAGGAATGTGGATTGTGGGGCTTTGACGTTCCGAAGAGACTCGGGCTAGTAGGGCGCCGTAGGGGTGGGGCTCCGGATTTATTTAGACCACAGGAGGTTTTTTAACGTGCGCTGACATTCACAGCTCACGAACATTTTTGTACTGCGCCCCCGTCGCAATACAGCTGCCACGGACGGGGTCGCACCCGCGACCTTGGGACCAGCAGCCGAACTCCAAAGCCCCTGAGCCACAGCGGCGGGAAGCAACGAAATGAATGCAAGCAATTTATTCTTGGCGGGTAATAGTGGACAGCGTGTAATGAAGTGCCCTCAGGCCAAGAAGTGAGCGGCGGGAGTTCGAAGTTATGAAATGCTTTCTAGAAAACCTTCACTGGATCACTGCGAATTATTGTAGTAAAACTTACGAACACCGCTTAGAGGGCGAAAAGGGGGAGGAAAGTGCTAATAATATGCTCCTGTTTTTTTTTTTTATTTCGAGGGCAACAGTTTTATACACCACGGAAAAACATTTTTCATCTCCACGCTTTTCACGCTTCTTTGGCAGCTTAACTGTTGTGCCTTTGCAGCAAGGTATTTGTAGAGAAATAAATTAGCGCTGGTTTGTTATACCAGCAGTTTTATATCTTTTCTGCTATTTTAGTGCGTTAAAAATGACTGCTTAACAGGCTTCCCACCTTAACATCTGAACCTAGTGATTCATACTTTACCTAAGCAATGAAGGGTGAAAAAGCAGAGTCAAGACAGGTGGCCAGTGCTCACCGGATCGCGGAAACTGTAATCAGAACAGCACGCGCGCGCACCTTCGCTTTATGGACTGACCCGCGGCCGTACAGCTCATCTGGGAGATTTGCGAAGGCCGGTGGCTGCGGTGAGCGCGCGCGTTTCTTCATTCCATTGGGCCGTGCCGTTGCCGCGGCCAGAGCCTGACGGGTGTGTTCACTCAGCGAGCGCGCCGCGACCGGGCCGATCGAAACAGTGAGACTGCCGAGGGCGTCGGCTAATCACGGCTGGCCCGGAGAACGCCATTATGCAAATTTCTGAATACTCCCTCCTCCCCTCACATCGGCCTCATTTTTCCCGCGCTTTCTCTTAGGGCTCGCTGAATCCTCAGGGGAAAGAGGCGCCTAGAGTAAATTTGCGCTCGAAGCAAGGGAGAAGCAGAAGCGAGGAGGCGCAGCTTGGTCGCGCGAGAATCGCAGGGACGGTCATGTCTGCGAAAGTTAACTTTGCCTCTCGCTACTCGCGTAGGAACGACGAGTATGTAGAGGCGCCAGCGCAAACAAGCGAAGCCTCCTGGTGAATATCGATGATAAATCAATATTTGTCACTCATCCGCTGGCCTGCTCCTCCTCGGTTCTTCCTTGCTACTGTTTGCGTTCGCCCTTTGTGGCCGCTCAACGTTCGCGTGAAATGACGTGTCCTGCAGTTGACGTCTTGACGTTGAACGCATACCTCCAGCGAAAAAGGACAATGAAGAACTCATTAGGTGTGCTTTTCATCATTTTTTTTTTGTTCTAAAGTGTGGCCTAAACTATTTCTACTTCGGTATTTTTACTACTTGGGAAAGTGCGGTAGGTCGTTTAACTTCATCGTTGGCCTGCCATGAAGGGGGATATAATTAATGAAGCAGAAAGTTGCTGGAAGACGTGTAAAGAGAAAAGAGAAGCGAAGGTCGCATCGATGAAAATTTTAGGGGCTTAAATAGAAACTAGAAGTCGGAATAGAAATAGAAATTGGTTTCGGATGTCTCACAACTTACACGAAAAATTTTGTGCCGTGAGTTACACCTGCTGTATTTTCGCGGTTTTAATCAAGGCCTTCAGCCACCGGAAACGATGCACTATTTAGCTCGCGCTTGTTACTGTATTCAAGAGCCGCACTGGATCCTACATTGATCCCTAGGTGCGAGGTTGCTTTCAGTACCTACTAATTAAGTCGTTCGTTATATGTGAAAATTTGCAATGAATGACGTAATTTCGATGCCACGCAGCTTCCACACGCTTGGGAGAATACTCTTAAAACATTTATATCTGGAGTTAAATGAGGCGCAGGGCTTCGAATGAGCAGGTATAGCCTTAAAAAATTAAGAACTGACAGGCGTAGTTCATAAAGCCTGTGCAGGTAATTGGCCTTCTTTTGATGAAAAACATACTCAAAAATGAGAAGGGTGCTACTGGCACGACAAAGAGGGAAGCAATAGGTAAATTCCTGACACCGCACTCTGTGAACAGCGCCAGAGAGCTCCGTAGCGTGCGGTGGGCCAAACTTGCACCGCCGTCGGGTAAACACAGCCTTTTGTACCATGGCACACAGTGCCGCTGCTTTGGACAGGGGATTTCATCTTCGTGCCACTGGCATTGTCAGCGTGGAACAATGTAGTACCTGGCACCATATGCGAGCGTTCGCGCGACGTATCGTCTTTTGGGAGCATAGAAAAGCCGTCAGCGGGCTCATCGTTTAATACCTAAGCGGGTGTCCCCGCGTCGACAGAAGTGACAGCGGGCTTCGCAGGAAGAACTGAACACGCACACAAAACAACGCTACTCTGAAGGCTGTTTGTAGCTTATGGTTAAAAGAAAAAGGCTGACATATTGCTTTTTTTTTTCTGTCGTTTGCGGTAAGGCTTCGTGCTTAAGCGAGCCTAGTGGCACCGCAGTGGCGTTCGGGAAAGGTAACGAGAGCTCGACTTGACGACAGGCAAAAGTTGTTTGCTGAGAAGGGTTGTTGATCTTGGAAAGGAATGACCATGCAGTATTTGGAAACTACTTGATCAAAGCACGAGCAAGGAATAACCGCAAGCATTTGGGATATCGTTGTTAGCTGCGAGAGAGCAGAGTGAGAACACTGTGGTAAATAGTTAAACCTGAAAAAGAGCGATACCAGTAATGCTTTACGTCTCAATAGTTTTTGACTTTTGATCGCTGCAAAAAGAGAGACGTGCACGACAGACACACCTTTCGCGGTGGAGATGAAGAATAGATAGACGACGGAAGACATGCTGTTTTCTTGACGTCCTCAGCGATAACTGAAGTGAGAAATCACAGTACCACCAGCGTAAAACTTTAAACTCGAGTAGTTATAGGTTTGGGGTTGTACTAGCTTTAAAATGGCGCCCGCGGATATACAAACACTTCTTCCAGTCTCGGCGTTCTCTGAGCAGGTGTTCTAGTTTCGGGGAAGAAAACTGGAAAGCTACGGCTTCCTCCTCGCTAGCTGATATCGACATAGCTTTTCAGTGCAGCGCATGCTGGGAATGACATTTCATTCCGAGCGAGAGTGAAGTCTCCTCCACCCTCTCCTGTTAATAGCAAACTGACACAACTCTTTTTCTTGAGCGTTGCGAACTAGAAAACTGAAATGCACAAAGACCGCAGAGCCCAAGAAGAGGGGACGTTCCCTGTCTTCGGTATGGGAGCTTAGCGCGCCGAAGCAGCTTGGGGGAGCGAGCCAGCTAATAACGCAGCATGTTTCGTGAACGCTTGCGGGTTGGTGCGGCCTGGAAAAAAAAGAAAAAACATGAGGAACAAAATTGCGCCATCCAGGAAGCGAATAGCCGTTTCGGGCGGAGGGAACGCTGCCACTGTAGGAACTAGCGTTACGCACAATTGCCCCTCATCATCTAAGACCCCATGAGGCTGGCGCTCCATGGAACTGCGCCTCGCGGGTCATGGAAGGGTTGGGATTGCAACTCAAATGGTGGGAGTGTGCCGCGAGGGCTACAGAAAGTGGGAAGCGAAGGGGACACTTGTGTTTCGTACTGTTTGCCGGCCAGCGAGATACGTGCGATGTGTGGGTATTGGAGCGATGCAGGCGAGAGCGGGTGGAAATAAAACGACTTGCTTTCTTTTTTTCATTTCAGAAAGAGTTTCTACACTACGTAAGTTGTGTTTGCGGTGGCCAATTTCTGCCTTTACATAGGGCAGCCACCGAGATTGTTAGCCAGTTTTGTCTCTCGAGAAGGGCATTGTTTGAAGCGTAATTCTATTATTTTAATGCCACAGCGCGAACCCCACTGTGTGGATGACGGTGTTTCCTTTTTGATGTTAGAGTTTCATTGTTATGACGAACAAAGAAAAAAACCCCTTGGGTGCTTTTTCCTGCGTACATTTCACCATTTGCAGTGAGGGACACGCGTAGATTCTTTGAATCGCGTTTAGCACGCCTCCTGTGGTCGCGGGAGCCAAGAAAGAAGTGGAATTGCGCTGAGCGAGGGCGGGGTCCAGGCGGCCGAGAGCGCGGGAAAGGCGGCGGCCTCGGTTCATAAAGCCACGTTGCAAAACAAACTCGCAAAGAAAAATAAAAGACACAGACAAAGGCTCCTTCCTTCCAAGCGGGATACATGAGGCCATGAAGGAAATGGGGGCGAATGCGGGGGTTGTAAAAACGGCGGGGATTTTTAGGGGATTGCAGCCATACAGGAAGGGTGAGGAAGGCAGGGCAGGGGGGGTGTTGCCTGGAAAAGCTTCTTTGTCTATAACGTGTGCGGCCGGCTGTTCGGCAGCGCAGAAGGAGAAGAGAGAGCGGAGGAAGCCGACGCAAGAACAGACGTTGTAAGTATTTACGAGAAAGCGCTAGAAAGGACGCTTGTTCTGCAATAAGGAAACGTAGAACAAAGAAAAAAAGCGAGCAGTGAGCCGAGCCGCGGAGAAAAAGTGCGCGAAAGCCGAGGCAAAGTGGGGCCATGCGCTGCGTTCAATTCATATTTCAAGCAAAATGATGATGCGATATCTTACGACACAAGCTTGGAAAGAAGGAGTGAAATAGAGAACAATGGCATGCTGGTAAGGTTGATACGGCAGCTGCCAAGATTTTTAAATATTAACAATTATATGTTCTAAAAAGTTCAAATAGTACTAATACCAATAATTGGTGGTATGAAGAGAAAAGAAGAAAGTGCATGGGTCGGTCGACTGGCATCCACTTTATGGGCCACTATAACTGTCCAGTGCAAGTAGAAGAGAGAGAATAGACTGAAGCGAAATGAAAAGGTGAAAAGAGTGTATGCAGATCGCAGCCATGGCAAGCGCTGAAGCAACAATGTCGAAAGCGTGGAAGCCAGATATACATTTCCGCCCAGGAGTTTACTGAGGCCGACATACAGACGGGGCGGCTTTTGACGGACGCTTTGAACGAGGTATTTTTACTTCAAGCAGTAGTATTTGTAACTTCCATTTCTCTTTCTTTCTCGCGGTGCTGACATCTTTCATGTGTACTATGTATGACGCGGGATATTGCTCATAGCCATGCCGAGATTAAGACCCACGCACAAAAAAAAAAAAAAAACTCTCTGCAGAATATTTGTGGCCCAGTCACACACCAAACAAGCAGCGAAGGAGGAGGCATTGAGGGAAAGTACTTGAATAAGAAGCGTTTCTCTTTTCGGAACTAAGGAAGACTGTAGTTGGGAGATCTTCATAGAGTACACATCGCCTAGGAATAGGGTCGAAATCAGCTCGTTAACACGTGTGGCTCCTTAACTTAATTCGCTCTTATCTCAAATTGCGTCACCATTAAGTAAAACCAACGTGCAAACATTCGTTCAGCTGTCGTTTCCGGTGCCATATAAATGTAAACCTCAATAACAAAACTGAAAAATTTTATCAACCGCTGCATCCGAAAACTATTTCCCCTCTTCCTGCGTTTCCTCACCCTCATAGCTCTTGCGCAAAGCTCGCCCATGTCCGTCTCGGCCTTTTCGTAATCCTGCCTACCACTGCCGGTTAGCAAGAGATCGCATTAATCGAATGCGGGGGCCTGCATATAGTCCGGCAGCGGAAGCATCCACGCGCGGCTTCTTTCCCCCCGATCGGCTAATGAGGCCATAGATTCCGGGATGCTCTCCGTTAATGAGTTCCAGCAATATGCATTACCTGCGCCGTTTTCACGGCAGAGCGCGCGCTTGACCCGTACTCCTCCCATCCGTCAGGCCGGATCGCCGCCGCCCGTGCGCCAGTCTGCCCGACTGGTTCCCGTGCCGGAGGCGCAGGGCCCGAGCTCCGAGCGGAGCGCCGAGTCTCGCAGCGGGAATGCGAGAGCGTTGTAAACTCTCACCGTGGAAGTGGCGCGATCAGGGGCTTCATTGTGGCATCTGCACCCGGTATTCGTCGTGCTCTGCGTTCGGTAGGATTAGGAAGGTATCATGCCCGCTCCATTTAGCCCCGAGCGTACGTGTAGCACGCGGACAGCGCATTCCGAACAGAAGGGCTCCTGCGCCGTGCCGTCATGCTGCGTAGCGGCGCCAGTTTGACTGAACGGGTGCAGCGCTACTTTTCCGAAAGTGCATCCCGATTATTCCGCTCAGCTTGTAAGGGCGACTGTTTACCCAGGCTTTCTCGTGTTTCGAAGCTTAAGAGCTCCGGCTGCGCTGTTTGAAGTTTGCCACTTGCGAGATGGTTGCGTAAATGATGAATAACACTGACAGTTTTAGATTAGAGGTAGGATCTTGATATTAAAGCTTATAGTAGTTGTGTGAGCGAACTTGCCGTTAAGGTTGGTAGTGAACAATATTTACGAGCTTTCATAAGAGCTTTGTTCACGGTTACTTCGGAACTACACGGCAGCTAATATTTTCATTTAAGGCTCCAGATTTTCGGATGCTTGAGGACGGTGAGGATTTTTCAAATTTTTGTGATTGAGCGCAACAATTTTAATTACGAAAGAAAAAAATCACTAACAGTGGCATTCGTCGACTCCGTACTATGCTCGTTTTTGGGAACCGAAGTTACACAGTTAGTAGTACACCATGTCTTGTAACGTCATGGCTCTAGCCTTTCCCGCATTAAGCACGTGACTAACTTGTTTTGCGGTACCCCTGTTTTATTAACATTGATTATATTGTTCAGAACTTCGCTGTTCTTTTTTTTATTACAATTTGTTTCAAAGAAGTACAATTTTATGTCGTGAAACTGTACTTGTATCACATAAAATATTCTACCAATGCTCGGTTTTTTAATACATTGCAAAAACAATTTGGTAACCATTATATGTCTTTGCAAATCGTTTTTGGTCCCTTCGTGCCTGCGGGATGACGGATATTTATGGAATAGAGAATCATTTGAAATCGAGAAAATAGAAGGAATACTTGCAACCACATTTACAAAGATTGAAGGCGAATTGACTTCCTTGCCTCCCCGAAGACCTCCACGGCCGCGCGAGGATGGGGTCTGCCCACTTTCTTCACAGGGGTGCGTGACACAACTGTCTAAATAGCCCTTGTATCCCCTCTTAGAAGGCAATCAGCAACAGGTTTAAAGTCACATATGCTGCCAGATTTCTCGGACGTTATTCATTCAAAGTGAATCACGACCTCGAGCTATCATCGTCGCTGGTCCTGATATCATGTTTCTTCTTCTGCTATTATTGCACCTTAGGAGAGCAAGCGAGGAGACCAGCAAAAGGGGCGGGACAAGCACTTTGCCATTGTGAGAAGGAACGCATAAAGGAACCATATGCTAATGCAGCATGTCGACACTACCACCCCAAGGAGCGTAAGAGGAGCTCAGTGGCACATTCACTCGCGCAAACGAGTACAAGAAAAAGGATAGAATAAAAAAAAAAAAAAACTAAGGAAATAATTTGCCTGCCGTTTAGCACTGCTAAGCACGAAATATTGTGCGAAAGCACATTTTTTTTTTGCAAAGGGACACCACCGCCACGTACTTGAAAGCACGATTGAGGTGTGCTCTGACCCAGGGAGCCAATCTACGCGTGCCTTCAACTTTTGTAGCGAGAGCTACACTACGCCAGCCGCTTCGCGAGGTCAGCGCGGCTGTGCGCTGAGCCGTGGCACCACTGCTGCACCAGCTGTGCGCATGCGCGGAATGACGTCAGAGCACGCAGCTGGTGTGCGCGCCGCGCGCCTCGCCGCTGCGCCGACGGCGGAGTAGACATCGCCCGCCTCGTCAGTTGTGCGCATGCGCGGAGTGTCGTCAGAGATGCGGCGGGTGTATATATTACAATGATACGGAGCCTGTGGCAGAAATGGGCAGCTCGGAGGAAGCCAGGGCTCGTTGTAGGAACGAAAGCAACAGTACCTCTCGCTACTCTACCAGGTTAAACCAGAGCTAAACCATAGCCAATTTTTTTTCATAGTCACTCGCAATTTACTCAACCTACACCGGCGACCTATGCTCCAGTGCCGCGTTTCTACAGCAGTGTTGCCAACGCCAACATGTATTGGTGTAGTGTCGGGTTTCTGACACAACGTTGTCCACGCCAACGCATGCAGCGCACACCTCTTTGCCACCACTGCCACTTAGCTCAAAGCACGAATATTAGCTTAACAGTAGCATCAGTTCACGAAGGAGACAGTGGGCAATACATAGCGCAAGACTGTGTTCCAGTTAAATCCGAGGCGTTATCGGCTGCGGCTATACCCTAGTTCTCTCGTGCAGCGATGGCCAGTGAAGCTGATCTGTTTGCGGCGCCGCAGGTTCGAATCCCAGTCGCGGCAATGTTTACTTATAGTTTGCTCAAGGTCACCCTAAATGTTGTTTCACACAAAAAGGCGAGCCGGTTTCACTGTGTGAAGTATTGCTTTCGAAATAAAATAAGAACGTAAAGAATCTTTCAATGTTTGATGGAATGGTGCAAGTGCCGAGTGAGTTTAGCACAAGTTAGCGGTTCGTCGATTAATCCTTGGAGAGCAAATTAGATGGTTCTAATGATGTCGAGGATGACAATCACTGATGGCGACTTGCAAGGCAATCGACGTCACATGCACGATTATACACAAGACAGTAATACCTCGAGCGCTCAGATCTTGCCGGAAGCAAGTCAGTGTGCTGTCAGCATCTTTTACCGTTAGTCCCACTGTGTAGACGGGAAGTCAGTAATCTCAATCGTTCTTGCCAAACAGTGAATGTGGGTCCCACTGGTCAAAACACAAAAAAAAGTGTCTGCTTGATGCTTTCACCGAGTTTCGTCACAGGACTACCTAGGCTGACCCAGCAATAAGGAAACAGCCTCGGTTTCCTCGGCGTGAGGGAAGAGCGTTGCTAGCTATTTATAGTGCCTGGAAGTCCAGTTAGATAGCACTTGGTTGATGATTCCTTCGGGACCCGACGCGCATTTGCTCCCTATATTGCCTGAGGCGGTCAAACGCTCTGAGAACGTTAACGGTGTCTTCATGACCGACGGAAGCGAAGGTAGAAGGAAGCAAATAGCGAGGTTACGACGTTTATTTATTTTTTTTGCTGCTCGCGTTTCTGCGAATAGCCGGGCCTAAGGGGCAAAGAATGTACCCTGCAATGCAAGTTAGAGAAAGCCTGAATGGATGGTCAAAATGATGGCTTACCTTTGAAGGCACCTGTCTCGAATGTGGAAAGACCACTAAGTGGAGTTCCGAGTGTTGCCGCCATGGAGATGCACCGGTCTGTTCCAAAAGTAACCGAGCAACAGGTTTTTGTTTCTTAACCGTATAACGGCGCCTTTACGGCACCCCTATAGACCGACAGGTGTCATGTCGGTGGGAGAAGGGTTCACGTCACTCTACACAGATTCAGAGCTTAAGGGCTGCCATAAGTGCTTCGCTACGCGGCTAAAAAACAAACCACCGTTTTCCGGTTGCTTTCGGCAAATACGGTACATTGTTTTCTCACGAAAGGGGCCTGTGTTTGAATGTAATGCACTAGGCGCCTTGAGTGGGCGACCTCCTGAGCTTGCTGTTCTGTTATGATGATTTGTCACAGCTTACTTGTGTGTATCTGCATGTCTGTCGTTGACTGATGTCTGTTGCAATAATATTAAGGTATTTGCTCGTACATATCCGGGGAATAACGTTCTGTAGTAATGTGTCTAGTAAAGACAAAAGTACTGAGCTTTAAACTTTCGGGCCGGACGGAGAGCCATAAGCTCACAGTAACGTCCTGACCGTGCGAAGTGTGAGGTATTCCTAATACATGTAGCAACATTCAATAAGTGGAGCTTCTAGTGCGGCCACCACAAAATGAAGTGGTTGAGAGCAGTGGACATTCAACTAGCGTAGTCAAATAGGATCTTGTCACTTGGCTAAGATGACAGCCCGGACACAGAAGTTAGCGGCAGACAAATGACTGACATAAAACTAAAACAAAATTCAAACATCTCGGTCGCGTATAAAAGCAGCAAGTGGGATCGGCGATTGTCGAGGAGCAGAATGGTCGTCGATCTCTGCTGCACTCAGTTTCAAGTTGACGAAGAGCCTTAAAGATGACAAGCTAGCTACGATACATAGGAAAACCTCAAACACCGTAGAAACAGTTGCGCGCCGCGGATAAAATCATTCCAAAGATATCTGGTTGCCTCTCGTGTGACAGTCAAAATGATAAGACCACGTGCCCACGGCTTTGAAGAAGAAACATAAAAAAATCTAAGAGAGGAATAAGCCGGGCTAGTTGGTACATTATTTGCATAAAAACAGCGCAACAAACGGGTGTTTGTGTCTCCTCTTCTTGGTCCCGTCTGTCGCGCTGTTTTTATGCAAATAAAAAAATAGTGGACACCTAGACAATGCCTGGCCTGGGTTGGAATAGCACAAGGAGCCCGTAGAGTCAATTTGGGTCACTTCCGGTTTGATGACATCACTTCGTGTGTGGCATCACATGACACAGCCCACTTGCCATATGACCCCGCATCACATGGCACGCTTATTCATGCACCTCATCATAATCACCGACCAAGCCTCATCCGACCAAGTCTCACCAACCATGTCTCATCTTAATCTCATCCGCCCGCCTAAATTCCTGCCGCCCCCTGCTACGCTTGCCTCCTCTCGGAATCTACTCTGTTACCCTTAACGACCGTCGGTTATACTTCATTCGCATTACAAGGCTTGCCCCACGCCCATTCCTTTTTGTTGATTGGTTTATTGGTTTATTGGAGTTTAACGTCTCGAAGCAACTCAGGCTATGAGGGACGCCGTAGTGAAGGGCTCCGGAAATTTCGACTACCTGGGGTTCTTTACCGTGCACTGACATCGCACAGTACACGGGCCTCTAGAATTTCGCCTCCATCGAAATTCAGCCGCCGCGGCCGGGATCGAACCCGCGTTTTTCGGGTCAGCAGCCGAGCGCCGTAACCACTGAGCCACCGCGGCGGGGCTCTTTTTCTTTATTTACACCAGGATGTGATTGACTCGCATGTGTTCTCTGACCTACTTTGCACCTTTTCGTGTCTCTTAACGTTGCGCCTACCATTTTCCTTTCCACAGCCGCTGCGTAGTTCACAAATTAAATTGGATCCTTTTCGTTAGCCTCTACGTTTCTGCCCAATAGATGAGGGCAGATAAGATACAGCTGGTGCATACTTTTCTCCTGAGAGACACTAGTAAACTGCCATTCACGATCTAAGAGAACCTGTCATATGCGCTCCACTCCATTCTTAATCTGGCTATTTTTCCCTCTCATGATCCGGATCAGAGGCCACTACCTGCCCTAAATAAACATATTCCCTTACTACTACCAGCACCTCGCTACCAATTATGGACTGCTGTTCCCTTACGAGACTGTTGAACATTACTTTGGTTTTCTGCATGCTAATTTTGAGACCTACCTTTCAGCTCTGCCTGTCTAACTCATTGATGAATGTTTTGTACGTTAAATGATGTTTTATGTTCAATATGTTTATATTCTGCCTTTCGTTAATTGTTTGAGTAAGATTGTGTTAACGCTTTTCCAAGATTGCGGTGCGCTCGAGGTCATAAGGCATTGTGTACACAGGGTGGACACAATGTCCCCACCGTCCTTCAACAGATCTTCTGTTACCTGATGCGCATCAGCCGCTTTTCCTTATTGCATTGCTCCTAATGCTGTCTTTACTTCCTCTTGCGGCACTCTGTAAGCGCCTTGTACCTAATCACAATGATATTAGGCACCGTATACCTGGTACTTCGATTGTGACAAGTACTTGCGAAATTCATGCAACAGTGAGATATGCTATACCTCACACTCTGATTTTATATCCTTTCTTAAACGGTTTCTTAGGCATATATCGTTCAAAAATTAGCTGTGGTCCAGTTCAGCCGAACCTAGTAAGACGAGCGAAAGCTCTGTTAAGTTAAGCACATAAAGGTAAGCCCACGCCACACGCTTTTATGTAGAGATCGGCGCGTCGCCCGATTTAATGCAGTTGCGAGAGTGCCGTCGGCTCCGCATAGGCAGCTGTGGCGAGGCGCAGCGAGTCACGTGATTCAATAGTTACGAGGCGAGCGAGCACCGTCGGCTCAACACGCGCTGCTGTGGCGAGTGACGTGGCATGACGTCAGAGCCAAGCCTCCACTCCTTCTGGTTTGAAGGTCAAATTTCGTAGCCACGTCACCTTCGGCTTTGTACGGCAGGAGTAAAGCTTTCGCTCTAAAACATTTTTTTTTCCCTTGCGACTGTGATAGTTAGGCGTACATCGAAACAGTCTGCGGGCATATATGATGTTTGATTTCAAGCGACGACAGAGAATATTCTTTTACGTTCCATGAAATTGTGGGGCGAGATATTACTCAAGTAATAAATCTGACCGCTTGTGTTGCAACCTTAGTGTCCGGAGCTAGGAAATCGCGCTTTTTTTTTTATCTCAGTTCCACCTTGCCGCTGGCTGGCTTCGGCACCTGAATTTAAGCACGGTTTTCAGTTCATAGCCATTACTCAAAGGCTGTCATTAATATACCAGCTACAGGTTGTCTCTGGTGTTACGTCCTTTACCCAGAGAAGCGAAGTTCTCTTTAGCATCTATAAACTGCGCTGTGTGTGGGGATGGAAAACGCGAGCGAGCCGGCCCTTCAAAAAATGAGTAATAAATTAGGTTGATAACTTATACGTCCTGCGCCACTCGTAAAACTTCCAGCACCGCGAACTATTCGGGAGAGTTTTAACTCAAGGTTTCGGGTTATCCCATTTGTTTTTTTTCTTCTTCTTCTGCAGCACGAAGCTTTGATTTATTGTGACTCTTTTCGTGAGCCAGAATGTGTCTAGCGAGCGTGCCCGGCTGCTCCCAGAAGGCGACAGCAATAGGATCCAAGTTGAGAAGGAAGAAAATAAGAATAATAAGAGCGCGCGTGGAGCCTGTTTAGTTTCTCTGCGGTTTTCTGGAGAAGCTGTATACTTGCCCGCACCGCGGTCTTGCCTGTGCCGCGCTGCGTTGCACCGCCGTCCATTTCGGTCGCCATGCTAAAGCCTGAAAGGCGTCCCGATATTTTGTTTACGGCGCTCCTGCTTTTTGAGAGGCGCTTTTTCGCGACGCGCCTTCTAACGACGTCTTGCGCGAGAACGCTGCTACCCTGCCTGGTCGGTTATCCGGAAACGAGGCTAATATTGGAGCTCTTCCGCGAGAGCAAAGTGCAACCTTATTTCTTTACAAAATGGTATCTCAAGTCTCGAGACCTCCATTTTTTTTCTCTTCGTTGTGCTCCGTCTGGGACGTCTAATTCCCAAAAAAGCGTTGGCTTTTATCCATGGTCCTGCCGCACTTTTTTTTCCCTCCCCATTTGCTTGTTTTGCGATAACTAGAGGGGCATTAGGGGCTCTTAGCAAAATGTCGTGGGCGTTACTTTCGCTTATCCAAGAGCTCGCAATGCTAAGTACGTGGAGTCTCGGCGCACAAACGCGCTGTGGGCTTTTCGCGATGGGGCTCGGACTTAAATCTCCCAAGATTGGAAGCAGGCCGAGGCTCCGGCCTCTTGTCTACAAGACGATT
This sequence comes from Amblyomma mixtum, assembly GCF_055824585.1. Classification (NCBI taxonomy): domain Eukaryota; kingdom Metazoa; phylum Arthropoda; class Arachnida; order Ixodida; family Ixodidae; genus Amblyomma; species Amblyomma mixtum. The sequence continues at coordinate 139,987,253 of NC_143017.1, forward strand.
TATAAAGGTCACGCTGAGGTCTTCGCCTTTGAAGCTTTATTATCATGTCCCGTTGACATATTTGAAAGCCACGAGGCACACAATAGTTTGGTATGTTTTCAAATACTTATAAAGGGCACGGCTGTTTTCGTCGAAGTTAGAACCCTGAATTTCAGCAAGAAACTTACTTGAGCCGGATGGCGCATTGTCTAAACTTAGAACAACTAAACCAAAGCCTGCGCGTGATGATAGCATGAGGCAAGCAAGACTGTAAGCTTACAACCACTTCAAAAATACAAACTTTCACTCTCTCAGTAATAGCTATCGAAAACGAGCTCATGAAAATGACTGCGCTTATTGCTTTAAAAGCCTCAAATGACCGGAATGTGCTTTTTCTTTCCATGGGCCGATAATACAGTGGCAATCAAAGTGTGGGGCCCAGCCATGCTCTTTACGATGACGGACCGATTGGCTAGAGTACCAACTTTGTATGGAGTTGCCATGATTTCATAACTTCCGGTTTATGCACCAGGCCTCTAGCCATGTGCAGCAGTTGTTTACAAGACAGTGGGACACAATGCGCAACACGGAGAGAACAATGCGCGCATTTTTTTTAGCACTATTTTAGCCACATCGTCACCACCGCTCCTTTAGCAGGTTCACTTGTGTTCAGTGCCTTGGAAGCTTGAGCGCCCAATGGAAACCGTAGCTATACCTGCTCATACCATGATTCTCATAATGGACTGCGGAACCTAGCTTAGGTATTGAATGCCGTTAAGGCAGTTCGTCTATGGGATTCAAGTCGAACACTTGCTGCAGTCCTTAGCTTTACGAAGTGTGTTACCCTGATTAGTATTTTCCCGTCGCTGGCAGCTGGAAACTTAAGCTTGGCTGAAAAAAAAAAAAAACTCATATACATTTCATGTCTGAGAGGGCACGGCACCTGGACAACCGGCAACATGTCTAAGCCACCGATCCTGCTGTTACAGGTCCTGCCGTGGATTGTTGCCGCAAGCATTTCCACCTGTGGAACGGATGAAACACCATTTTTCTACGCGACCCATCACGACAGCGATATCGGCGATAACCTGTTCAAGGGGCGTCTTTCGTCGATGACAGTGACGTCACCAGTGGCTAGCCTACAAAAGGAACTGCGCGACGCCGGAGCATTCAGAGGGCACGACACCTGGACAACCGGCAACATGTCTAAGCCACCGATCCTGCTGTTACAGGTCCTGCCGTGGATTGTTGCCGCAAGCATTTCCACCTGTGGAACGGATGAAACACCATTTTTC